>NC_139348.1:81747369-82393274 GCF_055883805.1 Amblyomma maculatum | reverse complement strand
CACAATTCAAACGCGTCAATTAAAAAATAAATTGCGAGTACCTGCACCATCACAAGTTTGCCATCAACTGTCAGCAATTACGCCTGTATTATTAACAGTGCTTCATTGCAAACACATTTGCGACAAACACAGAAAATATATAGTACCACCGAAAACTGTCTTATTATATGCAAGTGCAATATTGACTAGGCATTTTGGTTAACCGTGTATTGGAATCCTTAAAGCCTCTTCCGGCACTCCTCGCTCACCCTGATTCAAATCATGTGCATATTTTTTAGTGTATAGTTTTTATGTTTTTATGTCACCTAAGCATTTCTGCACTGAACTCTTGCAAGTGATTCAAAAATATTCTTTGTCCCGTTTCGGAACACCTAAAACAATTACAAACGGTTTGATATTCATTTTCAGCTACTCACTCTGTGGTGTGACCTGCTGAACAAATATTGGCATGGTTGTTGTGTGTGTGTTTAAGGCATCTACAACTGTCATTTTGTAGCTTTGTGAAGTATATTGTCATGGAGGAAAAGCAAGATGGAGGGGAAAGACAGACGTGTGTATAATGAAAGAAGTTAGAGTGCTATGCTGAACGGGACCAAAAATGGCTTCCCACGCGTGGCGAAGTCCCGTCGTGTGAATGCTGGAGTCACCTCGTAAGAATTGGATGGTGATTAGCATGTCTGTCCTAAATACTTGCACACAGTGACGCCAGTTGCTGCCATCGAAACATCTTCCAAAGTCACTGATCTCGCCTTTACTATTCACTAGATAATTCGAGAATTGTCCCGCTCCAAGGTACTCCCTTGTGATCACACGTTCACATCTATGCAGTAATCGGGAGAGTCGTTTCCCAATACCGCAGCGAATTTTTGCGCGCAGCACACTTCTAACAATTCTCTACCACACAAAGTTCTGAGGTCGCTCAAGCGCTAAGATACTTCGAGCGGCCACCGCCCGTTCATGAACAGACCGCACGGCATGATGCCTTTTCAATAGATTCCGGCACCGACCAACGCTACCAGACACGAACCTTTGAACGCTCCGATGATGAATTATAGCAAGGACCCTTGATAGCCCACCTATGGCTTGCTTCTCGTGCTGGTATACAGGCCATACCGCCAGGCTCTGCCACTGACATCGACCTTATCGCTACAGGCCATCAATATTCCCACTGCGACCAATTTACCAGTGTGCGTCTCCTTTGATTGCATACTCATCTCCTTCACCAGAACTTTGACACACCACCCTTTGTAATTTATTCAGAAGTCGGATCGGAGTGTCACACCTGCTGCAGTGCGTCACACGCGACACCTCGTCGCCGGTCCTCATCAACTGGTCCTGAAAAGTAACCACAGCGACCGATGGAGTTATAGGCCGCTGGAGCTTCGCTGTACTTAGATATTCCTCTTCCTGTCTCATTGCTTAAGAACACGTTTGTGTGGTCTTTAATCGCGTGTCTATATTAGCTCTCGTGGATGCCGGTGCAATTGTTCTTGTTACTAGTAGAGATCTTAATGCCGCTCATACGCAAATGGATATTCAAGTGGGATGCAATTTTAATGTTTTGTGGCATGAGTGGCGAGCCATTGCGTCTTCTGGGAGCATATAATATTCATGTTGAATTTAGTGAACTCATTTATCAAGCGGAATTGGTTGTTATTCCCACTTCTAGCCATGATGTATGTATGTATGTATGTATGTATGTATGTATGTATGTATGTATGTATGTATGTATGTATGTATGTATGTATGTATGTATGTATGTATGTATGTATGTATGTATGTATGTATGTATGTATGTATGTATGTATGTATGTATGTATGTATGTATGTATGTATGTATGTATGTATGTATGTATGTATGTATGTATGTATGTATGTATGTATGTATGTATGTATGTATGTGTGTGTGTGTGTGTATGTATGTATGACTTTAATGAGGTGCAGGTCTAAAGCATCGTTACACTGGCCAAGCGTCGACCTGGGGTTATGCCCTACTCTCGATTACCTCATTTTGTCCCGTTTGTAGTGGGTTATGAGGCTTGTGCTTTTCGAGCGAACCCCGAGCCTGCTAGACTGCCCATAGTTGAATGTCCTTGTCTGTACTTTGCCCAGCACTTTGAAGTTCCGGCGGGTATGTATTGGATGCAGCGTCAGACCTGGCACAGTCCCACAGAATGTGTCATTGGCCAGCGGGACCCACTTGCGTACACTGCATATATCACTTGTGTAGATGTCTAGCTGGAGGCCGTGTAGCACTGCCATGGCTAAGAGTGATCCGGTTTGTATATGCCTTAAGATGACCGTCTCCTCCCGACTAAGTGCCGGGTGGGACGGCGGCATTGTCCGTCGAGCTGGGCGGTAACGCTTAGTCACTTCCTCGTTATTGATCATTCGGTCCTTTGTTTAAAATGACCACTGGACACCTAACTTTCGGGACACTGGTCACTTTCGGCGGCACGGAATGCAAGCGCTTGCGCCACCGGATGGGCCGTCGTATTGTGATTTGGTGAGGATGCACATTCTCCCGCGTGCGCCGAGATCCACTTGATGCAGATAATGTTGCCGCGGTCTTGAAGCTGAAGCTTTACCGATAATGGCGGACGCCGGCGCGCACATTCGCCCCTTGCCAAAGTTCCACACAAGGTTCCTCGAGTCAATGAACACGGTGCAACGCTCAGCCCCAAGATCGCCAGAGCGATGGCAGCCTCCCAGGGGTCTATGTCTTCGGTGCACCGCACACTCGCTGTCGTTGTCTTATTGCCGGTAGCCGCCGCAGCGTCCACTGCCACCAATCCTTCTCCCTTGTATTCTGCTTCGTCCACGTACCGGGCGTGCGGGTCCTGGGCGGGGTGTTCGACGAGGACTTTCGTTGGACTCCACGTGGATGTAGGGCCTGCCCCTCATTGCTGATCTCGCACAGTTGTCAACTGGGAACTTGGGGATTCTAACCCAGAGACTTCAGTATACTGCGGTCTTTCTTGGTACTACAAAGGCACTCTATAGACTTTTTGAAGCTCTGTGGAGCGCCGGTCGACTGAGCAACTGGCGAATTTTATTTTCAGTGTATGAGTGCGTCCAGCCTCATGGATAGTGGATGAAATGCAGGAGGGTGTTTTGTGTATCTCATAAGATTATCGCGCCATTGCGGGCAGTGGTTGGTGTTCCGGCGTTCGCTACCCTTGCCAAAGGTGAAATGATTGAAGCGCTAGTGGAGCTAGTGCAGTCGACCTGGTTAAAGTGCACTGTTATAGTGCGGCACTGTCTGGGTAATGGCAGCGCGTTGTTATGGACACTGAGTTCATCATCTCAGTCCGTTCTTGGAAAGAGGCCTGAAGCTTGTTTTATGCGAACCCGATACGATTCTAGCTATGGTGATGGGCGCGGCTGCCACTGCTGAACCCGTTCCAGCGTCCAGCGCTGAGCACTACTCAGTGCCACTTACTTGAGGACATTATTCTGCAGTACTGGGCTGTCTTCTACTTCTGCCAGCCGCTTCGACCACCCTCTAATCCAAAGTCTTATACCCGCCACATTATAGATACCGGTTCGTCTCGCCCGATTCCTCAAAAGCCGTATCGTGTGTCACTGTCAAATCGCAAAGTAATCCAAGAGAAAATCTCAGATGCTTGAGGAAGGTCACTCAAGGGTCGTCCAGCCCTTGGGCTGCTCCTTGCCACTTGGAGATTTTGCGTGGACTACCGCCATTTTAATGTCATCACCAAAAGGATTGTACATCCTTTTCCCCGCATTGACAAAGCCATAGACTGCCTCTCGGGCGCTTTTTATTTTTCCTGCATAGATCTGCGATCAGTTGCATCCAGTGCATCCGTCATACCGTGCATACCAGTGCATCCGGCATACAAAACAAAACGGGTTTTGTAACGCCGGTTTAATTATTTGAATTTAATGTGATCCCTTTGGGCTTTGCAATGCGCCCGTGACGTTTGAGAGATTTATGCAGGCAATACTGAGTGCATGAAGTCGGACATGTCTGTGCTGTAATAATTACGTCGTAAGCTTTGGTAAAACGTTTAAAGAGCGTGACGACCGCTTAGCACGCGAATGAGAATAATTACATAACCCTGGACTATTCCTCATTTCTAAGAAGTGCTGCTTAGGTGAGCGTCAAGCTTTGATGCTGGACCTTCACATTGGTGAGCAAGGCATAAGACGAGACTCTCAAAAAAATGTTCGTTGTGGAGTCACTTCACGCACCACGAACAGTTAAAGCGGTGCGTAGTGTTTTGCGAATATGTTCCTATTTCCGGCGTTTTATTTACACCGTTGCGGACATCGACTACTCCCTGACGTGCCTTCTTCAGAAAGAAGCTTCCTTTGAATTAACTACCGAGTGCGATGTCCCAATCCGCCTGCTGAAGATTCTATTGACCTCAGCTTCTGTTGTCTTGGCTTTCAAAACCTCAACACCAATATACGTTCTCAGCGTTGCTAGTGGTGCTGGAATTGACCCTGGCACGGTTCAGCACCGAGATTATGCTACTTCATATGCAAGCCGCTCCCTCGGCAAGCTAGAGCGCAACTAAACCTTGCTGTAATCTTCGCTGCAATCATATTTTATTGGTGACCATTCATGATTGCGACTGACGATAACTACTTGCGCCGGTATGTCAATCTTTGAGATCCATACGGTCGCCTCGCCCACTGGGGCGTCCGCCTACAGGATTATAACTTCAACGTTTTCTGCATAAACGGACGCTGACACGCCGATGTAGACTTCTTTGCGAATGCCGCCGCCATCAACAAAATGTGACAGTGACAATTTAGACCGCTGCATTTCCGCCATGGCCAAAAAACATTCCTAACTTTGAGGAAGTCCAGAGTGAGCTGAGCACAGATCCTGCTCAACAGCCTCTGGTTGCCTCCACATGCAAGCAGAGAGTTAAATGCTATTTCTACATTCATGATGGTCTTTTGTGGATAAAGAACGTTTATCCTGTGCGCCCACAATACGTGCTTGTTGTACCAAAGGCTCTGTGCTCCTCTATTTTCGTGTGATGCATACCGACACCACATCCGGGCATCAGCGATCGCGTTGCATAGTTGCTAGTGGTGCTGGAATTGACCCTGGCACGGTTCAGCACCGAGATTATGCTACTTCATATGCAAGCCGCTCCCTCCGCAAGCTAGAGCGCAACTAAACCTTGCTGTAATCTTCGCTGCAATCATATTTTATTGGTGACCATTCATGATTGCGACTGACGATAACTACTTGCGCCGGTATGTCAATCTTTGAGATCCATACGGTCGCCTCGCCCACTGGGGCGTCCGCCTACAGGATTATAACTTCAACGTTTTCTGCATAAACGGACGCTGACACGCCGATGTAGACTTCTTTGCGAATGCCGCCGCCATCAACAAAATGTGACAGTGACAATTTAGACCGCTGCATTTCCGCCATGGTCAAAAAACATTCCTAACTTTGAGGAAGTCCAGAGTGAGCTGAGCACAGATCCTGCTCAACAGCCTCTGGTTGCCTCCACATGCAAGCAGAGAGTTAAATGCTATTTCTACATTCATGATGGTCTTTTGTGGATAAAGAACGTTTATCCTGTGCGCCCACAATACGTGCTTGTTGTACCAAAGGCTCTGTGCTCCTCTATTTTCGTGTGATGCATACCGACACCACATCCGGGCATCAGCGATCGCGTTGCATACTCCGTAGGCCTCAAGAGCCGTTGTACTGGCCGAGAATGCAATTCACGACAATTATTACGTTGCCAGCTGCACGCAGTGCCCTGCAACGCCCAATAAACGCCCTACATCCGCACTACCCGGTCTCATT
Source organism: Amblyomma maculatum (assembly GCF_055883805.1). NCBI lineage: Eukaryota > Metazoa > Arthropoda > Arachnida > Ixodida > Ixodidae > Amblyomma > Amblyomma maculatum. The sequence continues at coordinate 82,387,471 of NC_139348.1, read as the reverse complement.
TACTCTGTGGAGCCTCCCAGCAGTCCATTCAAACAGGTAGGAATTTATTTCTTGGCCCTTTCCCAAATCTCCAAACTGCAATCGGTGGATAGTAATACGGGCAGCGTACTTAACTCGCTATTTTGAAATATCTCCTTTAGCACCGGCTACCGCGCATCAGGTGTCACTATCGCTTCTGAACTCTGGTCTCTTGTGGCATGGACCTCCAAGAGCAGTGATCACTGATCGAAGCCGCTAATTCGCTGCCGATATATAAGCATGAGAACTGAGAAGCCGATATATAAGCATGAGTTTCATGTATAAGCATCAGAACTGGGACACCATGCTGCCCTACGTCACATACGATTTCGCTACTCAATAATATTCCGGACGCAGTCCATTCTACCGCTTGTAGGCTCGCCCGTCATGCTACACCCTCAACACAATCCTGCCGTTTTCTACTTGTGAAAATCTGGATGTCGCCGAGACACCCTCATTGGCTGAAGAACCTCGTCGAATTACCAGCTTGAGATCGATAGCTTCAAAGAGCGTTTCAAGAACCGCTACGATGGCTGCGCTGGTATATTACCTACGCTCCGGGCGATATAAATTAGCTTTGGCGTCCAGTCCGGCGCCTCGGCTTGCGTCAAAAGCTACTCACCCACTATAATGGCTCTTACGTGGTCGTGGCAAGAATTAGTGACGCTACTTATGAATTATTAATATAAACAGCGCGAACACGAAGACAAAGGACAAGATAAAAGAAAGCCACAGTACAAGCGCTGTACTGTGGCTTTTATCTTGTCCTTTGTCGTCGTGTTCGCGCTGTTTAAATTAATAATGAACATGTACCAACTTGCCTAACAGAGCATCTTGGTAAGATACCTATGGAATTGCGAGCGTCATCGCAACTGGTCGCCTTTCCGCGAAAACTGAACGGTCGCACATCAGTCGCCTGAAGCCATGCCCCTCTAGGGAGACAGCAGAATTTACCAGGGGTAATTGTCACGGAGCAACTTAGGCGAAGTAGTCGAAGGACTGAGGTGTACGTGATGAAAGAAGTGGAAGTGGTGTGAGGAAAGGGACAAAGATTTCACTTCTCACGTATGGCGCATCCCCGTCAAGTGTGAAGGCCTAATGCACCTCGTAATAATGTGTTGGCTTGCTTGTATGATAATATTTCGTGACAATGTGTGCCTAAATATTCTCAATTGTATGTGGGCAGAAGAGGACGTGCAAATAAGTTTGCTCAATGTCGAGCTGGTGCTGGTCACATGCTTGCATAAAATCACATCAAAAGCTACTCATCTCGCATAGATGCATGTGGTTGCAATACCACTTAAAACCTGTACACATTCAGCACCTAGAACCGGCCAGAATTATATGACTGCGGCAAATTAGTACCTGGTCGTGTTTTGTATATCTGCAGGACAAAACGGCTGAGAGTAAAGGCTGTGGCGGCACAAGTATACCACATTACTCTTTTGCTGATCATTGCTGTGGTCATATAAGCAGCTGTACTGGTCTACAATACTGTAAAATATTTGTGGTTGATTGTGTTTGAAAAATTTGAAATAAAACCCAAATACGTTTGTTGGAACGAACAAATTAGAATATCTATTCTACGAACTTGTGGAAAATTTTAAAAGTTAATGAAAATAAAGGTTTGCGCGTGATTTCTGCTAAAAATTGGCACAAGACTGAAATTGTGCATATGCATACACAAGAGTGAAAAGTCCATTATAAGCGTGACACAGCGTTGGACATACAATCTTTTTTCCTTAGGACTTTGGATAAAATTAGTGGAAGCTGTCATATCTTGGCAGGATGGAGTAAACGCATAAAATAAGCCTTTAAGGATTCAGAAAAAAAAAAGCATCTTTTATATATAAGAACACTCTAGCTATTTAAGGGACCTGAAGAAATTGACAGAAACCGTTTTGACCACAGTACTGGTACGCGATGCGCACTTGCGCGATTTTTGTCTACGTTTGAAACGAAAGCGTAGTTATGCGGAAATTATTATTGGGTTTCGTAAAGCGCAAAACAGCCCTGTCACGTTTTGAGGATACTTCACAGCATGGTCCAGGTGATCACAGTGAAGCGTGCAAGCACTCAACTAAGATGAGTCAGAAAATTAACGGTATAATTGGTATTTTTACATCATTCTCAAATTCAAATTAACGACCTTTTGGAAGACGAATCGATTAATAAGCGTATTAATCGTGTACCATATTTCGCACTGCTCCTATTTAAAACGAAAACCGAATAACTTGCAGTAAGTCAATACGTGCCCATTTTCAATGCAGGGTCTTGCAGGTGTGAGTTATCATTTCTGTTGCATCTAAGCGCGTTTTTCTTATAGTGCTACTGCTGTTCGCATTCGTAAACCGCGCTAGTAATTAAGTTTATTGGCAACGTTCCGAGCGACGGGCCCTGTGCCAGAAGTGGGTAAGGAAGCGATGTCGATGAAAGGATTTGAGAACGGCTCCAAAAATGTGGCGTGTGCGAGAGTGACTGACAGGCGTCTTATAAAAAGGAAATTATATTGTCACGTAGTGGTGACAAGGCCGTACACGACAAAACAATACACAGCAGTGATGGTACTGAAATAACTCTTTATTGGGACTTACTTGCTGCCGCACAAGAACTAAGCAACTCGGCGGCGGCGATGGCAACAAACGTGCTCGTCGATCGTCGGACAAAGAATGCTCGTCACACTCGTCAACGCTCAATTTAAAGGCTGCACAGAACAATCTAGATAACGTCGTAAACAGCTACCAGCACGGGCTGGAACATTGTGGAAAGACACACGAGTGGCCGGAATCTTCTAGATAGATCTCGGTGCATCTTGCGCTATAACGAAACTGATAAAAGTGTCACTCGGGACATCCAGGAAACTAAGATTACGGAACTGATACGCGATCCAGAATCAGAATGATAAGCCTGTATGCCGGCGGCTGTTGAAAAACAACAAATACAGTTTTGGAGGTTTGGCGGCAATATTGTATAGGAGCCTATAAGTTGGCACCTGGTAGTAACGTCTTTGTTGTCTTGAGCCGCTCGCTCTATTAACCGCTATTCACGTTACAGCCCTTGTACACAGAGGATCAGGATCTGTCTCTTATCGAGTGGGATAGATCTGACGCGCTTCAATATTCCTACACACTGTTGGGGGAAGGAGGGGTATAAAGTCGTAGCAAGCTTTGTAAACTTCAGCAGAAAGAAAAAAAATGCGGATATGCATTCCGGGTAATGCCAGTTACACGAGCGCAAGATGCATTAAACATGTCTACAAAGTGGACAGAAGCGTTGACCGACTCGGACTGGCACGCGCCTCATTGATAGCGAAACCGCGTAACCGCGTCACCCACGGCATGGCAACCTACTCAGCACATGTTAAATAACTCCGGCCGGCGGTCGAAATAAATTTAAGGGAAAAAAGAAATTAAACACATAGACGTCGAGACGCTCCCTCTCGTCTCAGTATGTGTTAGTACGGTTCTGAGCCGTTCAATTTATTTAACAATCAACTAAAACCAATAGTCATACAGCAAGTACTCAGGTGGTCGAAATTTGCAGCGTCCGTCATTACGGCAGCTCTCGAAATTTTGACCGGTTCGCCCTATTTCAATCAGGGTCACTGATTCACCAATCGTGTGTTTTATCTTGACCCAAGAGCCTCGAATAAAGATGAAATACACGATTGATGTATTAGAGACTCGGGTCAAGATATAATGCACGATTAAGCCACCCTGCCGCGTCAGGGTGGCTTAATGTTTACTGCGGTCGACTACTGTTCCCAAGGATGCGGGATCGAATCCCGCCATGGCGTCCGCTCTTTGAAGGACGCAAAAAGCAAGGCGTTCGAGTGTTGTCCTATGTCAATGCAGGGTAAAAAACCACGGGTGGTCGCAATTTACGGAGTCCCCCCTTACGGCTTCTCTCATAGCTTGAATCGCTTTGGGACTTTTAATCCCAGAAACCAACCATAAAACACACGATTGGTGAATGAGCGACCCTGAGAGATAGCACGAAGCATTCGAAATCTTCTCAGCCTTCTAATACGTCGTCTTGTGGCTCAAGGTGAAAGACTTGGGCTCCGGTTTAGGTAGCAACAACCGCAACTCTCCTTAACGTACGCTCACAACATGCGGCCGAGCAAATCCGACATGCATGAAAATTCGAGAGGCATTGGAAACGCCATCGCTAGAGTCCCAACGGGCCCTGTCTATTAGGCAATGGCGACGGCTTTCTCTAGCGGCCTCCTGGACTAGGCGCTCGAATCATGCAAATGCGATTTTAGGCCTGCGTATTCTTTTTTTTTTTATTAAACGTTTTCACCCGCCTGTACCGTGACAAACTGAAAGCGCTGTTGGTTGCCATGCCTCGTTCCATAGAAGGGGCCACGATTTCCCATGTGTGTAAACGCTGTCTTCAAACTTGGCATTCGCTGTCTCTATGTGTATGTTAAGACTGCAGTGAACAAGTCTGGTCTGACTAAAGACACTACTGCATTTATCTCAGACTTTATCGTGTACGCGGACACAGGTGTGGCGCTACAGAGCGGAAATTTTCTTTCCTTGTAGTGCGTTCATTATAGTGTTATAGTGCTCCTGGAAATGTAAGAATTGACAGTACACCGTCGTGCCTGTCCCTTAGCATTCCTTGACGCACTTCCATTCCAAGTGTCGAATTGGCGGTACAGCGCAGCTGAGATCTGCTTCCCGCCCTCTAGGTCGTCATGGAGATGACAGGAACGCCAGACAAGCATAACACATATCGCGGAATTTTTTGAACAAATCTCGCGTATGGAAGTCATGGACGGATCTCGCGCATGCGACTATTTGACCATGAGACAAAAAATATTTCGCCTTATAATTTATATACCACATGTTTTTATTACCTTACACTATTCAGTGGATAGGCGTTGTTCTATACCACTTTGTATGTTCAGGCCTTCTGATCCAAGATGCTCGGCGGTCCCACTATACCTTAGGTTCTCTTCGTGACAATGGTAATGCGACCACATACAGATGGAAATATTACCAGCTAAGAACAAACCCTGAACAGAAGATAACATGATGGAAAAACAGCGCTACAGACGTGGACCTCCGTCCACGTCTTTAGCGCTGTTTTTCAATCATGTCACCATACCAACTCGCCCAGATGTCTCTTCTATTACAGACGATAACTTTGATGCTCTAATTGGCTTGCTCTTTGCGTGTTGATCCTATGTTCTCGCTTCTTCCCTGATATTCATCTTCTGTGCAAAGATTCATCGTTATCCGCCATGAAGCAGTGAATATGTTCATTCAGATAGAACATCAACCAAAGCTCTCTGGCCCAAGCTCTTTCCTTCTAAAAATTATGTCAAGATCCCCTTCTCTTGTCTGACTGTCATAAACTCTGCATGACTCAGGTCTGGAAGCCACCTCCCTTTCGAAAGGTTATGATCGCAAAGGATGTAAAACGAGGAGAACTTCTGGGTTCACCACCAAGCTCTCAGGGCGTATACTTTTGGCGAGTGTTGTATGTCAAAAGAACTAGTTCCGTCCATGGAAAGTGATTGCTCCTGAAATAAAGGATGTTGCAAGCAACATGGTATGTCATGAAACTGAGCTTGTTTTTTTTTTCCCGAGCTTCATTTGAGTTTTTGTTATCATTACGTGGTCGATTGTGAGTGTAAAAATAATATTGCGATCAAATATAGCAACCTTACAACATAGAATCCCGACTCGAGACCCAATCGAAATGAGAATATCTTATTATAACTTGAATGCGATGTTCACAAATTCGGCGTAATTCATATTCCTTCGTTTAGTATTAGCACATTAGGCAAGGACTGGCTCTTGAAATTAAATTAGGATTGTTCAGTTCAATGTATTCATATATGTATGTTGAAAAGTTTCCTTCAATTACTCCGGTATAAGCGCCCTGCCTTATTTATGGGATATTTTATGCAAAACTGAGGCCTTATTTTATAGTTTTAAAGAAACCACTTCGAGAGAAGTGCCCTATTTCAGACGCGGCAATAAATTGTTTCAATACTTGCTCATTATAAAGGCGCGGATAACGTTTCTTATTTGAATTTCGTATCATTTTTAATGCTTTGCAAAACATTAGCAATACCCAGACGCAGTGGCTTGCATATTATTCATTGTGCCCTTGGACACTCTTCGCAATTAAATTTAAAGGTCAAGCTTGAATTTCGAAGTTCATTGCAAGAAACGTTTTGGCTTTTGAGGACCACAGGAACCTTCATTGCTCTAAAATATGACCCACAGTGACATTATATAAACACATTTATAGCTTTGTATAGATTGTGCTTAGATATGAAGACGATCAGGATATGTCAAGTGTATAAGGACTAAATAAAATATGACCCTACAGATAAGTAGAAATCTGTACGGGTTCGTTGTGAAATTGTGTGCATGACGTGAAACTTATATCGATCATATATTAAAATAGAATTTGGAAAGCCTAAAACTATAAATTTTAAAGCGTCATAAATAAGCGTCAACGAATCTCTATTTTCTCCACCGTTGGCACTTATAATTTTTGGGCAACGTTTTGTCGAGCTTGTTATCATGACATTAATAAAATGAGCCTTAATATTTCTCGGCATTCCTCTGATTTGCCCACCGAAGTGGAAGCTGCAAGATGATTGCGTTTTGTGCATATATCTGTGTTCTGTTTCCTTCCATCAGCACTTTTGCTCAACCGTACAAAGAAAGGCCACGAAACTACATCAAATAACGTGCCAGTCAGGTAAATGATTTCATCTGGGATTTACGCGCACCTAAATTTGTTGAGAATTATTACACCACTGTATAAAAGGACTGTTTTGTATCGGACAGGTGATCATGCTGTGCTTTAGCTTTTCGTGGCCGAAACTGCTGGGATGATCTAAAGAGAATACTTAATAAAACCCGTCATAAACCGACTGAAAAAAAAGAAGAAGGATTTTAAATATGATGAAGAATACAGCGATAGTATAGACGACCGGGTTTCAAACCTTGCAGATGCAAAGTGTCTTTAGTTCACCGTTAGGGATTTGCAATAGCTAAGTTTAGTGAAATGTTTGCAGCGCTCATTATTGGCATGAATTAATCAAACCTTTCTGTACATTAGGTAAGAATTTCTGTAGGGCGCAGTACTCGTTAAGGCCAGCATTTATCTTCCCCGAATTCGAGTTCCTCTGTGGCTTAGAGGTGGTGTGCCAGCATGCAGCATAAGTACCTCATACGTAGACAAAGCCACCGGAGCTCTGCTAAGCTGAAGGTGATGCAGGACTTGAAATACTTCCAAATGTTGTCAAAACTACCCTCTATTGGTAGTTCGTAGTTCGGTATGGAAGACTGTCACACAATTGCTCATAAATATATGCATATGGCTTAATTAGGAGAGCTCGAATAAGCTTTTTGTAGACGAAAGCGTGAGTGTCTTTGCGTGGCAGTGTATATATATACTAGGCACAACACTATACTAAACTATCGAGGTATGTGATTTTCTGTTCCCTTGGCAATGTGAATTTTAACGAAAAGCACATTGCTTTCTAAAGGATAGCGTTTATTCAGACTGCATCTGGAAGCGAAGATGAGCCTTTGCGTGTTGTAAAAGATTTGTTGCGTTGGTAGATGTCTTCTTCTGTTTTGCTGATCGGAAAACCTTTCTTGAATATGGAGCCGCGGAAATTTTCGCAGCAACTATTCGCAGGAACTGACACTTAAGAAAAATATTTCTCCATCGTGAATCAAACCATTTTCCTCTAATCCTGTGTCGAGCGTATAAACCGCTACTGCAAGCCGGGCGTTTTTTAAACATGGTGTTTAATACACAGTAAAATATGCATACATGCATGAACTATTCACAGAGATTTTATTATTCGCCACAAATCAAACCTCGAAGTACACAGAAACAGAATTAGATATGAGGTAAGGCAGAGAGCCCTTCAGCAAGTGAGATTGCCACTAACGTTCAAAGCAGGGGTGTTCAACACTTCCCTGAATTGAACAATCATTAGTTAGAAATGCGATTCCGTCGAAACACCCGATTCACGGCCGATTCATCACCTAGTTTACCATAAGATATGTAGTTCGTGAGAAACTGATGGCAATTCTCTTCTGGCGTGAGAATATTAGCGATTACAATGATTATTCAGATAATGTGACGACATTATGGCCAGTATAATGATGCAGCAGTTAGTAATAATGATTGTAGTACCGATATTTACGGCGCGTCTCGTTGATGACAATTATGTGCAGGATAGTGATAATGATGGCGAGGCAGTTAAAGAACACAGGCCTGCAAAGCGGTTTCAGCCATTCCCCTCTCAAGCAGACGAGTGCAGTCCTGTAATTGTATATTACCACACAGTGCACTGGTATTGTGCAAGTAGCATTTGTGTTTTCATAATTTATCTACTGCCAATGAGAGCTCTAACCGCTTAGGCGCCTTAAGGTTTCATATGATTATTCAACAGCAGTCTTTTAGATGCCATCACTACATGCTTATTTCAATCCACAATCAGCGCAGATTTGGCCATGGCAATTGATGGAATTACCTGAGCAAGTTATTTTGATTTTTTCTTTTCGCCTTCGAACTTGCAAGTTTTGTTGTAATGTTCTAACTTGCTTTTGGGGGGAATTATGTAACGCTTTCAATTTGGCTCGCAAGTTGTAGAGCGTGATGTAAAATTGACGCGGCTTTCACGTGACCTTGAGACATCAGTTGTGACGGATTACGAAATAGACCAATTGCCAGTGACTCGTAGCAGGACTCCGCCCCTGAAGTCCCCGTTCCGCGGTCGTCGCTATTGCTACTTTTGTCGCAATGGTAGCCGAGGCCGACAAGGGACTGTCTCCTGACGTTTTATGAAACGGCGCAGTTACTACTCAGTAAATAAAATCAATAAATATTTATTCTGCTGAGCAATTGTATTTACAATTAAGTAACATCAATTATAAGGAGATGTGTTTTAGGAATTGCATTTAAATTCGCTCATCAGTAAGATTTTGTATTCGCGAGGGCACGCTGATGACGTCAAAGAGTGCACATGGCGGCTTGCCAGAAAACAGCTGATCCTCGTCTAGTTGCTATTTTTGTGTGTCGCTTAAAATCGAGGTCCTGTGGGGATGTCGTGAGTAGCTGGAAAAATCCGATTGAAAAAAATGAAGGCTATGAACCTGCAGTAATCAGCGTTGTGAAAGCGTTTGGCACGAAACTTCACTGAGTCATCAGCTTACTGAAGAGTGTCAGCGTTGTCAAACAGTGCTTACTATCGATGGCAAGAGCGACGAGTGGGAGGTATGTGGTCTGCTGTTCTGGTTGTTTAAAAGAAAATACAAGACGATCATGAAGGATACACTACTGTGTCTGCCGACAGAGGAAAGTTTGCATTGGCTATGCAAGAGCCGGCAATTGCAGTGCGGGAAACGAGATCGGACGCGCGACCCTCCACCACGGACTCCGCGTGCAAGCCAAGGTGACAGTCACTCCTGTGCTTCGCAGCCAGTTGACTTCGGCCTCATCGGGCTCCGTTCCTGATATTCCTTTGATGTTTTGATTTTGCTGATGTTGACTGTTTAGTCTCTATAGGGTACACAAACTGTGATAATAATGCTTCCTTTGGTGGGTTCAGAGAAAGAAAATACTTTATTCAGAAAATTGTTATAGTGACCGAGGAGAGGACGAGCTCGTTCAACCAGGTCTGGACAGGGATGTGTAGTATGTTGTATACACGTGGCAGGCAGTGTGTGTCAGTGGCACATTGTTGGATCATTGTCAGTGTCTGTTCACGTTGAACGGTATCCCCCCCACCTTTCGAAGAGAAAGGCAAACACATGACGCAAGCTTGCTGCGCGATGCTGGAGGCGAGCTGTTGAATCTACTTAATTTCCGTAGTCTTATTATAAATAAGGGGCCCACCTGTGAGGTGTGCAGATTACCTCGAAGGCGAAGAATGTGTGCTAGTCTCAAAGCGCCATCATGGAGTCTGTGTAGTGTTTAAAAAGATGTTCATTTTACACATATTCCTCATTCTATTACCTTTCCGTGTTGTATGCAGTATATGTACAAACCATTTCAATTGAAAGGCCAGTTTGCACAGAAGACGATTTTTCTGATTATATGTTGAAAACGACTTGGAAAATAAATTCCAAGGACAAAAGTAGGGGCAATGATATAAAGGTGTCCTTATCATGGGTTTATGGTGTATGAAAGAGCGCTGAATGGGGAGCCTCAGTTTGCAAGCCGAACCCAGATTTCGATTTTGACTTGCAAACCAAGCTTCCTCCTCAACCCTTGTTTAGTGCTGTTTTGTATTGAGTAGCCATGTTATTTCTCTTCTTATACCATGTTTATGGTGTAAAAAATTTTTCAATGCTCGCGTTGTAGCTGCCTCTACTGTCTTCAAGCTGCTCAGCCGCCCCGTTTCAGTGTTACACGTTTTATTAGTGCACATAACATCTGTTCACACATTACCTTAACAATGCATGTGTGATGCTTAGTTATTTTATTGTCACTATAATTTTGTAATCATTCAGCTATTATTCTGAGCATTGTAGCCTAGTATTTGTACACCATTCTCCTAGCCGCTGTTGCAGCATTTAGCACTGCGAGCAAGATCTCTAGTAGTATACCATCCAGCTGGCATTGTTATCTCTGATATGTAAGCGTTTTGCACACTGTACCATGCATACAGTACTTATTTGTATAGGTAGCTTCAATATGTTGAAAGGGGGCGGCTTCGTTCACCCCAATAATTATTCTGCAATATACATGTTAATGTTGTATGATCACTGTACATCAAGGTAAGTGCGCTGGTATGTATGGTGTCTCTTTATCAATAAAAACACTCGAGTGAAATACAGCGGCCAAGAAATAAGTGCTTCTACTGAGTATATGTGGCTGTAAAAAATCGTTGGTGCCATTTTCTGATTCCAGTAAGCGTCAGGACATTTATTACCTTGCTGTAACGCTACGCTTTTCGGTTCAAGCATGTTCACCCCACAGCTAGTTTCCACAGCCAACTGTGCCAGAGTCAAGGTGATAACAGAGAAGGGACAGCAAGTTGGGTCTGGGATGACTTGGCATTCCAATCAAAGATCCATACCAAGTAGCTCAAAGTAAGGTGTTAAATATTCACAGGAATGCTGGCAACGTGTCACAGGGCTTTTCAAGCAGTCATCATTGTAAGGACAGCCTTGTAGCTTCACAGTGATATAAAAAAATGTGTTAAGATTACATGCATGACAAGCGCTACGGTTTCTTAGGCAGTAAAGAGATTTCAAACATTGAATATTTGGTGGCTGCTGCCATAACACTAAATGTGTACTTTAACATGCATTCATATGCATAACCAGCCCTTCTTATGCATGCAGCTTCAGCGAATTGAGACAATCGATCACTCGCCAGAATACAAGTCAGCTTCTCTGCAAGGCTCGCATTCCAACCAAAAGGTCTCGTCATCACACAACACTCTTGTAGTTCTTGCTGAAACGAAAAGAAGCAGGCGCTTTTTGCAGCGTACCCACACTTTCGAGAAGCGAACGTGTCGTAGGGAGGGAGCGTAACGAATGGGGGCAAGGCACTACAATCCCTAGTCCCTTCGTCCTGTAGTTTACATATAGAGAGGAGGTATATACAGCTATTGAACTTCCGTCATGTCTCGCTGGGTAATCTCGAAGACAACAGCTGGAATCAAAACAGAACTTTCTTCTGTTCGTTTCTTTGCATTACGAGAGGGGGAACGAGTCCTTTTAGTTAGAAAATAAGACTTGCAGAGAAGCCAACTTACAGCAAGTGGTCGATATCACATATTAATGTATGTAATCACGGTAGTTCGATAACCGACGCGGATGTTTTACAGCTTACCCAAGAAAAAGTCGCAGGCGTTCAGCAGGCCTTCGTTCACCTTTCGGCGCACAGGAGTACCGCTAGACGGACGCGTTGTTTGGAGGCCTTGGTCCCCCGGGGCAGCGAGGGTCAAACGTGCGTATGTTCGTGTCGCAGATCTGTAATAAAATAGGCACAATACAAGTCTACAATGACGTTCCCAACTCATAGCCAAACACACGAAATCAAAACCAAAATCTACTCACTACTGTGATGTTCACAAAGTAGAAACCCTTGCCAAGCGACTTCTTTCCATATCGCACCCCGGCGCCTTGACGACAATCAGCGTTCCGCCCGATGGCTTCCGCTATCGGCGCACGCACCTGCTGATCGATGCCTATGCGATGCAAACGATCTTACGCTCCCGACGCAAGCTGGCAGCCCCCGAGAGCAAAAAAAAACGCGGTGCGCATGCAGGTGCAGTGAGTGCGCACTCGCCCGTGAGCCCCCGTTCAACGATCTTCGTCGGCAATCGCCGCACAGTCACTCCACTCTCTGGTGGTTTCCGAGTTGAACAGTCAGAACAACTAGTCCGGCACATCAAACGCGTCTTTGTGCTCCCTCCTACGCCGTAGATCGCACCGACACAACTGTCACACAACCAGCGCATCGCAAGGAACACAGCCGCCACTTTCGCTCTACTCAAGTTGACTGGTTTTGGGGTTACCTCGTTTCGCTCACAATTTCAGTCAATATTCAACGCATGGGCAACGTCACCACTTTAGTCTTGTTGATGACGTAACCGCAGTCATCGCTGAGATCAGTGATGACTCAAAACTTCAATATGGCCGCCGACCAATAGGAGTGGGGCAAGTTGAGCGGTTTGAGACTGGTTTTGTATTGAGAGTATTACGGACTCCCCCCCCCCCCTGGTCTCAGTTGCTGTTAGTTGTCCACAAATGTTTGTACACACAGTGTGATTGTTAAGATCGTCTTTCGAAAGTTTTGTGACTTGTATCTATGCTTCCGAAATTGCACACATCATTCAATGCCCCTGGAGCTACAATCGAGACCCGTTATAAAAAGTAACGCTATGTAGAAGACAGCTCAAAAATCACCAAACCAGTTCGTAGTCAGAATCTGGTCCACAAATTCACAAATGTGGATGTTTATGAATATTACCTTCCCTCTGCAGCGTGTGCAAGCCATTTCCTCTAAGCCAATTTATCTCTCAATGACTTACCACAGAGATAGTTTTGAGACAGTCTTCACTGGGAGAAATGATAGGACTCCATAGAGTAGAAAATGCATTCTACTGGGCTTCAAAAGGTAAGGCTGCAGTGATGGCTCCTATAATAGAAGTTCCTGTGAAATAGTTGCCGGTTGAAAATTGTCACATTTTATACACTCCCGCCTCGAGCACCTAGAGTGAGCCTACATCAGTACGAAGAGTTCCTTAGCAGACACCAGTTCAAGGCCCAACAGAGGGGGCTGACTGCCACAATAATCTGATGCACTACAAGGCAGTAATGAAACGAGAAGATCCCTTTTAATAATTTCACAGTCGATCTATGTTCCCTCACAGGCCCTTCAAAGAGGTGTTCAAATCGAACATTAATACATGTGGGCTCCTAGCATGAACAGCGTGAGCGTGTGGAAACAGTTGGTTCGTCACAACGCAGAAAACGTAGACTAGGGAAGGACGAGAAAAGAACGAGGGGGCCCTTACATCGCCACCTTACAGGTTGAATAATTGTTTAGACACTTATGTAAATATACTTTAGTGTCCTAAAAACAAGAAAGGCAACAAAGCCCGATAAAAAATCATCGGCACTTGAAATCACACACGATATCTGAGTTGATAGGACATCCGATAAGAAAAGCAATTCGTTCTCTCTAGGAGCTTTGAGAGGGCTCTGATAACGTCCTTTAAGGTCTGCAACACATATCCCGAAGGGAATTGTGTGATCTTGGGTATTCTGTGATTTCTGGTGACGATGATTGTTTATCGGGCTTTGTTGCTCTACTCAGTTTCTTGATGCTGCTGTATACTACTTAGGTATTTAAGAATAGTGCGCTGTCCAGTTTGTGCACTTGTTCCTTGAGTTCGAAATATGACAAGATGACCGACAGTAAAAACTGGTAACAGGACAAGCCTTTTTACAACGGCTCGCCTGGAACTCTCTCAGACATTGTTCGTCAACACAAACTCTCCTTGCTTGATTTCACCCCGGGTAATGTTCTATATAAATTAACAAAGGCGGTAGATTATCATTTCTAAGCAACGATATATATGAGAAAGCAAACTTCAGTACACGTTCATGAATGGATTAATGAAAAATATTTATTCCGTCATAAAGCAAGGCTGACGGTGACCTGAGTGGCCTATTCGATGGCTCTGGCTGGGATGACCGGGTCTGAGATGGCCTCCCTAGCCTTCCACTTATCAAGAGAAGGGTCGAGCATCGCATATCTGCCGCTCTTGCCTCAGTTACCAGCCTACGCTGGGTCTCTACAATATAGCATTGTAGAGTGGCCTCCCACTGCGCCTCCGAATGGTGCATGCTTAAGTGTGGAGGATTGTGGCCTGTGCACTCCCATGTGACATGGTAGGCGGTGGGCTGGTCATTGCACCAATGGCATATGTCTGTGTAGTGTTCTGGGAACATTATGTTGTATTGATGTAGGTTGGGGTAAGTGTTGGTTTGGAGCTGTCTCCATTCTCGCATTTCTTGTGCATTTAGACCCTTGTGTGGAGGAGGATAAACCCTACGTTGTTCCCGTAGGTACTTAAGTCGCGCGCCGTAAATCGCTGGGACAGGAATACTGGACACCAGCTCATCTCTCGTGGACCTCACCAGAACAACCGCCTCACCTTCTCAGCTCTGCTGACGAAACTGCGGGCATACGTCTGAGCAACCTCTTTCACAAGGACCCCAGAGTGTGCCAGCATCCAGACAATTTCTACTCACCTAGACCCTGCTCCCGTGACCTCATTAAGCACTTGTGCCGCTCTACCAGATATTCTGTCCATCGCCAAATTTCGGATGGCTCTATTTGAGCCGCTAAAACACAGGTCAGCGTTAATATTATGTATAGTCAATGCTGCATGCTCTGCAGTTTCTGAGAAGCGCATCCTGACTGATCACAACTTTACAACTTCACAACTTAAAATACATCGTCCTTACACTGTGAGGTGTAACATAGACTGCCCAGTTAGGGTTTCTACTCTTAGCATGTAACGCTCTGGCTCTTTCCCTATGGCGGGTCTCATAATATACGAGAGGCATATTCATGAGTTTATGGTTCTTGCACAAGCCTTTATTTATTTGCCCTATTATCTAAACTGTCATGTTTTAGTCTGGAGCCGCAACCCCAATGCTTATCTTGTCCAGTGTGTCTTTTTTTGATTTCTTTAGGAAAGGCTACAGAGTTTCATCCCAAGGTGTGCCTCCCCTACTTGTGCCAAGGTGTTCTACAATTTTAATGTTACTTAGCTGTATTCGCTGTTCGTGCTGAGGATGAAGAAGTGCAACAGACTCCGAGAGGACGACGACGCTGAGTGTTGTGAAATCGGTGCTCTCATCAACGTTAGTTGTGCGAACAGCTTTGGGACTGTAAATCTTCCACGTAACATCTCTTAGTTGAGGTGAATTTATTCGATCCCCTGTCACGAGCTGGATCTCCGCAGCTGCCGCCACATCGGAACCACCACAATGACTACAGACGCCTCTACCTCTACAGCCACTGCACCTGCTGTTGTAATGGCTCACCCCCGTGACCCCGGAACCTTCTGCGGGACCGAAGACGTTGACGTAGACGACTGGCTAGCCCTATACGAGCGCGTGAGCAAGCACTACAGGTGGGATGCTACACTCATGCTCGCGAATGTAATATTTTACTTGGCTGGGACCGCGCGGGTGTGGTTTGAAACCCACCAAGACGAGCTATCATCTTGGGATATTTGCAAACAGAAGCTCCACGACCTAGTCGGAAAGCCTATTGGCCGCCAGGCGAGCGCTAAAAAAGCGCTCGCCTCTCGTGCCCAAACGTCTACGGAGTCTTATCTCACTTACATCCAAGACGTCCTGTCTCTATGCCGCAAAGTCGACCAAGGCATGCCTGAGGAGGATAAAGTCGGCCATATAGTAAAAGGCATCGCCGAGGATGCCTTCAACCTCCTGTTGTGCAGGGATTGCTCCACCGTGGACTCTGTGCTGCAGGTGTGGCGACGTTTCGAACAGGGGAAACAGAGGCGCGTATCTCACCGTTTCGACCGGCTGCCAAACACGGCTGCTAGCTCCTCCTGTATCGATATCCCGACTCCTCGACCGCCTGCTAACGACAGCACTTTGACACGCATCGTCCGCCAAGAGCTTGAGGCGATGACTCCCGCGGCCTCGCTGTCGCATACACCCGATAACACCCTGGCTACTATATCACTTATTAAGGCTGTTGTTCGCCAAGAGGTTGCGAATATGGGCCTCCCTTCTACCGGCACCACCGACACCACGGATTCAGGACCTGCCCCTCCAGTAGTTGCTGCCGCCTCAACCAACGCCGGTTTCTCGCCCCGATATCGTTACCGCAACCCAAATGAATGGCGTACCCGCGACAATAGCCCAATCTGTTTTACTTGTTCTCGTGTTGGCCACATTTCCCGCCCCTGCCGTAGTAGCTGGTACACGCCATCTCGTCAATACACCTACGTCGACCGCCGCTGAGACTATGCCCCTCGCTATTCCCCACCTCACCCCAACCAGACCCATGCTGACCCCCGTTCCACTGCCCGTACTGCCAACCGTTCACCATCCCCGCCAGCACGACGTTCTCGTTCTCCTATTCCTCGACGCAGTTCGCCATTGTCCTATTCTGGCCACGTACCAGAACACTAGCCAATGCAGCTCCCGGAGGTGACGCTGCATTTATGACCCGGACCGAAAAACCTCTGTTGACCCCTGCCCTACAAAATAACCGTATCGACGTCCTTGTGGATGGAGTTCCCATTTCTGCTCTAATTGATACAGGCGTCCAACTGTCCGTTCTCAGCTCCTCATTTCGCCGTCGCCTCAAGAAAGTCTTTACGCCAGCCGTCTCGTCCACAGTTCGCGTCGCCAATGGCAGCCCTGCTGCCGTGGTTGGCATTTGTACGGCGCGAGTTACAATTGCTGACCGTCATGCCCCAGTGATGTTCACCGTCCTACACGACGTTATCCTTGGCATTGACTTCTTAACAGCCCACTCTCCCTTATTGACTGCTCAAGCGGCCTACTTCGCTTGAACCTTCCGCTCTGCTCTGAAGACCCCTCCTGCTCACCCCGCCTTCGGTCAGCACAGTTTAGCCGCCTTCCTCCTGAAACTGCCGTTTACATCCCAATGTCGCCATTTCCTCCCGTCCCAGATGGCGATTATCTCGCTTGTCCCATTACTGATGTCATGCTGCAGCGGCACGTCACCCTTCCTCATCTAATTGTGCACATCTTCCAGAACCACACCAGTCTCCCTGTCCTTAACTTCAGCTTTTAAACTCAAGTTCTGCCCGAGGGAATTTCGTTAGCTGCGCTGTCCCCGATTACCGATTGTGCCATTTTAGCTCTGTCTACAGATCATACAACTGCCGTCCCTGCCAACACCCCCTCGTCGTCCAGAACGCGCCCTGATCCGCTTAACAGCATGATTGCAGCTGATCTCGAACCTGAATTCGC
The DNA here is from genome assembly GCF_055883805.1 of Amblyomma maculatum. Taxonomy (NCBI): domain Eukaryota; kingdom Metazoa; phylum Arthropoda; class Arachnida; order Ixodida; family Ixodidae; genus Amblyomma; species Amblyomma maculatum. The sequence goes on along the minus strand of NC_139348.1, from coordinate 82,369,949 downwards.
CGCTGAGTTACACAAGCTTTTGTTTACCTACAGTGACCTTTTCGACTTGGGTACCCGCCCATTGGGTCAAAGGACAGTTGTCACCCACCGCATTGACACCGGTGACTCCAGTCCTATTCACAGGTGGCCCTATCGTGTTTCGCTTGCAGAGTGACGCGTCATTCAAACGGAGGTCGAAAAGGTGTTAGCGAACGACATAATCGAGCCTTCCAGTAGCCCCTGGGCATCGCCTATCGTGTTGGTTAAGACGAAGGATAACAGTTGGAGATTCTGCGTTGACTACCGTCCTTTGAATACGATAACCAAAAAAGATGTATATCCTCTTCCGCGCATCGACGACACGCTTGATAGTTTGCACGGAGCGAGCCACTTTTCATCCATCGACCTTCGTTCCGGCTACTGGCAGATTTCTGTCGATGAGCGAAATCCTGAAAAAACAGTGTTCATCACGTCTGACGGCCTTTATCAATTCAAAGTCATGCCTTTTGGCCTATGTATTGCCCCTGCAACTTTCGAACGGATGATGGACTCATTGCTGCGCGGCTTCAAGTGGACGACTTGTCTTTGTTACTTAGACGACGTCATTGTTTTCTCGTCCACTTTTATTTGTCTTTACCCTCAGGGCCGTACAGGCATTTCAGAGGGGAGTGGGCAAAAAGAAATACAGGAAAAAAAGAAACACTGCAAAAATCGGGTACATAAATAATACGTCCTATATATACAATATTAGCTATGAAATCGGCAATAATTGTATTAGTAGACACAAAACTAGTAGTACTTATACAATGCAGGTTAAAGCTTTGCTAAAGTTATTTGTATCAGTAATAGATATAATTTCATTAGAAAGATCGTTCCATTCTTTGGAAGTACGGGGAACAAATGAGCGTAAGAAAGAATCTGTTTTGCATAAAGGGATGGCTACTTTGCAGGGATGATCAATGCGATGCGATATGTAATATGGTGTCTGAAAAAAATTGCTGTGTAAGACGGAATGATAATATAACTTGTGGAATAGGGTTAGCCCGCAAACTTTTCGTCGTGAAGCCAATGATGGAAGACGCAAAATAGTTTTCATTTCTGTGACACTTGCTCCTCGGTTATAGTTAGAAAGAATGAAACGAGCAGAGTTATTCTGAACGCGTTCAAGTGAAGTAATTAAGTAATCATGGCTAGGATCCCAGACCGCTGCTGAGTATTCTAATTTTGGAAGTGTCAAAGTTTTATAAAGGAGTGATTTCAAAGTAGACGGGGTGCGGGAAAAATTACGTCTCAGATAACCTAGCGTTTTGTTAGCGTTGTTGATGATGTAATCTATGTGAAGCCGCCAAGTTAGGTCGGATGAAATGTGAATGCCTAGATATTTATAAGAATGGACGCTATCAAGTTCAATGTCATTCAGAGAGTATAGAGGGGACGAATTAGCAGCACGGGTGACACGCATTACCTTGCATTTGTTAGAGTTTAGTTCCATCAGCCATTGATTACACCTATTGATTATAGCCGTGAGGTCGCGCTGTAGAATGTTAATATCATTATCGTCTTTTGTTTCACGAAAAATAACGCAGTCATCAGCGAATAAATGTATGTTAGATGACACATAGGATGGAAGATCGTTTATATAAATTAGGAACAATAACGGTCCGTGTACGGAACCCTGTGGAACACCTGATAGTACATTAGCAAAGGATGAGTTGTAGCCGTTAGCGCAGACATACTGTGAGCGATTGGTGAGAAAGCATTCGATCCATTTGAACAAATTGGTGTCAATATTTAGGGGAAGTAATTTTTGAAGAAGCAACTGATGACAAACCTTATCAAATGATTTCGAGAAGTCTAAAAGGATGCAATCAACGACTGATGACTTATCCAGTATATGATGTAAGCTATTTGTAAAAGAAATTAGTTGAGTCTCACATGAATAAGTTTTGCGGAAACCATGTTGTGGAGACGAGAAAAATGAATTACTCTCAAGAAAGTTCACGAGTGTGGCGAATATGATATGTTCAAGTAATTTGCAACATGCACTAGTAATGGATATGGGGCGATAATTAGCAGTAGAGGACTTGCTCCCTGATTTGTGAAGTGGAACGATCTTTCCAATTTTCCATTGTTCAGGAAGTGTGCTTGTGTCCAGTGACTGTTGAAAAATATAAGTTAAAATAACTGAGCTATAGGCACAAGTGCTTTTTAAAAATTTTGCATTAATGAAATCATATCCTGGACTAGAATGGTCTTTTAGAGTATTAATTAGGCGAGCAACACCAGCTGTGTCAACAGTCACTGGTGGCATCACCAGGTAATCATGATAACATATAGTAGGAAGACTGGTACAGATTTTGGATGAAAAATTATTAACAAAAGCCTCATTTAACACTTCAGCACAGATATCATTATTAACCGACTCACCACATGAATTTAAAAAAGCGATAGGATTACTGGATATGGGATTCATTACTCGCCAGAATTTTCTGGGATTTGTTTGTAGCATGTCCGGTAGGGTGTTGGATAAAAAGTGGTCCTTGGAACTTTTTAGTGCCAATATGTATAATTTGGAGGCAGCTTTGTAGGCAGCCCAGCGCGAGTCAGTTGGTAAACGTTTTGCGATGCGATAAAGCCGTTTTTTCTTGTTTAATAATTTTTTGATATGGGTGTTGTACCATGGCGCGTGCGAGTTAGAGACGATGTTGCGGACTGGAATATATTTGTTTGTTAGACGGGCAACTTCCCCTGCAAACATATCCCAGTTTGACTGAATGGAACGGTCATGAAAGTTTGAAAGAAAAGATTCCATGAAAGTGCATAGTTCATCATTTATTGCCACGAAATTTGCTTTCTTGTAGTCGCGTATAATCTTTTTTGCCTTGTTATGTTTGGGGGGTGCCGCATTAAGGTGAAAAGTAATTGATAAATGGTCACTAATGCCTGAAAATAAAGTAATGTCTGATACAAAATCCGGTCTATTTGTCAGGATGAGATCAAGTGTGTTTGAGGCATTAGGTGATGTTCTGGTTGGTTCAGTAATTAGCTGCGTCAACGAAAATAAGGAGCACAAGTTAATGAATTCATCCCCCTGCGCTGAGAAGGGAGACAAAATGGGCATCGTATTAGTGTTCCAGGAAATGTTAGGAAAATTAAAGTCGCCGAGCAGGAGTATAGGAGTAGAAGGGAAAGTCGTGCATATTTTATTAAAACAGTCATGTAGTTCGTTTATAAAGGTAGGCGGTGCAGATGGGGAACGGTAGCATGTACCCAGTATCAATTTACGATGATCAAGAATTAACGACACCAAGACTATTTCAAGACCAGTGTTAATATTGATACTTGAGGATGAAATGTCATTAGATATAGCGAGTAGAACGCCGCCACCACGATGAGCCAACCGATCACATCTGTATATGGTAAAATTATCTGCGTTGTGAAAAATTTCGTGATCTAGAACATTAGGCGTGAGCCACGTTTCAGTAAGAGCAATAATGTGAGCCGAACATGTATCAACAATAGATGATAATGCATGATGTTTATTTTGAACACTTCCAGCGTTAGTAAACAGAACAGACAGTTTCGTATTGGACGGAGAAATCAGACCACTGCCCCTCTCGCACCCCTAAACAATGGCGGAGGATGATGCATCTCAATGACTGGCAGTGCTATCTGTGCGTGTCCGAAGTTGTTTAACGGAATCCGACGCTATGTCATACGTGTACAACCTGTTGTTGATTGATAGTTTATCATATTTTAGCTTGAATTTCGGCGACTGAGGTAGAGATTTTGCAAAACCTCTTAGCTTTTTGCGGACGGTCCTAGTAGCAGCCGAAAAATCTTCGTTTACTGTGACACCGCTTGATTTCAACGCACTGCGCAGTGAAAGCACTTGATCTCGCATTTTGAAGTTCGTAAACTTTGCGATAACGGGGCGACATTCGTTAGAAGAAAAATTGCCCAAACGGTGAGCACGATGAAGTGAATCAGCGGGAAATGACTCAAACATAGCCTTAATCTGATTTGTTAGCTTTTCTTCTGTTTGGAGCCAGGATTCTTGAGAATCGGGAATGCCGTAAAAAATTAAGTTATCCCGACGAGAGCGATCATCAAGCTCGTTCAGACGTAATTTTAAGCGGCAGTTCTCAGCTTTTAGTTCTTCTACTGATGTCTGAGTAGATGTTATTTCATCTAAAAGACGGTCAAATAAATCAGATTTCGTTTCTAGATCGTCCAATCGCTTGCGAATGTCAGTGATGTCTGTTTGTATAGTTTTTTGACCGGTTTTTATGAATTTTATGTCGGCCGCCAACTCAGTTTGACACTTCGCGCTTTGTGACGAACGGTTGTGCAAATCTTTGAGTAGCTGGAACAGGACAGACATTTGTTCGGCAGGGTCATCAGGTAAATTTTCAAGTTCAGTGACAGCGGGTTGACGCCTAGGAGGACCAGGGTTGGATTCGATGTCCCCACAGCATAACAACAGAAACAACATCGAGAAACACTCACACAATGCTTCACGCAAGGTCCCGGGGCACGGGAACACTACTAAGCACCTGTTATCGGATTTCTTAGCATATAGTGCAATTTTTTTACACACCTGCATGTCGAAAGAGGGCTGAATCAAGACGATGCCTTGAGCAGTGTTCCCGTGCCCAGTGAAGCCTCGATCGATGGGGTGACTGCTTAAGTAGCTGGTTCGTAGCGACGTCGTTGCCGATGATGTTGGACGAAGATCATCAAGTTGTGCCGATGATATCAGGTCATGGTAGGGAGGAAGCGTACAATTGCGGTCATCGAGCGGTGGGCTTGATACCGGTGACGAGGCTAAAGGTACTGGCTGGTTGAAGTGCGTAGCTGATAGCAGCGATGCGAAGAAAGCCAGGAAAGCCTGCATGTCGAAAGAGGGCTGAATAAAGACGATGCCTTGAGCAGTGTTCCCGTGCCCAGTCACCTCTCTCGCCTTTCTACCATTCTCGAGCTATTCCGCCGCGCCGACCTTCAACTCAACTCAAAGCAGTTTCGGCCATCAGGAAACAAAGTACTTGGTCACTTGCTTAATGCTTCCGGTGTTCAGCCTAACCCTGACAAGATACGTGCCGTCAGACATTTTCCCACTCCGCGTTCATCCAGCGAAGTCCGAAGCTTTATTGGCCTATCTTCCTATTTCCGACGATCGCCCCGAACTTCGCTGTCCTTGCTCGTCCGCTCACCCAACTCCTCAAGACAGACGTTTCATTCTATTGGGGGCCTGAACAAGTTGCAGCTTTCTCAGAGCTTATTGCTGCTCTAACTACTCCACCAGTCTTAGCCCACTTCAACCCTTCCGCCAATACTGAACTCCGTACCGACGCAAGTGGCCATGGAATAGGAGCTATACTCGCTCAGCGACAACACGGCCGTACAAGGGTGATTGCGTATGCCAGCCGCCTCCTCTCAACACCCGAACAAAATTATTCTATTACAGAGCGAGAGTGCCTGGCGCTTGTCTGGGCTATTACGAAATTCCGCCCTTATTTGTTTGGCCGCCATTTTACTGTGATAACAGACCATCATGCCTTGTGCTGGCTTTCCTCTCTCAAATATCCTACCGGCCGTTTGGGGCACTGGGCGCTACGATTACAGGAATACACCTTTTCCGTCTACAAGTCCGGCCGGCTTCACCAAGATGCAGACTGTTTGGCACGTCATCCCGTCGACTCCCCTAGTCCTACAGACTCCGAGGATGATGCATGTGTCTTGTCTGTATCCGCCTTTGCTGACATTGCCAAGGAACAGCACTTAGATCCTGCTCTGCATTCCATTATCCTCCGTCTTACCTCCGACCGCCCTGACCCATCTCTCGCCTTATTTGTGCTCCACGAGAACACCTTATACCGACGTAATGTGCGACCAGATGGCACAGACCTTTAGCTCGTCGTTACCCAACACCTGCGTTCCACCATCCTTGAATAGTTCCATGATGCTCCCACGCCTGGCCACTTGGGTGTCTCTCGCACATACGACAGCCTGCGCCGACGTTTCTACTGGCCGGGGCTCTACCGCTCTGCCGCATGTGAACTTTATCAGCGTCGGAAGAAGCCCACAATTTTGCCTTCAGGTAATATGCAGCCGATACCCATACCAACTGACCCGTTTTCCCGTATAGGCGTTGACCTCTTTGGCCCCTTTCCAGTTTCCACCTCGGGGAACAAATGGATCGCCATCGCCACCGATTACGCTGCTCGGTACGCTATTACCCGAGCAATCCCAACCAGCTGCGCCACAGACGTCGCTGACTTCCTTCTAGAAAACGCAATTCTTCATCATGGTGCTCCTCATGAACTACTAACTGACCGTGGCCGCTGTTTCCTGTCGCGAGTGGTTGACGAAATTCTCCGTTCGTGCTCCGTCCGCCACAAATTCAGCACCGCATATCACCCCCAGACCAACGGCCTCACGGAACGTCTAAACCGTACCCTCACAGACATGCTGGCCATGTATGTGTCTGCCGACCATCGAGATTGGGACGTTCATCTCCCCTTTGTCACATTCGCCTACAGTTCATCTGTCCAGTCTACCGCTGGATACTCCCCATTTTATTTATTATTTGGCCGACACCCGGTACTACCCTTCGACACCTCTCTACCCGCGGCAGACGCCACCAGTACTTACACCAGTGATGCCGTCACCCGCGCCCGCCGGATAGCTCATGCCAGGCTCTCTGTATCCCAAGACTCCCAAAAGATCCGGTACGACCGACGCCACCGTGATGTCCACTACACCCCTGGATCTCTCGTTTTGCTGTGGCTCCCGCGCCGTCGATAGGCTTGTGTGAAAAACGTTTGTCCCGTTACACTGGCCCTTACAGTGTTTTACGCCCCGTGACCGACGTCACCTACGAAGTTGAATCTGTGGTTCCGAAGTCCCCGTCCACAGCTCCAACCTCCGAAATAGTGCATGTGTTCCGTCTAAAGCCCTATTATCAACGTTCTATTTCGCTAACATAGACCGCACCGGGACTGTGTTTTTCCTGCGGCGGGGTAGTGTTACTTAGCAGTATTCGCTGTTCGTGCTGAGGATGAAGAAGTGCAACAGACTCCGAGAAGACGACGACGCTGAGTGTTGTGAAATCGGTGCTCTCATCAACGTTAGTTGTGGGAACAGCTTTAGGACTGTAAATCTTCCACGTAACACTAATTCCAGCAGCCATTCGGTAGATGTATTGCTAGGCAACTCAAGGGCCACCTTATACACCTGCTCAATCATAGTGCCCACCTTGTTTTTCTCCGTCACGTCCATATTCATATAAAGCGCCACATAATCTTTTCTGCTGATCACGATACTCTGTACCAGCTGAAATACCTCCTTTTTCCGCACCCTCCTCTTACGATTGGCGATTCTCGTAATGTGCCTCATGGTACTGTTACCGCGCTCTTAAGCTTTCCTATGGCCTCCCTATTCTCCCTGTTAGTCTGGAAATATATACATAGGAGCCTGATCGTTTGAACCTGAGTTACCGGCACACCCCTGTCCATTTACTTCTAACGGTAATAGCTACACATAGTGCCTCAGTTGTATCCCGTTTGGCCTACCTCTTACAACCAAAAGCTCGAACTTGGACTAAGATCACGACATCCCTGCCTCTGCTGCTCGCTCCACCATTATCTATTGGTTGTTGTAGCATATCAGCGATTTGTCCGTCGTTACCCATGGCTACTCACAGTTTAGCGCTGTCCGCGTTAAATGCGCGTTTGAATCCGACTTTGCCTCCAGTATCGGCGGTATCTTAATGAAGGCTAGATTAGAGAGGAAGGGCGATAACTCCGACCCTGCGGTGCCCCCCCCCCCCCCTTGCTTCGAAAAGGAACGGATCCGATCACAGTTCTCCGAATGCAATTTCCGCTGTCCTGCCCTTGTAAAGGGATCAGATGTATATGAAATTTCTACCCCCAGTACTATGCCAAATAGGTATTTCAATATTTCTTCGTGGGCCACGTTGTCAAAAGTTTTATTCAAAGCAACCCCATATAGCCCTGGTTATCGTGCCGCAACCGCGATCAACGAAATCTTTTTAAGCTGTATCATGACGGCCTACATTAAAAACAATTGGCCCTTAAGCCAATTATATTTGCCATTGTAAACTCTTTGCCCTGCGCATATAAGCCTGTTGCCCATTGAGGACACCAACGTTCTCCGCAGGAAGTGAGCGAGATGAACTGCATATTCTCAAAAAGTAGGTGCTTCCCCGCTTTAGAAAAAAATGTAATCTTTGCGTGTTTCCACTCTGCTGGTATATTCCCGGGCCCGAATACTTGATAGTCAGATCCGTGACTGCGTCTACGGATTTGAAGTACAAAAATCTCAGCAGTTTCTTGCTAACCGTCACGACCCGCTGCCCCAGTAGTTCAGTTCAGTCGTTCAGTCGTGTCCGACTCTTCATCACCCTATGGACCAGGTCACGCCACGCTTTCCGGTCTCTCACTATCTTCCTAACACCACATAACTTCATCTGCAGTGCCTCGAGTATACCATCTAACCATCGCGTTCGCTGCCTACCCCTTCTCCGGCAACCCTCAACCTTTCCCAACATCAAATCTTTCTCCAGCGACTCCTCTCTTCTCATCAGATGACCAAAGTAGCTGAGCTTTAACTTTAGAATTTGACCCTCCAATGAGCAGTCAGGGTTTATGGTCGACAATATTGATTGATTTGATCTTCTGGCAGTCCAAGGAACTCTCAAGAGTCTTCGCCAGCACCACAATTCAAACGCGTCAATTCTTCGGCGGTCAGCCTTTTCACAGTCCAACTCTCGCATCCATACATCACAACTGGAAAGAGCATAGCACGAGTTATGCGGATCTTGGTTGGCAGACTAATGTCTCTGCTCTTTACTAGGCGGTCAAGGCTAACCATTGCTCTCTTTCCCAGAAGCAGGCGTCTCCTAATTTCATGGCTGCAGTCTCCATCCGAGGTAATCTTGGAGCCCAAGAAGAGAAAATATGTCACAGCTTCCACTTCTTGTCCCTTGATGCTCCAGGACTTGATAGGGCAAGACGCCATGATCTTTGTCTTTTTAATGTTCATTTTAAGCCCAAACTTATCACTCTCTTCTTGTACGCGCATCAGAAGTTTCTTGAGTTCCGCTTCACTTTCTGCAATTAAAGTGGTATCATCCGAATATCTAAGGTTGTTGATACGTTTTCCAGCAATCTTCACTCCAGCTAAAGGCTCGTCCAGACCGGTCTTCCTCATGATGCGCTCTGCATATAGGTTAAATAGGCAGGGCGACAGTATGCAGCCTTGCCTCACTCCTTTCTCAATCGGAAACCAATCAGTAAGACCATGCCCAGTTCTGACTGTGGCCTCTTGCCCTTCATACAGGTTCCTAAGGAAACAGATGAGGTGAATTGGAACTGCCATCTCTTGGAGAGCTTGCCACAATCTGCTGTGATCTACGCAGTCAAACGCTTTCGCATAATCAATAAAGCAGAAGTAGATGGGTTTCTGGAACTCTCTTGCTTTTTCCATGATCCAGCGAAGGTTGGCAACTTGGTTTCTAGTTCCTCTGCCCTTGCGAAACCCAGCTTGCACGTCCGGAAGCTCCCGATCCACATACTGCTGCAGCCTACCTTGGAGGATTTTCAACATCACCTTGCTAGCATGCGAAATAAGCGCGATCGTGCGGTAGTTGGAACAATCCTTTGCACTGCCTTTCTTTGGAATGGGGATGTAAACTGACCTCCTCCAATCCTGTGGCCACTGCAGGGTTGTCCAAATCTTCTGACATAATGTATGCAGAATGTTAACAGCGTCATGGTTGAGGTTTTGAAGCAACTCAGCTGTAATGCTATCAATTCCGCTAGCTTTGTTCTTAGCAAGGCTGGCTAAGGCCCATTCAACTTCACTCTTCAGGATGCCCGGCTAGAGATCAGTTATCACAACCGTCTTATGTTGGGTTTGCACATTCGGTTCCTTCTTGTACAGTTCTTCTGTGTATTCCTGCCACCTCTTCTTTATTTCTGCGGCTTCAGGGAGGTCCTTGCCTCGTTTGTCCTTTATCACGCCCATCTTAGCACAGAAGCTTCCTTTGATATCTTTGATTGTCTTATACAGAGCTCTTGTGTTCCTTAATTGGCTGTTGTCCTCAACTGCTTGGCACTGTATGTTCAGGAAGGCATTCTTGTCTCTCCTTGCTATTTTCTGAAAATCCGCATTGAGAACCTTGTATCTTTCTCTTTCCCCCATAACTTTTGCCATCCTCCATTTCCTCAGCTATTTGCAAAGCCTCTTCAGATAACCAGTTTGCTTTCTTGCATTTCTTTTGCTTTGGAACTACCTTAGTAGCAACTTCTTGTATTATATCACGAACATTAGACCACACCTCTTCGGGCTCTTTGTCTTCTAGATCTAATTCTTGAAATCGATTCCTCACTTCCACAGCATATTCTAATGGAACTTGATCCAGATTATAGCTGAAAGGCCTTCTAGTTTTCTGCGTTTTCCTCAATCGAAGCTTAATCTTGGCAACAAGAAGCTGATGATTGATGCCACAATCGGCCCCAGGCCTTGTTTTTACTGCTTGTATAGCACTTCTCCATCTCTGCCGGCAAATAATATAATCGATCTTATTCCTGTACAGACCGTCCGGTGAAGTCCATGTGTACAGGCGCCTCTTGTGCTGTTGAAAATGAGTATTCGCTATGGTCAGGTTGTTTTCTTGACAAAACTCTACTTGCCTCTTCCCAGCTTCATTTGGCTCACCAAGACCGAACTTGCCTGTAATTCTAGATATTTCTTGACTCCCTACCTTAGCATTCCAATCTCCTATGAGAAAAACGACGTCTGATGATGGGGTGCGGTCTAAAAGGCATTGTAGGTCCGCATAAAATCTCTCAACGTCAGCTTCTTCCGCAGTAGTGGTCGGTGCATAGACTTGGATAACTGTTATGTTGAAAGGGTGACCTTGGATCCGAAGTGAAATCATTCGGTCGTTTTTGGGGTTGTACCCTAGCACTGCTTTGCCCATTCCTCTGTTTACTATGAGAGCGACCCCGTTCCTTCTCTTGGATTCGTGCCACAATAAAAGACATAATGGTCGCCGGAGTTAAATTCTCCCATTCCGGTCCACTTGAGCTCGCTGATACCCAAGATATCAATGTTCAATCTGTCCATTTCTCACTTGACGATATCCAGTTTACCTTGCGTCATAGATCTTACATTCCATGTTGCTATGTGATACATCTCCTTTCAACATCGGACTTTCCGGTCGCTTCCCGACACATACACAACTGAGCGTCCTTTTGGCTTTAGCCCAGCCGCTTCATTCGTCCTGGAGCTACTAGGAATCGCCCTTTGTTCATTCCCAGTAACATGTGGGACGCCTTCCAACCTGGGAGGCTCATCTTCCGGCGCCATATCATTAATGGTATTGTGACTGGCCATAGGGTTTTCTTGGCAGGAAATACTGGAGTGGGCTGCCATTACCTTCTCCAGTGAATCACATTTTGTCAGAACTCTCTGCCGTGACCTGTCTATCTTGGGTGGCCCTACACAGCAGAGCTCACGACTTCATCGAGTTTCGCAAGCCCCTCCGCCACGACAAGGCAGTGATCCATGAAGGAGTAGTACATTCTAATAAAAAATAGTAGTACATTCTACATTTTAATAATAGAATGTACTAGTACATTCTAATAAAAAAAGGCTAAAAGGGGTAATGAGGTTAGTCCTTTTGAGGACCAACTGGTTTGCCGCAACCATTGATCCTTTTGGGGACCACCTGCAAGAGAATAAGCACTTAGTCTCCAAAGGATGAACTGTAGGATGAGGAACGGTTGCTCCTTGCAGATGCTCCCCAAAAGCCTCGAAATCATTTGAGCCTCGAGAGATCATTTGAGACTCGAAAATGATCAGCACATGTGGCAGTTTTGGGCCGGAGAAAAAAAGGCCTCGGATAAAGAGTAAAAGGTAAGAAGTAACGAAGCACTTTAGGGGCATTAAAACAAGCTAAAAAAGAAAAAACAAAATAAAACTAGGAGAGAAAAAGTTTGCACTAGCGCTCTTCAAATCTGGCACCTGATACTCAGGAGCTTGTTACGCTCACTACTCTGCCACGCCGAGAACTGGAATCGCTTGAAATATTTTTGCATTTAAGGCATGCTCGCATTTATAATGTACTGACTTCATGTTTCCAAGTGTACAGGCTATTGCCGCCGTTCTACCAATTACAACTTATTGACTATTGGAGCTTGCTGCCTGGTCTCGCGACTTGCAACTAATGTTCTGGATGTCTATGCGCACTACTCTGTGCACTGGAATAAATTTAACACATCGTGTTTGACATCGCTGGCAAATTCACGAGTGCCGGCTCTTCGGTGATGCTCTGCTACCATGGGCATAATTTTCGCTGAACACGGAGCTTTAGTACAAACCTTCAAGGAAAAATGTGCGACCAAGCTTCAATACCGGCCAAATCAGCATGTAAGTAAATCTCATTTATATCTGAACATTTCGGGAAGCGTTGCGATGACCGAGGGCTCGGCTGGTTTATACGCAGTGTGAGAAGGAGCGCAAAAGGTAGAAAAACATGCAAAATATTATGCATTACAAGCGCTGTATGTTGTTTTTTTCTCTCATGGGCCCATCGCTCTTTAAAATACTCTCTTCCTCGCTTTAGTTTTTCTTTCGCTGTTCGAACTGGGCCGCGGTGCAGGCTACGCTTATTAATGCGTAGGCCTTGTTTGGAGCCTGCGATTGAGTCCGCATGAAACATTTTGGCAGCAATCAATGTGTTGTGAGTGCCCTCAAGATCAGCTGTTAAGCTTGTATACATGGTAGCCACAATATTCAATTCCAGTTTTAGTTGTAAGTCAATCGCCAGTGTGCCATGAGATATCAGAGGCTGAGCGATCGTGGCCTGTCTCGAAATGCTCGCAAAAACTTATCGAAACATTGAAACTCTAGAAAAAAGATTCTGCCTTTGTTTTTTTACAGGTTCACAGCGACTTTGTAGCAAAAACGTGCTTACTTGAACAGCATTTTTTATATGCACATTATCCCTCGCCTCCCCGTTTCTGGACATCCGACAATTTCCAAATCTATACTGGCGCCAGTGCGGCCCCACCGCACATACAGCACTTCTCCAAGTGCATCGCGGATACCAGCGACACAACCAGCGACAAAAAGCTAATTCCAGCACGTACTATGCAATTCAAGCAACATGTTATGCACGTTTTTTCCATCGAGCCAGAAACACATTTTCTGCACCTGAAATGCGCGACGCGACAAGCGGGAAGGAAGGCCACGCATCAAGTGAACAGTTCATCTTCCCGTTCCTCCTCTTTTTAGTCTTTCGAGAGCCAGGACTAAACCTTAATCCTCCAAATCTGCACACGGCAAATTCTCGCCACAGTTGCTCCCCTCGCAAAGTAACGCCCCGATTGAGGACCAAAGTGGACGTTACTCCCAACTTCTGCCCTTTTTTTTGCTTAGATTGTACTATGTTGCCCCATTGTGAGCGCCAGCTCCGCCATTATCAAGTCCACATCTAATTCTAGGTTTTCCTCCACTGTGTTATCCGGCAAGCAATCACCCGTCCTGTCGTTTTTGTGACGACTCTGAGTTCCTTTCTAAGTCCCAAATTTTGCCTTAAAACTGATTCAATAATTTACCCATTTTCTCCTTTTGCGCCGACTTGGTTGCAGTCAGATGGAAAGGATACCTTAACAGCTGTCATGTTTATTGCATCCGAATTTTGCACTCACCCCATCACAAATCTGTCCCTGCTTACATTGCAAGAGCAATGCATATGCTTTCATTTCTCATTCTAGTTTGGCGATCCTCTGACAGCCGACACCATTATGCCTGCGCTGATTCCACCTCCTCAAACACTCGCATGCGCTTCCCATATGTTTAAAATTCTAGAATCCGACGTAATGCCTTCCTCCTCCATGGGAACCTTTTCTGTAGTACATGTCAAATTCTGCTTGAGTGCCTCAAGCCAGGCTTCTATGTCGTCTTTTTCCCCGTTTGCTTTTTGCTAATTGCGTTCCTAAAAGATTATATGCTTTGGCGTACATTGCAAAATGTTGTAACTGGAACAGATCTATTGATGCACAGAATCTTTGGTTCCATGAAAGAATCATATACATTGTTAGATTTTTTATTGGAAAGATTTTATTTATTTAATAACATAGCTCCGGAAGGGAAGAATTCTGTAGACAGTTGCGTAATAGTTTACTTCATCCGTGCAGGCAGACGGCCCGATGACCTGCAGCGGGGGCAATGATATTATATCATCCATCCTGAACTTGGCATTACACCTTTTTAATTCAAATTTCACGTCTCAATTTTTGATTTGGAAGAAAAAAGTTCTTTTCTACTTTATGCTAGCAAATACCAGGTATCAGATTTTTTTGAAGTCTGAAAATAAATATCCTGTTTGTCCGCTTCCGTGATATTTATGTTCATCGGATCTCAAAATAAATTTTATCGAGGATTTGAATTTACGATATGGCCCATAGAGAAACCAAGTGATGGCTGCCTAGACACATTGCCTAGTTCCCGTGTATTACTGCGCCTAAATTTATTTGCTCTTCGCAATAGTTAGTTCCCGTTAAGAATTTATCCTCGTCATCACGAAGAAAGTGAGCACAGAAGTTGATGATAACCTTGCCAAAAGACTAAATATATGCCGCTGGGTATCGGCTATGTGAAGTTTGCTTTTCAGCAGCAGGTCAGATTTGAATTATTCGGGCCAACCTATCTGCCTTTTCCTTTCAATAAATCCATCTATCTATCTAGCTTTTCAAGGGCCTTAGCAATACAACACAAAGTACGAGCAACTCGCTCCTGACAGCATTTCAGTATACCAAAATTCTTCTGTGGATAAAAATAGTTCTTTTGGCAGCGCTTCTTTCAAATGCTGACTGTGAAATGAGCAAAACATAGGATGTCGAATATGCAGCACGACAGCTTTCATTCAAATATAGCATATATACTTATTATATTACCATGAACAAAATATCCGGTAACGTTTAAAATCGTAGTGCATTTGACTTCAAAAATTACCGCAAAACGCTCTAAATATTTCAAATTATACCTAGCGAATACCTAGTAGTAATATTTTTCTTACTTACCTAGGTACATCCTTTTAAATGTATGCTTACATATAGTTTTGATGCCATTTGTACGTAAAAATTTAGATGCTTAGCTTCCATGTGAGGGCATACTGCCGTAAACGCTAAAAAAGCGAATTTAAGCATTTTCTGCGAAATATTGAGGATAACACGGCAGCCTACATTCACCATTCCTCTCCGAGCCAAATTGCAATACACACTCTGGCCTTCGTGGTAGACCAGACGTAAGGATGGTGTTTTACGCTCCCTTTTTTCTGGCCCAACTCGCGTGCACGCTATCCTATATTCTGAAGGTATTTTCGCGGCAGTCTGGTGCTACCTTCTACGCGGGACAGCGCACGTACCTTAAGGTATGCGCATGAAATGTGCTAGTGAGATGCTTATTAGAGGCGTGGAATCTGTCGGCTGACTCCTGCACAGGCGCAGTCGGTATGAAGACCAAGAAATGCAATCGAATAGCCTTTTGAACTGAACTTACAAGAGAAATTAAGGCATTAAACTTGAAAAACGCTGAACGGACGCTTAAGTTGTTTTTATTCTAAATATGATAGTGTTAATCGCTCCTGTCTGCGTGGCCTTTCACGGATTCTTCTTTCGGTATAAGATCTTGGCTCCTGACATATCAAATCCTTCAAACTCTACGCCTGATATCTCGTTTATAGCAATTAGCATGCAGTCCTAAGGTTCCAAGTTGTGAGAAATACCACTAGACATAGAAAAAACACAAAGCACTGTCGCAATCAAGCCATATAATTGGCCTCCACAAATTAAATGAACGTTTCTTGCTCATCGCTCAAAGGTCGGTGGAAGACTCGATCCGGTCTCAATCATATATCCCGAGTTGACAGCTCAGGATGTCGCATGAAGATATCGCAGACGTCGCAAAAACTAAAATATTCCAGAGGCTGGATTTTGATGGTAGCTTAAGACGCCGGCAACGCCACGTTTCTGCAACACGAACGTTTTGACACTGTCGAGTTTAATGGCAAATCTCGGCAATCTCTTTCATTTACCTATTCAATCATTCCATCTTTCAAAGCCAACTGGCTGAGTAAAGAGCAGCTATTGTGTTTTAAACAAAACTGTTTGAAGAGAAAAGCAGCATTTCAGTCTTTTTGCCACTAGGTTAGCAGAAGAGCCTGGTCGAGAATACTGATGCCATTATAATTGTTTTTAAACATTTTCAAAGCACGCTTGATGCGAACCAAGACTTCTCGATCACAATTTGATACATACGCTGATTTACTAGACAAATTTCACCGCCTTTTTTTTATTTCTGCAAAGCAATATTTACCGGTATTGAAATCAAGCCAAAAGAAACCGAAATGTTGTACATTACGTCACTGTGTAGAGCATAGAAAATAAAAACATATAAGCAGGCAACAGATGTTAGGATGAATCAAAAAATCGATTTTATTCAATTATTCAGTTATGTTCAGTCGTTCAGTCGTGTCCGACTCTTCGTGACCCTATGGACCAGGTCACGCCACGCTTTCCGGTCTCTCACTATCTTCCTAACATCACATAACTTCATCTTCAGTGCCTCAAGGATGCCATCTAACCATCGCGTTCGCTGTCTACCCCTTTTCCGGCGACCCTCAACCTTTCCTCGTAGGTAGCGCAAATATCGAAAGCACTAAAGGCATCGTCGAAGGAAATATCCAATTGCCCTTAGAACGAGGTGTCGGCATCGCAAGAGGCATCGCGAAATTCCGGAGAGGTCAAGCTCAGGTTCTGGCAACAAACTTCACCGAAGAATACCGGCATCTCAACAAGGGCACGAAGATCGCTTTTCTCGACGAATTAGCCGACCTCAAAGATGTATTCGCCCTCCGCGACCGAACGCTGTAAGACACACCGGACAAATTCCGTCAGCCCAAATTTGACATCAACCCGGCATTGACCCACAACAGGAAAGGCCAGATTCTCAGTCTGCTTCGAAGCTACGGGGAGTGCTTCTCATCGTCATCGAAGGTACGACAAACACCACTGGCCAAGTACCGCAATGTGACGGACGAACACGCCCGACCTCTGCGCCAAAGCCCTTATCGTGTATCGCCGCGAGAACGCCAGGCCATTCGCGATCAAGTTGAGGAAATGCTGCGTGATGACGTAATCCAGCCATCGAACAGCCCTTGGGCGGCATCAGTCGTTTGGCATCAGTCGTTTGGGCGGCATCAGTCGTTGGTTACCGCCGCTAGATTAGCATAACGAAGAAGGATGTCTCCCGCTTCCCCGCATCGACGACACTCTCGATCGGCTCTGCAATGCAAGGTACTTCTCCTCTATGGACCTGAAGAGCGGATATTGGCAAATTGAGATGGACGAAAGGGATCGCGAGAAGACCGCATTCATCACACCAGACGGGCTTTTTGAGTTCAAGGTGATGCCATTTGGCCTCTCCTCCGCACCAGCCACATTTCAACGAGTAATGGACACAGTCCTAGCAGGCTTGAAGTGGCAAATTTGTTTGGTATATTTAGACGACGTTGTTGTCCTCTCGTCAAACTTTGAAGACCATCTAAAACGACTGCAGACAGTGCTGGAAGCCATCAAGTCATCGGGACTAACGCTAAAAGGAGAGAAGTGTCACTTCGCCTACGAAGAACTGCCTTTCCTAGGTCATATCGTTAGCAAGGATGGTAATCGCCCAGACCCGGAGAAAACAGCTGCAATCGCACATTTCCCACCGCCTGCCGATAAGAAAGCTGGGCGAAAATTCCTTAGGCTGTGCTCTTATTATCGATGATTTGTCAGAAACTTTTCGTGTATCGCCGAACCGTTGACGCAGCTTACAAAAGCTGAAGTAACTTTTAAATGGGAAGCGCAGCAAGGAGAAGCCTTCGACGAACTTAATGCAATGCCCCCCTGTACTTGGCCACTTTGATGAAAACGTCGAGACCGAAATTCACACCGACGCGAGCAGAGTCGGCCTAGGAGCAATTCTCGTCCAGAAGAGTACCGGACAGGAGAAAGTAATCGCCTACGCTACCAGGTCCCTCACAAAAGCCGAAGTCAATTACTCGAAGACCGAGAAGGAGTGCCTTACAATCATCTGGACCACTTCTAAGTTTCATCCAGACCTATAAGGCCGACCATTTAAGGTGGTAAGCGACCATCACGCGCTCTGCTGGCTAACTAATTTGAAAGATTCCTCCGGCCGCCTAGCCAGGTGGAGCCTACGACTTCAAGAATTTGACTTGACTGTAGTCTATAAGTCGGGCCGGATGCATTCCGACGCAGACTGCTTTTCACGCGCTCCCGTCGACGCTCCCCCGGAGGACGACGACGACGACGCCTTTTGGGACCGGCAAGCGCCAGCTGTTTCGCAGAACAACAGCGATCAGACCCTGAGCTGAAAGCGCTAGCCTGTTACTTAGACGAAAAGACCACTTCCGCTCCTGGTGTGTTCAGGTGACATTTATCTTCGTTCGCGTTAAGCAATGGCCTCCTTGTAAAGAAGAACTTCGCACCCAACTGGACTGCGCAACTTCTTGCAGTGCCTAAAAACCTCCGGCAGGAAGTTCTGCAGGTGTTGCATGATGAGCCCACAGCAGGCCATCTCGGATTTGCACGCACGTTGCGTCGAATCCAGGAGAAGTACTACTGGCCGCGACTGCCTGCCGAAGTTGCCCGCTACGTGAAGACATGCATGAGTGTCAACGACGCAAGACGCCGCCTGTCAGACCAGCAGGACTACTAAATCCGATTCCGCCCCCAGACCTGCCCTTTCAACAGATTGGGATGGATCTCCTCGGCCCCTTCCCAGCTTCGTCGATGGGTAACAAGTGGATCATCGTGGCCACTGACTACCTTACCCGTTACGCCGAAGCAAGAGTACTACCAAATGGTACCGCGGCAGAAGTCGCCAAACTTTTTATCGAACAAATTCTCTTGCGACACGGCGCCCCAGAAGTGGTCATCACGGACAGGGGAACGGCGTTCACGGCAGAGTTGACGCAAGCCATCCTGGAATGCAGTCATACAAGCCATCGACGAACAACTGCGTACCATCCCCAGATCAATGGTCTTACGGAGCGCCTGAATTAAACAATCGCGGACATGATCGCCATGTACGTCGACGCTGAACACGAGACCTGGGACGCCATCTTGGCGTACGTGATCTTCGCGTGTAACACGACAGTGCAGGAGACGACCAGAGCGACCCCGTTCAAGCTTGGGTACGGCATGGAGCCCGCGACGACGCTCGACGCAATGCAGCCGCACGTAACCAACGAGGACAACCTTGGCATTGCCGACTACTTGCAGCGTGCAGAGGAAGCCCGACGACTCGCACGGCTGCGTATTAAAGACCACCAGCGCACCGACAGCCGACGATACAACTTACGACGACGCCACGCAGAGTACAACCCAGGAGATCAAGTGTGGATTTGGACACCAATTCGCCGTCGCGGACTAAGTGAAAAGTTGTTGCGTCGATACTTTGGGCCATACAAAATCATTCGCCGCGTCGGACCACTCGACTATGAAGTCATTCCCGACGGAACGTCAGCATCACAACGGCGACGCGCACACACAGAAATTGTACACGTTGTACGAATGAAGCCATATTACGCGCGTTAAAAAATCTGTGGTGTTTAAACTTTGCAGTGTTTATGTTTAAGTTGCTTTGTTTTGAAACATCGAGGCGATGTTTTTTAAGGGTGGAGCAATGCCGCGAAACCTTCAACACTGTATTTGTTGTTTTTAGCAGCCGCCGCCACACGGCCTTATCCCTCTGATTCTGGATCGCGTATCAGTTCTGTATTCTTTGTTTGTTAATGCTCGATGTTGCGAGTCACACCTTTATCAGTTTCGTTGTAGCCCATGATCACCGAGATCTGTCCCGAAGATTCCGGCCACTCGCGTGTCTTTCTACAATGTTCCAGCTTGTGCTGGTAGCTGTTTGCGACGTTATCTATATTGTTCTGAGCAGCCTTTAAATTGATGCGCTGACGAGTGTGACGGGCATTCTTTGTTCGACGATCGACCAACACGTTTGCTGCTATCGCCGCCGCCGAGTTGCTTAGTTCTTTTGTGGGTGCAAGTCAGCCCAATAAAGAGTTACTTCCGTACCATGAAGCCTGTGTCTTCATTTGTTCCATCGACCCTGGTCCCCACCACGTGACAATATCATTGCTTGCACAACCATTGTACACAGGAAGCATACCCAAGGACTGGAAGGTGGGGAAGGTCATTCCAGTCTTTAAATCAGCTAAAAAAGAATGAGCTTTAACTACCGCCTCCTTTCATTAACCGGCGTACCATCCAGAATCAGAAAACATATTTTTCTCACATAAGTTTTCTTGTCACTTAAACTTTATCATCCTTCTCCTCACGGTTTCTATTAGGGCCTACCCTCCGAAACGACATCAGTTATTTTCGCTCGTGATTAGCATGTGGATCTTGGTTCTAACCATCAAACTGACGCAATCTTTCTGAACTTTGCCAAAACATTTACCAAAGTACCCCACAATCGCTTACTACTAAATGTTTCTTGTTTAAACATACACTGTAATGTACTGCAATGGATAAACGAATTTTTACTAACGCTCAATTTGTTTATGATAACAATCAAGCGTATAATTTTGTACCATTAAATTTAGGCGTCCTGCAAGGGTTAGGGATGACTGGCAGTCAATTTTTATTTAAATATACGTTACCGAGCTACACACGCATGTCTCTATTAACATTCATTTGTTCGCCAATTACGGTGTTCCCTATGGCACAATCAATAACCCCTACAATCAAATAGCTCTGCAGAAGCATTCAAATTACATGCATGACTGTTGTAACCAATACCTAATTGATTTTAGACCCAATAAATGCAAACTGCCATTATTTAGCCGCAAACGTCGTCCTCTGCTGCTCCTCTGTGTAAATGCACGGCCGCTCGATGGAAGCGCACTAGGTGCGGCCGGCTACGTCACCCGAAACCGACGGGAGGCGCCTACTTCCAGTCGCCACTGCCACGACGCCACCGTTCGGGGACAGCCGCGCACGGAGAGCAGCGCCTGGATGCGCTTTGAGGGAGGCGTCGGCATGGTAGAAGCCTTTTATTTTAGGGATATAAGAGCTCCACTTCACACAATTTGGCAACAAGAATTTGTATATACTGTCATGTCTAGTGTGACCATGTCAGCAATTAGCACTTGCTTGACAAGGATGTGTACTGGAATGTACCCCGAAAAACTTATAGTGACGATGGTTCAATCGATTGGAGAGCTCGCATTACCATGTTGATGCATTCGGATCCAGTTGCTCGTCAGATTAAAATGTGACCCGGTTGTGAACAATTCGAAGCTGTTCAGCTGCCATGGTAGCCTAATGAATAACCACTTAAATAACTATGTCTCGAATTTCGTGTATCATTTTCATACCATTTACTCATTTCTGCATACAGCTTTTATACACAAATTGACGTCAATATGTTCTAAGCTGCAATCGCTATCCAATAAAAAAATGTCCTACTATGAGCAACCTCTGCGAAAATGCGACATATAACCAATCTTTCTATCTCATTGTGACAAATTTTACAGTGGAAATATGAAGATGTTAATTAGGTTAAATCTAGATGATAACCTGGGATTTTCAACTCAGTTGTAGACCTTAAACGTTTTACCCCAGAAGGCTATCGGTCATGGCTTCCCGCATTTTGCATCACCGGACAAAGTAAGCGCGCTTGATGCGGCCAATTTGGTGGCCTTTGAGGTAGCAAATTTAAGTGAATTGAAAGAAGCCATTACGACGGTTCGCCCCAGACGTAAATGAGCAGCTAAAGTGTCCCACACAATGTTTTAAAGGGGCCCTCTACACCGTCATCATGCTGACTGACAGTTCAGCTTATGAGACCTTTGTTCTTAGGGATACTAAAAGAGAGCTAACAAGCTATAACGTTCGGCTAGCGCATATGACAGACTGTAATCAAGGCCGGGCAGTAAACCCTACATTTAAAGGCGAAACATCCCCCTTTAGAATCTTGTGTATTCATATTTTTAGTATTGTTTCCCACTTATCTGCGAGGAACGGCGAAAATCATCTGCACAGCCACAGCGTGAATCTCCAGACGTCCATCTGACATCGTGCCCGTGAACAACCTGGTGTTTATTTGTTCCCAATCTTCCATGTATTATGCATTGTTGTGAAGCCTCTGTGTTGCTGAAAGCCTATTTTACTTATATTCATTGCTTGCTTTTTTATGAATTTTATCTGTGTATTCTAAGTATTAGCGTGAATTACTCTTTATCATCTGTTGCTGTATAAAGTTTTTTTGACTATGACTACGAGCCTTTCTCTGGCTTGAACTGGCTAAAGCTAGGCAGAAACCCCTATCCTCTTCTGTCGCTGCAGGTAGCAGAGTTTTCGATGTCTCATCCACCAAGTGGGTGGCATCTCATGTGAAACCACAAAAGCAGCCCCCACTCACTCTAAGTGTGTTTGTGAGTGGGCGCACCAACGAGTGTTGCAATGCTAATAAAACCTAAACGTCAACGTGTAACAGTGACAAGCTGTTACGTATGGCGCTCAGTGTGACAAGATTGTAATGGTGA
Source organism: Amblyomma maculatum (assembly GCF_055883805.1). Classification (NCBI taxonomy): domain Eukaryota; kingdom Metazoa; phylum Arthropoda; class Arachnida; order Ixodida; family Ixodidae; genus Amblyomma; species Amblyomma maculatum. The sequence continues at coordinate 82,347,304 of NC_139348.1, read as the reverse complement.
CAAGCGACGGTGAATGCTTTTTGACTTTTTTTCTATGCGCCTCCGGTGTTGGCCAGCGGAACCTAAGAAAAACTGCGCCCGATGTGAGACGCGGTCTCCTTCTTAGACGATGGGATGTAGACAGGGCATTGGGGTATAAGAATTGGGACCAATTTAAGAGCTTTATGTGGCCAGCCGCCGCTATACAATGAAGCAATTCATGTTTGTGCAAAAGCGGAAACTTTGCTGAACTGTCAAAATTATTAAAATTATATGTAATAACAGTCAAATTAATACAAAGCAAAGACAATAAAGCTAGCAGCTCAGTTATTAGTCAGCTTTGTAGTATTTGCTCTATTGTCATCACATATATTGATTTCGACAGTTCTGCAAAGTTCCCGTTGTTGGACAAACATGAATTGCTCTGCAGTATTGCTTTTGCCGACAGCGCTTGGTTTGGGTTTATGTGTTTCTTCTCCGGTCTACGTTTTTCGCGCTATGTAAAATGCTTAGTATTGATCTGAATGACACTTCAATTAGTGTTAATGACAATGCTGGTATTAGCACTGATAATTGCAGTGCCTCAGTTAATGACAATAATTAGCGTAAACGTAAGGAACAGTGTGCATCAGTAACGGACAAGGGTTCACATTTCTGCTTAGTAGGTTCCACATCGCTTGCGAATTTTTTCATAAAGCCTGAAAAAAGATGTCGGCAAGAAAGGTTATGCGTTTTGGTTCAGTTTGGCTTATGTAGATAAAGGAACCAAAATGCATTATTTATGACGGGTGCTGTAGAGAAGCACATCGGAAATCTGAATCACCTGCTTTTGAGTAACGTGCATAGACATCACACTGTATGTTTTGAAAGATCAAACATTCATCTGGCTGACAACCCTGCACTCTTTAAGGAAATGTCTGCAAAACCTTGTATGTTGAGAAAACGGTGTTCTCTTTCCATTATGTTGCCTCGCGACAGATGGCGAATTGAACCTGCCCTAATTATTTAACGCACCCAGAAAGTTTCACAAGAAAAGAAACTAACATGGCTCTTTTATTAGGACATGTGCGAATGCAGTAGTGAATTGAGGTTTAAAAGAGCAATTTGCAAATAACAATATGAAGCAAAATAAGAAAAAAAAATGAATATGTGGTAGACAAGAAAATAAGCGAGAATAAACGTTCAAGCGATGAGCAGTAACTACTGAAACATTTTTCGTTTTGTGTAACTAACGGCAGTCAATTCTTAGACTTTTGTTACGTCCTCAACGGACGTGTTAAGATGATACGTCTCATCACAATCATAGTCATCAACCCACCATGAAGTTAAACACGAGAAGGTAGACTATAAATATATGGATGTCATATACATTTTAAAATACCATGAGCCGAGCATCTTTACCGGACATAATCCAAAAAAACAGCTGTCTCGCCATGGGACGCGTTACTGAGATAAATTGTAGATGTTCACTTATCCCTGAATCAATTTCATGATCGTAAGTAATCCGCTGCAGCCGCACGCACTGCTGCCCCGTCAGTCCTGGTTTCCTACCACGTTAAGTAATCTTATCGGCAACGGGCTAGTCCGGTTTCTCATTGCTCTATGATCTTGTTAGCCTATTTGGCACGGCTGCAGTCTGTCTAGCGAAAGTTGGTTAATCTAAGCTACGTTTTTATCGCGTTCCCAGGTGGATTAACGGGACACTACGATCGTGGGCCCCCATAGCAAATTGTTTTTCTCCAGGCTGTCAAATATTACCTAAGTCGCCAGCAACTAATGTCAAGCCTGCTTTCTGCTTTCAATGTCTAGATTTTTGTTCATTTATTCGGGTTTGTGAACGAAATTACCTAGCACGTCAATGTTGTCAGTTAGAGACAGATTACGCCGATATTTTCTATGAAACACTTCCTCTAGCTGTTCCCATTCCAGGTATTTGAATACTTCCTCTAACCAAGGGCTGAATAGTACTTCAAATATCGTGTCACATTGTCTAACGCCTTTCAATATGGAAACACCATTGTTCAGTTTCTAGAGGGCTACAGTTGCTCTGCACCCGCCATAGATATCTTCTAGTACTTTCACCTATCACATTAACACTACAATTTCGCAATTACTGCGTCATGACTTCTATAGAGTGAAAAGTTTTCGCGTATCTGATGAATGCTGAGTGCAGGCCCAGCTATATTTCGTGTAGTTTTCTTCCACCTGACATATACCATGGATATAATCGACGATAGGGTACTCTTTGCGACAGCCTGTTAGATTTTTGGTTGATTCAAGTCTCAGGTTAGCCTTATTGTATTGTAATATTACAAGGAAAGAAACCACCAGTCTTGCCATCTCAGAAAATGGCGATCCAGAGAGGCTTGGCAAATAATCCTTCCTAAATGTGACGGTTTTACCAATTTTTACAATCGCCACTGCTTAGCTCGACAAAACCTAGTGTAGCATAAGGCCAAATAAACTTTGACGCGATCGGGGAACACAAACATCAATTCCCTCTACTACTTGAAAACACTATATTTCTACGCCTCAAATTACGACATTATAGATTAACCGAACCCATGATGCTTTTGGGACTCCATCCCACAACTTTCTCTTGAGCTCAAAAGTACTATATCTTACGTGGACTTCAAACTTTAGATTTTATGTAGGTTTAAAACCCTTGGTCGCATTCTGAGTCTCGAACACTACAATCTCTACTTCTAGATTATTGCCACTACTGCATCACACTGACGTCAAAGAATTTTTTAGTAACCGTTGAAGCGGAAAATTCCCGTTACAGGCTGTTAAGACAAAGATTGGTCTCATCACAGAAATAACGTTTTTTCTCCTAAATATACGCTTGACAGACATGGTAGCATTGAATAATTTCCCCAGGGAAGAAACGGAAGGGCCTTTTGTCAAGCAGATTATACCTAAAATTTTCTTTTGTAAAAAATCTTCGTAATGCCGTCGATTCTAACTAAAACGTTAAATCAACTTTGAAATAATATGTAGCCAACCAATAACTGCTTCAGGAACAGATGTGATGCTCTTAGATCAAACATTTTTGTCACTGTTTCAGAACTAATTACCGCGTTACGTAAGTGTAAAATTATTCCAGCGGTTCTAAACCCCCACATAAAGACTGCATTTCATATTCTTGGCTTTCGGCACTCCGACGTTATCCATCTAGAGAAATATGTCCAGTCTAATGCTGTCAACACCTCATGAGCGCCGCCTGCTGAAAGTGTAAGCTGAAAATGTTCAGGAGGTGTGTGCTCAAGATTCCATGGGATATCGGTGGGGTTCTGGTGCACAGTGACCAATAGATATGTTTACTGGTAGATAATAATCGTCAGTGATTAGAGCTTTGAAGAGAAAGGCAGAGCTCTTCCTCGCAGATAGCGAGAACATAAGCAGAGGAAGAGAATCTCGACAGGAAAAAAAAAAGAGAAATTCGCTTCCTCTGTTTCCTCTCCTCTCCCTCTTTTCCTTGCCTTTTTCCTTCCTAGTTTCACTCACTCCTTCTTTGTACAGAGAAGGAGTAGCGAGGAAAAGACCCTCTTCCTCCAACTCTTTTTCTCTCTCGAGGAATCAGGCGTGTTTAAATGATGGGAGCAGGGCGTCCAATTTGCTTTCGTCTTGCGGCACATAACAACACAAGTGCACTTTTATTTCATGTTTTATGCATGTGCATGTTTTATTTCACCCTATTAACGTTTATATTTTCTTGCTCACTTTTCTTAAACAATTTTTGCAAACTGTTTGCTAATGCATACAGGAGGACCGATAGTTCTCAGGCGACGAAGCAGTAGACTTTATCTTGTGAGCCTTCACTCCTAGTGCGTCGACAAAGATATACGAACGAAATGAAATCGGCACTTTTGGATTTGCTATTGAAGCGTTCACTGAGTCTTTGAAATCTGAATCTATAATAACATTTTCCAGTGCAACGACCCACGAGAGTTATCAGCTGAGTGAGGAGAGACCTTTAAAGAACAAGGACTTCGAAAAATTTCGGATGCAATAATACTTTGCAAACTCAGTGAGCAAAGGTCCTACTGCGACCGTAAACTATGACAATAGAGGCTTTACAAAAGTTAGCGCCATCTAGTGAAAGAAACAGAAACTGTGCGCGGCGGCCATGTTTTGCTCAGTCCGCCCGCGCCTCCCATCAAGTACGCTGTCAACGTGCGCCTTCGTAGAACCTGTGCATGCACCGAAAGGTGCATTGGAATGCTCACAAGCGATTGGTTCATTTTTTAACATCACAGAAATTGCTGTTAGCTCCAAGCTCTATTCAGAATGATGCCAACATGTTGTTGCGTGCCCTTCTGCAGCCAGCGCACCATCATAGACGCGCACGGAATCAAGGTATATGCGTGTATGCGACCGTTCGTTTGCAGTCCTATTCGGCTTTACAAGGGTCGCTTGCATCATGTAAAGCATTACTGCACGTCCCTCTGTCTGGGAGCTAGCTCACAGAATGTGCTATCACCTAAAACATCAAGGTTAATTGTTTTGCGTGCTATGGAGCCTTGTGAACTTGAAGGATAAACTTATGCTGCGATGGAGAACACTGGAGAAGGAGCAATGCATGTGTAGCGAATGCTATTGTGCAAATATGTTCTTTGAAACATTTTGTACGTAGGTTACATTTACCATAGTTAATTTGATTTAAGACACGGGCATGATTACCGAAACTACTTTTTACAGTCGTACGAATTGGTAGTGCTTGGTGCAGAGAGCAATACGGTTGTCTAGTGCTCCCGAGGTGTGTGTTTCACGCTGCAAAAGCAAGCGGCTGCCAAACCCGCGGCGTCTAGAAAAGCAGGAAACGATGACATCCCACTAGTTTGTTCTAACATGCTCACGTACAGCCCATTTCGACCGGCCCACGTCCAGAGCGCGCAGCTCAGGTTTTATACATGCCAGCGCGGCCGATAAAATAACGAATCGCGCGCTTCACTTTTGGGATTTTCGAGTCACCCGATGGTTCGCTAATTCACAGCTACCTGAAATTCACTGGAAATTTTAAATATGTCGATTTCTTGTTTATTCCCTGTGTCAGAAAGTAAACATTTGAAGCCGTAATCTCATATGAAAACGCTGACATTGGAAGCTTCGAGGAACTCTGAAAAGGAGGAACTCGGCTGAAACGAAAAGAAATTTGAAAAAGTCAACTCACATTACTGCGAAATGTTCGTGCTTTTTGTAACTGGCTGTGTTCATAAAATCAGGTTTAAATTATATCATATCGTTATAGAAAAATTAGGGGGTCACTTAAGCTCCACCGTTAAAGGTATAACGCGATAGTGTATCTCTCTCATACACACACACGCATGATGTTTTCTTTCTTCACGTGTTATATTTTAGCTCTTTTATTATTTATTTATTTATTTATTTTATTTACCAAATACTGCAGGCCCTAACTGGGCCCTAGCAGGAGGGGCGAAAAGAATACAATGCAGTGAAATATGAATTCATAAAAAGTAACATACTACACAAAAGTGTTATATGTTATATGTTGTTATGTATGATATATTTATGTTTTGTATGTTATGTTATATTTCTATCACTTCTTTATTTATTTTATTTTATTCGACGTTTTATATTTGTATACACCAATACGCATGCGTCAGCAACAATCGGCTTTCCATTCTGAGCAATCTGACACTTTTGAACGCATTCTTCAATTATTTCAATTAATCAATTACACTTTCTAAATTTTCTTCCTTAGCATCACCAAGCACTGGTTTTTCATTCTGACACCTTTAAACCCTCATTTTCCAATTTTTCCTTTTTTTCGTTTTTTTATTTCATCAATTTATCAATTAATTACAAAGATTTTATCAACTCCTCATCGCCTATCGCACACCAATCAATATTCAATCACTGGAAGCACAAATTACCATGGCACATTTTTTTTTACGCAGCCCCCGATTATTTACGAGACTAATGCCTACTACTTCGTCGACGGCATGGGAAGGAAAGTGCTAAGCGCCAGTCCAACTTACGTCAAGTATCTTTCAGTGGGATGAGCGACGGTGATTGCGCAAACCAAGCAAACAAACTCGCGGTGATCTCTCATAGGCATTAAGTAAACAGCAAGGCGGCCAGACAAAAAAAAATCCAGATTACAGAACTCTGGATACTGTATCTGGATAGGGATGACGCTGCGGATAGCCGAAGGGGGGGGGGGGGGGCATGCACGACTCGTAGAGCAATTTGTAACAGCGCTCGGCAGCGCAGCCGGTGGGCCCCGCCACGTCTCGGCTGTCAAAATACGCTTCTAGGCGTCTCTAACAGAAACCGCCAGGGACCGAACAGAGGTCCAAGCACAGCACACTAGGTTAAAACGTGAAAAGCGCGAACAGAACGGCGAGCGCTGCCGGACGGACACGAAGCGAACGGATGGAGCGAACAAAATATGGCGGCCAGCCCGGGATCAGGGTGCCGCTCACGGTTGCCAGACGTACTTTTGTAAACCCTCTATTATTATTACCAGTTCCGTCAGACGCACTGCTTTCATATCGGTGCATGTTTCACACGGTTAATAGGGGCAGGTAACTGAAACACCGAAACCGTCGGCTCTAAAAAACAGACTGCTCCGTGATGCGTTAATTTTTGGCATGTGCAACCGGGTTTCTACTGGAGTTCTTTTGCAACAATATTATATCGGACAATTTTAGATCCTGGCTGCAAAACCCCTCTAAGTGTGCTCTACAGCGAGCTCCGTACTGGCCGTCAGATGGAAGAAAGAATAAATAAGAGAATAATTAGGCGCTCATTCGAAGAAATTATTTGCGCCCCCTTGCAGGGTGATTTTATCATCTCATGATTAAGCAATAGCGGCAGGAGTGATATTTATCCGAACTGTTTCAATGAAAGCAAGTAGAAAATTAGGCTACATATTCTACTATAAAGTTATATATATTTTCAAACTTCAACGTAAGTCATAACTCCGATGTTAAGCTCCGATAAGAATACCTAATATATTGCACAGAAATTACTCTATACGGTTTTCCTTTGCCGCACCACTTGGTATATTCTACGTTAGGGCACCGTGCGGTCTATGAAAGAGAGACATGTAGGAAGAAGCAAACCATAAAACGCTCTCCCCTGTTTTTTAAAGAGTGATACCTAGTCACCTGGAAAGAGGAATAAACAATACAGCCGATTTGCATCACTTAATTAAATCCGAAGTAGGTGCTTAGCACTGCTTATCTCTGCAATACTTTTCATGCCTTTTACACTTTTCAATGCTTCGTTTTGCATCAGCATGCTCGGCACGGTTCCTCATTCTTTCTGCTTCTAGATTCTTGCGCCGTTCAGCTGCAAAATCAGAACCAGTGAAGTCGCGTTCCCACAGTCTTCGTAACCGTTGTACTTCAGCACGTCAAGCACGGCAAACCTGCGCCGCACTGCCAAAAGGCCCGGTTTTATCTAGTGCGACGCGAAGCAAAAGTGCAGCGCAGTCGCGTCCTCAGCTTTCCTCACAACATGAATTTTTGATTACTGTTGCACACTATTCGATTTTAAAGACTGCATTGCACGCTCCATCTCGTGTTTTTTTAAAGTGCAGCGTGTCTTCTAAGTTCCATACGTTTGGCGAAAACAAGAATATTACAATCGATTGGTTTAACTCTCAATAATAATGCAATGATAAAACAAGAAAGCAAGCCTCTAAGAAATAAAAACTAAACACTGATTTGCTGACATTTTTACCTACATGTGGCCGATGAACTTCGATTTTGTGAAATTGTATGCCCAATTTCAAAATAGGCGGAAAGATTTTAGGAGAATTATGTTTATAATAAAACTACTCATAGTGTGAAGGAATGAATATATGAAAACACTTCATAGGTTGCACTCAGAGTAGGATTAAGAACGTTTCTTAATGCATGTTCCTTTTCTCCATCTATCTATATCTGTTTTATGGGAAAGCGATACATCGCAGGGTAGGTCAGAAATCCAGAACCTATGTTTACCTTGTTTACCTTCCCCGAAGGACAACCGTAGGAGTGGTTTAGAAACCAGCAATTTCTCATGGGAGGCTAGCTGGGAATCAGATATATACTGCGGGCGTCCACCACACTAGTGCGAAAAGCATTCACTTATGCTGATTAATGTATGTGGTTGCCTCCAAAATTTTGCATCTGTGTGCATTGGATCTAAACGCGTCGCTGTCCTATCGGCCTCGTATAGTGCAATAAACAGAACGAATCATTTTACAGGGCGCTCACCCTAAGCTCCGCAGTCACCGATGTTGCTGATCCTTGCATGGAGGTACACGTCGAATCCCTAGCATGCACCCAAAAGCGTGAAAGCAGCAATTTACAATCTTAATGAATTGACTGCAGCTTTGGTTTCGTCGTTTAAAATAAACAAATAAATTCAGCTCAACTTCATGATAGAATCTTCAGTGAGTTTGGGAATGTATTGATAGGAGGGAGGCTTAGCGCGGAACAGACAAGAGAGGCGCTAAGCCTCCCTCCTATCATGTACTACCAACTAGCCCAGAACTCTACTTTACTTGGGAATGTATTTTTTTTTATTATCACAGAAAAAAAGAAGATTATTTCTGGATTCCATGTGGCATTATAGTTATGAGCAGCTCTGCGTGCAGAAATTCTCGCCAAACGGAAATGACGTGCATGTTTCATGAAGCTTGTCACGCAAGAATAACCTGTTTAGTTGTGATTCCTGTTCTTGAGCAAAAATTAGCTCAAAGCAGCATTTCAAAACATTATAGGAGAGATTATGTGGTCTTTGTTCACCCTCTGGTACCTATAAGTCCATGTCGTACCCATCAGTCGGCTAAAATATAGAATGATATAAAGCATAAAAACAAATTTTACTATAAAATACCTACTAATGTAGATACCTACCACATGATGATTTGTGTATATTACAGTTGGAAGAAGAGGGCATCGAATATTAGTTGTCTGAGCTCTGGGCGGCTTGGCAGTTCCTGGGATTTAATCACAAAAGCAAACTGATACACCAACTGGTCCAAACATCGCAAATGCCCCATGTTGGGGGACAAAACAGAAACCGCTATTGTAATTATCCCATGGCTCCCGGAGAAATACGGCATCCTGTACAGTTTCCGATGGGATAGAAGAGAGAGCAGGTAAGAATGTGGAATGTACTGAGGTAAACGTTTTGAAGATTGTATAATGTGTTACGCATGGGTGTGAGAATATACCGGAATCAAAAAAGCACGAGAACTTTTTTGTTACCTTTACTTTTGAGAGTCCATTTTCATGAAAAGGTTCGCTACACTCATTATACAAATATCATCTGGATTTTTTATAGTTGCGCTTGGCGTTGAGGCCAACAAAATTCTATGTGCGCCATATTTCTCTATTGCATACACATTATGACATAACTTTTCCGGTTGTGTGATACCACATCCCTACGCTTGTGGCAGGAATCCGTCTGCACGTGAAGTTGGAGGCTTGTTAGCAACTGGAATTCGAACCAGTGATATATATATATATATATATATATATATATATATATATATATATATATATATATATATATATATAACTTTTTTATTTACTTTATATACTGTCAACCCCAATCGGGTTTTACAGAAGTGGACATAAACTGCATGACATGGACATAATTGCTGATATCGCAGATGCAATATGAATAACCTTCATGGAATGCTGATGTTTTTTTTACAAGTGAGGCTTACGTTTAAAGCACAAAGACCACCAAAAATCAGTTAAACAATAGAAAGAATATATCACAGGAGCTTTGACACAAATTCAGACCGCTTCATGACAACAAAGTAGGCTCGGCAAGCTCTAAGAACTTTTGGACTGTAGGTTGCCTTTCAACTGAGGCGTCAAGTGCATTCCAATCGCGCACTGTTTGCGGAAAAGAAGAAAAGTAAAAAGTGTTGTTGCTACAGAAACTTCCTGAAGAAAGAGGTGATGTTTATGACGTGTTATTCTCGACTGGCTTTTTTCACGAAATCTTCGGGGTTAATCTTGTATTGATTGTGTAGCTGCAGGTATAAAAATTTCAGGCGATGCAGTCTTGTCCGGCTAGATAAAGGGTGAAGCCCCGCACGAAGTAAAAGTTCAGTCGGTGAATCTGTTCGTCTGTAACTGTTATAGATGAATTGCACAGCTTCTCGCTGCCTGTTTATGCAGCCTGTTGTGTAGGGAAACCATACGATATTGCCGTATTCTAGCATTGGGCGGAGAAGCGTAGTGTTTGCCTGGAGCTTTATTCCGGAAGGCGAATTATTTAAACACGTTTGAGCAAAAAGAGCTTGTTCAAGGCTTTTTTTGCTACATGTTACACGTGCATTTTCCAGTTTAAGTCTGATGTGATAAGGAGGCCAAGATACCGGTATTCTGTTACAACTCGCAGTGCAGTGGTGTCGGAGTGATAGGTGAACGTAAGTGGGAAGTTTTTCATTGTGACGGACATAGAAACTGTCTTTGTTAATTACCATGTTCCAGTCTTCAAACCACTGAAAGACATTGTTTAATGCCCTGAATAGTTTGACCTGGTCCGAAGGGTGTCTATCTTTATAGTAGAGAACGCAGTCGTCGGCTATTAGTCTCATTTTTACAACAGTTTGGTTTGTTATGTCGTTAATGAATAGCAAAGGTAACAGAGGTGCCTGCACAGATCCTTCGGGGACTCCCGATACTACAGGAATGATGTCAGACATGTGTCCGTCGAGATGAACTATTTGGTAACGGTCCGTTAAATAATTGCTCCTCCATTTTGTCGTGTGACCATCACCAATTAAATGCTCGAGTTTATAGATAAGTTCCCTTTTGCAATACCCAATCGAATGCTTTAGAAAGGTCTAGGAAAATTATATCAAATTGAGACTGATTATTTATACCCTGCGAAAAATTGTGTATGAATCTAACACGTTGTGTAATAGTCGATAGCCCGCTCCTGAATCCATGCTGGCGATGGTGGATCTGTTCATTAGCCTCTACGTATTTGGGTAGACATTTTAGAACAATGTGCTCAAGAATTTTCCCGCATGCACATGTGAGAGAAATGGGTCGATAATTATTCCTGGAATGTTCGTCACCTGATTTATGCACCGGTATTACTTTGGCGATTATCCACTCACAGGGAATTCGACAGTCGCGGATTGATTTTTGGAGCAAGAGACAAAGATGTTTACTACAGGTTTCAGCGTAACGGTTCAAAAAACTATTGCGTATGTTATCCGGTTCGTTACATTTATTTTCGTTCAGGTTTAGGAGCAACGATAGAACGCCCGCCTCGGAAATTTCAGAAGTGCCAACAAGTTTCCCATGGTGATAATGATGTTGCACAGTCTGGATAACATCTTCATTATCAACGGTGAACAATGACTGAAAATATTTATTGAACGTGTCGGCTTTACGTTTCCCATCTAGTGATGACATCGAAATACTTGGCTGTTGCTTTGTGCTCAAGTATCGCCAAACGTTTCTCGAGGAAGTTGTAATAACGTTGCTCATTGTAGTATTACAGTAGTATTGTGCACTTCGCGTTGAATTTTTAAGTTCACTATTGAGTGAATTTAGGTGAGAGCGGTAGTCGGGGATAGTACAAACTTTACTGCGCTGTCTGAGCCTTTTATTCTTCCGTTTTATACGAATTATTTCGCGTGTGATCCAGGGATTCTGTTTATGAACAACTTTTTGCACTGTGGAGACAAAACTTTAACAATATTCCTGAAATGCAGCCAGACGTTATCGACATCTGATTGCTCGTCCCGACATAGATCAGAGAAATTCTGATACTCATGAACTAAATAAGTCATGATGGCATCATCGTTATCTCTATTCAAAGCAAAGATACGTTTTTCAGTACGATATGGACGTACAAGGCCAGGTATAGGCAGCTTACAAAGCGTTAATTCGTGATCTGATAGCCATTGGAGTATTTCAGTTGTTATGCTACTTCTTAAAAAGCGATCGCTAACGAAAATTAGGTCTAAAATTGAACTGCTTTGGTTGTGGACTCGTGTCGGCGTGTTAAAATTCTGTATAAGGTTGAATATAAACAAGAAGGCTATCATCGAGTTGCCTGCTGCAGTTGCAGGACTATGAGACCTCCAGTTAACGTCTGATAAGTTAAAGTCGCCAGCCATAATAATCTTCCCGTTGGAAGCCTGTCGAAGCAAGTAGTCGAATAACGTGTCTAAGTACAAAGCATCGCAATTAGGAGGCCTGTAGACAGCTCCAATGTGAACAAAGCCATCATCTGTTACATGGATCTTGCACCACACAGACTCAACACCCGCGATGTCTGGCATGACGGAGAATACAATTGCTTGTTTAAGAAGAAATCCATACCCCCGCCTCTCGATGGTCTATCCCTGCGAATAACTGTATAGCCGGGTGGAAAATTTCACATTCTGAAATACCAGGATGAAGCCACGTCTCGGTGATGGTCACGACATCAGGTTCAAAGGCTAGTAGCGTGGCCTCGAGTTCAGGTACTTTATTTACTAGACTGCGGGCATTGAAGTTACGAAAGGTTATCAATTTCTGCTCCTGGTGATTCGGGGTTCGGGTTGAGGCGTTTCGTTTTTTGCTTCTATTTCGACAATATCATTGCGGTCATCACGCCAAGCAAACAGTCGCCCATGTATTCTAACCTTATATCGGCCACTTTACGCTTATTGATTAGCACTGATATTTCTACAAATTCTTTCTGGTCTGTTGGATTAGAAACTTTCATACTTTGGCCTTTCGTAATCGAATGCTTCGTCTCCTTAGACAGCTTACCGGTATCCTCTCCAAATATTGCCTACTTCTACAGCGCACTCAGTAATGATATCTAAAATTATTTTTCATTGCTTCTAGGCTAATGTCGCTATCCATGGTTAGAGCTAAATATCTATTCTGTAGAGAGATCCGGAACTCTACTGCCCTCTCCCTTACCGCGAATTCGTTAAACAATTACACAAAATAAGAATACTTTTATACAATAGTCTCAAAACACGAACATCGTGCGCACTTGCATGCCCTCAGAAGCTGAATGAAAAAAATGAACACAACGCACATACATATATGAGCGTCCCGTAAGAAAATAACAATTCAAACCACATAACCTAGTCACATGCCGCCATAAATGTGACACTTGACCTCCGGATACCATCAACGTAAGACGCTACTCGTCAACCCTTTGCCCTAATCATTCAACGAGAGCGCACAAACTCGACCAATACATGTTTCAAGTACAGTTTCACTCTGGCTCACTACACGCGCCATGCGGAAGCGTGCACTACATAGCTAACACGTTTTCACAATCTTCATTGGTAATTAGCAGTACAAAGCTTAATTCACATCTACGCAGGCGTTTCATACATGTTACTCCAGTTCTCCACTCTATTATACCGTGTCCATGCCTGTTCCTAGTTCGGCTACTACTTTCTTTTGGCATGACTTATAGTTGCTTTCCAAATCAAGCCAACAATGTGCCCCTAGTGATGCGCCTACAACCAGTAGCGCCGAGGGATATAAACTCACCTGCATCAGCGTGCACAAACGCACAAAAAGAAACATTGTGGCAGTACTCTTCGCGATGTAGCGGTATGCCTTCCGACCAAGGTTGAATGTTCCCAGTAGCCATAAGCAGAAAAAACACTTTCTACACCAAATTCTGCCTATGTATTCCAGACTGAATTTCATGCGCCATCTCTTTTTTTTTTGCCATGTGGCGTGTTCGCTTCACTATTACTTTCTCGGGGTTTCAGTTCAGTCGTTCTGACGTGTCCGACTCTTCGTGACCCTATTGACCATGTCACGCCACGCTTTCCGGTCTCTCACTATCTTCCTAACATCACATAAATTCATCTGCAGTGCCTCGAGGATGCCATCTAACCATCGCGTTCGCTGCCTACCCCTTCTCCGGCGACCCTCAACCTTTCCCAACATCAAATCTTTCTCCAGCGACTCCTCTCTTCTCGTCAGATGACCACAGTAGCTGAGCTTTAACTTTAGAATTTGACCCTTCATTGAGCAGTCAGGGTTTATGGTCGACAATATTGACTTATTTGATCTTCTGGCAGTCCAAGGAACTCTCAAGAGTCTTCGCCAGCACCACAATTCAAACGCGTCAATTCTTCGGCGGTCAGCCTTTTTCACAGTTCAACTCTCGCATCCATACATCACAACTGGAAAGAGCATAGCACGAGTTATACGGATCTTGGTTGGCAGACTAATGTCTCTGCACTTTACTAGGCGGTCAAGGCTAACCATTGCTCTCTTTCCCAGAAGCAGGCGTCTCCTAATGTCATGGCTGCAGTCTCCTTCAGAGGTAATCTTGGAGCCCAAGAAGAGAAAATCTGTCACAGCTTCCACGTCTTGTCCCTTGATGCTCCAGGACATGATAGGGCAAGACGCCATGATCTTTGTCTTTTTAATGTTCAGTTTAAGCCCAAACGTCTCACTCTCTTCTTGTACGCGCATCAGAAGTCGCTTGAGTTCCGCTTCACTTTCTGCCAATAAAGTGGTATCATCCGCATATCTAAGGTTATTGATACGTTTTCCAGCAATCTTCACTCCAGCTGAAGACTCGTCCTGACCGGCATTCCTCATGATGCACTCTGCATATAGGTTAAATAGGCAGGGCGACAGTATGCAGCCTTGCCTCACTCCTTTCTCAATCGGAAACCAATCAGTAAGACCATGCCTAGTTCTGACTGTGGCCTCTTGCCCTTCATACAGGTTCCTGAGGAGACAGATGAGGTGAATTGGAACTCCCATCTCTTGGAGAGCTTGCCACAATCTGCTGTGATCTACGCAGTCAAACGCTTTCGCATAATCAATAAAGCAGAAGTAGATGGGTTTCTGGAACTCTCTTGCTTTTTCCATGATCCAGCGAAGGTTGGCAACTTGGTCTCTAGTTCCTCTGCCCTTGCGAAACCCAGCTTGCACGTCCGGAAGCTCACTATTCACATACTGCGACAGCCTACCTTGGAGGATTTTCAACATCACCTTGCTAGCATGCGAAATAAGCGCGATCGTGCGGTAGTTGGAACAATCTTTGGCACGGCCTTTCTTTGGAATGGGGATGTAAACTGACCTCCTCCAAACCGGTGGCCACTGCAGGGTTGTCCAAATCTTCTGACATAATGTATGCAGAATGTTAACGGCGTCATGATTGAGGTTTTGAAGCAACTCAGCTGGAATGCCATCAATTCCACTAGCTTTGTTCTTAGCAAGTCTGGCTAAGGCCCATTCAACTTCACTCTTCAGGATGCCCGGCTCGAGATCAGTGATCACAACCGTCTTATGTTGGGTTTGCACTTTCGGATCCTTCTTGTACAGTTCTTCTGTGTATTCCTTCCACCTCTTCTTTATGTCTGAGGCTTCAGTGAGGTCCTTGCCTCCTTTGTCCTTTATCACGCCCAGCTTAGCACAGAAGCTTCCTTTGATATCTTTGATTGTCTCATACAGAGCTCTTGTGTTCCTTAATTGGATGTTGTCCTCAACTGCTTGGCACTGTACGTTCAGGAAGGCATTCTTATCTCTCCTTGCTATTTTCTGAAAATCCGCATTGAGAACCTTGTATCTTTCTCTTTCCCCCATAACTTTTGCCATCCTCCTTTCCTCAGCTTTTTGCAGAGCCTCTTCAGATAACCAATTTGCTTTCTTGCATTTCTTTTGGTTTGGAACTACCTTAGTAGCAACTTCTTGTATTATATCACGAACATCAGTCCACATATCCCAAGCGGCAATCCTATGGTCGGGCCGCACTCGGCCCTTGCCAATATGGCCGACTGAAACTCACCGGGCCGACCTAGGCCACCTACCTCAGCCCGAGGTCGGGGATTGACAATGGCCTAAGAACTACCGATCATCGGCAATCGACCTCGGGCCGACAAGTGCGGCCGACTTGGCCAGCCTATTGCCGCGCTAGGGTCATGCATGGGCCATGGCTTGCCGACTTGACCAGCCTACTGCCGCGCTAGATTCATGAATGGGCCACGGCTTACCCACACATGGCCCAACCACTTCTGCGGTACTCGCTGGCCGGTGGTTTATCCACCGTCGGCAGTGCACCTCGGGCCAAAGAGTATGGCCGACTTGGCCAGCCTACTACCGCGCTAGGGTCATGCATATGGGCCATGGCTTACCCACACAGCTCAACCACTTCGGCGGTACACGCTGCCCAGTGGTTTATCCATGTATAATTAGTGGTCTACTCATCCATGGCCTATGGTGTACCCATTAAAACGTCTGCAGTTCAATTGTGCATGGAAAATTAGCGCTGCGGCAGTGTTTTGAGATGCGCATCTTCTCCTCCAAGCGGGCTCTAACTCTGTGGCATCAGTAATGGTGTTCTCCGGGCAGGTGAAAAGCAGCGCATACGTATGTAGCTCAAAAAAGCCTGAGCATCGGCAAATTTAAGTTTAAACAGATCTTTTTATTGGTTTTTCTTAAATATTCGAAACATGCTCAAAGCCCTGCTAATAAAAAAATGGGACTTACAGCTTACTAAGTTTGTGAGGCTTCACATCAATTTATTCTGGCTTTCAGCTTCTAGACAGAGTTGAAGATGTCACGTTTCCCTGCTCGTTGTGCCCGCCGTCCTATTACTTCACTGTCACGAGCCATCGCTTCATTGCTGCCGCTGTCTTCCTGGAGAGGACGTCACCCAGGTACACGCTGCCTCTCCTCAGGCATCCTAGAAAATATACGAAAGAAAATATCAGCCTTTATTCCGTATTCATATGAGTTTCCTAGCCTGTTAAAATGATAAAAGGCCGTCACTCAAGCAATTATAAGGACCTTCAGTGGTATCAGTAGTGATGTAGTCATCCGATGATATCTGAAGTCATTTGAAATATGAGGTGCACCATTTTTACACGTATACTGCTTGTCCAAACAAATTTGATCCAAGGGATAAAAGGCATTTCTGAGGCAGGGGAAGGAAACCAGAATCACATTGCTTGAAGCTACCTTGAGCGCCACAGAAAAGGTTTTGTTTGGAATCCTTAATTGACATTATTTACCTAAATTACTGATTAATGACTTACACAATAAATGGTGTTGCTACTTTGAAGAGTACCGGCACAAACCACGTTTGATTATTAGCGATAAAGAACCATCACGTCTGCATTTCGTTCCCCAGATACAATAGGAAACGCCGAAAATACAAAAATCAGATTGCCGGACAATACAATTGAGGCCTTGGCTTGGTTCGACAGCCCTGTGTAGCGTTAGACCTATAAGTTGTCTATGGTTTCTTTGTCCGCGCCAGCCCAACCGTTCAACAAGACCGTATTTGTACTTTACAGCTGAAAAATAATGTTCCACTCATTTGTATCCTTACCGCTTTGTAGTCATTATCCGCATTGCAAAGTTCAGCGCGCTCAGTGTAACTCGCGCCTTATTGTGCGCCAAAGGGCTGACGCGAGGCAACCATCGCCAGCATATCACCCTTACTCATGCATGGGACCAGCCATCATAGCGGCAGGTTGTTTCGTCCGCTCAAAATCATGTTGAGAGCAGCACAATTGAGGTGTGCGAATGGGCTGGTAAAGGTTTCGGTATGTACATAACCGGTATGTGCATAACACTGCAGATAGAAAAAAAAAGGTACACATGAGGTTTCTAACCGCAAATATCGAAACAGAGGTTTCCGAACGTGCTCACTGACTTTGTAAGTCGTATTTATTGTCTAAAGTGAATATTTAGTACTTGGAGCGAATAACCTCACTTCCCTACGTACAAAATAAAAATTTACTGTGCTGTCCTAAGAGGCTGCCGGCAATGCGTCATCGGTTTCCATTGCCTGTTTCTAATGGTTTATTTCTAACCCTTGGCTCAAGCTATCAATCACAGCAGGTGTAATGTAACTTGAACAAGGCCTGCATGAGATCATACATATAGGTATTTTTGTAAGCTTTACAGATTTCACATACAAATATTACGAGAATCGCGTCACTGCGGTCTTTCTTTAAAATTGACACCAATATTCGTGGCTAAAATAAAGTACTCAACGTATTAATTCAGCTTCGCAAGTAAAGCTGTAACAGAAAGTGAGGGCTGGCGACACCGAAGGTGTGCCTAGCTTTCAAATTTTCTTAGATGGCCCAACCGTTCGAAATATGTAATTTTAAAAATAAGCCCTTGATAGTGGCTTTCTCACAGCGTATATGGGTGCCTTAATAAGAAGCATAATAGAGGTCCCATGAACACCTTTCGTTTCAAATGAATTTTTTATATGTGGTGGGCAAATATCTAGACACAAAGGAATTAACCTTAGTTTTGCAAGATACGGCGTAGTTTCTTCGAAAACAAAAAAATATTACGGTATATCTTTAGAGGTAGAAAACGCTGTTTTTGCCATTTCAAAATGTTGCAAATTTGGATACCATGATTTTGTCATCTACTATTTTTTACTCACTAAATATATGCAGGTTTTACATTTACAAACAGTATTAGGAACCAGTCCTTTTTTTTTTTTTTTTGCAGTTGAGTTATTAAACAATCGCAAACTTTGGTTCAGGAGCGATGCGCTGTAAAAATATGCATTTTTAACCTTGTATACTGGAATGTGATGCATTCGATCGGTTGCACTAAATATGTTTCCACTTCCTAACGCATGTTCTTAATTCCAGGCAATATTTGGAGCTCCAGACCGCTAGGTGTGTTCTACACAACGCATCAAAATTGCCCAAAATTCGAAAACAGCAGTAAAGGGTAAATTTGCTGCAATTAAAAAAAAAGATCATCTTCGATCTTCAAATACCTCTCAAGAATCTTCAGTACCTGAACAATATCGCGGACTAAAAAGTGTTGCGTTATATTGTTTAAAAATATAACATTAAATATTAAACCAAGTGCTTGTCCTGATAATGGCCAAATTCAGCCTGCATTCTTGCAATATCCAATATTATCCTGGCACTGAAACTATTTCTCTGCATTATCTAGGTTCCATTCTTTATTTGTGGAAAAACTGGAAGCTCTATGTTTGTTTTGTTCTACATATAATATTTAAATCGGCCAAAATAAAAAAAAATGGTAAAATAAGGAAAACTGATTAGGACTGAAGAAAATGCCGCAACATCGATTTTTATCGAAATCTCTGGAAACAATGCAAAGTACTTTGTTAATATGAGTCAGTAAATTTATTGAATTCTGCAAAATGTAAAATAAGAAATATAAAAATGCCTGTTTTTAATCTATAGATTTGCTTATATGACTCCCCCTTATAGAGTAGGCATCAAAACTTCAATTTAGTATTTGCTGAATTTAGTTACATTTATTGTAAGTAAAATTTAAAGCCTTGTCAGCGCTAATAAAGCCTTTTTCTGCTTGTCAGCAAGAACATAATTTAGCTTAAAATGGTATTAATTCGCTATTTCTGTCAATTTCATGGCAGAACGCAAGTGAAGGCTGCACTTTTTCTCTGTCTTTCATTCTTTTTTATTTCTAAGTGCTGTAGTATTCAATCTAGTCTATTAATATATTATTCCATTTCTCAGCTTTGACCATAACTAACAATACTATATTTTTGAAGATGGTTTTTAAATGTGTAACTTTTTATAATGCAATCATAAGCAAATTGCTTTCCAGCGTTACAGAGAACACACATAGCAGCTTAGATCTCCAGATTCTGCCTTAAATTAACAATATAACCTGCGTAATAAAGACAGAATATTTTAGTGCAAACAACGTAACGCATCACGCCAGTATGTAAGGTTGAAAATAAACATTTTTGTAGCGCGTTGCGCTTGAAGCAAAGTTTGCGATATTTTACTAAATCAACTGCATCAATGAAACAAGTTTTCAATACTTCTTATGCAAATAAAAGTTATGTTGATGTGGTGAGTAAAAAACAATGGATGACAAGATTTTAGTGCGCGAGCAGCAGGCCTCCAAACGTGCAACATTTTGAAATGACAAAAACGGGGTTTTCCAGCTTAAGTGATAGGCGTTTTTTTTTTTTTAGAAAACTACGCCGCATCTTGCAAACTTAAGGGTCTTTCCTTTGTGTCGAGAGCTTAGCCCACGACATAAGGAAATTTAATTAAAACAAAATGGTCATGACTCCACGATTACTGTTCCTGTCCAAAGACATCCATATTTGTTTTCATTTCGCCTCTTCAAACAGGCTGGTTTAGGCAATGCGGTGAATAAAAATATCATCGCATATATTAAAGATTTCCGCGCTACACGTTGTACCTAAAGCTACCTATATTGTCACAACTGTCATTCGTTATTTGTAGCTGAAACAACATCGCAAAAGGAATTCGATTGCAAATTGTTCGCGAGGTAAATAGGCGTACAGGATGACACACGTGTACTCAGCAGAATACAATTTAAGAAAGAGCAGTCACAAACTATAGGCAAATAAGGCTATGATACGGAGCATATGTATTACTCCGGTTAACAGTAAAAAAGTCGACTTTTACCATATTAATATATTCGACAAACTATTGCATGTTCACATAGGAACACAACTAATGAACTCATTCACGCATCTAATGTCTATGGGCATTATATGCGTGGATGACTTCGCTTTATTCCAATTCGCGCGTCACGGAAAATAATTGAACGAGGAAAAATTTAATGTCTACACAATTTTCAGCGAGTATACCACAAAATATACTAAGGTGCTTCATATATAGTCACATCACCTAGCAAGTGAAGTGGGATAACAGAACTAATCAGACACTCACCCTGGTCAGCATTTCGCTTTTGCGTCATCTTTGTAAGTTTTTAGGCAGGCTTTTCCACTGATTATCCTCTTCTATATACCCTTGCCACCCACAGGACACAGATCTTCTGGGGGTACCGAACTGTTGGTTTTCGCACCAGTGATACAACTTAATCGAACCATTTCTACGTAGAAAACACCCTCGATGCGCACCTAAAAAAATGAAAGCATGTATGTTTAGGCGAAATCACTCACCCGTGATAAAATAATATGATTTGAACAATAAAATCAAATGATCACACTCGAAGCAACAAGAAAGTGGTAGAGAGATAGGAATTGAAGCAATGAAAGGCGGTTGCTTACTGTAAAAGCCAATAGCAAGAGGTCCACCGTCTATAAGAATAGGATATAAAAATAAGGCACATTTAAAGGTGCATGCAGCAGTTACAGTGATGCAGTGCTACCTTTTGTTAGGCAGGCTTTTCCGCTGATTATCCTCTTCTTTAATCCCCTTCCAACCACAGGACACAGATCTTCTGGGGGTGCCGAACTGTCGGTTTTCGCACCAGTGATACAGCTCAATTGATCCATTTCTACGTAGAAAACATTCCGATGCGCATCTAAAAAAATGAAAGCATGTATGTGTAGGCTAAATCATTCACACATGATAAAACAATATTATTTGAACAATAAAATCAAATGACACACCCGGAGCAACAATAAAGTGATGGAGAGACAGAAATTGAAGCAATGAAAGACGGTTGCTTACTGAACAAAGTCAATAGCAAGAGGTCCTGTGTCTATAAGAATAGGCAATAAAATTATGGCACATTTAAAGGTGCATGCAGCAGTTACAGTGATGCAGTGCTACCTTTTTTTTTTTTGTTTCACAGCAGCGGTTGGTACAAATATTGCAGAAATTGCTAGGCATCTCAGGTAACCCCATTGAAAACCTCATCCAAGGTTGCTGCGGCGTGTTATTTGCAGCTGTTAACGGTAACACAGGCTATGCTATGAGTGCATGTTCATTTCCTCCTTTTTGTACCTTGAATGAAAGCGACTGAACAGTGGGTGTTGTAAGAGGTGCAGCGTCCCTAGGAATAGGGAACAAAATTAAGTTTTGCTTGTGATAAACAAGGGTACAAAAAGGAGCAAATATGCTTGCAATAATAGCATGATGACCTACCTTTTCATCAACAGCTGTAAACAACCTGTCACTACTAGTCGGTTCATTGGATAGGGCTGTCAATGCCAGAGCTTAAAGCTAAAAGCAATATGAGTAATATTTATTGCGGTCACGGCCGTAAAGAATTAGCACAATACTCCATTACTGTAACTATTGAACCGTCCATTTATAAATATTGTTCATTAAAGAGCCATGCACATCTTATTAAGTTGCTCTTTTCTACTCCCAAATGATTTCCTATACAATTAGAATACGTGGATAGCTGCTTCGGTTTAAAATTTTTGTACGATGGCTATGACGTGCACTTCATGCATACAGTACGTGAGGCAAAAAGAGCTATAATTGCCGAACAGGCGGACCTGACGTCCTGTCCCATTTAAAGTGCGCGCCGTGATCGAGCGCTTCGCGAGCTATATATCTCAGACGATATGGTCGCCTCATACCGGCCGTCAGTTTTTTGTACAATGTGTCCCACGTGCACGTTGTTTACTTTCCAGTGACAGGGGCGCAGTGCACACACGGCTGATCCGCCTTTTTGCTTGTTTTGTTATTTTCCTCAGCCTTCGAAGCGCGTCTGCGAAACCGCTATCCTATTGTCGCCGCTTCCTGACAGCGCGCCTTCACCTGAAGGTGCGTTCTCAGAAGGGGGGCGTCGATTAAGAAAATTTTGAAAAGGGTGCACGGCTTTCAAATCCTCAATATTGCCACCTGACGGTTCGAGGTAGCGCTTGAACGACAAAGAAGTTGGAGACTCTCGCGCGCTTCGGCTAGTTAACCCCTGTGGACTCTTGAGCTTGTGTCTTCGTGCTACCGTTTCTCGGGAACCTCTCTCTTGACTTTGTGTATCTGCCCCTGTTGCCGGTACCCATAAATCCCTGCCTTCGTGACAGTTTTGGTGGAGGTGCTGGGTAATTGTCCTCTCAATGTCGCACACCCCTCCGCGAACCAACGACACCGAGCTTTTGCCTGTGGACACGCCAGTTCATCGCGTCAGCCGGAGGAACCTGGGCCTTCCTCCCGAACACGGGCCCTTGGAGTCCACTTCAACAACGAGCCTCCGGCCAGCCACGCAAAGCACTACGACAGTCATGCAAGGTGCTCCTGTTTACGTTCAAAACCCCCGAGTGCCGAAATCGTTCCATGGCACTGCGCCTGAAGGCGTTGAGGATTGGCTAACTCAGTTCGAACGAGTCGCATCCTTTAATCAGTGGGACGACAACTTAAAGCTACGGAACGCCACTTTCTGCCTGGAAGACCATGCTTTGACATGGTATGAGAACCGACAAGGCACAATAACATCATGGCCTCAGTTTCGCCGTCTTATCGTAGAGGCGTATATCAGCCTGGATAAGCGCGAACGAGCAGAACGTGCTCTACAATCTCGAAAACAGATGCCAAACGAGTCCGTCATGATGTACGTTGAGGACATGACGAAACTATTTCGACGTGCGGATCCCAACATGTCTGAAGAGAGAAAGTTGCGCCACCTCATGCATGGGGTTAAAGAACAGCTTTTTGCTGGTCTTGTACGTAGCCCACCAACTACAGTTACCTCATTTTTAACAGAGGCGGTCACCATGGAAAAGATCCTACACCAGCGCCGCTCGGCGGTCTACGACATCCCAATCCTCGCTACGACTGCTGCCGAGCCTCTTACAGCTGCTGTAAGAAATACTGAACAGCTCCGAGATCTTATTCGTGCGATTGTACGCGAGGAACTGCAGAAGGTTTGTGGCACGTTCCAACCCAGTGGTGATTCTCTCGCGCATATGATCCGCGAAGAGATTCAGCAAGTCACGCAGCCATCTCTGCATGTTGCTGAAGCTCAAAGTACCCCTGTTCCTGATTATTCTCGTCCGACTTACGCTGACATTCTCCGACGCCCAGTTCCCGTCCAAGCTCCGTTGTCTACGTTACCACCAACCCAGTGCACGCCCGCCCAGCAGCCAATGCAATACATTCCTGTACAGCAGCCTACGCGGTACGTGCGGCCACCGCGATCAAACTTTCGACGAACGGACGTCTGGCAGGCCCCTCGGAGCCGCCGCCTTTGCTACCACTGTGGGGAACCTGGTCACAATTTCCGGTGGTGCCCTTATCGGGAACTCGGACCGGAGGGTTTTTACACCAACGCACCTAGACGCACGTTCGGACAACTACCTCGTGACATTGGAGACAACCTCGCACAAGAGAGCCTCCGGATGGCGCGCCGACAATCCAGGTCTCCATCCCCACGTCGGCAAACCGCTTCAACAACTGGTAACTTCCCGCTCGCCAAGCCCCCACCGGGAAAACTGAGTAGAGCGACCTCCGGGGGCGGGGCCGCTAAAGGTCAGCACAAAGAAGTCCCCCCAATGAGAACAGATATAGATTTTGGAGCAGAAACGACAGCATTTGGTTCACGAGACCGGCTATCGCTGGACATCCCTGTGTGCATCGATGGTCATAATGTCAGCGCTTTAGTGGATACCGGAGCAGACTTTTCGATTTTGAGTGGGAAACTGGCAGCGACCCTTAGGAAGGTTATGACACCATGGTGTAGCACGCAAATACGCACGGCTGGGGGGCATGTAATTACTCCTATTGGACATTGCACGGCTAGAATCCAGATTCGTACGTCAACGTTCGTTGTCAGCTGCGTCGTTCTCCGGGAATGTTCTCGTGATTTGATTCTCGGTGTGGATTTCCTGCGGGAATATGGCGCCATCATCGATCTCCGACAGCGAACGGTCTCGTTCTCAACGGAGAAAGCGGCTGCCAGCCCCACCGATGGCCAACGTACGTGCGCCCTACGGGTTTCAGCCGAGTGTGTTTCAGTGCCTCCCCGCTCCAGCGTGTTTGTGAGTGTTGTGTGCGACGGGCTTCGTGACGGGCCGATAATAGTTTAAAGCAACCGTTCTCTTTTATTTTCTCATGGCATCTGTGCAGCTCGAAGCCTAATTATTCTCAATAATGGTCACTCTGAGCTTCTCGTCACGAACTTCACGAATGAATCTCGCCACCTCTATCGCTCTACTGCCATCGCTTTCGGCGAACTGTTAAATGAAGTTTCTGAATGTTTTGCGTTTGACGTTATTGATACTCCCAGTGTTCTAGACCGCATCGATGTTAGCAGTGACCTTTCTTTCTGTCAACAACGCGCCCTGCGTGCCTTACTGCCGGAGTACGCCCCGTGCTTTGCCTCATCATCGAAAGTCCGGCAAACTTCTATCGCCAAGCATCGCATCATAACGTCTGACGATGCCCGACCTATTCGACAGCAGCCGTACCGTATTTCGGCCAAAGAACGTGAGGCAATTCGGACACAAGTCCAGGAAATGCTTAAGGATGATGTTATTCAGCCGTCTAATAGTCCGTGGTCGTCGCCCGTCGTGCTGGTTAAGGAAAAGGATGGCACGCTGCGTTTTTGCGTTGATTACAGGAAACTGAATGACATCACAAAAAAATATGTATATCCGTTGCCCCGTATCGACGATTCACTCGATCGACTTCGCAACGCCAAGTTCTTTTCCTCCATTGATTTTAAAAGTGGTTATTGGCAAATAGAAGTGGATGAGCGCGATCGGGAAAAGACTGCCTTTGTGACACCCGATGGCTTATATGAATTTAAACTATTGCCTTTCGGTCTGTGTTCAGCGCCAGCGACGTTCCAGAGAATGATGGACACCGTACTTGCTGGTCTTAAATGGCAAGCCTGTTTGGTTTATTTGGACGACGTCATCGTGTTTTCAGAAACGTTTGACCAACATCTTAAGCGGCTGCGAACGGTATTGGACGCTCTTCGCTCGGCCGATTTGACACTCAAACCGGAAAAATGTCACTTTGGATATCAGCAGCTAAAATTTCTCGGTCATGTGGTTAGCGCTGACGGTGTCCGGCCTGACCCTGAGAAAACAGCCGCTGTAGCCAATTTTCCCATCCCTACCACGAAGAAAGAAGTCCGACGTTTCTTGGGCCTGTGCGCGTACTATCGCCGTTTCATTGCCGATTTTGCTAAGATTGCACACCTTTGACGCGCCTGACACGTGATGACGTCCCGTATGCCTGGTCTTCCGAGCAGCAGGAGGCATTCACCGAGCTGCGCCAACGGCTGCATAACCCTCCCGTTCTTGCACACTTCGATGAGGACGCTGCCACAGAAATTAACACCGACGCCAGCAATGTCGGTCTGGGTGCTGTTCTGGTCCAGCACCAGCAAGGCGAGGAAAAAGTGATCGCTTATGCCAGCCGCACCCTTTCTCGGACAGAATCAAACTATTCAACTTCTGAAAAGGAGTGTCTCGCCGTCGTTTGGGCCACAATGAAATTCCGACCTTACCTCTACGGCCGTAAATTTAAAGTTGTGACAGACCATCATGCTTTGTGTTGGCTAGCTAGTCTTCGAGATCCATCAGGACGTCTTGCACGGTGGAGCCTTCGTATGCAGGAGTTTGATTACTTTATCGTTTATAAATCCGGACGTAAACGTGAAGATGCTGACACACTGTCTCGATCACCCGTGGAGTTGGCCCATGACAGTACGGATGAAGACGCCCGTTTTCTTGGCATTATCAGTTCCTCTGATTTAAAGGCCCGGCAACGGGCTGACCCAGACCTCAAAACTGTGATCGATCATCTGGAGGGTTTCGATTCTACAATATCTCGACTGTTTGCTAAGAACTTGTCATCCTTCTGTACGCGCGACGGAATCCTCTACAAGAAAAACGCCGGCAACAGTGACCGAGCCTATCTTGTAGTCATCCCTGCAGATCTCCGCGATGAAATCCTTTATGCTTGCCATGATGAACCCACCGCTGGACACTTGGGCTTTGCACGCACTCTTACCAGAGTGCGCCAGGCCTACTACTGGCCCAAACTTACCGCCACCGTTCATCGATATGTTAGAGGTTGCCGCGAGTGCCAGCGACGCAAGACACCGCCATTGAAGCCAGCGGGTTTCCTGCAGCCTATTCCCCCACCGCTAGTACCATTCGACCAAATTGGTATGGACTTTCTTGGCCCTTTTCCTCTATCGTCAGCTGGCAATAAGTGGATTATCTGGCTACAGATTATCTGACACGTTACGCGGAAACTATGGCGGTGCCACGTGCAACATCCTCCGAAGTGGCACAATTTTTCATGACGCAGATTGTCCTCCGCCATGGCGCCCCTTCATACGTCATTACTGATCGTGGCAAGGCATTTACAGCGCGTCTTCTTGAAGAAGTTTTCCAACTAAGCCAGACACATCACCGAAAGACTACTGCTTACCATCCTCAGTCTAATGGCCTTACTGAGCGACTAAACAAAACAATAGCGGACATGCTCGCCATGTATGTCGATGTCCGGCATAAAACATGGGACGAGATATTGCCTTATGTCACGTTTGCATATAACACGGCCGTCCAAGAAACAACTCGATTCACTCCGTTTCGCCTAGTATATAGAAGCGATGTACAGACCATGCTCGACGCTATGCTGCCATGTGTGGCTGACGACCAGCTGCTTACCGCTGACGCAGAAGATTTCACCAACTACGCTGAGGAAGCTCGCCAACTCGCCCGTAATCACATTACAAAACAGCAAGCAACAGATGCACGCCGATATAACGATCGCCATCGCTATGTCGTGTTCCAGCCTGGTGACAAAGTCTGGGTGTGGACACCTGTCCGGCGCCTAGGCCTGTCAGAGAAACTTCTCAATCGTTACTTCGGACCCTACAGAGTGTTGCGTCGCCTCTCAGAAGTTACGTACGAGGTTATTCCAGACGGAACTGTACCGAGTTCTAGTCGTCAGTGCTCGTCTGACCTGGTGCATGTGCTTCGCATGAAGCCGTATTTTACCCGCTGAAAGTCATATTTGCCATCCGGAGCAGTTTTTTTTCTGTGAGCTTGCGGGTTTTTTTTTTGTTTTTTTTTTCGAGGGGGGGGGGAGTAATGCCACCTGACGGTTCGAGGTAGCGCTTGAACGACAAAGAAGTTGGAGACTCTCGCGCGCTTCGGCTAGTTAACCCCTGTGGACTCTTGAGCTTGTGTCTTCGTGCTACCGTTTCTCGGGAACCTCTCTCTTGACTGTGTCTCCTGCTTGACTGTGTCTCCTGTCTTCGTGACAATATGATATTAACCTTTATAAAAGTGGAGGTTCGTTATGACCTAATTATAGCCTAATCATCAAGCGGCATCACGCACATAACGTCTGCCCCACTGTAAAATTCGCTTGCACAGACCGCACGGACAGTTTTCAAAGCATCGTCTGTACATTTGAAAGCAAAAAACTGCCCTAACTCTTAACAAAATCCAAAAACTGAGCGAACATGGCTTCCTGCGCGCAGAAAAGACGCTGTCCAAAATATATGTACAAAGCTGAGCGCGTAGTATTCGGTTACTAATTGATTGCGGCGCGCTGCGCAGTCAAAAAACTGCGCAAATGGCCGCCGGTAGTGTTCTGTCGCGCGTTGGTGGCACACATCCCTGTTATGCACGGCTTCTCTATTTTCGGCGCAAGTGTTGTTCATATCGCAGCCAGCAAATAAGTCCACGCACTTGCTTGCATGTAACCCGGACGAAAATTCGCTTAGTTCTTGAAGTCATGCTTCGCGCAGTTGTTTCGAGGAGATTGGTTGGTTGGTTCATAGGAAGGGAAAGGCGCAGTATCTGTCACACTTGCTCTGTGGACACCTGAACCGCGCCGTAAGGGAAGGGATGAAGGTAGGAGTGAAAGTGGATAGAGAGAAAGGGGGGCCGTAGTGGAGGGCTACGGAGTAATTTCGACCACCTGGGGATCTTTAACGTGCACTGACATCGCACAGCACACGACGCCACTTCGTTTCGCCTCCATCGAAACGCAGCCGCCGAGGCCGGGATTCGATCCCGGGAACTCCGGCACAGTAGTCGGGCGTCTAACCACTGCACCACCCCGGAGATGAAATGGGAAAAAAGCTTAAGTGATGCGGAAACGCAGAATTTTCAATTATTACACTGTTTCCAGGATCATGGTTAAAAACACACACACACACACACACACACACACACACACACACACACACACACACACACACACACACACACACACACACATATATATATATATATATATATATATATAGGGGAAGTGAGGGTGCTCGTTATAATACATGAACGAAAGAAGCCAAGAAGCCAACAGTCGGCGAGGCCAAGGAAAGCGTTGGGGATGGTACTTTTTTTTTCTTATTTTTTTATTTTTTTTTAATGTTTACTTGGATAATCACAGAATTTAGTAATGTAATATGTTTAGGGGAAAGATAATTAGACACAAAGTAGAAGAAAAAACAACGTGCCGATGGTGGGATCCGAACCCACGACCTCCGAATAACGCGTCCGGTGCTCTTCCAACTGAGCTACATCGGCCGCTGTCCCCCCTGC
This sequence comes from Amblyomma maculatum, assembly GCF_055883805.1. Lineage (NCBI taxonomy): Eukaryota > Metazoa > Arthropoda > Arachnida > Ixodida > Ixodidae > Amblyomma > Amblyomma maculatum. Next base: position 82,318,114 of record NC_139348.1, on the reverse strand, counting down.
TACTTTCTTGGGTATTTATGTTGTCTGTATACGAACCTTGAGAGTGTTCACCGGCGCCACCCTCAGCCATAGCGGCGGACGTGGGACGTCCTTTGTTACCGCCAGCGTCACGTAGCACGTGATCAAGAGCGAAGGCGAAAGCTGTGCTAGAACCCTCTTACGCTACCTATGGCTTCAAGACTGCCAGAACCGAGACCTCCGTAAGCTACAAGCAGATCAATCAAGGGGAAATGAGGGTGCTCGTTATAATACATGAACGAAAGAAGCCAACAGTCGGCGAGGCCAAGGAAAGCATTGGGGATGGTACTTTGTCTTTTTTTTCTTTTTTTTTATGTTTACTTGGATAATCACAGAAATTAGTAATGTAATCTGTTTAGGGGAAAGATAATTAGGCGAAAGAAAGATAAGGGGAAGGAAAGATAAGAGGTAAAGCGTTGGGGAAAGTCCCATCCCCAACGCTTTCCTTGGCCTCGCCGACTGTTGGCTTCTTTCGTTCATATATATATATATATATATATATATATATATATATATATATATTTATCTAAATGAGGAGGCATCAGTTGTTTGTAACGTAGCAAGAATTCATCAAAAAAGATCAAGAGAGCCATGAAGGCATGCAGTCAAGAACAACCATGACAAAATTGACATACATGCTTAGTGTATCAGCAGATGGAACGAAGCTTCTGCGCCAACTTCATAACTGTCGAATGGACGCTGGTGAGTGACTTCTTTCCGCCTCGCCACTTGCTCCCTGACAAGGGACAGATGAAAAATATTTGCCTGTAAAACAGAAATGACTTGTTTTAGATATGTTTGTTTTACCAAAGAATACATTGTAACATGCTTGTTATGTTTGTTGCTTAGTATTTCATAAACCGTATGAAACACTGAATAGTTGGCTAAGTAGTTCTGCTAGAATATTCAAAGGCGAACAAACGTTTTCAGCGCAACTATTTAACATTCATGCAATTCTCGAACACTGATGTGTATCGCTGATTGCTTACTATTCCAAAAACTACGGCTGCAGAAAAAGGTGAAATAGTGGCTAAACAACCTGTAAAAATTATTTTAGTTAATTATATATCTCTGGATATAAGTAAATAAAATCGTAATGTACTGTGGCATAGATTCACGTATTCTGCAATACCCCCAACAAAAGGGAATTGCAAACGCGCACAAAGTCACAGGTGTATATTTTGTTGGAGCTACGAGAAGTTGCACACTAATAGAGCTTAAATTATGTGCAAAAATATTTCGTAATTTTTCTTACAGTAAGGAACAGATCTGGCCATCACATCGGTGCATGTCAGTAACGTGTCTATTAAAAAGCCCTTGGGCTAGGTGTTTAGAAGGGTACTGACGAAAGTGACAAGGGCACGTTGTGCGGCCTAGTCCTGCGAGGCAAGCAAAATGAGCCGTGGTGGGGTTCGAGGCAAATAATAAGTGGGAGACTAGAAGTCTGCGTTGTGTGAGGCAATGTTCTATATCTGCTTATATATGTGAACAGCTAGGGCACTGTGACATGGAAGAGTGTTTGTACAAATAAAGTTTGGCTGCTGTGTGAAGACGGAATTGCTGAAGGATGCACTTTTCACAGATCGATAAGGGTGAGCGTCCTAAGTGGCAAGTTAGCTGAGTCAAATCACTGGTGCGTGCATTATTCATAGCCTATCGCTTTGTACACCGTCTGAATTCACCCTCGGTGGGCTCGTCCATAGGAGCCTCAGCACCCGGTTTACAATGGAGCAGGCAAGCTAGTAGTAAGCCAGCTCATAGAAGTGTACAGAAATTATGTTTTCTTGCCTGCACCACTGCTGAATTTGACAAGACAGGGAATACTATTTTCTGAAAGAAAAAGTTGAGTACTGGAAACAAGACTAGAAAAGTAGCGTTACATGCATTAGTATATACAGCACACAATTATAAACCAGTTCTAAAAGCAACAATAAAAGTAAGGCCAGGAGGAAAGATATTTTCAAATGGTCCTTTAAAGGCACTATCCTGAAATGCTTCTCCTCAACAAGTACAATAAACGAAGAATCAAGTGTTAAATGGCGAAATGACATTCATCCCATATATACGATACAACCAGAAAAAAAAACGATAAGAGCCTCACCTCTGGATAAATTCCAGCGTCGTTGCCGCTGGCTCTGCATACTCAAGATTCAGGACTTATTACACCACGAAAAGCAGGCAATCTACCTCACTGAATGATGCTGGCTCTATAAATACAGCCTCCTGTTCACAAAACACGCACTGCTTTCCATATATGGTACCTGAAATAGAATAAACATTTTTGTTTTGCTTCTAATGCAACACAGTGCCAGTGCTTTATTTAAAGTAGCCTAAAAAGTGAAGGCTTCATACGCACTGGTGCTGTCAATATGAAAGGAGCAGGTAATTTGCAAAAAAAAATGAAGACAATTTTTCGTTAATTTTTAATAACCTAAATATTGACTTCAGTATTGTAAGCCATAAAAAATGCTAGTAACAAAAAAAAAAGATGTGCCTGTCGCGCAAAATTATATAGCAATCATTATTTGAATACTCGAAGTAGCAACTTTGTCCCATTCTTTTTCGGAAGTCTATGCCTTCAAATGGTCATTTTGACTGAAATAGGAACACATAGTGATCTTGTATAATGCTCGCATATCTACAGTTTACAAGAACATATACCCATACTGATTGGTTAGATATATGACAATATCTCGTAACCTATGAAGACAGCTTCCCAAAATTTAAACCTTAATTTAATTTGATTAGTTAGCCTTTTTGTGAATGAAGAACTAAGCAATCCAGGAAAAGGCATGGATCACTACAATTAGTCAACCACACAATCTGCTGCCGCAGCCATATGTACAAAGCATGATAATAAATACCATCATCAAGCTTACCGAGTACAAATATACTGGCACGGACGGCAAATCGGAGATCCTGGCTTTAATGCTCGTGCCTTCCTGATAAGAGACGGGAGTAAAATCAAATTCATGTGGTAACGAACAAAAACAGCTTATAGTGTTCCAAAACAGTGATACCTGACTAACTTTATAGCCATGTTTTTTTTACTGAGCCGATGCACCGAATCCTTTGGTTTCTAGGAACATATACGCGGCAAACAATACAGCTGCGGATATTCTGACAGTCACCTGCAGATTTAACTTCAATGATGTAGCTCTCTATTCCATACTACAGATGCTAAGCATTTCAACAAAAATAAAACGGTGGTGACTGGTGTACCTTTTCTTTTTACAACTAAGAATTTTCCTTTCTTTGATGGGTTCCACGCTCCTATTCCGTATAGCCGTAAGCATCAGTCTTGCAAGTAGAGAAGAGTGGTGCCAGCATATGGTAGCTACCGAACCTAACAAGCATACTGAAAAGACGTAAGGGAAGTCAAACTGCAATAATCAAGGCTTCTAATAATTATAGTTCTTTCTTCTTTCTTTCATATAGTTCCAAGTTACAATGAATAAGGCCATGAAGGCTGTTAGGTTATACCTGACACCACAATAGTTTCACATTATTTTACAATCTCCAAAATGGATTGCTCAGGATTCACTACTGAGGTACAGTGGGGTTTATAACTCACTTCAAAGATACGGTAGAGAGCACAAGGGTCGTCCTTGAGGTATGCGGCAAGGAGATGCATTACCACATCTGCCTCAGCTCTGATGTTGCTTTTTGTTTCTTCGAGCTGCCGCTCTGCAAGCAGGTACATGATTTCCTTTGAAGGTGCACTGTCAAGGTACTTCACAAGGAGTGGAGCGTATATTGCAATACTGTCCTGAAATGTGGCCTGGAATAAATTAAAACATTTTTTTTTCATCATTGGCAAGCAAAGATTATTGGTAGGCTTCAATGGCAAAAGGCAAATGTTTGCTTTGACATGTATGAAGAAATTTAAATTTGCAGCAAGAAACACTGCAGTATGCTACCAATTTTCTACTGCTATCACAGTATCACCATAGATTGGGATGCGAGTCTGGCAGTCCTAAACCAAAGAAACGAATTATCGGGAAAAAAAATAAACATTTAAAAGTTCTCATAAAATGATGCCCATTTACATCTTACTGATTAAATTTAGCTGCAGATCTTCACCACCCTAGGATTTCCACAACATTCGCTGCTCTGCACAAGGTCTGTGCTTGTAATGCTCAAATTTTTCATTCGCAAAAGCAAGATCTTTCACAGCATAGCTTGGTTTCCTCACATATCAGTCAGCAGAACTGAATATTCACAACTCCAACTTGTACACTGCAGCCATTCTCCTTATCTTACCTGAAGAACATCTTTCCCAAGAAAGTTATGTGCGTGACTGTAGAAGAATGGTCTGTGAAATAACAATGGCCATTCTTCTTTCACTTGGGCTGTGGTATGCACAGGGTTAGCCGAGTTGATGAACACCCGTTGGTAAAAATATGTTTCTTTCATGCACGCCATTGCAAGCGGCACGTCTATATCTCTGAATGTTTTCCTTCCTTTCTTTTTCAAAAAATCAATTTTTTCATGGTCATTTTCGGCAATTGGCTTTTGAACAGGCTGCCAGTTCTGACAGCCATAGCTGCTGCTTTTACTTTTCTTAGCTTGTTTTTTTTTTTTTGGTCTGCTGCAGTGCCTGTGTTTCAAGATGCTAATTTTCTACTCTGTTCTCTATTTGAAATGGTCCACAATATGTGACACAAGCTTCATCCGTAATGACTCGTATCTCCCGCAGGACGGCACAGTACACAGGAAGGCAATGTTTTCTGTTTCAGCATGGTTTCTGTGGTGCCTAGAACATGGCTTCTGAAGGTTCGGTAGTTCTTGAACGTAGCACCGCACGGACTGATTGGACATAAGGCTCCACCGAGTACACTACTATGATAATAAAAATGTTCCAAGTAGGCCAGCCATGTAGAAAAGCTCTGCGCACATCTCGGGCATCTGTTCATCTTTCAGCACCATCCGGTAATAACGCTATAATAAAAAATAAGTTGTCACATAATTTACAAACAAGCTGTCATACGAAGACCACTCCGCGCACAACCCTCTGAACAATCAGCACCATGTCTTTTCCCCTGCCAAAGCCACGCCCGTGATTTTTCGCTGACAATTAGCTGGATTTTCTGCTAATCGGCAACTTTAACGCTATCGCAAAAATTATTGCATACTGCGTTCGAACAGCTCCAGTTGAAAGCAAACTTCCACGGTACAAACGAGCGGCTTAGTTCGCGATTGACAAGTGGTTTATGCCTCCTTAAATCTGATCACCGCAGCTGACCAAAATACAAGCCAAGGTGCTGCTGTGTGCTGCTTAAGTACCGCTCAACACCGGACGTTCGTTTAGTCGGACAGTGCTATAGAATAGTTTCGATATGGTCCGAGTAGTTCCTCTGTCTGGACTCATCATGCGGAGAAACGAAAATCATATGAGCAATGCAAATAAACAAGTTTGTAAAAAGAGCGCGCCCTGTATCGAAATTGTTCACTGAATAAAACGTTTGCACTGCCTGAATGGCGCCTTTGCGAAGCGCGCAGCACTGCTCTTAGACACCCGTATGAAGCCAGTCACGAGTTGCACCTCAAAGACAATTTTAAGATTGTTCTCACCTGTTAGGCGAACACGTTGTCTTTTTTTGCTCGTCGGTGATCCAGATGTATTCGCAAGCGCACAAGATGGCTGGGTCGTCAAAGATAAAAAGTTGCAATGCAGTATCGCAGTCCAGACGTTCAGCTCCACACGTCCACGCCCTGTGCTCACTTGAAAAAGGCGCGACAATGCAGTGCGCAACAGCTACGGCGCATGCGTCATTGCCCTAGCGACGAGGGGACGAAGCAGTCGTCGGCGCGGGCGCGGGCGGCTTTATGCAGCAGACGGTGCGGAGTAAGCGCGAAGGCGTGAGAACGTTGCTTTCCGCTGGAAGATGACACGTACAAGGCGTGATTAAAAAAAAAATGGCTTACATCGAATCGGCCAACACGGCGACAACCGAAGAGCCTAGGAACGCCGACTGCTAGAGCAGTTTTCTATTTGTTTTTATAGTAAATGGCGCAGTACCCAAGGTCTATGTACAGTACCTCTCACTTGTCGGTGGGCGCAGCGCCGGGAGGGAAGAGGTGAACGAAAGAATGAAAAAAAAAAAAGTACGCCAGCGGAGGTTTTGATCTCAACTTACACTGAGACCGCATAGCAGACAGGCGCTCCTGTATTTTGACTCCATTGCAATACCGCCGCCGCGGCCGCGATGAAAGCGCTTCTCCGATCACCGGCCGAGAGCGCTTTGCTTTGCGCGTTAGGTGATGCTGCTGTGTGTACTATGCTTGACAGCAGCAGCATCCGGCCAGAGGAGAAACGATGCGCGGCTTTGGAATGGTGCAGGTGGTTCGAGAAGCCCAGCCCGGCGGGAAGGCGTGGGAGCATGTACAGTGTGCATGCTTGGGAATCTTCCATACTTGAGCATGCGGGCGTCGCAGTGGCGTGAACTCCTCCTTCATCCATGCCCGGTTCACGGATTTTTAATACGTATTGAATAAAACGGAAGCGCCTGAAATTCGATTCACGGATGTTCAATACTTATTGAGTAAAACGGAAGTGTCTGAAATGCTTATAAGGACATTCTCCTTCATCCATGCGCCAATTCTCGGATGTTCAATACGTATTGAGAAAACAGAACCGTTTGACGTTCTTTTAAGGAGGTTGTCTGCGTAACATTGCGGGTTTTTTTTACAGTGTGGTGCATCGACAAATGCGCACGTCATCTTTCCCCTCCCGCTTCCACCTATGATCGAACAAAAGGCGGTCGTTCGACCTTTTATATTTACTTCAAAATATTAGATATTGTTGCATGATGACTGATTAATAATATCGAAGAGGCGGAGTTCCGAGCTTCTCTGCTGTTCTGGCCAAATTTAGTTATAGATTACACAAACTATGTTCAAGTTAGCTAGCTGAAAATTATCTGACTGAATATATACATGTTTTTATTTGTATTCAGTTAATTTTCGCTATTCGGGCAAGAGTAGATGTTTTTATAAAAATTGTCAAGATCGGCCCAAGAAACGAAATTTTCCTAAATTGCGGGCCTTTGTTTCAGAAAAGGTTCATGGTAGAGCAGCAATAATTCCACACTATGTTCTCAGCATAGTTATCCGCAAACAGGTAAAGCTTATATTTTTGTGACATTTGAATACAGATACGATCGCGCTAATTTACAGAAAACAGCGAACATTGAAAATTTCTTAGGAAAATAAAAAAAAAAACTGTTTTAACACTGTAAAATTGTTCCGCCTATTCTACCCTACCTCAGCATTCAAAATTATTAAAAACACCGTGCATAATTTTGTTGCGCTAGTAACCATGGCCACTTTGATAAGCCCTTTGTCCAATTATAGCGCACCGCGCAGATCTGAAGTTCTCCCGAATTTGTGAATCGTTCAATGTTTTTAAATTTTGGCGTAATATTGTAAGAGGGAGAAATACATTTATAAAAGAGGATTAAAGATATATGCATTGAGAAACAGCCAAGGAGCCAGGCAATGAGGGCCCCCAGTTCGACGCACTTCTTTTTCTTAATCTTCCACAAACGAGCGCGCCACTTCGTCCTCATCATTCTCCAGCTATAAAAGTATTTCTTCGGTTATTGTTTGTCTCGACTTCGCAAATTGACGGTGACAGACACAGCAATGAATGATTCAGAATCAGTTTTGTACGCGTCGAATTCCTGATGCGCTGTGGCATCAGGCACCACACAGACGTTTTTCGCAATCACCTTCACCTTAACGCGAATTACAGAAGGAGACGATAACATTCAATGAGCAAGCAACGTATTCCAAATCATTTCAGTAGAATTGAAAAATTGTGAAGGGCATGGAAAACTGCCTCAGTAAAACACATTGTTTCTGGGCTGCATCCGTTTTCTTCGAATGACTCGACAGCGCACATTATTTTCGTTCCTGTACAGTGTCTTCCATGCAGTCCTGGCTAGCGTGAACGCGCGGCAAAAGGCCCACTTCAGGCCGTCTGGATGCCGTCATCTGAGAGAGGCACGAGCATCCGGTTACCAATTGTTTTTTTTTTTCCTTTTTTTTTAGCATTCCATACCTCGCTTTGCCACTGCAGCACCAGTTATGCTTTCCACCGATCGCATCTGGCGCAGCAGTTTCTCATGCGGCAGAGGCTGTCGCCCGCGCTGGTGAAGCGGGCTTCCCGACGGTGGTCGCATCTCATTAACTTCACCCCGTGTTATTGGCGTCCAGGTTTCGGTGCGAAAAACAGGCGGATAGAATAGTGAAGCTCTAGTGCCGATGCGTTGAGCTGCTACAAGGAAGTATTTTTTATTAGTTTTGGGTAGCTTCACCATAATATATGTATCGAAGTCTGTCGGTCTGAAGACGCAAAAACGAGCTCTCACTGCTCCACCTCTTAAAACGAACGTCTAGGGTGAGCACACCCCCGCGCTCATGGCCGCTCCGGTCATCTCAACATCTCAACATTACTGTCCTCATTTCCATCGACATCTTTTCCCTACTGTTGGACATATTTTTAGAACCTGAAATCCAATCCTGCTTGCATTTTATTCGCTTAGTGGCCAAGAAGTCAGACCTACAGCAATTGCATATTCCTGTTTAAGGGTCTTATTGGACTGGTTGTAACTACTAGTGCATCAGTATTGTGCAATGTGTTTTTATTGACATTTTAAATTGATGTAGAGAAGAATATGTGAACAAAGTTTACAAAGATATCATAAACGGTTTTTCTTATTCTCCTCAGAAATTTTCATTGTAATAATGGTTAAGGTGATTGCGAAAAACGTCTGTGGGCTGCCCTATGCCACAGCGCATCAGGAACTCTTTGCATAGAAAGCTGACTCTCATTCATTCTGTGCTGTGTCTGTCACAGCTAGTTTGCAACGTCGAGACAAAAAATGACAGAGGATGATGAGGACGAAGTGGCGCGCTCGTTTGTGGAAGAATAAAAAAAAAGAAGTGCGTCGAAGTCATTGCCTGGCTCCTTGACTGAATACAAGTACCTTCGCACTTGTATTCAGAACTCGAGCGTAACCACGGAGCCATCACGCCTTATACGCTTCAGATTCGGATACCAATTTTGTGGACATTTTGCGGAATCCTTGTGGATTGTGGGCGAATGTTCTACTTATCATGGGTCCCGAAAGCGATAGCGCGCATGCAAAGGCGGAATTTCTCGCCGTTCTTCCTAAGGCTCAATAGGCCTCACTCTGGAAGCGACTGACCAACTGAGCATAGGCATTAAAAACAGTTGAGCAGAGGCAATTTACGAGACTTTTGTGGCCACAGGCCGACAAAAACAACCTTCCTTTTGAGACGTGTGTTAGCGAGGTAAGCACACCTGCGAGAAAAAGTGGAGAGGCCACGCGCTTTGAAAAGTCTGCACGTCCGCCTTTTCTGACGGTGAAGCAGTTATTTCTGTTTAAGGTACTCTCCTAAATGTACTTGCCATCTTGCCCAAAAAATTTTGTCTGGCGCATTGTTTTGTGTAAAACAAAAAAAACAATCGTAGCGGTTTGCTCGAAGCTGTACGTGTTCGTTCAATGCTGGGAACTAGAGCTGGAACGTGAAACCAAAGGAGGTTCTTGCCTCTATCAGCCTCTCTCGCCTCCCTGCTGTTCACTGGTAGTCTGCGCAGAGCGTGCGCAAGCCAACAGCACATGTGAGACGCGCCAGCACAGTCGGTGGGAAACAGGCGGAGGAAGAGGGTGGATGTTTACTCTGCGGGCGCGTTGAGGCCAAATTACAGGCGCCGAGGAGCGCGTTTCATCGTACTGGGCGCGCCGCTTTCGAGCTCGCACGATGTCGACAATTGCCGAACCTTTCGCTTTCGCCGTTGTCCCTTTATGTTCTCTCTCCGAGTGCGTTTTTGTTCGTTTTTTTTGTCTAGATATATAATCTCGCTATTAATGCTTGTAATATATAGATATTGCTGCTTATTCGCTTATTTAGTCGAGTTTGCATTTTTCCTCCTTTTCGCGTTTAAGGGTTTGAACTGTTGTCATATAACTTTTATGAATTTCGTTACGCGTGTTTTTACTTTGCGCTTCTTCGTGACAGCAAATAAATGCATATTGTAGCGCCCGAAGAAGAAGCGCGATCGCTTTGACAAAGACGGCGACGCTGCTGCCGTGACTCGCACGCGTGCGCTGTTCCGCTGCTGTTGTGCTGCACTGTGCAGTTGCCCCGACTTCGAACCATTCTTTGCTGTGTCTGTCACAGCTAGTTTGCAATGTCGAGACAAAACGTTACTTGATGATGATGTGAATGATGAAAACAAAGTGGCGCGCTCGTTTGCGTAAGATTAAGAAAAAAGAGCGTCGAACGGGGGGCCCTCATTGCCTAGTTCCTTGGCTGTCTCTCATTGTATTTATCTTTATTCCTCTTTTGTAAATATATTTTTCCCTGTTACAATAATATTGTCACGACTCGGTAGAACGCCAAGGAGGGCCTAGCGTTAGATGGTTTGGATGGTCGATCAGAGCGAGTCTTGCGTTCAAGCTTCTTTCTCTTCCAGGCTCGCCCTTGTCGTCTCATATGTCATCTTTTGCTTCGACATCTATGTGTCATTTGCCCCCCCTCCTCAGGAAGCATCGTCTCGATGAGGTCGTGGGCGATTCACAAATGCCGTAGAATCTTCAGATCTGCGTGGTGCGCTACGCCTTGCACCAGGGCCTTATTGAAGTGGCCGTAATTACTTGCACAACAAAATTATGTAAGGTGTTTTAATGATTTCAAAAGCTGGGGTATAGTGGAGAATACGTAGTAGAAGTTTAAACAATGTTTAAACTATCTTTACTTTCCTAAGAAATGTTCAATGTCCGCTGTTTTCTTTAAATTAGCGTGATCGTATCTGTGTATTGAAAAGTTATATTAATATAAGCTTTAGCTGTTTAATACATAACTATGCTGAGAACATAGTGTGGACTTTTTGCTGGTCTGCCATAAACTTTTTTTTAAATAATTAGGTCTGCAAAGTAGAAAATTTCGTTTCTTCGGCCGATTTTATGAACATTTATAAAAACATCTACACTACCTTGAAAAGCGAAAAATAGCTGAATACAAATAAAAACATGCATATATTTAGTCCGATAATTTTCAATTAACTGTAACATATTTTGCGTAATTCAAAACCAGTTGTCCAAAAGAGCAGAGAAGATAAGCGCGAAACTCCGCCTCTTCATTATTAATTTCGTGTGGCCGGAAAAATGTTTTGGCAGCAAAACCAATTGCAGATCTCTTCGTTCCATTTAACTGACAATGTTATATAAAGTTTGGAAATTAATATAAAAGGTCGACCGACAATCTTTTTTTTTTCTTACGTGGAAGAGAGAGGGAGAGAGAAAACTTTTAATGAGCATAATAATCAGTAAAAATTCCTAGGAGCTGGGTGGTCGGTGCCCCTAGTCCAGGGCTCCGCCTAGCGCGGTTAGAATGATCGGACTCTAAACTAATAGGCGGAACAAACTAATTTGTTATTTATTGCCGATATATATGTTGCGCGCCATATAAATGTACCGGGGCTTCTCATGCTCGCAGTCTGCGCGAAAAACTGCCAATTTTTTTTTTACCACCCTGTGAATGGCCAATACTAAAATGCTAAACTCGGGTCTTCCGGCTTTTTATTTTCCAGGGATTGCGTCTAGAAAGTACACACATCGTATTCGTTCTTTTCCCCAGGTAAGCAGACGATGCTGCGCGTAGTTCCTTATGGTTAATGCAAAAGCACTAGGACAAAAAACGGCTGAGAAAACGGTTATTTGTTCGATCAACTTGCGGCAACGTTTTCTTTCTCGGCAATGAAAAAGCTACCTTCTAATCACTAATTAAATGTCACATAATCGTGCTATGGCCACATGGTTTCGTTTTGTATGCGCGTTCTCACTAACAACTGGATTTGTACTAGAGGTTAATTAGATCCAGGGATGTAATCGGCATCCACTACAAGCATATTGGGTCGGGAGTGGTAGCCTGCTTCCTGGCCAACATGGCACGCGGCCGACCGTGGGCTGCCAAATGCCCGAGCAACCGTTGCCAAACAGGTCGGCATTCAGTTGGGGTTACAAGCTCGGGCCATGGTTGCTGGCCGACTTCTGCACAACCTAGTACATGGCCGACCATGGGCCGCCCGATGGCCGAGCTACCATGGCCAAATTGGTCGGCATTCAGTCGGGTGCTCGAGCTTGGGCCTTGCTTGATGGCCGACTTCCGCCCTACCTGGCACATGGCCAACCATGGGCTGTCATTCGACCGAGCCCCGAATGCCGGCAGGTCGGCTGCCGACCAGCTGCCGATGACCGGCCATAGGTCGGCAGTCGGCCAATGCTGCTTGGGTATCTCTTCGGGCTCTTTGTCTTCTAGATCTAATTCTTGAAATCGATTCCTCACTTCCACATCATATTCTAATGAAACTTGATCCAGATTATACCTGAAAGGCCTTCTAGTTTTCTTCGTTTTCCTCAATCGAAGCTTAATCTTGGCAACAAGAAGCTGATGATCGGTGCCACAATCGGCCCCAGGCCTTGTTTTTACTGCTTGTATAGCGCTTCTCCATCTCTGCCGGCAAATAATATAATCGATCTGATTCCTGTACAGACCGTCCGGTGAAGTCCATGTGTACAGGCGCCTCTTGTGCTGTTGAAAATGAGTATTCGCTATGGTCAGGTTGTTTTCTTGACAAAACTCTGCTAGCCTCTGCCCAGCTTCATTTGGCTCACCAAGACCGAACTTGCCTGTAATTCCGGATATTTCTTCTCTCCCTACCTTAGCATTCCAGTCTCCTATGAGAAAAACGACGTCTGATGATGGGGTGCGGTCTAAAAGGCATTGTAGGTCCGCATAAAATCTCTCAACGTCAGCTTCTTCAGCAGTAGTGGTCGGTGCATCGACTTGGATAACTGTTATGTTGAAAGGGTGACCTTGGATTCGAAGTGAAATCATTCGGTCGTTTTTGGGGTTGTACCCTAGCACTGCTTTACCCATTCTTCTGTTTACTATGAGAGCTACCCCATTCCTTCTCTTGGATTCGTGTCCACAATAAAAGACATAACGGTCGCCGGAGTTAAATTCTCCCATTCCGGTCCACTTGAGCTCGCTGATACACAAGATATCAATGTTCAATCTGTCGATTTCTCGCTTGACGATATCCAGTTTACCTTGCGTCATAGATCTTACATTCCATGCTGCTATGTGATACATCTCCTTGCAACATCGGACTTTCCGGTCGCTTCCCGACACATCCACAACTGAGCGTCCTTTTGGCTTTAGCCCAGCCGCTTCATTCGTCCTGGAGCTACTAGGAATCGCCCTTTGTTCATCCCCAGTAACATGTGGGACGCCTTCCAACCTGGGGGCTCATCTTCCGGTGCCATATCATTATTGTTATTGTGACTGGCCATAGGGTTTTCTTGGCAGGAAATACTGGAGTGGGTTGCCATTACCTTCTCCAGTGAATCACATTTTGTCAGAACTCTCTGCCGTGACCTGTCTATCTTGGGTGGCCCTTCACAGCAGAGCTCACGACTTCATCGAGTTTCGCAAGCCCCTCCGCCACGACAAGGCAGTGATCCATGAAGGGATTCTCAGGGTTTACCTATGACTTTTCTGTCCCTTGCTTTCTTCGCGTTCCATTTTCTTTTTTTATGCTCACTGCAGCGCACAGGGGGGGGGGTTGGGACTTGGTCTTATATAAACTTTGCTCCATTAATGTTGCCAAATTCCATATCATAGATGGTGCTATTCATGCAGAGTTCTGTCAGTTCTTCATGCTTTGGGAGCAGTAGAACTAAGCCATAAATTATTCTCACAGGGCTTTTCTCACTAGCCAGATCGCTATATTGAATCAAACTTCGTTTCACGATAACGGCACTGTTACCGGCGTTTCGCAGCACGGAAAGTGATTTGCCTCCTATCTTTCTTCTCGACACCGCCATCCGTGTCGCTACAGATCCACGCTGCGTATATACTAAGGTGTTAACCACCCAGACTTTCTTGCCCTTGTTCAAATACTCAAACTTATCTGCATCCTCTTTAACTTATCTGCAGCCTCTTCCTTTAGGCTGTGCAACACATGACATTTTTGCGTTCTTCAGAACCCACCTTTTACTCAGAGTCGTCATTCTGGTAATAAATTTGCGTCGCTGCCCGGATTCCCGGTGATGTCCTTCTGCACTGCCGTCTATAGTCAATGCACTTCCCAGCACATCTGTCAATTTACCTGCAGTCTTCACCGAAGACTGCATTGAATTACTGACTATCCGCGTTCACCGCATGCTTGCCTACTTCTGGTTCTATGTCGTCTGTGATTATTACATATCCAAATGTCTCATATGCAGTGTATGCGCATCAGTGTGCACACGCTTGAGCCTCCAAGATCATTTTTATAGCATCCTCCTTCCTGACATATGTGCACTTACCACATTATTTTTCTGGTTATTGGCAGCTTTAACAAGAAGGTATGAGCCTGGCTCGTGTGTTGGCTCCGGCGGCCGCACATGCGTTGCCAACGAAGTCGTTTGCACGTACCTGGCAGGAGCAGAGCCTACCTCTATGAATTTTGTCATGAAGGCGCGAATTGATTCAGGATACCCCATGTCAAGCACCTGCGTCACGTATAGGTATCAGAACGCTTCGCGCTTCCCTAAATTTTATCTAAGGTTACCTTGGCAGTTGGTACACCCAAGAGTGAATATCGAAAATTGCGACGAAAGGCAGGAATTGGCGTCGAAGGTGAAGTTCGCGGTAATGCTAAAGCTCCGTATCGATCACTGTGAAGGCATGTAGACGGTTAGCATGCATGCTCCGATGAAGCTCCGCTGCGCACCTCTGTAAGTTGGGAAACAGGATCTGGGCTTTACTCTGGCCTCTCCAGACACTTAATACTGCGATGGTTTCAAGTTGATTTCAATAAACATACCGTGATAACTGACAGCTCAAGCGAGTAGCTGTTTCAAGTAGTACACAGGAAAGCACACAAGCACTAGGGAGGCCGCTGTCAGGAAGTGACCACATCATATATGGCCAGACTGAATTCCTCGGCAACGGGCTCAGCTCAGCTACAGAGCCAGTAGCAGGCCCATGCATTTTCTTTGCCTCATTCCTACAGCCGCACCAATCAGAGCCATGAGCAAACCAAGTAGTTTCTGAGCAGTAGTTCTAACTCCGTGATATGAGTTGTGTAACCGAAAATCTTGTGATTTGTTTTGCTCACCGATCGTTTACAAGCCATTGCGTTAAGGCACCGTTCACCTACAATTGCACATGTACACTTTGCGCGCAAAACTTAGTGGCATGGGAACTGCAGGGATAGCTAAAAGGTGATATGGTCATATAATCTCTGTTCGTCTGGTTTTGTTACCTCATGACACCAGATGACATGGCCAATCTGCCGGTGCTACAAACTAGAGCCTTGCCTTTCAGACGCTAGGTTAAGATGATAATCCTTGTTTTCAGGATGCCTGGATCTCAATGTAGACGCGTTATTCCTAACCTATGCGGGCATGATCTGGCGGCCTGGATAAACAGGGATCTATATATGAAGGATATCATTACATGTTATTTTGTATCTCATAATTCTATGCCGATCCCTGTGCATAAGACCGTCGGGGCACTAATCGCCGCATTACTGAAAAGCGGTTCCGAAGTGCACGCACAAGAATAAAGATCAAAAAGGGAAGCTAGCAAATTGAATGCACTAAGACTGTCACAATACACCCTTAAATGTTCTGCCTTCTAGAAGGTGAGTTATTGGGCGAATCTATGGTTGGCTCGGTCTTGGGTGTTGCCTTCAATGTCTACAATATTCGTGTGCGATAAAGAGAGCAAAATTTTTGTAATTCTTATAATAAATTTGCCTTTATAAAAGAGCAAAAATCTCTGTTAATTGGCGCCACTTTCTGGCTAAAAAAGAACCATATGTTCTCTTTTCTTGAATGCTACGACCAATATTTTAGAGTCAGATAGCCTCTAAATCTACTGTGCAGGTGGCCCGTTTCTTACTAGGCGTCGCTATATAGTTTATTTTCAAAATACGGCTATCCAAGAAACAATGAAATACCGTAGCAGCAGAAGAATCAAATAAGCAATTGCCTCCTTTACAAGATTGAGACTAATCCCTCATTTTCAAGTCTTCCTTTTTTGAATAGTTGCAGTTTTTGTTGATGAAATTTTAAGATTTCTCTTATTTGCGTTATTGGCTTATTTGCGAAGTCTCGAAACCCGTGGTTACTGCAGCCAAGACTTCACAAGAAAGGTCTGTATTTGGAGAAATAGAGAAGGAAGAATGTATGCATAATCAAGACTTTTTCCAAACAAGAAGTTCTCATCAGTACAGAATGAATGAAAATGACCAAAAGCATCTCTGATGACAGCAATTGTTTCTGCAGAACAATTGCTGTAAACGCATTCCCAATATTCCGTAATTGGGAGCAAAAACATCCGAGACAACCTGCCCACTTTTAAATGATGCCGCGCTGGCAACAATTGATTCCTACGGTTGCCTGGGGGATGCCTGGTGGGAGGTTCTTTTTTTTTTTGAAATCGACTTGCCGCCTTCTTTTGTGGCTTCTTCAGAGACACCAATCGAAACACACAACCAGACCGACAAAGTTGCCAGCGTATTTTTTATCTGAAGGCGCTGAGGGGATGAGAGTGTGATGACCGAGTAGGACTACGACTAAACACAAATTGTCGAAAGCCGACAGGTCTATATTCGCCCTGCAATGAAGTTTGCTGTAGCGATCGCCACGCCGTAATACATAGCCTAGTGAGAAGAGCAAATACATTTGAGGCGCTTTCGTAAGGATTTTTCAGGCCCCTGTGTGAGCTTACAGGGATCAGATTGCATGCCCTGTCGAACCTTTCCATGGCGTGTCAGATAAGTGGGCTACATTGAGAGCGCCTAGGCAATGAAGTTATCGGTTATATGCCTATCAGTAACAGTGATGAATATGCTAGGTCGTTTATCGCAAACCAAGCGGTTAACAGCAACACGTTTTAGGCCCGCTGAGGAACAAATGTAGTGCCACCTAGCATGTACAGGTTCCCGATGGGTGAGAACAGTCGTTGCAGACGTTCCGGGTGTCAGACTGTGCAGGACCAGAAAGGTAGGGCCTATGTAAGCTCAGCAGAATGTTAGGCCACTAGACGGGGCTCAGTAGAGGCAAGCAGCCTCAGGTAGCCGTTCCACGGCTGATGCGTCAGGTTTCCAGGCGTTCGTTAGCACTGCGCTGCACCTAACGCATGGGCTGGCGATGAGCTGCAGTCAGGGACCGAATCGCCTACTCCCAGGTCCGATCACCCGGGACAGGAACAGGGCCACGACAGGGTACAACAGGCAGGCCCCAGGTCTGGACACCCGAGTCAGGCATCCCAGAACACGAACTGCCCGAGCTCCGTGGAAGCCCGAACATTAGCGCCGCTGCTCGCTTGATCTCTTCTCATGTGCCTCGCGTTGCTCGAGGCCCCCCCCACGTTCTCCTCTTCTTTCTGCTCTCTTTTTCCAATCGTGATTTTCTTCTTCCTGTCTTAGTTTCTTGATTTCTCCCACTCACACACATGTTCTTCACAAATATACCCCATTTCAGAAGTGTGTTCCTGGAGAAAAAATCTTTGGTGCAAGACTGATGCACTCTTTTTGATGACCGCACCCCACAACGCTGCCGGACACATCACTGGACACACCACAGAGCAGCCACATCATCGATACTGTCTGTTGAGAGTCTGTGTCACGCGTACACACAAAAGAAAAACAAGTGACGTTATCGCTAAAAATGGTAATTAGACATGTCAGAAACATGTTTGGGAAACCGGAATCGTCACTCGTTCAGGACCGGCTCCACTATTCTGCGGCACAGTTAGTGGAGCCTTTAATGTGTTCAACCCGGAAAAAATACACCTGCAGTACTAGGCTCCATCGCAGCACACGACTTTTTAAATTTTTGCCCTGCGTTAAGTACTGTAGCGTTTGGTGGTCCGTCTGGATAATAAAAGTACGACCATAGAATTAAATATGACATTTTCTCACCGCCCACATGAGTGCCAAGTTTTCCGGTTCTATTGCGGAATATTGTGTCTCCGTCTGAATAGGTTGCATGGTAGCGTACAATATCGGATGGAGGGTATCTCTGTGCTCTTGCATAAGAACTACACCTAGGCCTGTGTCAGAAGCATCGGTGCGTTGAATAAATTCCTTCGCAAGGTTTGGTGCCCGAACAACCGGACGTGTTACAAAGGCATCTTTCAGTGTTTCAAATGCCTTTTCCCGCTCGGGGTTCCACAGCACCAGATTACTTTCGGTCTTGCTGGTAAGTTCAACCAAACGTTGCTCCTTAGCGGCATAGTAGGAGATTAGGTCCCGATATAATATGCTTCCAGCGAAAGGAAAGACCAAATCTGCTTCTTAGTTGAAGAATTAGCTGTCTGTCCGATTTCGCAATGATTGAATCCACTGGCCGAATCACACCCTCGCTCATCGAATGTCCCATGAGGATCACGAGACTGGTAGCCTGCTCACATTTCTTTGGTTTGATGGTGACACGTGCCTTATTGATGCGCCTAAAGAACTCTCGAAGCGTTGCCAAATGCTCCGACCACTTTTTGGTAGAGACAAGGACATATATACGTAGTGAACCCTGTTAGGTTAGGGGTTCTTATAAGGCGGGTGAAAATCGCAGAGGCAGTTTTGATGCCAAAAAGCATGAATACAAACTAATAGTGACCTGACCGGGAGGAAAATGATGTTAGAGGCCTAGATTTGTCCACGTGACACAGAAATGAATTAATATGGCCAGCACTTCGGAAACGATATCGCAATGGTATTCGAACAACGTTTGCAGTTTGTCTAACTGCTCCTTATTCAAGCTGTAAGCTCGCTTGATGGCTCTTATTGCGGGAGCAGGATATGCACTCAACGTTGGCAGAAAGATTTCATACGTCACATCCTCAACAATGACGAAAGCTGAAGCTTGAAGGGAATTCACCGGCCTGTGCTCTTCGTAGCGTTTTAGCATGCTTTTGTGGAATAACGTTTTTCTGGAGACCACGTCAAGCCAGTAATCTACATCTTTTTCGTGCTAGTAACCACAAAAGGTCCTTTCCAGTGTATAATGAGCTTATTATGGGATGCAGGCAAGAGAATTAAAGCTCGATCTCCCACCTTCAACTTCTTATTTAAGTACGCCTACCATGGTACATATTTTGTGATCTATAGGTCTTCAACAAATTATGGTTTGCAAGTTGCAGCGCCTATTTTAAACCTTCCCTTAAATCAGGAGCATCCCCGTAGGTTGTTCTGACAGTGTCAGACAGTTTCTCAGTCATCCAGAATTTTTTTTAAAACGGTGACTGGCCCACGCAGTTCGCGACCATATATCAGTTCAAATAGCGAAAATGCCAGGTTAGCTTGGAGTGCCTCTGCGCACGCAAAAGGCAGCGGAGCAAGACAACAATCCCATGACTTCGGTTGTTTCTGGCACAATTTCCGTAGCGTACTCTTCAAAGTGTCAATAAACCATTCCACCAGCCTATCGAACTTTGGATGATATGGTGTTGAACTCAAGTGCTTATACCTAGCATGTCATTCACGTCCTGAATAACGGCAGACTTGAAGCATGAGGCCCGATCGCGAAAGACATCGAGCAGGAATCCAATCCTGCAGAACATCTCCAGAAGACCCTCAGCCACCATGACTGAGGGTACTTAAGGATGGAGTCTTCTGAGGTAACCCATTAGCAATCCTTAACACATTGTTTCGAAACACAGGCATCGTTTCTTTTTCTGTGTGTGCTTAGGATCCTATTAGAATACCAGATTTACTGCTAATTGCTTCAGCCAGCATGTATGACTAAAACCAACAAAAATATTTTGCAACAAGTTAAAACGAAAATGTGCTTTATTTTCCAAACAAGTGTTTCTATTTTAATCCCTTCCCACCAAAACATGGTTCTCTCATGCAAACAAAGGGCTTTAAGACTTTATATTCGTCTATCTAGAGTGCAATTCACCACAAACTGCATCTTTCGGCCTCTTGCTTGTACATTGCAGAGTCTTTAGAGCAGTTGAATGCTGTTGCAAATGCTTCAAGGTTTTGTAGAGGTAGATTCACCCTGAAAAAACAAATGTTTCTACTTTAGGTAAAAGGTTTACTCCAGAAAAGGATTTCGGTCCGTTAGTGGCGCTAGGCATCATATATAAACAAGACTTAATCATGAATTTTAAGAACACCATCAAACTGAATATCATGCAATAAGAAACTGGGTGCAGTGGTGGCGTAGAGGAGAACATCCTTCTCGAATACTAGGTAGCCGTGTTTCAAATCCCGGTGCCGCGTAATTCACTATCAGATTCGATAACATTCGCGTGTAAACACAATTGCATAAACATTTTTGGGGTGCGACATGGTGCCATTTAACATTTCCGGAAACGCAGACCTACACCAGGGCAGGGTTTCGCCACGTTTTTGCTTTGAATGGCCACAACCTTATATGAATGCCAAAATAAACTTGTAGCCCTCAGTCCCTTTTTGCTCCGGGCAACTGACAACAGTGGCAGTCAGGTCTGTGACGCAGTGGAGGGTCTTAATTATTCCTCGCTCCGTACTGGCCCCCATTAGAAACTTACCTTGGCCACATTTATTTCTAGAACCCTAACAAGTGAGGCTAGTTTAGCAATGCTGTAAGAGGACCTAGAGGGCATGAAATGAAATATTATGAGGCTTATAGTGTTTTGGAGGCCAAATGAGGCATATACTCGAATAAAGGGCGGTTATGTACTATGTCACCCAGGTGTACCGGAGACGCGATGACCAGGAGTAGGGTTCCTTGTCAATAAGCATATAGCTGGTAACATGCATAAGTTCTATAGCATTAATGAGACAATGTCATACATCGTAATTAAGCTTAATAAGCGGTATAAGCTGCATTTTGTACAGACCCACACACCTAAATGTTGGCAGGTTAACCAGGCAGCCAAAAGATTTCATGAAGATTTAGAATCGGTAATACGGAAAGTAAAAACTGACTATAATGTATATATGGGTGACTTAATGCCAAGGTAGCAGAAAAGGCAGCTGAAGACAAAGCCCTTGGTAGCAACTCGTTTTGGGTGGAAGAATACCAGGTGTATTTAGTTGAGTTCGCCGAACAAAATACCTAACGGATTATGCGTACCTCCTTCCGAAAACCGAGGAACCCGAAGTGGACCTGGAAACACAATAGCATGAGGACTAAAATTTAATTGACCTTCAACTGTAAGCTGTAAAGTAGGCTGGGCGTTATGACTGTTTTTTTTGTGTGTGGGGTCTAAGGTCCTACAGCGACTCGGGCTATGAGACGCCACAATGAAGGACTGCGCAAATGTCGACCACGTATGATTCTTTAATGTGCATTGGCATCACACACCACCACACCACTATGACTATTTGCTTTTCGCCGTCATCGAAAAGTAGCCTCCGAGGCCGGGATTCGAACCTGCATCACTAGGAGCAGTAGTCAAGCATCGTATCCCCTGCGCACATGGGCGGGTAGTGTGGATGTTATAGTGGACATAAAATTGGAACTTAGAGAGAAGCCACCATCGTGAACACTGCTTGGTCATAGAGAAATTTTGGACTCAAAGCCTAGATAGTCAGCCGTCTAATTTGGAGCTGCCGACAGACCAATAGAGATCGCCAAACGGGAGAAGATCTCCCATTATTAAAACCTGTCAGTTGGCCAATCACAACTGTTGACTGAGGTTCAAGGCCTTAGTGCACAATTGACAGCTAGTGCAGAAACCTTCTCTAATCTTACCAGCATATTACCTAACCTAGAATCGCATACTGACCTAGTCCGAGGCACCATCAACAAAAGGAAGCAAGAAACCACTAAATGATTTAAAGTATGAAAGCCCGCCTAGATGATGCTGAGAATCGCTCCCGACGCAGAAATCTCTTCTCCTACAATGTGCAAAACAACATTGTGTCAGAAACATACGCTGAGTATCAACAAACTATCTTCCACCTTTGCCGTGGTCACTAAGATCTAACAACCGAACCTGAAGAAATTAAATCTGCTACCAGCCTTGGCTGCAATGCTGTTGAGTGCATTCGCTGCATGGTAGTAAATTGAAAAGAGTTTAATTGGTTTGTCCGGAAAACTTGAGACGGTGACGGGTGGCGCACGGTGATAGTACTGAAAAGCACAGTGTCGGCAACGCCAACGCAGCTCCAGATTTTAGTGCGTACGATGAAGCCTTCATCATTTTTTGGGCAACTGCAGTTTCAACTTTACAATTGTTCGGCGGAAAGAAAATCGTGCCTGCTCAAGGCGAGGGGAGAACAGAGGGGTCGAAGTATGGTTTTAGGATGCTAAGGTCAACAACTTTTCGCACACGAGGATGGTTGTCCGAAGAAAACGTTGCCGCCTCCATGATGCAGTTCACTGGATATGTACGCTCCAGTACATGGTAAGTAAGGGCAATGATACTTTGTTGAGAATTTTAAATCAGCCGGAGCATACAGTCAAACGAATTTGTTCGTAATTAAGCCAGAAGCGTGCTTGCAGAGATTGGTCTCTTCTCGGCAAAGATCTTCAATGTCGGACGTGAACGTGATTCAACTGGCAACGCTGCTCATAATGACGGCAAAAGCAGAAAGTGACTTGTATTCCGAGTTTGGATTGTAGAGAAGTATGGTGTCATGAAAAGAGGAAGGCTCGCCACAGTATACAAAGGAGAAAATCCAGTCGTTGCCTGAGACGCAGTGTTGCAGGCTGACGTACGGAAGTACCTGGTCCTAAAACAGGCGTCAAACGAAATGCACATGGCCAGCATGTCGCCAAGAATCCGGTTAAATCTTTCTGTGAGGCTCTTTGGCTGCGGGTGGTAAGCAGCGGTGGTTCGATGTATTGTGTGGGAAGCATCCAATATGCCGCGGAACACTTGTGTTATGAAAAGCATCCACGGTCACTGAGATATGGCGAGGAACCCCGTGATGCAGAACGAATTGACGTAGGATAAAGGAGGTGGTGTCGAAAGCTCTATCTGTAGTCATGGTAGAGGTCTAAGTGTAGTGAATCAGCTAGTCCATGGCGAGGATTATCCAGCGAATGCCTGCGTTCGACTATGGAAGGAGCCCATAGACGCGGGTTCCAAGCCAATCTAAAGGTTGAGCTAGAAACGGCTATGGTTGTAACTGGCCTGGGAAGAGGCGTGGAGACGACTTCCGCTGCTGACGAGCCGTGCAGGAACGTATATATCGGTGGACAATGTTGTACATACCCCACCAATAGTACCGCCGGCGGAGACTCATGTCAGTAGCAAGCTAGCATCTGTGCTTTACTGGCAAGGATAATGATGGCACAATTATCTCAGCTACGATGGCGAGCATTGACCGAGAGCCATTTGCGGCCATCTGGATGAAGCAGGTCGTCCTGGAACGCAAAATAGGAAGATTGCCAAAAACGTCTCGCGGGAACGAAGACGCAGAGGACACGGCGAGGACGTCGAGTAGCGGAGATATCCAATGATTCCGGCGTTGTTCCAAAAACTGGTCCTGGGAAGTAAGGGTTTTAATTGGGGATTCGGATATCGGCTTCGATTCTGCAGGAAAAGGCAGTGCTGAGATCTACAAAGCATCAGCGTCGGAGTATGAGTGTCCGGACTGGTAAATGAAATCAAAATCTAAGTCTTGAAGACAAAGGGTCCGGCAGCTGAGGGGTCTAGAAGAGCCTTACAAGAAAGCCAAGCTAAAGAGGGTATTGTGCTAGCTGATGACGTTGAAGAGGCAAGCATATAAGTAGGGGCAAAACTGTTTGAAGGCCTACACTATTGCAAGAGAGTTCTTTTCCGTGACGGTGTAAATACATTAGGCTTTGCTTAGTGCTCGTCTAGCTTAAGCAGCTACATATTGAGAACATCTGTGTTTAGTTGAGTGAGGCCAGCACATAGACCGCTTCCGCTGTTGTCAGTGTTCACCTCAGTAGGGTCAGAGCGATCGTAATGAGGGAGAATTGGCGGTAAAGTGACGGAATGTGTCGCAGGTTTGGGTCAAGTCGGGCAAGTGGGTGGGTCCATTCAACAAATTTGTAAGCAGTGCAGTAATGGTTGAAAAGTTGCAGACAAAACGGCAAAAGTATGAGCACCAGCCAAAAAAAGCTGCGCAACGCTTAATGAAGCTGGTTTTGGGAACTCAGTTACCGCACGTAACCAGTCTGGATAAGGCACGACGCTGTCTTTGGACTCGAGATGGCCCATTATCGCCAGCTTGTGGGTGCCAAAGTAACCTTTCTACAAGTTAAACACCGGCACCTGTGAGACAAGTCAGTATTTGGTGTAAGCGCACGAAGTGCTACAGAAAATCGGGTTACAAAACGACTACATCATCCAAATTACAGAAATGTTACATCCACCGCGTACGATATTGTCCATCATTTGCTGAAACATATTAGGGGCGTTGAAAAGGCCAATTGGCATCATGGTGAACTCATTGCCTCCATCAAAGGTGAGAAATTCTGTCTATGGTAGGTAAGATTCAGCCTAGAGAACGGAAGCTGCATCTCCACGTGTAATATACATCAACATGAAAAGACTAGCTCAGGTCAGTAGCTTCAAAATGTTCAATGCATTCACCACGAAGTAGTAGCACCTCAGCGGATAAGGTATTCGCGAAAAAACGTCTTTGGAACCGCGGGTAATGTCGACGATAGCAAAAGTGAAGAGGTGGCAGCGAAAAGCGGCCATACGAGACAGTGCAAATAGGACAGTTGTGTCACAACAAGAGGTCATACACCGTAACACTTAGAGAAAATTTTTGGGACTGTCGGTCCGAGCAGCGAAAACATGTTCAGCGCAAGAGAATGACAGCGCGCCGTCGATAACCGCATCACACACTGCAGAGAAGACGATGTGGGCACAGGTGCCATCAATAAGAGCATGGTGGCGGGAATAAAATCTCAGCCAAGAATTAGGTCATGCGAGCATGATGACAATTAGGTCGTGCGAGCATGAGGACACCACTAAAAACCTCGAATATTTGTGCTTGGAAAAAACAATACCTTTGTATAAGAGCTAATGTGGAAATACATTGACTTTCTCAAATGAGAGAAAGTATACATCACTCAATTCAGTTCAGTTCAGTCGTTCAGTCGTATCCGACTCTTCGGGACCCTATTGACCATGTCACGCCATGCTTTCCGGTCTCTCACTATCTTCCTAAAATCACATGACTTCATCTGCAGTGCCTCGAGGATGCCATCTAACCATCGCGTTCGCTGCCTACCCCTTCTCCGGCGACCCTCAACCTTTCCCAACATCAAATCTTTCTCTATCGACTCCTCTCATCTCATCAGATGACCAAAGTAACTGAGCTTTAAATTTAGAATTTTGCCCTCCAATGAGCAGTCAGGGTTTATGGTCGACAATATTGACTTATTTGATCTTCTGGCAGTCCAAGGAACTCTCAAAGTCTCCGCCAGCACCACAATTCAAACGCGTCAATTATTCGGTGGTCAGCCTTCTTCACAGTCCAACTCTCGCATACATACATCACAATGGGAAAGACCATATAACACGAGTTATACGGATCTTGGTTGGCAGACTAATGTCTCTGCTCTTTACTAGGCGGTCAAGGCTAACCATTGCTCTCTTTCCCAGAAGCAGGCGTCTCCTAATTTCATGGCTGCAGTCTCCTTCCGAGGTAATCTTGGAGCCCAAGAAGAGAAAATCTGTCACAGCTTCCACTTCTTGTCCATTGTTGCTCCAGGACTTGATAGGGCAAGACGCCATGATCTTTGTCTTTTTAATGTTCAGTTTAAGCCCAAACTTCTCACTCTCTTCTTGTACTCGCATCAGAAGTCACTTAAGTTCCACTTGATTTTCTGCCATTAAAGTGGTATCATCCGCATATCTAAGGTTGTTAATACGTTTTCCAGCAATCTTCACTCCAGCTGAAGACTCGTCCAGACCGGCTTTCCTCATGATGCACTCTGCATATAGGTTAAATGGGCAGGGCGACAGTATGCAGCCTTGCCTCACTCCTTTCTCAATCGCAAACCAATCAGTAAGACCATGCCCAGTTCTGACTGTGGCCTCTTGCGCTTCATACAGGTTCCTGAGGAGACAGATGAGGTGAATTGGAACTCCCATCTCTTGGAGAGCTTGCCACAATCTGCAATAATCTACGCAGTCAAACGCTTGAGCATAATCAATAAAGCAGAAGTAGATGAGTTTCTGAAACTCTCTTGCTTTTTCCATGATCCAGCGAAGGTTGGCAACTTGGTCTCTAGTTCCTCTGCCCTTGCGAAACCCAGCTTGCACGTCCGGAAGCTCCCGATCCACACACTGTTGCATCCTGCCTTGGAGGATTTTCAACATCACCTTGCTAGCATGCGAAATAAGCGCGATCGTTCGGTAGTTTGAACAATCTTTGGCACTGCCTTTCTTTGGAATGGGGATGTAAACTGACCTCCTCCAATCCTGTGGCCACTGCAGGGTTGTCCAGATCTTCTGACATAATGTATGCAGAATGTTAACAGCATCTTGGTTGAGGTTTTGAAGCAACTCAGCTGGAATGCCATCAATTCCGCTAGCTTTGTTCTTAGCAAGGCTGGCTAAGGCCCATTCAACTTCACTCTTCAGGATGCCCGGCTCGAGATCAGTGATCACAACCGTCTTATGTTGGGTTTGCACATTCGGGTCCTTCTTGTACAGTTCTCTGTATTCCTGCCACCTCTTCTTTTTCTCTCCGGCTTCAGTGTGGTCCTTGCCTCGTTTGTCCTTTAACACGCCCAGCTTAGCACAGAAGCTTCCTTTGATATATTTGATTGTCTTATACAGAGCTCTTGTGTTCCTTAATTGGCTGTTGTCCTCAACTGCTTGCCACTGTATGTTCAGGAAGGCATTCTTATCTCTCCTTGCTATTTTCTGAAAATCCGCATTGAGAACCTTGTATCTTTCTCTTTCCCCCATAACTTTTGCCATCCTCTTTTCCTCAGCTATTTGCAAAGCCTCTTCAGATAACCAGATTGCTTTCTTGCACTTCTTTTGGTTTGGAACTACCTTAGTAGCAACTTCTTGTATTATATCACGAACATCAGTCCACATCTCTTCGGGCTCTTTGTCTTCTAGAGCTAATTCTTGAAATCGATTCTTCACTTCCACAGCATATTCTAATGGAACTTGATCCAGATTATACCTGAAAGGCCTTCTAGTTTTCTTCGTTTTCCTCAATCGAAGCTTAATCTTGGCAACAAGAAGCTGATGTTCGGTGCCACAATCGGCCCCAGGCCTTGTTTTTACTGCTTGTATAGCGCTTCTCCATCTCTGCCGGCAAATAATATAATCGATCTGATTCCTGTACAGACCGTCCGGTGAAGTCCATGTGTACAGGCGCCTCTTGTGCTGTTGAAAATGAGTATTCGCTATGGTCAGGTTGTTTTCTTGACAAAACTCTGCTAGCCTCTGCCTAGCTTCATTTGGCTCACCAAGACCGAACTTGCCTGTAATTCCGGATATTTCTTCTCTCCCTACCTTAGCATTCCAGTCTCCTATGAGAAAAACGACGTCTGATGATGGGGTGCGGTCTAAAAGGCATTGTAGGTCCGCATAAAATCTCTCAACGTCAGCTTCTTCAGCAGTAGTGGTCGGTGCATCGACTTGGATAACTGTTATGTTGAAAGGGTGACCTTGGATCCGAAGTGAAATCATTCGGTCGTATTTGGGGTTGTACCCTAGCACTGCTTTGCCCATTCTTCTGTTTACTATGAGAGCTACCCCATTCCTTCTCTTGGATTCGTGTCCACAATAAAAGACATAACGGTCGCCGGAGTTAAATTCTCCCATTCCGGTGCACTTGAGCTCGCTGATACCCAAGATATCAATGTTCAATCTGTCCATTTCTCGCTTGACGATATCCAGTTTACCTTGCGTCATAGATCTTACATTCCATGCTGCTATGTGATACTTCTCCTTGCAACATCGGACTTTCCGGTCGCTTCCCGACACATCCACAACTGAGCGTCCTTTTGGCTTTAGCCCAGCCGCTTCATTCGTCCTGGAGCTACTAGGAATCGCCCTTTGTTCATCCCCAGTAACATGTGGGACGCCTTCCAACCTGGGGGGCTCATCTTCCGGTGCCATATCATTATTGTTATTGTGACTGGCCATAGGGTTTTCTTGGCAGGAAATACTGGAGTGGGTTGCCATTACCTTCTCCAGTGAATCACATTTTGTCAGAACTCTCTGACGTGACCTGTCTATCTTGGGTGGCCCTACACAGCAGAGCTCACGACTTCATCGAGTTTCGCAAGCCCCTCCGCCACGACAAGGCAGTGATCCATGTAGGGGTTCTCAGGGTTTACCTACGACTTTTCTGTCCCTTGCTTTCTTCGCGTTCCATTTTCTTTTTTTATGCTCACTGCAGCGCACAGGGGGGGGGGGGGGACTTGGTCTTATATAAACTTTGCTTCATTAATGTTGCCAAATTCCATATCATAGATGGTGCTATTCATGCAGAGTTCTGTCAGTTCTCCATGCTTTGGGAGCAGTAGAACTGAGCCATAAATTATTCACACAGGGCTTTTCTCACTAGCCAGATCGCTATATTGAATCAAACTTCGTTTCACGATAACGGCACTGTTACCGGCGTTTCGCAGCACGGAAAGTGATTTGCCTCCTATCTTTCTTCTCGACACCGCCATCCGTGTCGCTACAGATCCACGCTGCGTATATACTACGGTGTTAACCACCCAGACTTTCTTGCCCTTGTTCAAATACTCAAACTTATCTGCATCCTCTTTAACTTATCTGCAGCCTCTTCCTTTAGGCTGTGCAACACATGACATTTTTGCGTTCTTCAGAACCCACCTTTTACTCAGAGTCGTCATTCTGGTAATAAATTTGCGTCGCTGCCCGGATTCCCGGTGATGTCCTTCTGCACTGCCGTCTATAGTCAATGCACTTCCCAGCACATCTGTCAATTTACCTGCAGTCTTCACCGAAGACTGCATTGAATTACTGACTATCCGCGTTCACCGCATGCTTGCCTACTTCTGGTTCTATGTCGTCTGTGATTATTACATATCCAAATGTCTCATATGCAGTGTATGCGCATCAGTGTGCACACGCTTGAGCCTCCAAGATCATTTTTATAGCATCCTCCTTCCTGACATATGTGCACTTACCACATTATTTTTCTGGTTATTGGCAGCTTTAACAAGAAGGTATGAGCCTGGCTCGTGTGTTGGCTCCGGCGGCCGCACATGCGTTGCCAACGAAGTCGTTTGCACGTACCTGGCAGGAGCAGAGCCTACCTCTATGAATTTTGTCATGAAGGCGCGAATTGATTCAGGATACCCCATGTCAAGCACCTGCGTCACGTATAGGTATCAGAACGCTTCGCGCTTCCCTAAATTTTATCTAAGGTTACCTTGGCATTTGGTACACCCAAGAGTGAATATCGAAAATTGCGACGAAAGGCAGGAATTGGCGTCGAAGGTGAAGTTCGCGGTAATGCTAAAGCTCCGTATCGATCACTGTGAAGGCATGTAGACGGTTAGCATGCATGCTCCGATGAAGCTCCGCTGCGCACCTCTGTAAGTTGGGAAACAGGATCTGGGCTTTACTCTGGCCTCTCCAGACACTTAATACTGCGATGGTTTCAAGTTGATTTCAATAAACATACCGTGATAACTGACAGCTCAAGCGAGTAGCTGTTTCAAGTAGTACACAGGAAAGCACACAAGCACTAGGGAGGCCGCTGTCAGGAAGTGACCACATCATATATGGCCAGACTGAATTCCTCGCCAACGGGCTCAGCTCAGCTACAGAGCCAGTAGCAGGCCCATGCATTTTCTTTGCCTCATTCCTACAGCCGCACCAATCAGAGCCATGAGCAAACCAAGTAGTTTCTGAGCAGTAGTTCTAACTCCGTGATATGAGTTGTGTAACCGAAAATCTTGTGATTTGTTTTGCTCACCGATCGTTTACAAGCCATTGCGTTAAGGCACCGTTCACCTACAATTGCACATGTACACTTTGCGCGCAAAACTTAGTGGCATGGGAACTGCAGGGATAGCTAAAAGGTGATATGGTCATATAATCTCTGTTCGTCTGGTTTTGTTACCTCATGACACCAGATGACATGGCCAATCTGCCGGTGCTACAAACTAGAGCCTTGCCTTTCAGACGCTAGGTTAAGATGATAATCCTTGTTTTCAGGATGCCTGGATCTCAATGTAGACGCGTTATTCCTAACCTATGCGGGCAGGATCTGGCGGCCTGGATAAACAGGGATCTATATATGAAGGATATCATTACATGTTATTTTGTATCTCATAATTCTATGTCGATCCCTGTGCATAAGACCGTCGGGGCACTAATCGCCGCATTACTGAAAAGCGGTTCCGAAGTGCACGCACAAGAATAAAGATCAAAAAGGGAAGCCAGCAAATTGAATGCACTAAGACTGTCACAATACACCCTTAAATGTTCTGCCTTCTAGAAGGTGAGTTATTGGGCGAATCTATGGTTGGCTCGGTCTTGGGTGTTGACTTCAATGTCTACAATATTCGTGTGCGATAAAGAAAACAAAATTTTTGTAATTCTTATAATAAATTTGCCTTTATAAAAGAGCAAATATCTCTGTTAATTGGCGCCACTTTCTGGCTAAAAAAGAACCATATGTTCTCTTTTCTTGAATGCTACGACCAATCTTTTAGAGGCAGATAGCCTCTAAATCTACTGTGCAGGTGGCCCGTTTCTTACTAGGCGTCGCTATATAGTTTATTTTCAAAATACGGCTATCCAGGAAACAATGAAATACCGTAGCAGCAGAAGAATCAAATAAGCAATTGCCTCCTTTACAAGATTGAGACTAATCCCTCATTTTCAAGTCTTCCTTTTTTGAATAGTTGCAGTTTTTGTTGATGAAATTTTAAGATTTCTCTTATTTGCGTTATTGGCTTATTTGCGAAGTCTCGAAACCCGTGGTTACTGCAGCCAAGACTTCACAAGAAAGGTCTGTATTTGGAGAAATAGAGAAGGAAGAATGTATGCATAATCAAGACTTTTTCCAAACAAGAAGTTCTCATCAGTACAGAATGAATGAAAATGACCAAAAGCATCTCTGATGACAGCAATTGTTCCTGCAGAACAATTGCTGTAAACGCATTCCCAATATTCCGTAATTGGGAGCAAAAACATCCGAGACAACCTGCCCACTTTTAAATGATGCCGCGCTGGCAACAATTGATTCCTACGGTTGCCTGGGGGAAGCCTGGTGGGAGGTTCTTTTTTTTTAAATCGACTTGCCACCTTCTTTCGTGGCTTCTTCAGATGCACCAATCGAAACACAGAACGAGACCGACCAAGTTGCCATCGTATTTTTTATCTGAACGCAATGAGGGGATGAGAGTGCGACGACCGAGTAGGACGAAGACTAAACACAAATTGTCGAAAGCCGACAGGTCTATATTCGCCCTGCAATGAAGTTTGCTGTAGCGATCGCCACGCCGTAATACATAGCCTAGTGAGAAGAGTAAATACATTTGAGGCGCTTTCGTAAGGATTTTTCAGGCCCCTGCGTGAGCTTACAGGGATCAGATTGCATGCCCTGTCGAACCTTTCCATGGCGTGTCAGATAAGTGGGCTACATTGAGAGCGCCTAGGCAATGAAGTTATCGGTTATATGCCTATCAGTAACAGTGATGAATATGCTAGGTCGTTTATCGCAAACCAAGCGGTTAACAGCAACACGTTTTAGGCCCGCTGAGGAACAAATGTAGTGCCACCTAGCATGTACAGGTTCCCGATGGGTGAGAACAGTCGTTGCAGACGTTCCGGGTGTCAAACTGTGCAGGATCAGAAAGGTAGGGCCTAAGTAAGCTCAGCAGAATGTTAGGCCACTAGACGGGGCTCAGTAGAGGCAAGCAGCCTCAGGTAGCCGTTCCACGGCTGATCGTCAGGTTTCCAGGCGTTCGTTAGCACTGCGCTGCACCTAACGCATGGGCTGGCGATGAGCTGCAGTCAGGGACCGAATCGCCTACTCCCAGGTCCGATCACCCGGGACAGGAACAGGGCCACGACAGGGTACAACAGGCAGGCCCCAGGTCTGGACACCCGAGTCAGGCATCCCAGAACACGAACTGCCCGAGCTCCGTGGAAGCCCGAACATTAGCGCCGCTGCTCGCTTGATCTCTTCTCATGTGCCTCGCGTTGCTCGAGGCCCCTCCCCCCCCCACGTTCTCCTCTTCTTTCTGCTCTCTTTTTCCAATCGTGATTTTCTTCTTCCTGTCTTAGTTTCTTGATTTCTCCCACTCACACACATGTTCTTCACAAATATACCCCATTTCAGAAGTGTGTTCCTGGAGAAAAAATCTTTGGTGCAAGACTCTGATGCACTGTTTTTGAGGACCGCACCCCACAACGCTGCCGGACACATCACTGGACACACCACAGAGCAGCCACATCATCGATACTGTCTGTTGAGAGTCTGTGTCACGCGTACACACAAAAGAAAAACAAGTGACGTTATCGCTAAAAATGGTAATTAGACATGTCAGAAACATGTTTGGGAAACCGGAATCGTCACTCGTTCAGGACCGGCTCCACTATTCTGCGGCACAGTTAGTGGAGCCTTTAATGTGTTCAACCCGGAAAAAATACACCTGCAGTACTAGGCTCCATCGCAGCACACGACTTTTTAAATTTTTGCCCTGCGTTAAGTACTGTAGCGTTTGGTGGTCCGTCTGGATAATAAAAGTACGACCATAGAATTAAATATGACATTTTCCCACCGCCCACATGAGTGCCAAGTTTTCCGGTTCTATTGCGGAATATTGTGTCTCCGTCTGAAGAGGTTGCATACTAGCGTACAATATCGGATGGAGGGTATCTCTGTGCTCTTGCATAAGAACTACACCTAGGCCTGTGTCAGAAGCATCGGTGCGTTGAATAAATTCCTTCGCAAGGTTTGGTGCCCGAACAACCGGACGTGTTACAAAGGCATCTTTCAGTGTTTCAAATGCCTTTTCCCGCTCGGGGTTCCACAGCACCAGATTACTTTCGGTCTTGCGGGTAAGTTCAACCAAACGTTGCTCCTTAGCGGCATAGTAGGAGATTAGGTCCCGATAT
This sequence comes from Amblyomma maculatum, assembly GCF_055883805.1. Taxonomy (NCBI): domain Eukaryota; kingdom Metazoa; phylum Arthropoda; class Arachnida; order Ixodida; family Ixodidae; genus Amblyomma; species Amblyomma maculatum. The sequence goes on along the minus strand of NC_139348.1, from coordinate 82,285,003 downwards.
AATATGCTTCCAGCGAAAGGAAAGACCAAATCTGCTTCTTAGTTGTAGAATTAGCTGTCTGTCCGATTTCGCAATGATTGAATCCACTGGCCGAATCACACCCTCGCCCATCGAATGTCCCATGAGGATCACGAGACTGGTAGCCTGCTCACATTTCTTTGGTTTGATGGTGACACGTGCCTTATTGATGCGCCTAAAGAACTCTCGAAGCGTTGCCAAATGCTCCGACCACTTTTTGGTAGAGACAAGGACATATATACGTAGTGAACCCTGTTAGGTTAGGGGTTCTTATAAGGCGGGTGAAAATCGCAGAGGCAGTTTTGATGCCAAAAAGCATGAATACAAACTAATAGTGACCTGACCGAGAGGAAAATGATGTTAGAGGCCTAGATTTGTCACTTAGCAAATAACTTTTCCAGAGATGTAGTTTAGAAAAAACATGTTTTGGTGCCCACCTCGGCAAACATCACACCCGCCCACTAAATGGGCTCGAAATCGTCGACCAATATGCTGTCTATCCGACAAAATTGAATGCACCCATGGTATCGTTTGTTCATTTTCTTAACTAATCCGAGCTGCGAGTTGTAAGGTGAGAGCGAGCATTCGATAACTCCAGCTTCAACTTGTCCGAAACTTCATCCTCAACATCCTCCTGCGTCGAAAATGGCAATGGATATTGTGTATTGTTGAAGATGTCTCTTATCAACTCCACGTGACACAGAAATGAATTAATATGGCCAGCACTTCGGAAACGATATCGCAATGGTATTCGAACAACGTTTGCAGTTTGTCTAACTGCTCCTTATTCAAGCTGTAAGCTCGCTTGATGGCTCTTATTGCGGGAGCAGGATATGCACTCAACGTTGGCAGAAAGATTTCATACGTCACATCCTCAACAATGACGAAAGCTGAAGCTTGAAGGGAATTCACCGGCCTGTGCTCTTCGTAGCGTTTTAGCATGCTTTTGTGGAATAACGTTTTTCTGGAGACCACGTCAAGCCAGTAATCTACATCTTTTTAGTGCTAGTAACCACAAAAGGTCCTTTCCAGTGTATAATGAGCTTATTATGGGATGCAGGCAAGAGAATTAGAGCTCGATCTCCCACCTTCAACTTCTTATTTAAGTACGCCTACCATGGTACATCTTTTGTGATCTATAGGTCTTCAACAAATTATGGTTTGCAAGTTGCAGCGCCTATTTTAAACCTTCCCTTAAATCAGGAGCATCCCCGTAGGTTGTTCTGACAGTGTCAGACAGTTTCTCAGTCATCCAGAATTTTTTTTAAAACGGTGACTGGCGCACGCAGTTCGCGACCATATATCAGTTCAAATAGCGAAAATGCCAGGTTAGCTTGGAGTGCCTCTGCGCACGCAAAAGGCAGCAGAGCAAGACAACAATCCCATGACTTCGGTTGTTTCTGGCACAATTTCCGTAGCGTACTCTTCAAAGTGTCAATAAACCATTCCACCAGCCTATCGAACTTTGGATGATATGGTGTTGAACTCAAGTGCTTATACCTAGCACGTCATTCACGTCCTGAATAATGGCAGACGTGAAGCATGAGGCCCGATCGCGAAAGACATCGAGCAGGAATCCAATCCTGCAGAACATCTCCAGAAGACCCTCAGCCACCATGACTGAGGGTCCTTAAGGATGGAGTCTTCTGAGGTAACCCATTAGCAATCCTTAACACATTGTTTCGAAACACAGGCATCGTTTCTTTTTCTGTGTGTGCTTAGGATCCTATTAGAATACCAGATTTACTGCTAATTGCTTCAGCCAGCATGTATGACTAAAACCAACAAAAATATTTTGCAACAAGTTAAAACGAAAATGTGCTTTATTTTCCAAACAAGTGTTTCTATTTTAATCCCTTCCCACCAAAACATGGTTCTCTCATGCAAACAAAGGGCTTTAAGACTTTATATTCGTCTATCTAGAGTGCAATTCACCACAAACTGCATCTTTCGGCCTCTTGCTTGTACATTGCAGAGTCTTTAGAGCAGTTGAATGCTGTTGCAAATGCTCCAAGGTTTTGCATAGGTAGATTCACCCTGAAAAAACAAATGTTTCTACTTTAGGTAAAAGGTTTACTCCAGAAAAGGATTTCGGTCCGTTAGTTGTGCTAGGCATCATATATAAACAAGACTTAATCATGAATTTTAAGAACACCATCAAACTGAATATCATGCAATAAGAAACTGGGTGCAGTGGTGGCGTAGAGGAGAACATCATTCTCGCATACTAGGTAGCCGTGTTTCCAATCCCGGTGCCGCGTAATTCACTATCAGATTCGATAACATTCGCGTGTAAACACAATTGCATAAACATTTTTGGGGTGCGACATGGTGCCATTTAACATTTCCGGAAACGCAGACCTACACCAGGGCAGGGTTTCGCCACGTTTTTGCTTTGAATGACCACAACCTCATATGAATGCCAAAATAAACTTGTAGCCCTCAGTCCCTTTTTGCTCCGGGCAACTGACAACAGTGGCAGTCAGGTCTGTGACGCAGTGGAGGGTCTTAATTATTCCTCGCTCCGTACTGGCCCCCATTAGAAACTTACCTTGGCCACATTTATTTCTAGAACCCTAACAAGTGAGGCTAGTTTAGCAATGCTGTAAGAGGACCTAGAGGGCATGAAATGAAATATTATGAGGCTTATAGTGTTTTGGAGGCCAAATGAGGCATATACTCGAATAAAGGGCGGTTATGTACTATGTCACCCCGGTGTACCGGAGACGCGATGACCAGGAGTAGGGTTCCTTGTCAATAAGCATATAGCTGGTAACATGCATAAGTTCTATAGCATTAATGAGACAATGTCATACATCGTAATTAAGCTTAATAAGCGGTATAAGCTGCATTTTGTACAGACCCACACACCTAAATGTAGGCAGGTTAACCAGGCAGCCAAAAGCTTTCATGAAGATTTAGAATCGGTAATACGGAAAGTAAAAACTGACTATAATGTATATATGGGTCACTTTAATGCCAAGGTAGCAGAAAAGGCAGCTGAAGACAAAGCCCTTGGTAGCAACTCGTTTTGGGTGGAAGAATACCAGGTGTATTTAGTTGAGTTCGCCGAACAAAATACCTAACGGATTATGCATACCTCCTTCCGAAAAGCGAGGAACCTGAAGTGGACCTGGAAACACAATAGCATGAGGACTAAAATTTAATTGACCTTCAACTGTAAGCTGTAAAGTAGGGTGGCGTTATGACTGATTTTTTTTTGGGTGTGGGGTCTAAGGTCCTACAGCGACTCGGGCTATGAGACGCCGCAATGAAGGACTGCGCAAATGTCGACCACGTATAGTTCTTTAATGTGCATTGGCATCACACACCACCACACCACTAGGACGATTTGCTTTTCGCCGTCATCGAAAAGTAGCCTCCGAGGCCGGGATTCGAACCTGCATCACTAGGAGCAGTAGTCAAGCATCGTATCCCCTGCGCACATGGGCGGGTAGTGTGGATGTTATAGTGGACATCAAATTGGAACTTAGAGAGAAGCCACCATCGTGAACACTGCTTGGTCATAGAGAAATTTTGGACTCAAAGCCTAGATAGTCAGCCGTCTAATTTGGAGCTGCCGACAGACCAATAGAGATCGCCAAACGGGAGAAGATCTCCCATTATTAAAACCTGTCAGTTGGCCAATCACAACTGTTGACTGAGGTTCAAGGCCTTAGTGCACAATTGACAGCTAGTGCAGAAACCTTCTCTAATCTTACCAGCATATTACCTAACCTAGAATCGCATACTGACCTAGTCCGAGGCACCATCAACAAAAGGAAGCAAGAAACCACTAAATGATTTAAAGTATGAAAGCCCGCCTAGATGATGCTGAGAATCGCTCCCGACGCAGAAATCTCTTCTCCTACAATGTGCAAAACAACATTGTGTCAGAAACATACGCTGAGTATCAACAAACTATCTTCCACCTTTGCCGTGGTCACTAAGATCTAACAACCGATCCTGAAGAAATTAAATCTGCTACCAGCCTTGGCTGCGATGCTGTTGAGTGCATTCGCTGCATGGTAGTAAATTGAAAAGTGTTTAATTGGTTTGTCCGGAAAACTTGAGACGGTGACGGGTGGCGCACGGTGATAGTACTGAAAAGCACAGTGTCGGCAACGCCAACGCAGCTCCAGATTTTAGTGCGTACGATGAAGCCTTCATCATTTTTTGGGCAACTGCAGTTTCAACTTTACAATTGTTCGGCGGAAAGAAAAATCGTGGCTGCTCAAGGCGAGGGGAGAACAGAGGGGTCGAAGTATGGTTTTAGGATGCTAAGGTCAACAACTTTTCGCACACGAGGATGGTTGTCCGAAGAAAACGTTGCCGCCTCCATGATGCAGTTCACTGGATATGTACGCTCCAGTACATGGTAAGTAAGGGCAATGATACTTTGTTGAGAATTTTAAATCAGCCGGAGCATACAGTCAAACGAATTTGTTCGTAATTAAGCCAGAAGCGTGCTTGCAGAGATTGGTCTCTTCTCGGCAAAGATCTTCAATGTCGGACGTGAACGTGATTCAACTGGCAACGCTGCTCATAATGACGGCAACAGCAGAAAGTGACTTGTATTCCGAGTTTGGATTGTAGAGAAGTATGGTGTCATGAAAAGAGGAAGGCTCGCCACAGTATACAAAGGAGAAAATCCAGTCGTTGCCTGAGACGCAGTGTTGTAGGCTGACGTACGGAAGTACCTGGTCCTAAAACAGGCGTCAGACGAAATGCACATGGCCAGCATGTCGCCAAGAATCCGGTTAAATCTTTCTGTGAGGCTCTTTGGCTGCGGGTGGTAAGCAGCGGTGGTTCGATGTATTGTGTGGGAAGCATCCAATATGCCGCGGAACACTTGTGTTATGAAAAGCATCCACGGTCACTGAGATATGGCGAGGAACCCCGTGATGCAGAACGAATTGACGTAGGATAAAGGAGGTGGTGTCGAAAGCTCTATCTGTAGTCATGGTAGAGGTCTAAGTGTAGTGAATCAGCTAGTCCATGGCGAGGATTATCCAGCGAATGCCTGCGTTCGACTATGGAAGGAGCCCATAGACGCGGGTTCCAAGCCAATCTAAAGGTTGAGCTAGAAACGGCTATGGTTGTAACTGGCCTGGGAAGAGACGTGGAGACGACTTCCGCTGCTGACGAGCCGTGCAGGAGCGTATATATCGGTGGACAATGTTGTACATACCCCACCAATAGTACCGCCGGCGGAGACTCATGTCAGTAGCAAGCTAGCATCTGTGCTTTACTGGCAAGGATAATGATGGCACAATTATCTCAGCTACGATGGCGAGCATTGACCGAGAGCCATTTGCGGCCATCTGGATGAAGCAGGTCGTCCTGGAACGCAAAATAGGAAGATTGCCAAAAACGTCTCGCGGGAACGAAGACGCAGAGGACGCGGCGAGGACGTCGAGTAGCGGAGATATCCAATGATTCCGGCGTTGTTCCAAAAACAGGTCCTGGGAAGTAAGGGTTTTAATTGGGGATTCGGATATCGGCTTCGATTCTGCAGGAAAAGGCAGTGCTGAGATCGACAAAGCGTCAGCGTCGGAGTATGAGTGTCCGGACCGGTAAATGAAATCAAAATCGAAGTCTTGAAGACAAAGGGTCCGGCAGCTGAGGGGTCTAGAAGAGCCTTACAAGAAAGCCAAGCTAAAGAGGGTATTGTGCTAGCTGATGACGTTGAAGAGGCGAGCATATAAGTAGGGGCAAAACTGTTTTAAGGCCTACACTATTGCAAGAGAGTTCTTTTCCGTGACGGTGTAAATACATTAGGCTTTGCTTAGTGCCCGTCTAGCTTAAGCAGCTACATATTGAGAACATCTGTGTTTAGTTGAGTGAGGCCAGCACATAGACCGCTTCCGCTGTTGTCAGTGTTCACCTCAGTAGGGTCAGAGCGATCGTAATGAGGGAGAATTGGCGGTAAAGTGACGGAATGTGTCGCAGGTTTGGGTCAAGTCGGGCAAGTGGGTGGGTCCATTCAACAAATTTGTAAGCAGTGCAGTAATGGTTGAAAAGTTGCAGACAAAACGGCAAAAATATGAGCACCAGCCAAAAAAAGCTGCGCAACGCTTAATGAAGCTGGTTTTGGGAACTCAGTTACCGCACGTAACCAGTCTGGATAAGGCACGACGCTGTCTTTGGACTCGAGATGGCCCATTATCGCCAGCTTGTGGGTGCCAAAGTAACCTTTCTACAAGTTAAACACCGGCACCTGTGAGACAAGTCAGTATTTGGTGTAAGCGCACGAAGTGCTACAGAAAATCGGGTTACAAAACGACTACATCATCCAAATTACAGAAATGTTACATCCACCGCGTACGATATTGTCCATCATTTGCTGAAACATATTAGGGGCGTTGAAAAGGCCAATTGGCATCATGGTGAACTCATTGCCTCCATCAAAGGTGAGAAATTCTGTCTATGGTAGGTAAGATTCAGCCTAGAGAACGGAGGCTGCATCTCCACGTGTAATATACATCAACATGAAAAGACTAGCTCAGGTCAGTAGCTTCAACATGTTCAATGCATTCACCACGAAGTAGTAGCACCTCAGCGGATAAGGTATTCGCGAAAAAACGTCTTTGGAACCGCGGGTAATGTCGACGATAGCAAAGGTGAAGAGGTGGCAGCGAAAAGCGGCCATACGAGACAGTGCAAATAGGACAGTTGTGTCACAACAAGAGGTCATACACCGTAACACTTAGAGAACAGTTGGGGGACTGTCGGTCCGAGCAGCGAAAACATGTTCAGCGCAAGAGAATGACAGCGCGCCGTCGATAACCGCATCACACACTGCAGAGAAGACGATGTGGGCACAGGTGCCATCAATAAGAGCATGGTGGCGGGAATAAAATCTCAGCCAAGAATTAGGTCATGCGAGCATGATGACAATTAGGTCGTGCGAGCATGAGGACACCACTAAAAACCTCGAATATTTGTGCTTGGAAAAAACAATACCTTTGTATAAGAGCTAATGTGGAAATACATTGACTTTCTCAAATGAGAGAAAGTATACATCACTCAATTCAGTTCAGTTCAGTCGTTCAGTCGTATCCGACTCTTCGGGACCCTATTGACCATGTCACGCCACGCTTTCCGGTCTCTCACTATCTTCCTAAAATCACATGACTTCATCTGCAGTGCCTCGAGGATGCCATCTAACCATCGCGTTCGCTGCCTACCCCTTCTCCGGCGACCCTCAACCTTTCCCAACATCAAATCTTTCTCTAACGACTCCTCTCTTCTCATCAGATGACCAAAGTAACTGAGCTTTAAATTTAGAATTTTACCCTCCAATGAGCAGTCAGGGTTTATGGTCGACAATATTGACTTATTTGATCTTCTGGCAGTCCAAGGAACTCTCAAAGTCTCCGCCAGCACCACAATTCAAACGCGTCAATTATTCGGTGGTCAGCCTTCTTCACAGTCCAACTCTCGCATACATACATCACAATGGGAAAGACCATATAACACGAGTTATACGGATCTTGGTTGGCAGACTAATGTCTCTGCTCTTTACTAGGCGGTCAAGGCTAACCATTGCTCTCTTTCCCAGAAGCAGGCGTCTCCTAATTTCATGGCTGCAGTCTCCTTCCGAGGTAATCTTGGAGCCCAAGAAGAGAAAATCTGTCACAGCTTCCACTTCTTGTCCATTGTTGCTCCAGGACTTGATAGGGCAAGACGCCATGATCTTTGTCTTTTTAATGTTCAGTTTAAGCCCAAACTTCTCACTCTCTTCTTGTACTCGCATCAGAAGTCACTTAAGTTCCACTTGATTTTCTGCCATTAAAGTGGTATCATCCGCATATCTAAGGTTGTTAATACGTTTTCCAGCAATCTTCACTCCAGCTGAAGACTCGTCCAGACCGGCTTTCCTCATGATGCACTCTGCATATAGGTTAAATGGGCAGGGCGACAGTATGCAGCCTTGCCTCACTCCTTTCTCAATCGCAAACCAATCAGTAAGACCATGCCCAGTTCTGACTGTGGCCTCTTGCGCTTCATACAGGTTCCTGAGGAGACAGATGAGGTGAATTGGAACTCCCATCTCTTGGAGAGCTTGCCACAATCTGCAATAATCTACGCAGTCAAACGCTTGAGCATAATCAATAAAGCAGAAGTAGATGAGTTTCTGAAACTCTCTTGCTTTTTCCATGATCCAGCGAAGGTTGGCAACTTGGTCTCTAGTTCCTCTGCCCTTGCGAAACCCAGCTTGCACGTCCGGAAGCTCCCGATCCACACACTGTTGCATCCTGCCTTGGAGGATTTTCAACATCACCTTGCTAGCATGCGAAATAAGCGCGATCGTTCGGTAGTTTGAACAATCTTTGGCACTGCCTTTCTTTGGAATGGGGATGTAAACTGACCTCCTCCAATCCTGTGGCCACTGCAGGGTTGTCCAGATCTTCTGACATAATGTATGCAGAATGTTAACAGCATCTTGGTTGAGGTTTTGAAGCAACTCAGCTGGAATGCCATCAATTCCGCTAGCTTTGTTCTTAGCAAGGCTGGCTAAGGCCCATTCAACTTCACTCTTCAGGATGCCCGGCTCGAGATCAGTGATCACAACCATCTTATGTTGGGTTTGCACATTCGGGTCCTTCTTGTACAGTTCTGTGTATTCCTGCCACCTCTTCTTCATCTCTCCGGCTTCAGTGTGGTCCTTGCCTCGTTTGTCCTTTAACATGCCCAGCTTAGCACAGAAGCTTCCTTTGATATCTTTGATTGTCTTATACAGAGCTCTTGTGTTCCTTAATTGGCTGTTGTCCTCAACTGCTTGCCACTGTATGTTCAGAAAGGCATTCTTATCTCTCCTTGCTATTTTCTGAAAATCCGCATTGAGAACCTTGTATCTTTCTCTTTCCGCCATAACTTTTGCCATCCTCTTTTCCTCAGCTATTTGCAAAGCCTCTTCAGATAACCAGATTGCTTTCTTGCACTTCTTTTGGTTTGGAACTACCTTAGTAGCAACTTCTTGTATTATATCACGAACATCAGTCCACATCCCTTCGGGCTCTTTGTCTTCTAGAGCTAATTCATGAAATCGATTCTTCACTTCCACAGCATATTCTAATGGAACTTGATCCAGATTATACCTCAAAGGCCTTCTAGTTTTCTGCGTTTTGCTGAATCGAAGCCTAATCTTGGCAACAAGAAGCTAATGATCGGTGCCACAATTGGCCCCAGGCCTTGTTTTTACTGCGTGTATAGCGCTTCTCCTTCTCTGCCGGCAAATAATATAATCGATCTGATTCCTGTACAGACCGCCCGGTGAAGTCCATGTGTACAGGCGCCTCTTGTGCTGTTGAAAATGAGTATTCGCTATGGTCAGGTTGTTTTCTTGACAAAACTTTACTAACCTCTGCCCAGCTTCATTTGGCTCACCAAGACCGAACTTGCCTGTAATTCCGGATATTTCTTCACTCCCCACCGTAGCATTCCAGTCTCCTATGAGAAAAATGACGTCTGATGATGGGGTGCGGTCTAAAAATCATTGTAGGTCCGCATAAAATCTCTCAACGTCAGCTTCTTCAGCAGTAGTGGTCGGTGCATAGACTTGGATAACTGTTATGTTGAAAGGGTGACCTTGGATCCGAAGTGAAATCATTCGGTCGTTTTTGGGGTTGTACCCTAGCACTGCTTTGCCCATTCTTCTGTTTACTATGAGAGCTACCCCATTCCTTCTCTTGGATTCGTGCCCACAATAAAAGACATAATGGTCGCCGGAGTTAAATTCTCCCACTCCGGTCCACTTGAGCTCGCTGATACCCAAGATATCAATGTTTAGTCTGTCCATTTCTCGCTTGACGATATCCAGTTTACCTTGCGTCATAGATCTTACATTCCATGTTGCTATGTGATACATCTCCTTGCAACATCGGACTTTCCGGTCGCTTCTCGACACATCCACAACTGAGCGTCCTTTTGGCTTTAGCCCAGCCGCTTCATTCATCCTGGAGCAACTAGGAATCGCTCTTTGTTCATCCCCAGTAACATGTGGGACGCCTTCCAACCTGGGGGGCTCATCTTCCGGCGCCATATCATTAATGATATTGTGACTGGCCATAGGGTTTTCTTGGCAGGAAATACTGGAGTGGGCTGCCATTGCCTTCTCTAGTGAATCACATTTTGTCAGAACTCTCGGCCGTGACCTGTCTATCTTGGGTGGCCCTACACAGCAGAGCTCACGACTTCATCGAGTTTCGCAAGCCCCTCCGCCACGACAAGGCAGTGATCCATGAGGATGTATATACTTTACTATGTTTTCATTTCTGTTTAGCATGCACTATAAAAACGAGAACAACTTTTTGGACATTTGTTTCATTCAAAACACGCTTACACCCTGAGTCATAGGTGTTTGTGCCATTGCAAATCACTTCTTGCGAAGCGAAGGGGTGCTATGATTAGACAATATGCTTTAGGGTGTTACGGGCAAGGATATTGTTGTGTACGCGAACCGATGCACTGCCACCCCGCCTCCAAGCAACCGGACGCACGGCCGCTCCATTTCCAATGCCTCCATGCACATGCAAGCAGGCCGCTTCGGAAAGACCAGCAGGGGCACTCTGCCTGCGCCGACGACGACGCGCGGACGCAACCCGAGTCGTGCGTTGCCTCGGAACTGGACCGTCCTGGGAGCATGTGCGCGACCAGGGCACGAGAAGCAATGCCTTCTTTATAATGCATGATATTTTGCGTGTTTCTTAAGCTTTCGAGCTCCTCCTTGCTCTGCGTATAGATTAGCCGAGCCCTCAGTCATAGCATCGCTTCCCGAAATGTTTAGATACAAATAAGATTTAGTTGCCAGTAAAATAGTGTTGGCGCTGCTGCACTTGCCGGTATTGAAGGTTGGTAGCACTTTTTTTTCCTTAAACGTTCGTGCTACTGCTCCGTGTTCAGCGAAAATTACGCCCAAGGTAGCAACCACCGAAGAGCCAGCGCTGATAAATTTGCCAGCGATGCCAAACTCGACATGTTAAAATGACTCCAGTGGACAAAATAGTGCGCATTGGTATCCAGAACATTAGATGCAAGTTCTAATGGTCAAGAAGTTGTAATTGTTAGAGCAGCCGCAATGGCCTGTACACTTAGAAACATGCTTCGAAACATTAAGACCCAATCTTATGAATGCAGTCCAGACATAAGATGCAACTACGTTACCAACGTTGCCAGTTCCCCGAGTGACCAAGTGGTTAGTGTAGAAAGCTGTGGAGTAAGAGGTACCGTGTTCGAGTCGCGCCAGAGGTGCAGTTTCTTTTTCGCTTAGTTTTAATTTCTTTAGCTTTTTGTAATGTAGCTGAGGTGCTTCGCTAAGTTTTAGCTTTTACTTTTTATCCAAAAGTGAAAGCCATCAGTCGCTCATTGGTCAACACTCATGAACAACACACAAGAAATGCACACATTAGGTACCAACCAAAAACACGGTGGCCAACTTTCTTGTGAAACTCATCAAAAATGCATCAAGAAAATGTATAGAAATGTTAATGTGCATGATGAGAAATGTAATTAACATTTAATAAGAAACTCATTAAGCTTTGTTGTAAGGGAAGCTCCCTCTTCTATTTATGTTTTTTTTCTCAGTTCGAAAGGACGAATAAAATGGTAAAATGGCAAGGCGCCGAGCACAGCGACACAGGCAGGCGACGGGGCCTGGAATACAGTAAGCATAGCAGATACGTCGGTCGTCATTAGTGCGCCACAAATTCTAGGGAGTTATCATTGATCGGAGCCGTGGCGCGACAGATGGTAGAGCCATAGTCGGCAATTAGGCAAATAGCTGCTACGGTGATGGTCGGGTGGTAACTTCGGCTTATGTAGAAGACATCTGTACCTGCAAAGATAGAGGTGGCAAAACAAGATGTGGGCCGTATCTTAGAATCTAGCAAAACGTGACGGGTGTAGCAAAACAGGGTCGATTTGAGGTTCTACAGGCACCCGGTGCCAAAACCAGCAACCGGTTTCGCCAACTCGAGCCTCTTCTTTCGTGTGGGAGGGTGACATTAGACTTGCCTGCTATGACATTGCATGACATTTGAATTCACGTTACCCTCATACCATGCAGGAACATTAGTAGGTGTTAGTTCAACTGGGGCTTCATATGTCGGTTGATAGCCTACAATTTCGCATCATACCCTTCAAAATAGAGCTGAATTGTGAACATATTTATGTCACGAAACGTACACTACACTAGCCTTGAACATTTCGCGCGTTCGTGAAACAGAGTCGCGTTGTCTAGCAACTGATTTCGGTACCTCGGGCCTCTTCTTTCATGTGGGAGTCTGACATTAGAATCAAAACAGAACGGTGTTTGTGTACGATGCAACGTGTGGCCACCCGCAGCAAAACCGTTAGATCCACATTCGGTTCAGTGGCGTTGAAAACACTATAGTATATCAAAACGCTACACTTAATTCTTTCTAATAGCCGCAAGGTAGAAGATTCCGACTACAACATTGGGGATGATGTTTCACGCCCTGTCCGTAATGCATGCAGGCATGTTTCCTTCGGAAATTCGAAAACCCCAAATTTCTTCGTGTGCTTCAAAACACAGTTCACAGCAACTAAACTGTATACGTTTGATAGATCATCGCGGACAGCAGAAGACATCTCATGCACACTTTTATCATTGAGCAATTAAACTTAGGAAACTTTCTCGCAGTAAAAGGCAAATTTTGCCCTAATTGTCGAATATTTTCGCAAACGTACGCAGTTTCCTTCCCAAGCGTGAGCATGTTTTTAATCTTGCCCTATCCTCGCAAGCAACCCACTTATCCTAACTGAAACATGGCTCACAAAAGACATCATTGATTCAGATGCTCTACCAAATGTCCATGTTATTTGTAAGGACCGCGACAGCTTTCGCCAAGGAGATGTCTTTACCACCACAAAGAGTTGCCGAGTGCCCTTATTAACATCCAATTGGAGTTATAAATTATAAGGCGAAGTTTTGGTTCCGCAACTCAATGAATTATATTAGGTGACTACTACAGACCACCCCAAAGTAATACGACGTTTTCTGGTAGATTTAATGATAGCCTAAACCAATGCCTAATAAATATCCCAACGGCCGCATTCTTTGCGGTGATTTAAATTTCCCGAATATTAACAGCCAATCATAACTCCAACAAGTAATAGAGAAATAACAAACTTCATAGATGCTTTCCTAAATTTCGGCCATACCCACTTAGCAGCAGAACCCACACTCGTCCCCCGTGGATCTGATCCTCGGACATCTTAGATTTGAGATTGACAACCAACCTGAAAGTTTCTTGCCTATTCCGTACGCGAAATCAGCGACTACAGAGTTTATGCGAAACTCACTTTTTCAATGGAATCAAGCTTAATATACAGTTAAAATATTTGCCTTTATAATAGAGTAAATCTCAATGAATTCAACCATTAAATGCAGTTTTTTTTTTAATTTGCAAGCTCCACCCTTCAAGGTTCTCTTAGTTGAAGGCACCTGGCTGGCCTTAATAACCGAGATTACAGAATATAACAATCCCGTTTATTCTCACAATGAAATTTTGGGCCAATTGCAATAAACCATGGTGTTCAAAGCCATTAAAGACACTCGAAAACAAGACAAAGCGATTTTTACGAGCAGCTAAGCGCAATTCCGAGCGTTTGCGTACAGAGCAAATACTACGCGGCCGAGTATATCTATTTGCAGTGTAATCGTTATGCCAAACCAACATTTTTTGCACTGATCTGTCCAACCTCTCAAAAATAAATCTGGAAAGTTCTGGAAAGTACTTAACCCTCAAAAGAGAGCCATCATCAAACTTGCCAACTCAGTTGTGAGGAGGCAAGCATCACTGGTAGTGCAGATACGTTTCAATCTCCATTCTCATTATGCTGATATGTTCAAGCCCTTACAATAGAAACTAATGTGCCACAATCCATCACTACTGCTTATCATTGGCCATTTATGTCTATAATCATATTTTCTGTTCAGAAATATCTTGTATCATAGGAAATATTATATCAACGTGTTCCACAGTCGCTACTAAACTCGCAACCAAACTATTAAAAAATACTCGGCACATTACCGTATCATATTGTTATTGTTTTCACAATCACATGGCCAACGAGTGAAAGGTGGAAAATGTCGTTCCTTCCTTTAAACCAAATAACAAAGAATTACATCTTAACTATACCACCCCATTTCTTTAACCACCGTGCCATGCATAATCATGGAACATGTCAATTCCCACATAGTGGATTTTCTCGAAAGTGATTACTTTCATCTTTCCCGCACGGTCTCCGTAAGCGCCTCTACCGTAAAAAGCTATCAGCTATTTTCGCCTATGATTTGCCTGTGAGTCTTGAGTCTAACCTTACAACTAACCCTATCTTCTGGACTTTGCCAAAGAGTTTGGCATAGTACCCCACAATCGTTTAATACTGAATCTTTCTCCGTTAAAATTACACCCTAACATACCGCATGGGATTAAAAGATTTTCTAAGTAACAACACCCAGTTTGTTTATAATAATGAGGCCTCTATTTTTCGATCACTAAGATCAGGCGCCCACATATCAGTCCTTGGTGCTTGTCTATATTTAATATATATTGGTTGGTTAAACCCCACAAACCAACCAATATATATTAACGGCCTACCCCCATGTCTCCAGTAACAACCGTATGTTTGCCGATGACTGTGTTATCTATCGAACACATCATAACCCCGCTGATCAAATAGCTGTGCAAATCAGTTACATGCAGGACAGGCTTAAAAAAATGGGTAATGAAACATAACCAAAATAAATGCAAAAATGGTTGCAATTAGCCGCTACACGTCCTCGTCTCATGTTTTCTTGTGTAATCCTTGTTTAATCTCCCATGTTAGGGTTGAAATAACAGAATCTTACAGTAATCTGGGCGTAATCATGAGCAACAATTTAATATAGGACGCGCATATCACTAGTGTAATAGTATATGCTAAAAGAAGCTTGGATAGGTAAAATGCCATCTGCGCCATTCGCCACGAAACCAAAAATTACTAGCTTACAAATCACTTGTCCAGTCTAAGCTGGAATATGTCTGACTTATTCAGAGCCCTACCCAAATATCTCTAACCAATTCCTTACAAACTGTTCGGAACCGAGGCACTAGATTTATTCAATTATTGCTACTCGTGTAAAATCAGCATATCATCCTTAAAGAGGGAGTCTTGTCTAACAAGCCTGGCTTGTCGCTATCGAATCGGAAGTATGCGATCACGTCACAAGTTGTTTGTTTTCATTTCACTTCATAATATTCAGAATTTCACTTCATCTAGAACCCTACATCAGCCCTCAGGCATACATTGAGCACCGCATTGGTCGTCCCCTTCAAATTGCTCGGCCATGTTTTGCTATATTTGCCGCATCATTATTTTTCCAATCAGCCCTGGCCTGGCCTTCTACACCACGTTGTGGCAATCACTTGTCCGTCCTGTTTTTCAACTTTGTCGCTATCATCAATAAAGGAGATAATATTAGCGTTTTCAACTTTTATACATGTTTTTTTGTTCTTCTACGTATTACCGACTCCTTAGGTAACTCCGCCAAACTTGGGGCCATTTAAGGTATTAAAGTGGAGTGAGGTGCAAGGAGTCATTGCTCCTGTAAGGTCGCAGACAAATGCACAGCTTAAGTTTCGCACGCAATATTTTAATATGGCATTTTGCGGCGTCTTGCGCTGACGGATAGTTTCAATTACGAGGCCTTCGTCCCTAGGAATACTAACAGAATTTAACAAGCTATGAGATTTGCTCTCGAGCTATGAGAGCAAAGAAAAAAAGGCTGAGAGACGCAGATATAAGCTGCGGTTAGGCACATATGATAAACTGTAATAAAAACCCGGTAGGGAAGTCTTCATTTTTAGAGGTTTAAGAAATACAGCAACATAAGTCTTCGGAATACACAGAATATTCAGAAATAGTTAATTGCATTTTCATATTGTTATGATATTACCCGTGCTCGTCAAGCAGTAGAGTGGCAGAAGCTTAACTGTTATTTGGTCTGTTTAAAATGAGTATATGAAAAATTATTTATCCTTTTATCTCATTGCCACAAGCACCGTCTAGCATTAGAAATATATTACAAGAAGTCAATGAACCATACCGTGCCGATAGAGGGCTATAATAATTAGTGAAATCAGCCAAGAAGTGTTGAAGGCCTATACTAACTATATATTGCGTCCGTTTCTTGCACTACTCGATACTTAACTAACAAGCAAGCAGTATTTTGAAGGCAGTTCAAATATTTACGCAAACGGATAGAACACGTTTTTACTAAGATTACGACATGCAGTTGTGGCATTTATTGGTAACCAGACTAATGTTCCAACGAGCATTAGCTGGAACATTATTTCTTCATGTATGCATTATAAAAGTATATTTAGAACGATCTCTAATCGTCTCTACTTACCTGTGATGGTACGGGCTGTGGCCCATTACTGAGGTCAGCCACCAAAGCAGATTTGGGCGAGTAGTAGCCCCACACAATGACTGCGTTAAGAGAAGAATGCTGCATTCTGTTGCCACACGTTTCATTATGTTATCTAAAAATTTAGGAATATTTGCTTAAAATTTAGGAAAACTCACCATCGCCCTAGTTGTTAAGAACAGCGCCAACCCTGAAAATTGCTCCAGACCTTCTAGTCTAGTTTCAATATTTCCGCATTCATCCTGAAGAAGTTGGGTGTAAGCCTGAAAATAAAATTAATTTCAAGAAATCCTGCAACATTTAAGCAGAAACACAGATATAAAAGGCACATATCTCAGGAAACATGCGGTTATAGTGATTTGTCTTGCTGTAAGCGGAGTTCGTTGTGGCCTGAATCGCTAGCTAAGAAACCCACAAAGCTTAAGTCACATGCCCTTTAGTAAGCAGCACATTACGTATTTTTGCATTGCCCTTGGTAGGCAGGACTGCAATTATATTTATGCGAAGATATAAATTCAGTTTATTACGACCTGTATTCGTTTAAGCAGTTGAGGTGTTAAGAACTATTTTTTCAATGTAATTGTTTACTATTTTGTGCATGATGTTTCTCTTTTGCAACCCCAAAGTAATGCCAGGAAACAATCTTATAAGATACTTACCTATCCTTTAGAAATTGGTGCTAGGGCATTACCGGAAGATTATTAATTATTGCTAAAGATTGGTTACAAGTTTGTTATTACTACTTTTCATTAGTAGTGTTAGCAAATGGTATTATTGGAAAGGATATGTACAATGATGCTCCGTGCTATTAGTACAGCTATACAGTGTGCAAAGCTAGGGGGGCACCTTAGAAGTTACAGGGCTTAACTACCTCTAGTCATAGGTGTCATGCAATGTGTTCCTGGAGTGTGTTTTATGGTACAACATGGGTGCACAAGCAATTCAAACTATCGCAGTGAACGAACACTTTTTTCGTTTTCCATGATATTTAAACACAGTGTCTCGGTGTAAATGCAGAATAGCAGATGGATGAGGGGACAATTTTCGCCAGGGCCACAGTGTGCAATATGTTTTTTATGTCGAAGCTGTGGCACGTGATGCAAGTGTTGCATTGTGCAAGGATGAACGTACAGAGGCTGCACCGGATATTTGCCATTTTTGTGCGGGCAGCAGAGTGGGAATGATGTAGCCGGACCAGTTTGTTTAGGCGGGTGAAGGACGGGGGACTGGGTCTGGGGAATTTATTTCTACGACAGATTGTCAGCAGATTTCTTTTTGTTCGCGATGTAAAAGATCAATTTTTCCGTACTGTGTGCCATTTAAGGCTCGGAAATGCACTGCCGGACTTTGTTGTCTCGACCGGAAGTGTATCGGGACGCATTTTTGGTTATTTTAGAAAAGTTGTCGCGAGTGTGCGAATCCGGTCTGTTCGAGTTTCTTATGAATATTTATCTTGTGTTAGCGGGAAGAAGCTGTACAGGAATTTATGTGACGTAGTTCTTCCCATACCAATTTACAGGGCCTTATACAGTGGGTGACCAGGATGCGACGTACTTAAGTTGGTGAAGGCGATGCAGGTGCAGTCAAATACAAAAACTTTTCTTTAAGTTACACACGGAAACACTGCCAGTAAAGAAGTTCTTGGATGGGAAGAAGTTATTTTACCTTGGGGTTCGCATTGCTTAATTTGTAAACATCCAGAAACTATAGACCACGTTTTCCTACATTGTTGCGGAGGGGTATACCTTTGGGATATTTTACAACGGACTTTAAAAAAGGAATTTCCGTTAGATTCGCATGGTATTAGGTACTTGCCAGTAGAGAATGATAATGGGGTGCCATTTGACCTTTTATGCTAATGGCCCTGCACTGTATTTGGCGCTCGAGAATTGCAGGATACCATTGCGATCCTGACGCACGGCCAGCACGGATCTATTTTCGGGAAGGCATGAATAGATATACGGAAATTCAGAAACTTGCACCTGAAGCTCCCGAGTGGCTCGGAAGATTGGAGCCATTAGTGACCCTAAGAGAACTTTTAGCATGATGACGCCACAGCCCATCTGGCTGATTATTGTATTAATGATTGCTCATTGTGCCCTGTAAGTGGTTTTGTGTATTGTGGTCCCTGCCGAAGTCAGGAAATAAAGAAAAAAAAGTGAACGAGCACTTGTCAATGGTGTAAGCAAAACACGCCTGGTTTGATAACCAAGAAACAGTAGTTCAATGCCGCATAACCATCTTGTTTATTCTAAGCAAAAGTGCTCCTCGTTTTGCCCTTGCATATATAATGCTGTTTGTGACTCGCGCCCCCTGGATTATATTAGAAACCGCAGGACCCTAACAAAACACATATAAGCTCCATTCTATCATGTTGTTATATGAAATCTCGCCTGTTGTCAGTGTACCTGATGTCACTCTCTAAACCTGACTAATATCTGCTTAGAACGCCTCCCTAACGGGATACGAAATTAAATTGGTTTATATGTTTAGCACAGCTCAAAACGTTATGTAACAAAACATGTCGATTACTGGTCACACGGGGGAGAAAATCACATGATCACATAATTTCATGATACTTAATAAATTTTTCTGAGAGACGCTTTCTTTACAAACCCCATACTTTTGTTACTGACGCTACCCGCCACTTGGTTAATCTCTGAATGATCGCCGTAATGTTACTGAAATAAAGTACCGCTGTCAGAGCTTATGGACTAAAATAATATAGTCTTCTAAAACGTATATAGAGCCACTAAAACATGACAAAGCGGCGGAACAATTAGCACACGCATTATTACCGGCATAGACTAACAAAAATAATAAAATATAATTTTTATAATTTATACAAAACCCGCGCGACACTATTTATAAGATAGGCAGCCGCTCCATTTGCGTTCCATCTCAGTGATGAATGAATAAAAAATCGTGCCGCACAGTGGTTACACTGCAGACGTTTCAGGTGGTATTGGAGTCGGGTGATTGATTGAAAATATAATTCTTCCTTGAAATACCTTCGCTGATTCCTCTTCCTCCTTGTTCTTTCTTCCTTATAACTGATTGAAAACGCCGTCTAAACTGGTATTCCGGAGCGCACGCATTGCATATGTTAAGATATGTCACGCGTTTTCTAAGATGGGTGCAAATATGAGATGTATTTCAATGAAAGGGTCGGCGGCAGCTCACCTCAACACTTAAGGACGGTGCGCGCGTAGCGCTCGTTAAATGTCGACTAAGCAAGCCGCAAAAAGGATCTGCAAAGGGCAGCACGTACGGAAGTACTTAAAGCTCTCCTACCATCTCCTTCAACGCGGAGGTCCTGTTTCTCCCGAAAGTTTTCATTTTGTTTCTTTTTTTTCTTCAATATATAATATGCTGCAATAAGTCAAATTAAATCGAATTTGCCTTTATTAGACCATTAAACGGTTTCACGTCATTCATGCCATCCCTCCACAAGTCTGAACGAGCACTAAAGTTTAGTCAACTTTTCAGCCTCACTTCATTCGCCATATTCTCCCAAGAGAACAAACTTGCCGCAGAGCAATTTTAAAAAAGGCTAGAACAAAATCTTCTGCCGAATACTTTAGCCCGCTGCTTATAAATACTACAATGAGTCAGACTACATCGCATAGGTACGAATTCTTAGTGCCAACTGCACCTTGAGGTAAGTACAGATTGAGAGCAATGTTTCTAGTGGTCACGTGCGGAGCGCAAATTTATCGTTCATCTCTAAGGCATTCCTTCAAGGCAGGTGGCTAAATATGTTCTGTTTAGTTACCTCAACAGCTCACTCAATGCTGTCTCGCCTTGCTTGTTTTTGTTTCCTATACTGAATACTCCTCTGTTATGAAAAAGTTATATTTTTGGAGTGCGATTGCTTCGCCTGATAGATAGCAGACAGAACAAGATGTAAAGACAGCTATATTTGCGTATATGTTCGTCTGATATGTGTGGGCGCGTGGAAACGGAGCGCCCATGGCACGCGCATCATTCTACGTAACGGTTTCAACTTGTGAGGAGGTGGCGGGCTGGCCCCGCACGGTCGTCAGCCAGCGGAGGAGCATATGAGATTGGTAGCAGAAAACCGTCGTTCCCGAAAGGACACCCGGCCCTCCCCTAACCATCCCCGGCCAAGCCAGAGGGTTGGTTTCTAATAATTTGAGGCCTACTGCTGATCAACATTTGCAATAGCGGTGGAAGACTCCTGCGGCGGCCCCGAACAGCCGCGGCAAAACGACAGAGCAAGGGCGCATTTCCTGGGAGCTTGACGAGAATTTTAAAGAGAGCCAATTAAGGCAAGAGGAAGAGAGAGACTGAATTCGGGTGCCTACAAGAGAGGCCGCACCCTGCAGAGCAGTTACGACGCAATTGATGTATAGCTCTGTGTAAATTTGTATTCTGATATTAGAGTGGCCAAGGTTTATCACGAGAGAATGGAAATTTGAAGAAAACGATAATAACATTCTAGTTTAACTGGCGCAGTCGGCTGGGTCTCTTCATTTGAAGAGGACCGGCTATCAGAGCCGATGGTGGTAGGACAACTAAATAGCCAATGCAGAGCCATGAACCTCGGGCGCTGGCAAGCGGGTCAAGCCATCTCCGGAGCATGGCACTATAGCAGATATATGTCTTGTATATCTCTGTTCAGCGGCGCACTACAAGAATGGTGAGGCGTAGTTTGCTGTACTTCAGCGGGGAAGGAGGGGCGCATAGTGCAGTAGATCGACAGAATGAGCTGGTGGCGGGGACGGAGGTTGGGAACCTGTGCGGAAGGTAGGGGGACACTTCGCCGAAGAGATGGCTGCTGAACTTGAAAATAAAAATTGCAGAAACAGAACTGGAGACTGCAAAATTGCAATACAAGGAAGCTGCCAGGGTAGCGGTGGCCGACTTGAAATGAGTGCAGAGTTCAGAAAAGGGATGCGCTTTATAGAGAATTTTGAAAAAAAAAAAGTCCTCGCAGACTGGCACACCGCAGACCCCTGGCGAAAAATACTGTATGAGTCACAATAATCTCATACAGATTTCTAATATTAAACTCATACAACTTCATATGTTTCTCATACGTTGAATGATATTTGTACGAGCCTATATGAAATTTATATAAGTTTAATATGAGTTTAGTAGGAGATATCTGCATGAGGTTATTGTGACTAACAAGGTCTTTTCACTATGGACTGACAGTTTCAGAAGGCGGCAGTGAGACCGGGGTTGAAAGGAAAGAGGCAGTTGTTCTTGGGTTTACGGTGCATTCTGATGAAGCAAAAGAACATTCTTATAAACGGCTGGCTTAAGCTTCTCGGCGCGGCAAAACGCACGCTGCCATCTGATGGAGATGAGATCGTTGAGCATTACACACCTCCTGAGAGGAGGGGATACAAGAGAAGCCCATAGTGCACATAGAGATGATGACACTGAATTATTATTGAGATAACGTGGAGAGGTGTGCTGTGGCATATCAGGCTGTAACATTACTGGTATCAGAGCAGGATGGTAGCGACGATGAAAGTGTTAAAAAATGCAAATATTTCATACTTGGTCGGTTCGTCAAAACGCGGGGGACGGCGCGAGTGCGTATCTTGACGATGAGGCGACAATAGAATTTTGGCTTTAACAGGAAGATAAAGTCTCAGGTAAGCTGCGGGCACCATGACTGCGTGCGAACCATTCACCAGGGTGACAGATTCTAGCCGAGGGATGAAGCTCACAGTTAGCTCGAAAAAGTCAAAAGTAAAGAATCTTCAATCAAAGCATTTGAGAGAACAGACAAAATCTGGCATGTGCACAAAATGCAGGGCGCAATGTGAGCACATTGTCAGGGGGTGCAAATTTGAGTGGATTAGTATATGCTACACTGAAATGACTGATCGCGCATATCCGAATGCGTCAGAGTCATCAAATAGCTGGGGGGACGTGTTGCAGAGACTTGTAGCCCTAGCTCTATTCCTCAGAGGGGGAGAAAGTCTTTTGTTTTATATTTTTGTAATTCTTTTGGTGTCATGGCTGGATGAAGGGGAATTAGAAACATCAGCCGCGCACTGCTGTTTGCACGCTTCGCAGTGGCAGTGGAGGTGTTAAGTGCGGGCTTTCATCAACTTGATCCCGGTACAACAAGCGGGAGAAACGGCTTCTGTATGCGCATGTATTTCGTATGTATTGGTGTGTGTGAATACAAACAAGAGTGGACGTGGTAGATGCCTTCTTCCTTTGAACGATTCTACTTTTGAGGAGGTCGGCTTGCTAGCGCCGCACAGTCGGTAAGCGGAAGATTCACGAGTTTAGTCCCAGAAAAGCGCCACTCCCGAAAGGATGCCCCATCCTTCTCTAACCATCCCCAGAAAAGCTAGCGACTGGGTTTCTTGAGCATTTGAGGGGCGCTGGTGATCAACAGTTGTTACGGTGGTGGAAGATGCCCGGAGCGCCCACAAACAGCCCCGGTGAAACGACAGAGCAGGTGGGAGGGGGGGGGGGGGGGCAGGGTATTTTAGATATAGGCCATGGCCCTGCGCTAGAGCATTCGTCTCGCATTCGGGAGGTATGAGATTCAATCCATGGTATCTTCCGGTACTCACCCGTTTAGGTAAAGGATTTCCCCCTCCTGGTGCTCGTGTCTTTGAAATGAAATGCTTGAGAAAGGGGTCATGTACAAATGGTAGTTTCGGGCTCGTCTACCTCCCATGTAACTCATGCCTTTTCTCTCCTTTGATACATGGTTGGGCCGAGGGCTTTGGGCACCTGTCTCGGTGGTTGGAGATGGTTAGTATGAAACCCGCAGCCGGACCCGGACCGTTTAAATGGTCTAAACTTCTCCGGCCTGGCGCCCGGCTCTGACAGGCATGTGCGCTTAGACGAGGCTCCGCTAGCCCTGCGCTGATGGGCTGGGTACTGTTGTGAGACGATCTGAGGGGCTGTTGACAGACATCTGCTTATGAGTCTCTGCTACTGTTGAAGGGTATGAAGGTCTTCATTGCTAATTCAACGCCGCGTAAAGCTCGCTTTGTGGTAGAGCATCCGCCTCCCATGCGGGAGGTACAGGTTGGGTCTCCGATAACCCCTGGTGCTCATCGGTTTGCAAAGATACATGGTTTCCTTTATCCTCGGGCTTAATCTTTGGGGTGAAAGGCTTGGGAAAGGGGCATGGACCACAAAGAGATAAATTATGGACTTCTGGAACATGAGGCGGACTCATGGCTGTCCGATGGTGGAAGAAATCACTGGCCTATCACTTGCAACCCTATAAGAAGTGTTACAGCTCGATAAGCAGCATCCCTCGGGCTTACATGGACTCGCCAAAGCCGAGCCCATAATCAGGATCTAAGCCCCACAAATCGCAGACACCCACGCAGGGCACCTCTCCCTGGTGCATTTAAGTTCGGTCATCGTCGAGCCGTCCAACAATCCTGACAGCTCTCTCACCGAGCGTGTCAGATCTGTTTACTACTACCCCCGCGTTGGTCGTGTGTCGGTCCACTCCATGTGCCCGGGCAGACGGGGTCGGAACAACAGTGGTTTAAGACCATGACGTGCACTCGTGATAGACTACAAAGCGCCCGCGACTTCAGCAACTATCTTCGTACCGCGCAACCAGCGAGGGCCCAATTTTACCAATATCTATTAAACGGCTGGATTTGACGCCATGTCTGTTGCTTTATCCATGACCTGCCGCCGACGTACCGGAAGCGCGAGTGGAGGCATCATCCCCCATTTGGTTTCACGGCGATACTGCTAACAGAAGCACAGAGGGTGCTTGCTGTAATTCTTCTTTTGTTCTCTTAGCCTACTTATACTCCCGTAGGCCTCAGCGTTTCCCAGGATAGCCATGGTTTCCCGAAGCGAGTGTGAAGACAGTCTCTAATATTACCCCCATGCAACCTATCGGTCTGATTTACACAGGGTTACCAGCGAGGGTTCCGCTGCAGCATTTATTCGTAGATACGTTTTCTAATCCGATGCGGTGGCCTTGTGGTAGAGCACCCGCCTCGAATTCGGAAAGTACTAGTATCCATCGTCGCTACAGACTTCTACCCACCGAGTTAAATTAAGTAAAAGATTTCGTCCATGCTGGTCATCGGCTGTTTGGGCAGAAATGCTTGGGAAAAAGGCCACGTACCAAGGATGTTTCATGCTTTTTTTTTTTTTGCGGAGAACAGTTTTGGTTCATGACCAATTTTCCAACACTAAGCCCCATGGAGCCGAGCACCAGGCAGCGAGAAAGCTTGTATTCATTGGAAAGGGGTGGATACTCGGTGGCACCGGGGATTGAAACTGGAACCTCCCGAATGCGAGGCGAAGCTTGGGAATGAGGCCTTTGGAGGAGAGATCAAATTAGATGGGAGCTGACCGACTCAGGAGGAAAGGGAGACCGGATTCGGGTGCCGAGACGACAGGCCGCACCGTGACAGAGAAGTTGTGATGAAATTTATTTATGGCCGTTAATAAATTTTATGTTCTGTATTTAGAGGGATCTAAATTATTCAGGAGAGAATAGAGATTAAAAACTTTATATTCTTTTTTTGCAGCTTCTCTATGGAAAACCTATGCAGTGATAGGCAAATTTCGCACTTCATTTTGATCATCCTATCATGAATGATCATTTTCATCATCCATTTTGACTATCCCTTCGCTATAGTCATTACATGAGATTTGTTTATTAGAATAACTGTTTCTTCGCCGGGAGTCTTCAGGTCAATATCTCTCTAGCCCTCGATAGGGCCCGTGCACGCTCGCCTACGACCAGCCAATATCAAAGTAGGCGTTTGTTTCGCTATTCTACGATGGCGGTCACGAGCAAACGATAATTTGTTTCAGCAGCAAGCGTCTAATTCAAGCGCTTGATTGGATATTGTCGGTTACGCATTATGTTGGGGGCTGGTCGAAGTATGTTAACAAAGCGGATAGGGCTATACTTTCACTTGCCTTATTACGCAGTAGCACATCCAACTGAGCATGACCTGTTGTCCAACATTATTATCTTAGTCACAGCGCTGGTGGCAGTTACCATTAGGATCAATGACTTGTGGCCTTTCTTTCCTAAAATGCGGCGAAAAGTCTTTTATGGGTTCTTAGGAAAATTTGTGGTACTTTGAATGCAAAACGCCCATTAATGTCGTTGCGGTTTATGCAATTAAAGCCGAATCAAAATTCGTCATAACGTTATGCCTCTTAAGTGATTTTCGTCAAATTGACGATGGCTGCTGACAGTTTCAATTTGAAATTTAATAACAATGGTGAAATCAGGAAAGACATAACAAAGCAAGCGAATCAACATTGACTGAGCAAGTGTTCTCCTTGGTCGTGATGGCCGCATGGATGGAATAAATGAGGCGGACGTTTTCAAAATTTAAGTCAAAAAGAGGGCCGAATGCACGTCACGCTAAGACATTTGTTCAGTATTAGATGTGGTGACCTCCTGATAAATAAAATAAATGTCGCGCCCGCACATCTACGGAAAGAAAATATTCCTATAGCTGTCCGATAACCGTTTCATAAAGTCGCAAGTTCGAAATCAGGTCTAATAATGCCAATAATATTAGATCTATCCTCTTCGTGATCTCTACAAAAGAGGCAGTTTGGCAATGTCCTTTTTTAACTTCATTTACACGCATCATACCCTTTTTCTGATAGGTAATTCTTCATATATCAACCTCCATAAACATATATATATATATATATATATATATATATATATATATACATATATATATATATATATACATACATATATTTAAAGCAGCAGTGTCCTCTGGATTAAGGTAAACCTAATGTTTGCGTTGCCTTATTTATGACTGTCAGCTAATGTTTACGCGTGTAAGGACACGCGTAAGCTAAGGACACTGCTGCTTTAAATATATATATATATATATATATCTATATATATATATATATATATATATATATATATATATATATATATATATATATATATATATATATATATATATATATATATATATATATATATATATATATATATATATATTTAAAGCAGCAGTGTTCTTACTTTCATAATACGTTTCCTTTTAACGACACGCGTAAACATTAGCTGACAGTCATAAATAAGGCAACGCAAACATTAGGTTTGCCTTAATTCGGATACAAATAATTCGGTTCTTTGACGAAGTGGTTGCGTGCTCGCCTCGCGCCTATAACTAACCTTGTTAGATGGCGAGTCTCCGTAAACTTTCATTCTTTCTTTACT
The DNA here is from genome assembly GCF_055883805.1 of Amblyomma maculatum. NCBI lineage: Eukaryota > Metazoa > Arthropoda > Arachnida > Ixodida > Ixodidae > Amblyomma > Amblyomma maculatum. Next base: position 82,258,349 of record NC_139348.1, on the reverse strand, counting down.
TTGTTATGATTTTCGCGTTATAACCACAACGCCGAAACCGGCTTTTCAGCGACACCCCACCTTTAATTCTATCGCTTTAAATGTCTTCATGCTTGTGAGCAAACGTACCAAGGAGATAATGATCTGAATCCCCTAAAGATCAATCTTTGTAACCACATCGCAAATCACATGCCCGGTGCGGCACGCTCCGGAATAAAATGACGTAACAACTTACCGATAGAGCCAGCGAAAGCCCACTGCCATCCGCGATGTCTGAGTCTAAATGTTTTCTCAGAACAGCTTCAAACTGTCTTTTGTAATACTCTTCTGCGTCCTAAAATACATTGTCCATAATTAGTGTCAAATATCTCTAGTTGGAGTACACTTCCCACTGACCAATTTCAAATTACAAAACTACATTTTCATCTTAGTTAAAACATGCAAAAATTGAAGATAAATTTTTTTGCGTGTTCGAAGTACACTCTAAGCACATTTTCAAGTGTGGAAGTTTCTACAGAATAAATAAAAATATCGAATATCGATCAAGACATTAAACATATTCGAAAGAAGTTAATTTCATGTTCACAAAACGATTTTTGAATCTCTCTCTCTCCAAGCTAAAATTCATATAGGTTTTCGCGTGTTCAAAATATGCTCGGCGTAGACATTTCAGATATAAAATTTTCAACAAATTTTAAACTATTTTGTAATATTCGCACAGAAATTGAACAAAACTGTTTCTTAAATCATAGGGCTGGATTAGTTACAAATATTTTATTATTACATTAAGAATATCCGACTCCATATTGAAAAACACGTTACTTTTTTCTAATGGAAGCGTAGCGCTCATTATTTGTAACGTTCATATTGAAATGCAGTTTAGTGTAGAATAACTCAACGGCATTTGTGCCTGCTAATATAGAGTTACTTTCGTGATGAATGAAATTATACAGGTACATTCAGGTTAATGCCCCCGCTAGTGTTTAATATATTTAAGATATTTAAAAAAAACTTTGTCGTGAGATTTACAGGACCTAGTGAACCTTATGGTATTACGATTGTTCTAATTTCAGTACTGTGCGCTCAGTCCAGAAACAGACATCAGTCCTGCAAGGGTTATAGTTGGCCACGAAATGCCAATAAACAGCCATAGATATGTCGGCAGAACGGAAGTGTTCATCAGTTCCTTCGTACGCGAAATGAATGCCCGGAGTTTCAGGGAAGTCGTTGGGGACCAAATATCTTAATTGCTAAGCGCTCTGCAGAAGTCGCGCGGCATCAAATGATCGGAAGGCGGAAACGCCCGCCCATATATAATTACAAAAGAGTACCAGCGGTTCTTGCAAAAGAAAATGAGCAAGGTGGACAAGCACTTTCTACGGCCAAGTAGGATTATTCAGAGCCACGACGATTTTAGGGTACAAGCCCATCACAACAGAGATGCGAGAAGCCTATCTAAGACGGGATGGGGGGGTCGGAATACATAAGAACGCTGCCATCTGCCGGGTAGCGCAAGTACATTGTACACGATTACTACGGGTGCAGTGCACATCCTAGTGTGAACATTACGGTCGGATGAAATAATAGACGGGGTGTGAATTCCTTTCAATGGCCTTCAAATATCTTTGCATGGGCCGCACAGCATAATATCGAGCTCGAGCTCGCCTTGATGTCAATATTGGCCATATTATTTCAAAATGTCAGTCTGTATGTAAGATTAAATTCAAGTTGTTGCTGTAGTGTGATCACCTATATTTCGAGCAGACGCGAAATGCTATCTGGTAGGCTAGAAGCTATCACAAGCACTCACCCCGTCGGCAAGCAACACTGAACTCTTGCAATTGGTGCTCAGTCTCGAAGGTTAAAACTCGCTTCGGCGGTTTCATGGCTTCAGGTCAATAACGTGACTGCACACTTGCACTTAAGTTTGTTCAAACACTGCACTTCTTTCTCCTATAGTGCTCTGCCTCCGCGACGAGCTACTGGCAGCACAACAATGCGCTAAAAGTATTCACTGCGAGAACAGGGCTACTCTTGCCTTTGAGCGCACTCATTTCTATGTTTCGGTCCACCACAAGTTGCCGCCATCCTCTTGGGGATAGGTGAGCATGGTTGTGTCAACTCAAAGTTTGAGCATTTGTAAAGTGTGCTGTTACTGAGAAGAATAAACTTGACGCAAAGCATACTTCCGTATGACGCCGTCAGTGTAGGCGCTGTCTATCGCATTGTCACACACGACAAAATGAAGCATTCCAATTGTTTTTGTCTCTCTGCTTACTAGTCGATTAATTATCGTGTATTATAAAGGAGCGCGAAAAGAAAGGCGAAAAGCGAGGAAACACCGCAGGTCTCGCAGTTCTGTGGTGAAGTTCCTTCACCTTCGTCTTTTCGCCGTTGTTTTTTAGAGGCCTTTGTACTCAGTGCTGTTTCTCTTGCGTTTACACAGCCCCGTATAGAGATCCTTTTCTCCACCTTGGTTTAAAATCTAGCAAACATTTTCATCTCGCCTGTGCTCTAGACATATAAGGAGCCTTCGAGTGACATTTCCATCGTGTGCCACTGGGACAGCACACTGACGGTTATTAAGTTATTTCTAAATGGCTGGAGACAGATCGTGAGACTTAACCCGAGTTGCAAACATCTTCACTTAGTACGTCACCGCCTTGTATATGTAAAAAAAATTAAGCACCCAAAAATAACTACGTTTACTCTATTCCAATTGTAAATAATACAGCGGTAAATTATAGCATCAGAAAATTCTCTGACATATGAAAAACAGTAGTCAATTAAAATTGCATTTCTTGTCTTCGCACTTTATTGACCTTCAACAAAATTGCTCAAGCAGGCATTAATTATTGTGGCTTTCATGAACATTTTTGAAAGCAATGAATTATAAACGCTGCAGCCGCCCCAATATTGACCACTCTTTAGATATGAGCGATATGGAGCATGCTGGTGTTGAAACGTAAAAACACGTTTCGCAAACGCTCGCAATTGCGCAATGCTTCGTTGCCAGTTTCTTTACATTCAAATCTTTTATGTTCCGCCGGGGAGGACGGGAAGGGGGCAGGGGGACAATATCTACTGCGCTCAACGCCTGAACCCAACGGATTCTAGATGGAATCCGGGCGGTTACGGCCGCTTTTGGATTTACGGTAAAAACAATATGTGGCAATATACTATGCGTTCGCTGTTCATAACAGAGAACCCTAGGTTGTCCAACCTTCCTGAGCCCTCCACTACGACGTCTCTGATAGCCTGGGGTTCTTCGGGATGTTGAACCCTGTCATCTAAACTAAATCAAACATACTCGTTTAAGCACCGTTCTTCGTTTTTGGCCCTGCAAAAAGGCACTGCAGCTAAGTTCACTCAAAGCTAGAAACATCATGTCGGTGCTTTCTTTCGCGCATCAGTGACCCCGTCTCATGTGAATTAAACATTGTAAAGCCAGTTTATATCTTGAGGAAAAGATATCGTGGAAATCTTGTCTTCCTTTCGCTGGATATCCGATTACACTTAAATCTTAATTAGAAATGATGTCAGCAGTATCTAATCTAATAACGAAAACCGTGAAGAGTGCAATATGCCTAGGAGCCATAGCACTTGCTTGCGGCTGAAAACTCTGACGCAATAACATCGTCAGAGATGCTTCGTTACTTTAGCCTTTCATCCACAGAAAGAATTGATGAAGGTTATTCAACTCCCCAGAAGTATACAAAATTTTCAAAACGTTTTTGATTGAAAATATAAATAAATATGTATAAATACAAAACATATGATTAAAAACCAGTTATGAATTACGCTTCGGCTGCTTTTCGATGGGTGCGAAAGGTGAGGATCTCGTGTGCTGTGCGATGTCAGTGCATGTTAAGGAATCTCAGGTGATCGGAATTTCCGTACTCTTCCACTACGGCTTCTCTCGTAGCCTGAGTCGCTTTGCGACGTTAAACATCATAAACCAAGCCAAACCAAAACATTATGCACAACTCTTGTTCCCAGTAGGCGGAACATATTTCCATGCTCCGTGAGCTTGCAATTGCCATTATTGTCTTCCTTATGTATCAAAATCTTCATCCAAGATACAAAAAGACGAGTGAAAATTACACCGACCACTTCTACCACTGTTGCTAACTGCGCAAAGTGCGTAGCCCTTAACTCAACTCAAGATTTATAAACGGTGTGTCCTCGCCTTGACACCAGTAAGGAGGCGTTTTTGTTAGATCTGAAACTCAGCTCAGCGTCTTACAAAGAGGTATAAAAATCTGCTGAGTTCATCTGGAGTGGTGGTTCCTGAAATATATTTCTCCTTATGTCTCAGAGACAGGGCCCATTGCGCTTTCCCTTGCTTTATTACTTTCTTCGTAGATTAATTTCTCTAAGTGAATACCAGCTTGAAAGGCATCCATTTTAATGCATTTTCACTCTCGTCATTATGTTTGATTCAAATATTTTCAATTCGCCTTCCGGCTGCTATTTTACGGCAACGCGGAGAGATTCGAGCTACCTCTTAGCAGCTTTTGAAACGTAGGTTTAAAGCTAGCATTGCTGAAAAAAGAAATGCTGCCCTTGGCTTTGCTACTGAATGTCACGGCATTCCTCTTATCGGTGGTGACTGGCCGTTGCCAAATCCGGGCACTGATATTTCGGCGCGCTGAGTCACCTCCCGAGCTATAGCACTACATTGATGTCACATATTTTCTCATCTGAATAGTTTGGATTGGTTTATAGGGTTTAACGTCGCATAGCGGTCAAGGCTATGAGAGAAACCGTAAAAGAGGGAGCCGGAAATGTTGAGCGCCAGGAGGTTTTTTCTTGCATTCATTTTACATAGCTTTGATGGGGGTTGACTCCAACTGCGCCGAAATGCAGCAATGAAGGCTGGAATTCAATCCCGCATACTTGAGCAAAGCAGTTCACTGCTCTAAACTCTGCACCATCAAAGCGGTGTACTTTTGAAAGGCGGGAGTGGCTCGTGTGAGATTTTTGATTGAGATGGCAGCTGAAATTGGGAGAGGCGGAAATTATGAGATTACTTTCACTAACAAGCAATTGAACGGAGCAGCGCAAAGGAACGTGCAGTTGAGAGCTATTAATGTGCTTGCGAAACTCGATGAAGTCGTGAGCTCTGCTGTGTAGGGCCACCCAAGATAGACAGGTCAAGGCAGAGAGTTCTGACAAAATGTAATTTACTGGAGAAGGTAATGGCAACCCACTCCAGTATTTCCTGCCAAGAAAACCCTATGACCAGTCACAAAAGCATTAAGGATATGGCGCCGGAAGATGAGCCCCCTAGGTTGGAAGGCGTCCCACATGTACTGGGGATGAACAAAGGGGGATTCCTAGTAGCTCCAGGATCAAATGAAGCGGCTGGGCTAAAGCCGAAAGGACGCTTAGTTGTGGATGTGTCGGGAAGCGACCGGGACGTCCGATGATACAAGGAGATATATCACATAGCAAAAGGGAATGTAAGATCTATGATGAAACGTGAACTGTATGTCGTCAAGCGAGAAATGGACAGATTGGACATTGATATCTTGGGTATCAGCGAGCTCAAGTGGACCGGAATGGGAGAATTTGTTCACAGCGACTATTACGTATTTTATTGTTTGAACCAATTCCCGAGAAGGAATAAGGTTGCTCGCATAGCAAACAGAATAATGGGCAAAGCAGTCCTAGGGTACAACCCCAAAAACGACCAAATTATTTCAGGTCGGATCGAAGGTCATCCTTTCAACATAACAGGTATCCAAGTCTATGAACCAACCAATACTGCTCAAGAAGCTAGTGTTGAGATATTCGTATGCTGACCTGCAATGCCTTTTAGACCGCACTCCATCGTCAGACCCCTTACGGAAATGCCATATCTGGACTTATAAAAAAAAATCCAGGTCAGGTATATCAGGAATTGGGCAGATATGGTATATTAGGCCAGAACTAGGCCAGATAAGGCATATCTGCCCAATTCCTGATTTCGAGTACCAGATAAGGCATATCTGGTTGTATATGCCTGATCTGCCCAATTCTTGATTTCGAGTACCAGATAAGGCATATCTGGTCAGATATATCTTATCTACCCAATTCTTGATTTAAAGATCTAGCCCGCACGGAATCTAGGTTTTGAACTATAGATCTATATATCTGCATATTAACATAACACTTTATTACAACACACACAAGACAATTTCAGTATTCCAGCTAAACGCACGCTCAATCAAGTTTGCCAAGGAAAACCTGGATTTCCCCTCTAATTTCAAACCTTACAGGAAAATAGCTTTCAAACCACAGGTTTTCTTTTTTCCCTGCCTATATGAAATCGCTCAAAGGCGGGCCTTTATTACGTATGTATGATGGTCAAAGACATGCTCATCTGTTAGTAAATATTGAGATTCTACTCATTTAGGCGCATTACTATAACAAACTAATGGGATCTCTGAACAGAATAATTTCTACAGGAGAAGCTAAAGTGAAAGACATTAACATATTAAATTAGATATTACATTTTTATTCTACTCTTTTTCACACAGAGCTTTAACCAGTAAATGCTTTTAGTTTAAGCTGGTTTACTTGCGAAGTAAATAAAAGAAACGGCTAATAATCGAACTAGACTATTGAAAGGGAATTGAAAGGTTTGTCGATACCCGGAAAAGGTATCGCTAAACCCCTTGGCGATAAAACACAAACTGCTGGGACTGCTGATAATACCTAAACCTTAGCAAAGTACATATAGGCTGTAAGGAAGTACTGGTGTTACCTTAAGCAGATACTGCAGTGGAAAATGAGCGAACGCGCCTAACTCGTGGTTTCTTTTGAAATTAAGAGAAAAAAAAACAAAAGAAAACGCATGTCCGATGGAATTTGTCATGACAGCGACAGCTCTGCCCCTAAACCAAATCAAGCATGAAGCTACTTAGGTAGTGCAAAAATAATAATAATAAACAACCAAGGACCCTATCCAACCACTGAAATTTGTTAAAATTGCTGGAGCGAAAGACAAATTAGCAACGAAATTTAGGGAGAAATATCACATGCTGGCAATTTCCATCCAATTTACTGATTGGAAAATTTTTCTATCAAAATAATAAAGTGAACAGTATCCTGAGGCTGGAAAGTGCTAGTTCGTGACAAGAAGTCTCACGCTCACGGTTTTGGTGATCGGGCGTCAAGATGAGGCGGCACGATGAGGGTGCGATCCGACGCAATGGTGAAGATTTGGCCGCGCCACCCAGGGCAGAAGCCTCGAAAAGCTCAACCGGCCATTAGGTTCGCTGCCAAGGCTGGGGAGGCAGCTTCCACCCGCAGTGGGACACATAATTTCCTCTGTGCCGACAGTCAGACTGAAGTTCTTGTTGGTTTGCTATCGCATTTTGGTTACATGCACACATCTAATAGCGAACAGGCGCTGGCACACACACACGAGCATACACAACATGCAGCACGCACGCCAGCCGCACCGAACTCCGATTTCTGCCACCGCGAAAGGAACGAGACAAGTGCTTAGGCGCACAGAGTTGAAAGGGGGAGGGAAAAAAGCAAGCACACACAAAACGGAGAGCTCGCGGCCTACGCGGTATAGAGCGTGGCAGCGAGGAGGAAAGATGAAATGCGAGCCCGCGACGCAAGGGCCGCCGCTGTTTAAGAGGGAAGAGGGGAACGCGGGGGAGGAGGAGTCACTGTCCAGCCAGTGTGGCCCTCCTCGCAGCAACCGCCAGCTCTATCTGAGAGTGAGTCACCGTCTAGACAGCTCGGAGGGGGCCGTATACTGAACTGCCATCATTTTCTTGATATTTCGAATCGCTCAACGTAACCGACCATGCGTTTGCGCACCGGACTGCCGCCGCATTTTAAATGAAAATGCGAGTTAGTTGATGGAAAGAGGAGCATGTAGCCATAACCCAGCGCCCTCCTGTATTAAGGAACACATATGGTATAATAATTATAGTGCAGCGAAATCTGCAGAATATTTGAAATATTAGGAGTCGTAGCTATTTTCTAAATTGGGTACAATTAACACTAAGCATGCAGGCCATGCTGAGTGTAGAAAAATTGAAGCTCGACCACATGATGCCAATATTGAATATTTGCAGAAAGTACACGAATATCACATATTGCTAATATACAATCACTATGGCGCCTACATAATTAAGGCCCCAATGAGGTCATATAAATTCCCGCTGATGCCAGGCATATGGCCCTGGTCTGTCTTTATATATGGTCATGACGATGCAATATATGCCCTTTATCAGGCCGCATAAGGTCGCAAGGATACCATATGCCCCTGATCAAGCCATATAAGGTCCCATTACCCGTTCAGATATGGATTATATGTTGCATGATATGGCCAAATCTGAGCCATATAAGGGCAATATTTTGCACATATATGACCTTATCTGGCCCAGATAAGGTCTTATTTGCTGCCTTATATATTTGTATCTGGCAGCATATGTCCCATATCTGTTCCAGATATGGGATTTCCGTAAGGGACGTCCTTTTTCTCATAGGAGACAGAAATGCTAAGGTGGGGAGTGAAGATATATCCAGAATTACAGGCAAGTTCGGTCTTGGTGAGCGAAATGAAGCTCGGCCGAGGCAAGTGGAGTTTTGTCAAGCAAACAACCTGACCGTAGCGAATACTTATTTTCAACACATGGACTTCACCGGATGGTCTGTACAGGAATCAGATTGATTATATTCTTTGCCGGCAGAGATGCAGAAGGGCTATAGAAGCAGTAAAACAATTCCTGGGGCCGATTGTGGTAATGATCATAAGCTTCTTGTTGCCAAATTTAAGCTTCGATTGAGGAAAACGCAGAAAACTAGAAGGCCTTTCAGGTATGATCTGGATCAAATTCCATCATAATATTCTGTGGAACTGAGGAATCGATTTCAAGAATTAGATCTAGAAGACAGAGAGCCTGAAGAGATGTGAACTGATGTTCGTGATATAATACAAGAAGTTACTACTAAGGTAGTTCCAAAGCAAAAGAAATGCAAGAAAGCGAACTGGTTATCCGAAGATGCTTTGAATATAGCTGAGGAAAGGAGGATGGCAAAGGTTATGGGGGACAGAGAAAGATACAAGGTTCTCAATGCGGATTTTAATAAAATAGCAAGAGATAAGAATGCCTTCCTGAACATACAGTGCCAAGCAGTTGACGACAACAGCCAAGTGAGGAACACAAGAGCTCTACATAAGACAATCAAAGATATCAAAGGAAGCTTCTCTGCTAAGCTGGGCGTGATAAAGGACAAACGAGGCAGGGACCTCATTGAAGTCTCAGATATAAAGAGGTGGCAGGAATACACAGAAGAACTGTACAAGAAGGACCCGGATGTGCAAACCCAACATACGACGATTTTAATTACTGATCTCGAGCCGGCATCCTGAAGAGTGAAGTTGAATGGGCCTTAGCCAGCCTTGCTAAGAAAAAAGCTAGCGGAAATGATGGCATTCCAGCTGAGTTGTTTCAAAACCTCAGCCATGACGACGCTTTTAACATTCTGTATGCATTATGTCAACAAATGTGGACAACCCTGCAGTGGCCACAGGATTGGAGGAGGTCAATTTACATCCCCATTCCAAAGAAAGGCAGTGAAAAAGATTGTTCCAACTTCCACAACATCATCATCATCATCAACCTGATTATACCCACTGCAGGGCGAAGGCCTCTCCCATATTTCTCCGCTTAACCCGGTCCTGAGCTAGCTGCATCCACTTGACTCCTGCGAACTTCTTAATCTCATCCGCCCACCTAACTTTCTGCCGCCCCCTGCTACGCTTTCCTTCCCTTGGAATCCAATTTGTTACTCTCAGTTGCCATCGGTTATCCTCTCTTCGCACTACATGTCCTGCCCATGTCCATTTCTTGTTTTTAATTTCCACTAGAATGTCGGTAACTTGAGTTATTTCTCTGACCCACACTGCACGCTTTCTATCTCTTAATGTTACCCCTACCATTTTTCGTTCCATAGCCCTTTGGGTTGTCCTCAACTTAAGTAGAACTCTCTTGGTTAGCCTCCACGTTTCAGCCCTATAAGTGAGTACAGGCAAGATGCAACTGTTGTATGCTTTCCTCTTGAGCGATACCGGTAAGCTGATAGTTATAATCTGCGAGTGCTTGCCAAATGCGCTCCATCCCAATCTTATTCTTCTTGTTACTTCCTTTTCATGGTCCGGATCTGCGGTTACTACCTGTCCTAAGTAGACATATTCGCCTACTACTTCCAGTATTTCGCTACCTAATGTAAACTGCTGTTCCTTCCCGAGGCTCTTGAACATTACCTTAGTCTTTTGCATATTGATTTTCAAGCCTACTTTTCTACTTTTTCTGTCTAGGTCATCAATCATTATTTGCAGTTCATCCCCCGAGTTGCTTAGCAAGGCAATGTCATCAGCAAATCGCAGATTACTGAGGTATTCTCCATCCACCCTTATCCCTAACTGCTCCCATTCCAAGTCTCTGAATATCTCCTCTAAGCAAGCTGTGAATAGTACTGGGGAGATTGTGTCTCCTTGCCTGACACCTTTCTTTATGGTAATTTTGTTACTTTCTTTATGCAGAACTATTGTTGCTGTGCAGCCACTATATATATCTTCCAGCACCTTCACGTACGGCTCGTCTACCCCCTGATTTCGCAATGCCTGCATCGCCGCCCAGGTTTCAACTGAGTCAAATGCTTTTTCGTAATCAATGAATGCTATGTATAAGGGCTGGTTATATTCCGAGCACTTTTCTATCACCTGATCGATGGTATGGATATGATCGATGGTAGAGTACCGTTTCCAAAACCCTGCTTGATCCTTTGCTTGATTGCAGTCTAAGGTTGTCCTGATTCTATTAGCGATTACCCTAGTAAATATCTTATACGTAACAGACAGTAAGCTGATTGGTCTGTAATTTTTAAGGTCCTTAGAGTCCCCTTTTTTGTAAATGAGGATAATGTTTGCATTCTTCCATGGTTCCGGTACTGTCGATGACACCAGGCACTGCGTATACAGAGTGGCCAGTTTTTCTAGCACGATATCCCCCCCTTCCTTCAGCAAATCTGTAGTTATCTGAACCTCTCCAGCTGATTTCCCCCTTTTCATAGTTTCTAGTGCTTTCTTGACCTTGTCCTTCGTCACTGGCGGAACGTCTGACTGTTTTTCCCTACCGCCAATCTCATTACGATCCTGACTACTTTGGCTACTGTAGAGATCTGTATAGAACTCCTCGGCTACTTTGACTATCTTGTCCATAGTGATGACGTTGCCCGCCTTGTCCCTTATTGCGTACATCTGGTTTTTGCCTATGCCCAATTTCTTCTTTACCACTTTAAGGCTTCCCCCGTTCTTTACAGCATGCTCAATTTTCTCCATGTTATACTTCCTTATTCGGCCACTTTGCGCTTATTGATTAGCTTTGATATCTCGGCCAATTCGATCTGGTCTCTTGGATTGGAAGCTTTCATACTCTGGCGTTTCTTAATCAAATCTTTCGTCTCCATAGACAGCTTACCGGCATCCTCTCTAACTATCCTACCGCCTACTTCTACCGCGCACTCAGTAATGATATCTCTGAAATTATTGTTCCTTGCCTCTAGGGTAATATCGCCATCCTGAGTTAGAGCTGAATACCTATTCTGTAGCGAGATCCTGAACTATTCTGCCCTCCCCCTCACTGCTAATTCGTTGATGGGTTTCTTTCTTACTAATCTGTTGCGTTTCTTCTTCAGATTTAGGCTAATTCGGGACCTCACCAGCCTGTGGTCACTGCATCGCACTTTCCCGATTACCTCTACATCCTGAACAATGGCGGGGGTTGAACACATTATGAAGTCGATTTCATTTTTAGTCTCTCCGTTAGGACTTTTCCATGTCCATTTCCGGTTCTTCCGTTTGCTGAAGAAAGTATTCATGATTCGTAAGTTGTTGCGCTCTGCAAACTCAACTAGTAACTCCCCCCTGTTATTCCTAGAACCAATGCCACAGTCACCTACTGCCTTGTCTCATGCCTGCTTTTCCCTACCTTGGCATTGAAGTCACCCATTGGTACAGTATACTGCATCTTTACTTTTCGGATTGCCGATTCTACATCTTCATAGAAGCTTTCGACTCATCATAACTACAAGTAGGTGCATAGGCCTGTACAACCTTCAGTTTATACCGCTTATTAAGCCTAATTACGATGCCTGCAACCCTCTCATTAATACTATAGAATTCATTGATATTGCCCGCTATATACTTATTGACAAGAAAACCTACTCCTAGTTGTCGCCTCTCTGGTAAACCTCGATAACACAGTACATGCCCATCCTTCAGTACAGTATATGCCTCATTCGGCCTCCTAACCTCACTAATCCCTATGACATCCCATTTCATGCCCTCTAGTTCCTCTAACAGCACTGCTAAACTAGCTTCACTAGCTAGGGTTCTAGCATTAAACGTTGCCAGGGTCAGTTTCCAATGGCGGCCTGTCCAGCGGAGCCAGGCTTTCTTAGCACCCCCTGCTGCGTCACAGGTCTGACCGCCGCCGTGGTCAGTTGTTCCGCAGCCGCTGGTGACTGAGGGCCGGGGTTTTATGGAGCTTATCATAGGAGGTTGTGGCCAATTACTGCACCAGGGTGGCCAGCTCCTGTTCTGGTGAGGGAGTGCGTTGCCGGAAGTGTTCACCGGCATCAGGTCGCACCCCAAACCTGTTTATGCAATTCCATCGACACGCAGATTTTTTTTTCCTTCCGGTGGAGAATTGCGCGGCACCGGTATTTGAACCCCGGTCCTCTTGCATGCGAGGCGGATGTTCTACCGCTACGCCACCGCTGCACCGCTACCACACGATCGCGCTTAATTCGCATGCTAGCAAGGTGATATCGAAAATCCTTCAAGGTAGGCTGCAGCAGTATGTGGATCGGGAGCTTCCGGACGTGCAAGCTGGATTTCGCAAGGGCATAGGAACTAGAGACTAGATTGCCAACTGTCGCTGGATCATGTAAAAAGCAAGAGAGTTCCAGAAACCCATTTACATTTGTTTTATTGATTATGCGAAAGCATTTGACTTCGTAGATCACAGCAGATTGTGGCAAGCTCTCCAAGAGATGGGAGTTCCAATTCACCTCATCTGTCTTCTCAGGAACCTATATGAAGGGCAAGAGGCCACAGTCAGAACTGGGCATGGTCTTACTGATTGGTTTCCGATTGAGAAAGGAATAAGATAATTCGTCATACTGTCACCCTGCCTATTTAACTTATATGCTGAGTGCATCATAAAGAAAGCCGATCTGGGCGAGTCTTCAGCTGGAGTAAAGATTGCTGGGAAACGTATCAACAACCTTAGATATGCGGATGATACCACTTTAATGGCAGAAAGTAAAGTGAAACTCAGGACACTTCTGATGCGCGTTCAAGAAGAGAGTGAGAAGTTTGGGCTTAAATTGAACATTAAAAAGACAAACTTCGTGGCGTCTTGCCCTATCACGTCTTGGAGCGTCAAGGGAAAATAAGTGGAAGCTGTGACAGATTTTCTTTTCTTGAGCTCCAAGAGTACCCGGAATGAGACCGCAGCCATGAAATTAGGAGACGCCTGCTTCCGGGAAAGAGAGCCATGGCTAGCCTTAACCGCCTAGTAAAGAGCAGAGACATTACACTGCCAACGAGGATCCGTATAACTCGTATTATGGTCTTTCCAGTTGGTATGTATGGATGCGAGAGTTGGACTGTGAAGAAGGCGTACCGCCGAAGTATTGACGCGTATGAATTGTGGTGCTGGCGGAAACACTTGAGAGCTCCTTGGACTCCCAGAAGATCAAATCAGTCGATATTGTCGACCATAAACCCTGACCGCTCATTAAAGGGTCAAATTCTAAAGGTATAGCTCAGCTGCTTTGGTCATCTGATGAGAATAGAGGAGTTTTTGGAGAAAGATTTGATGTTGGGAAAGGTTGAGGGCCACCGGAGAAGGGATAGGCAGCGAACGCGATGGTTAAATGTCATCCTCGAGGCGCTGCGGATGAAGTTATGTGATGGTAGGAATATAGTGAGAGACCGAAAAGCCTGGCGTGATATGGTCCATAGGGTCATGAAGAGTCGTACACGGCTGACCGACTGAACTGAACTGAACTGAAATGGGCATTTTTTACACTAAGCCAGTAATCCACAGTTTTATTTTCCTCTCTGCGCAACCTATTACTCTATTTACAAGTAGTAATCCGGTTTGAATATTTGGTAAAAATGAACCAATAATCTTGCGCTTTTCAATCTTACTGTTACATGTCTGAGTTTAAAAGTATTCATTGTGTCCGAAATTGTTTTTTCTTTGAGACCGCCAGATTCTTCGCAGAACGACAAATCCAAATGTGCTTCGCTGAAACTGAACCGACAGTTTGAATATCCTGCTCTCAGTCAAATTAAAGAAACATTTTCACTCGCGACCTTTCTCTTTATTGCCCTTTATTCACCTTTCCATTCAGATCGAGCGGCATCGTTTAAATTGTGATGAAACGTTCGGGTTTTGTTTGTTTTAGCGCATTGAAAAAATAATCTGCATTTTTCTTGCTTTTTGCAGTTCTTCAGAGTCACTTTCCCGATTGAAAGTGAAGTACATTTTTCGCAAACAATTATTGAAATTTAAGGGCTTCAACACGTGAGCCAATCCTTATACTCCACTACATTCTACAGCGACCGTTTGCTTATTTGCTTTGTTTTGTGTATTTTCGATGGTAGAACAGATTTGCCAAGTAGTCTCGCGACATCTGAACCGGCTTACGCGTGCTCACTTTCATGCTTTAAGCTTCTTGTGGCCTTATGAAGAATAGGTCAGCGAACTTTAGTGGAGATTTGTGATGTACGAAGTCTCAACGCCTGCCAACGGAGTAATCTAAAAGAATTCGATAGCGACAAATATCTTCGCGATAGGTCGTAAAAACTGTCTTTCGCTCCAAAAACAATCAAGACGTTCGACCATTGAGTGAACACATTGCACCAGATTTTTTAATAGCTTCTTGGTCCCAGCGGCACCAGCGTTGGGGAGCAATGAGAGCAGCAGTTGTCGCACTTGCTTATTTTAAAGGTCAGCTGTGGGCTCCACGCGGATACAAGAAGCCTGTAATAGCAACTTGACTTTTCTTAAATGCCCAGCTGTTTACATTCAATGTCTCCTGCGAAAATATTTTTCGGTGGTGGTGATAACCTGAAGAAAGGAAGGTCTCACCCTTTGTTCGCGAACCGGCGAATGTGTACTTATACAGTTTTC
This sequence comes from Amblyomma maculatum, assembly GCF_055883805.1. Taxonomy (NCBI): domain Eukaryota; kingdom Metazoa; phylum Arthropoda; class Arachnida; order Ixodida; family Ixodidae; genus Amblyomma; species Amblyomma maculatum. Next base: position 82,243,146 of record NC_139348.1, on the reverse strand, counting down.
AAAAAAGGGCAGCTCGTCGCTACGCCAGTTTCACTCCTAAAATGTTGGCGGCTGCAATTATGTGCAACGGACAGGTCAGTTATCGGCTGGTTTTCCCAGATTCCTTGCTTCCGTTACCTAACTCGCAACGTACTCTTTCCACTGCGGCAAAATCTACAAGTTTATGGCCACCTGCTGTTGACAGCCGTACTTTAGACTGACATAGTCCTCTGCAGCCGGACACTATATCGCATTGCTGTACGTTCCTTTCTGAATTAGTTAAAAAGTCATCGTTTATGAAAGATCAGAAGGAGTGTTTTCTATTTTCAGTGCAGTGCTTCATCTTTTTAGGAATACGTGCACATTAGCTCCTTTAAAAAATGACCTGTTACAAAACCCCTGGAAGAAAACTAATAAGACAAAATGATGTGCTAGCAAGGATTTTGCTTCAGAAAATTCACAGCTCAATATATGCAAGAATTCAGGTACATGGCTGGGAATCAGAAGACGTTTCATAACTCTTGGATGACAAAAGTGCTTCAAAAAAGAGACTGGTACCAGTTTTCCTTCAGGCCACGCTTCTCGAATCTTGAAACATGATGATTGTAAACGCTCTAAATGTCTAGACACCTGTTACATTTTTGACAAGGAATTAAAACATAGCAAAATCCTTGAATATTGTTACGGACGACAAGGAATAACAAGCGGCCAGTGGCGCGGGCAGGAGCGATCGCGCTAGGCCCGCCGCGAACATTCATTAAACGTCATCTACCATCTTCATCGGTCATGTTCTGTCTCCTGTCTTCATCGGCTTTCCGCTTCGTAACATTTGGTTGGAGGAGCGGCGTACGACATCCCCATCTTCGCCTTGGAGCATCGAGGCCATCTTCCAGCCGGGACCATCACCGAGGGCCCAGGGACATCGCCGAGCAGCTTCTCCCCAGCCCTTCAAGCCCAGACCTGAACAACTACCACCGCCCAGCCCCCAGCCCGGACATGAAGACAAGGAGAACATACCGATCAGAACCGAGATGAAGGACCCGAAAGACCCGAAGGACCTGAAGGAACCAATGGACACGAACACGCAACCCCCGCCCAAGCTGCCCGACGTGACCTCGAGCCAGCGGTCCCATGGACTCTGGTGACGGATAGTTGACAGCTCCAAGGGAGGCGGATCACCCACGCATCAGCCCTTACGGAAATCCCATATCTGCTTCAGATATGGAACATATGCTGCCAGATACAAATATATAAGGCAGCAAATAAGTCCTTATCTGGGCCAGATAAGGTCATATATGTGCAAACTGTTGCCCTTATATGGCTCAGATTTGGCCATATCATGCAACATATAATCCATATCTGAACGGCTAACGGGACCTTATATGGCTTGATCAGGGGCATATATGGTATCCTCGCGACCTTATGTGGCCTGATAAAGGGCATATATGGCATCGTCATGACCTTATATAGACAGACCAGGGCCATATGCCTGGCATCAACAGGACTTTATATAACCTCACCGGGGCCTTAATTATGTCGGTGCCATAGTTATTGTACATTAGCAATATATGGCCTTCGTCTACCTTCTGCAAATATCCAATATTGGCATCATGTGGTCGAGCTTCAATTGTTCTACACTCAGCATGGCCTGCGTGTTAATTGTATCCAATTTAGAAAATAGCTACGACTCATATTTCAAATATTCTGCAGATTTCGCTGCACTATAATTATTACACCATGTGTTCCTTAATCCAGGAGGGCGCTGGGTTATAGCTACATGCTCCTCTTTCCGCCTACTAACTCGCATTTTCATTTAAAATGCGGCCGCAGTCCGGTGCACAAAAGCATGGTCGATTAAGTTGAGCGATTCAAAATATCAAGAAAATGATGGCAGTTCAGTATACGGCCCCCTCCGCGCTGTCAGACGGTGACTCACGCTCAGAGACAGCTGGCGGTTGTTTCGTCGAGGGCCGCAGTGGCTAGACATTGACTCCTCCTCTCCCGCGTTCCCCTCTTTCCTCTCAGACAGCGGCGGCCCCTGCGTCGCTGGCTCGCATTTCATCTCTCCTCCTCGCTGCCACGCTCTATACCGCGTAAGCCTCGCGCTCTCCGTTTTGTGTGTGCTTGCATCTTTCCCCTCCCCCTTTCAACTCCGTGCGCCTAAGCACTTGGTATCTCGTTCCTTTTCGGTGGCAGACATCGGAGTTCGGTGCGGCTGGCGGGCGTGCTGCATGTTGTGTATGCTGGTGTGTTAGCGTGTGCCAGCGCCTGTTCGCTATTAGCTGTGTGCATGTAACAAAAATGCGACAGCAAACCTACAAGAGCTTCAGTCTGACCGTCGCCACAGAGGAAATTACTGTGTCCCACTGCGGGTGGGAGCTGCCTCCCCAGCCTTGGCAGCGAACCTGATGGTCGATTGAGCTTTTCGGGGATTCTGCGCTGGGTGGCCCGGCCAAATCTTCACCATTGTGTCGGATCGCACCCTCATCGTGCCGCCTCATCTTCACGCCCGATCACCAAAACCGTGAGCGTGAGACTTCTTGTCGGGAACTAGCACTTGCCATCCTCAGGATATTGTTCACTTTATTATTTTGATGGAAAATTAATTTTCCAATCAGTAAATTGGATGGTAATTTCCTGTATGTGATATTTTTCCGTACATTTCGTTGCTAATTTGTCTTTCGCTCTAGCAATTTTGACAAATTTTAGTGAGTGGATAGGGTCCTTCGCTGTTTCTTATTATTATTATTTGCACTACCTAAGTAGCTTCATGCTTGATTTTGTTTAGGGGCAGAGTTGTCGCTGTCATGACAAATGCCATCGGACATGCTTTTTTTGTTTTCTCTCCTAATTTGAAAAGGAACCACGAGTTAGGCGCGTTCGCTCATTTTGCACTGCAGTCTCTGCTTAAGGTAACATCAGTACTTCCTGACAGCCTATATGTACTTTGCTAAGGTTTAGGTATTATCAGCAGTCCCAGCAGTGCGTGTTTTATCGCCCTACGGTTTAGCGCTACCTTTTCCGGGTGTCGACAAACCTTTAAATTTCATTTTAATAGTCTAGTTCGATTAATAGCCGTTTATTTTATTTAGCTTCGCAAGTAAACCAGCTCAAACTAAAAGCATTTACTGGTTACAGCTCTGTATGTAAAAGAGCAGAATAAAAATGTAATATCTAATTTAATAGGTTAATGTATTTCACTTTAGCTTCTCGTGTCGATATTATTCTGTTCAGATATCTCATAGTTTGTTATAGTATCGCGCGTAAATGAGTAGAATCTCAATATTTACTAATGGATGAGCATGTCTTTGATCCTCGGTATACACACGTAATTTAGGACCGTCTTTGAGCGATTCCATATAGGCAGGGAAAAAAGAAAACCTGTGGTTTCAAAGCTATTTTCCTGCAAGGTTTGAAATAAAAGGGGAAATTCAGGTTTCCCTTGGCAAACTTGATTGAGCGTGCGTTTAGCTGGAATACTGAAATTGTTTTGTGTGTGTTGTAATAAAGTGTTATGTTGATATGCAGATATATAGATCTATAGTTCAAAACCTACTTGCCATGCGGGCAAGATCTTTAAATCAGGAATTGGGTAGATAAGGCATATCTGGTCAGATATGCCTTATCTGGTACTCGAAATCAGGAATTGGGCAGATCAGGCATATACAACCAGATATGCCTTATCTGGTACTCGAAATCAGGAATTGGGCAGATATGCCTTATCTGGCCCAGATCTGTCCTAATATACCATATCTGCCCAATTCCTGATATACCTGATCTGGATTTTTTTTTATAAGTCCAGATATGGCATTTCCGTAAGAGAGACATCGTACCGGCAAGCCGTTCCGTTCTTCCTTCTTCCCCTTCTTCTTCAGGCATCCAGACGCGCCCATCATCACGCCATAAAATCAATACATCGCTGAACTTCCGCGTCCACGATCGGCACGATCGCTCGGTGGCCCCGGGTCATGTTACGGACGACAAGGAAGAAGAAGCGGGCAGTGGCGCGGGCAGGAGCGCTCGCGCTAGGCCCGCCGCGACATTCATTAAACGTCATCTACCATCGTCATCGGTCATATTCTGTCTCCTGTCTTCATCGGCTTGCCGCTTCGTAACAATATTATTTTATTGACTGCTATAGACAGTCTCTAGACCAAACAAAGTTGTGCAATGCGTCGAATGAAAACTTTATACTAAGAAATAAATATTTGTGCGTGGAAGCCTTTTAACCACAAATAGCCTTGTCAGTGCATTTGACTAACGATTTACACACGCAGCGGTTTATTTAATTCAATACCCATTATACGTAATTAGGTTCCCTGCATCCACCTTTATCTTTTTCGTGGAATATCTGCCGCGGGTGTTGGTTTTATCTTAGTCAAAATGAAATATTCTTCTAAAGGCTACGCTGATTACCTCGCGATATGTGTATTGTCATTTTGTTAGTTCATATTGATAATGTATGCATAATATGTGACAATGTTCTTGCCGAAAGTAAAAATCGCACCATAATTAAGTTGTATTAAAATTTGCTGAAGATCTTAAATAAATATTATTAACAAATTTACAGACTTTGATGGGCAAGACCAGATAAATCGAACGCTGTCATTATATAATTCAACAAAAAATCACCAAAGCTAATCTTCTAGCAGAGAAAGCACATTTATTGTAAAATCTAAAAAGCAGGTAACTTGTAAATGGTATATTCAAGGATTTTACAAAACCATTTGATTTTGTCAATCATTACCAAATCAAACATTTAAAAACACGTAGAGAGCCACTGCCATTAAGGGCAAAAGCTCGGTCGCGCAGCAATGCCCTATTATGCACATCCTACTAAGCAAGGTCATGTGGTATAGTGTGTTAATTAGGTTATACAACTGGAGGTACATAAATCAATTCGAATTCGTATAGATAAAGCATACCATCCGACGCATGTCAATTAGGCAGCTAAATAGTGTACTGTGGTCACTACACAAAGAAAGGGCGCGTTATCTTTTGATAAAAGAGATCAGATCTGGCCTCTCGAGAAATAACGTCCGCGATGGCGCCCTGGAGGCTAGCAGGGGACGGAACATTGCCACAGAAGTATAGGAAGAGAACGGCTCTAGATATAGATGTAATCTGAAACTCGAGAACTGGACGTTTTCTAGGCCTCGATCCCGATGCCTTCTATTAGGCTCGAATCCACAATCTCTGTAACTTCAACCTACGATTGCGTGGAGATAAACGTTATATGTTAACGTAAAACTTCGGCCCTTGAACATTGTCTGGTACTCGAGCCTCGTAGCATCTCTAAAAAGTTCTAAAGGTCACGTAAGACTCGTGAAGTGCCACAAGGAAAAAGTCTTTGGGGCTAGTCCTACTTTAGTTTTTATTTTACAGCCCAGTCTTAGGCACATTTTGAAGAATGTTTATTTACTCGCCTTGCCGTTGTCAGATAGGAAGAGGGCTTCACACTCAAAAGTACCACGTCCCAAGATTTTAGATAATCCAGAAAACTATATTATCATCAATTCGACACCTACGGCAAGCTCCTTCCCCATCCCAAGCAGGGAAATTTTTTTTAATCGGTGCAGAGGTCCTAACATGACAAAGGCCGACACAAGTCATGAAGGCTGTCATGGTCCGGTGGTTGCAGCCTCCTCCTTGGACGATGAGCTGAGATCGCGGCAATCGCATCGATCGCGCTGGCGTTTCAGATGGCACAGGGCAGAGGAAGGCCTTGATGCCGAATTGGAGGCTAGTAGCTTGACATGACGGGAACGGCGCGCTCTAGCTCCACCGCTTAGCCTTTGAGGCTGCCGGCAGATAGCGTTTGCCAGTGGTCGATGCGTTGCTGTGGCCCGCGAGAAACCCTGACGATGGTCGGCATGGACGACTGGAAACATATGTGACGGAAAGGGGAGGCTATGAAAGTTGGTAGCCGGGACGTGATGTGGATAGGTTGGAGTGGAGACAAGAAGGAACAAAATGCCCGCCTGAGTCAGTAAACATCAACTTTGACGGGCATGGGAAAGCAGGGCTAGAATAAAGTCATTGGTCAAGCAAGATACCAGTGGCAAAGAGCTTGCTGGTACAAAGAGCCTGCTGGTAGGGGCGGTTACAGGGAGGTTTAGAGTTGCGTTGTAGAGGACCAATATTGCGGTTTGGAGGCTGTTCAGCAGAGTGCGGGTAAAGGGAATGAAAGATACAAAATCGAGGAGATTTTGCTTGACTGAATCTTTAAAATCTCCGATAAAGCGGTCTGCTGTAGTTTCCTTATCGGCCAGCTGCATAAAGCTTACTGATCTTACTGCGGGATCCGAGCAACTCAGTTAGTGTCCCCTCGATGATAACTTTCACACCTTACGTCCAGAGTGTATACATGGCGGCTGCAGTGCAGGATAACTGAACTGCTTAGCTGAAACCAAGCCAGCAAGGCAGCTGCTTGTTCTTATTGCAAGATAGGCTTACAGATTTTCAAAATTTAGATCTAAAGCACAGGGCCGGTATCATCAGTTCCGATGATAACCACGCAATTATTATCCAAAGTTTTGAATGTGTTAAGCATTTTTTGATATTTGCTTTCTTTTATTTTCTACACTATCATGAACTCCGAGAAGAGGAATTTTTAAGGATCCCATAAAGGCAAAGTTAGGCCTCATTAGACTTGAGACAGTCATGCCTAATCAACTTCAGTTAATAACGTTTAATGAAACTCACCTTCGCTGTTTTTGTGTCGCCTTCATCTGAGTGCACCTTCACGCTGGCTTTAGATAGCTCATTGAATTCCTGAAACAAACGTATCGCTCACCAATAGCGAAAGTAAAGCAGGCTGCAATTTGTGTAATAAACACCTCCACCAGCACCTCATAACCTTTCGGAAAGATTATAAGGAAAGAATGTAAGCATTATTAATTTTCTTGACGACATCACCATTGTCATTCTGTTTACATATTCCACCATTTTGGCTACAATGACGTGAGGATTCAGACTGTATGCTCCATCGAAATTTTAGGTCTAATATTTACGTTAACTTTATCATTCGGAACAAAATGTAAGAATAGAAATTTGGTTTGTGCACCGCTCGATAACAATAATTGATATCACGATCAAGCAAATAAGCCTCGAAGAACCGAAGCGGTGGCCTTGTGGTAGAGCATCCGCCTCGCATTCGGGAGGTACCGGGTTCGATCCCTGGTGCCGCAGGTTACCCACCGGTTCTTCAATGGGTACATGCTTCCCCCGGCCTGGTGCTCGGCTCTTCTGGGGTGAAATGCTTGAGAAAAGGGGTCACGGCCCAAATAGTTGTGCCGATGTGGCAGTGATTCGTTCCGCCATCGGACAATAGGCAACCTGCATTGAAGTTTGCTGAGACATGTGGTGACACCTGGCGGCCGACGGGAGCTAATACTGAGGCGGCGCAGAAGCTGACGCCATGTGTGTTGCGGCCGCTGTGTTCCTTCTGCGTTCGCGTTTTGTTATCCCAGTGAGTGCGATTTACTCATTTAGTGACTTCAGTGGTCTCGTGCGAGACTTCGGCTACTACGGAGGGGCGGCGAGAAAGACTGCCACAATCGCGAAGAAAACCCAAGCGTACCGCTTGCTGGGAGAACCTGAAGAGAATGATGAGAGAAGGGAATAGTGGCTGTGAGAGAGTAATGTAACTGAAATTTGTTTTTTTATGGGGCCAGTGGCGTACAGATGCCAAGGAACTAAAATAAGAGAATTGCCCATTGAGCGGAAGAAACGCTATAAACTTCTGACTCGGGAGTCGCACGCTGGTTGGGGCACTGTCCTAAGTACGCGCTCCGCGCTGTAAAATCTGGCGTGTACTAGTATATACTGTGCAGGATCGAGTGGCATTGTCATTTTAAAGGACTTAATGTCCAGAAAAGCAACAAAGTCGCGCAGCCGCAGCATCGAATTCCAGTTGCGTTTCGTCGGAGGCGAAATTTAAAAAAAAAAATGCTCGTGGATCTGTGAACCGCATTTCTAATGGAACCTCAAAGCCAAAATATGTTCAAAACTTCCAATTACAGATTTAGATAAGCATATTTATCTGTAGAATAGTCCTTAAGGCACTGAAAAAGTCGAAGTGGCGGAGTGTGGAGGCCCGTGATACTGTGTACGCGGAACATGCACTTCATTCTATCGTTATGCGCCAAACATTTCTTGCACCGACTGCTCAAGCTGCTGAAGAGTTTCTTGTCCCAGTCGATAGACCGTTCCATCATTAGTACAAACCGTAAAAAATCCTAACTCTAACGACCTCATTTACGGAAGCTTTGCCGTTGAGTACCAGCGTTTCCCGCCGGCTTTCCCCAAGCTTGTGGTACGGAGGTATAAAATGCATGCCATTGTTGTTGTTAAGAACTTTATTTTTTCACTGAAATAGGAGGCCCCCTACTCCCCGCCCCCAACATGCAGACCTATGAGACGGAGGCCGGGGCCTCGGTGACCAAATGCTGCAGTTTTCGTTGATGACGCACGCTACAACCGCACAGTGCTTGCATTCGCCACGACATCGGTAGCGGGTACAGCACCATGCCTCCTGTAACCTCCACGGCACTGTCTAAAGGTGCACCACGAACAAACGTACGTGTTCGTCATGGTATTAAACTGTAAAGCGCAACCGCGAGAAAATTGTTATGCTGCTGTAATTAAACAGCAAGAACAAAAAAAAAAGAAACGGCGATCAATCTCTTCTCAGGTTCTCTCTGCACTTTCAATGTTTTCATTAATTTCTTATTTCATCATCACATATCCGACTGATGCCTTAAGACAATGAATTTCATCACAAAAAAAAAATCTCGGTCTACTCACGCGAAATTCAAAGTTGTGCGCTCGGGTGTTCTGTCGCGAGCGGCGCACACTTCGCGGTGACGTCGACACAATTCACGGTCTAAACATGACCATTCTAGAACAGGCGGTGTCCTTTTGCCAGTATTGATTTTCGGAAGTAGCTCTGAAGGCATTTGATTGCCTTAAAACCGCAGAAAATGAGAGCCGAGATGCTTCCCGCCGTACAACGGCGAACGCAACCCGACCGCGCCGGCCGCCTGAACGCTGCACTCCACTAGTGCCGCATGGCCACTGCAGGTTGCCTATAAGTCCGCCTAGCGCGGCAACAGCCCATTATGTGGCCCTTTTTTTTAGGACTGCTGCAGCTGAGGCTCTAAGGGAGCACTTCAGGTGAGGGTCAAAGGAAGTACCTTTGCAAGACAAACAGAACCACCTTTGCAGGCTGCGAGGTTCGAAACTGGGTTTGGGCCCACTGCGGAGGAGGGGCGCCCAGCGGGGTTTACGGAGCTTCTCCCAAAACGCACACCCCTGGAAAAGCCGAGCGCCAAGCCGGGGGACGCTTGTACCCATTTTTACCGGTTGGTGTCCGGCGGTGGGTTTCGAACAAACCACCTCCCGCAGCCGAGACGGTGCTCTAACCACTAAACGCTGCTTTATGAATATTTTGAACCACATGGGGTCATAAAAATATTTTCGTAATAATTCAACTAATATTGATATAATATTTATAAGAATTTCATAAGTGTACCTACAACATTGATATTACTTAAAAACAGGTCGGCAATACATTCTTCAGGCATTGAAATGAGCATATACGAAGTATTGAAATGACTTCACGCACGCCATTTTGTTGTGCAAATCCCAGATTTAGCAGTGCAATCCGGACCAGTCATTGATAAGGCGATTAGATAAGCTTACAGCCTTTGGAAATGCTACATGAAACACGAAACACGAAACGACCGCCACTGTGACGTAGTTGGAAGAGCCCTATTCCAGTTGTTACAGGAAGATGTAACAATAGTTTTAAAAGGTACGGAGCGACTACGTCTTTTGAAATCATTATAAGATGCTAATAATGGCATGACCTATTTCGCTACTCTTCTCCTTCCTGCGAAGCTTGTATCTTGTAAAAACTAATTGGGCAACATTTCAATTTTAGCCTGCAAAAGAAAATAAATTCGTAAGTACTAGATCTTGGTGAGAAAAATTAATTGAAACATTCCCATGAAACCACTGCTTACAAAAAATGATGTGTTTCTGGCCTTCAGTTTAACTGCATAAAAAGCCTTCTTTGGTGCGGCAACACTACTTCAGTGCTCACAGATGCGTCTTTTGGTGTGAAATGTTTAACGTTCTAAAGAAATGCACGCTATGAGAAACACCAGAGTCTAGGGCTCCCGACATTTCAACCAACTGGGGTCCTTTAACATGTGTTGGCATTGCATTCATACTAGATAGACCAGTTGCTTTTGGCCTCCGTGAAAAAGCGTCTGTTCAATCTGAATTTCATCCCACGTAAATGAGATGCCGGGGATACGTGCCGCTTTAGTGGAAAAAAAAGCGAGCGCCAGAAATTACCCAATTTTCGAGAATCTAAGCAATACCGACTCTAAGTAACCTCTCCCTAAGTCTCGCAAAAACATTCTGAAAAAAAGTTTGCATGGGAATCTAAGCACTGCCTATTTTGAAAGGAAGTGGGCATATATAAGTTCGTGGAGCGCGTTTGCTAACTGTTGCCGAACCGGAGCGGTCAGAACCCAGAGTTGGAAAACGCGTCGTGGCGATCTTCGATTTCATTCGTTGCTGTGTTTAGGCATTACGTGACAGATGCGGCCTGAAACAACGAAAACTGCATGACACCGACCACGATAGCTATATCAGCGTGCTGTCACGTTGGCCTGGTTCGCTGGTATCAGCGGCACTCGTCAGGTCTCACGGGCATTGCGGGCGTGTTGCTTTGTTTGGTGTATATTGTTAGGAGACGTAACAAAAGTTTGAATGAGTTTACAAATGGCTGCTGGCATATAAAGCTTAAGCGAGCTGTAATCTGGATTGTCGAAAATGTTTTCTAATTTTGTTTTGCGAGTGTTGTCTTCTGCGGCCGGCTGGTCGAGGTAAGGTCGCGAAAAAGGGTGTGACTGGGAGGTTGCTTCATTTTAAAATTTTCTAGTGTAAACACCCCCCTCTCAAGTTTTATCATTCTTGTCGGGAACAAATGAGGGTGTTTAGAGTTGATTACCTACGGCAGGTATCCGGTGGATGCACAGTCGCGAACTCACGGCCTGCTTGTTATCGTGTTGAAACAACGCATCCTCAGTTCCGTTAAATTATTCGTAGAGACCGTTCTGTTTCCTAGAAACTGCAAATTCCGTGTTACGGTTACTTTTGATTACCGCTATGTTTTTAAAATCAGCCGTGGTATTGCTTTGTACGTTCATCCCTACTCTCCTTTTCTTTCTCTGAAAGGGCTTTACATCGTCACTCTTGTACAAGCTATTACTACTCCACAAAAAAACGGATATTGTTGTGAACTCAGTCCCCTCCTCGAGGCTCCAGGTAGCATGTTGAAGGCCCTACTCCTAACAGCTTCGATTCCGAACCACCGTACGGGCACGACACCAGTCAGCCAACGCGGCAGGGAAAATGCAAATGTTTTTGTGGCTCGCTGGCTCCAGCAGTGCTCTACATGTGCACTAAGGGTGAAAGAAGCGCTAGCGATTGGTCACGCTGGAACTTCTTTATGTGGCTGGTGAATGGGATGGTTCTTCGTTGCAACAATCAGAATGTATTGTAATTCTAGACTCTACGATGTCTCATTTGAAATGTGCTATCTGTAGTCAATGCATTATGAGCTGGAGCTTCCAAATATTTGGTTTACAGAATTCAACCTATGACACTGAATAGTCCATGTTTGATCACACTTTGCTACGAGGCTACATTTTTATAATTTATACATTTTGCAGCAACCCTGGACCTGTTAGTCAAGTTGATGGGTGTAAGGTGTAAAAAGTAAGATTTTTGCTTTAGGAAATTTGCAACCAACCGGCGTGGACGAAAGTGACATCACCACCTGCCGGAATACGTCCACTGTAGGGTGAAGGCCTCCCCCACACAAATCCACTTAACTCAGCGCTATGCCAGCTGCATACACTTGATCCATGCACACTTCTTAGCCTAATCCGCCCACCTACCTTTCTGCTGCCCTCTGCTACGCCTTGCTCCCCTTGGAATGAATTTTGTTACCCTAAGCGACAATCGGTTATACTTCCCTATTGCAAAAACCAGCGTCTCCAGTGCGAAACCAGTAATATTTTCGCGCTGGCTTTGCACTGGATCTGCTGGGCACGCTGGAGGTCTGCGATATTCACTGGAGCAGTAACGGGAAGACACTGGCTGCACTGGTGCGATGGGAGAAAAACGCTGGGATGAGCCTTTTGACGCTGGGTGTGTCGCTGGCATCCGCGATGCACTGGGAGAAGCGCTGTATGTGCGCTGGGGCCGCACTGGTCCCAGTGCCCCAGTATAGCCGGTGCGGCCTACGGCGTCAGCCGGAGTAGCATCCCTCAGGGGCCAACAGGGCAACAGCGTACTCGCAATCGACCATCGGGGTGCATATGAAAAATATGGTTCATGCAAGCGCTTTTTGGTGCGAAGTCGTTGCGCATTTGTAAGAAAACAAAGGCAGTATCTTTTTTCTAGAGTTTTCATGTTTCGATAGGTCCCTTCGAGCGTTTCAAAAAAGACCACGACCGCCGCGCCTCTATCTCATGACACCATGACGATTAACGCACAACTAAGGCTGGAATTGAATAATGTGTGCTAACATGCATAACCAACTACACAGCTGATCTTAAGGGCACTCTAACACAATGATTACTGCCAAAATGTTCAATGCGGGCTCAATCGCAGGCGAGCGTAACCTGCACCACGGCCCAGTATAAACAGCAGAAAGAAAAACTAAAACGAGGAAGAGAGTAGTTTACCGAGCGATGGGCCCATGAGAGAAAAAGTAAGAACATGCAGCTCTTGTAATACATAATATTTGGCGTGTTTCTCAAGCATTTGCGCTCCTTCTTGCTCTTCGTATGAAGCAGCCGAGCCCTCGGTCATCGCAACGCTTGCCGCAATGTTTACATACAAATAAGGTTTAGTTACACGCAATATAGGGTCATCGCTGCGGCGCTTGCCGGTATTGAAGCTTGGTAGCACTTTTTTCCTTGAAGGTTTGTACTAAAGCTCCGTGTTCAGTGAAAATTACGCCCACGCTAGCAGAGCACCACCGAAGAGCCGGCGTTGGTAAATTTGCTAGCGATGTCAAACTCCAGATGTTAAAATGTTTACAGGGTACAAAATAGCGCGCATAGGCACCCAGAACATTAGTTGCAAGTTGTGAGAGCAGACAGCAAGCTCCAATGATCAAGAAGTTGTAATTCTTAGAGCGGTAGTAATGCCTGTAGACTACGAAACATGAAGTCCCAACCTTATAAATGCGGGTCATGACATAAAATGCGGAAAAGCTTCAAGGAAATCCAGTTCTGCGGTGGCCGAGTTCCACTTGTCAGCCTCGGAACTCGGCCACCCCAGAACTGGATTTCCTTGAAGCATTTCCGCATTTTATGTCATGACCCGCATTTATAAGTTTGGGACTTCAGGAGTGCCGCTGTCTATCTTTGCACGAGCCACTGTGTGTAATCTATTTTTTGTTGCCAAGGTGTGGTACGTCATGCAAGCACTTCATTGTTCTAGGTTGAGTGTTCAAAAGCTACACCGAATCTTTGCTGTGTTTATATGGGCATCAAGCTGGGAAAGATGTAGTCGGCATAACCTGCTCCGGCCAATTAAAGACGGAGGTCTCGGGCTTGCTCACTTATTTGTGCGCCAGCTTGTAAACAAATTTATTTTCTTTCGCGACGTTACCGACCCCTTTTTGCGCACTGTGTGCCAAGTGAGGCTCGCGCGGGCGTTGCCCAATTTCGTTGATGCTACGGAAAGCATGCCAGGGCGTCTTTCTAGTTTTTTCAAGGAGATTGTCAGCAGTGTTCGAATTCTGTCAGCTCGCTTCTCGACAGAATACTTAAGTTCAGTGAAAAAGAAGAACCTGTATAAAGCTGTTTGTGACGACTTCATCCCTGTTCCTGTGTACAGAGCCTTGTATAGCGGCCGTCTAGGTCAAGACGTACTGAAGCGGGTCAAAAGAATGCCAGTTTCTCCTGGGGTAAAGACGTTTTTCTTTAAGTTACATACAGGAACATTATCGGTACAAACTTTTTTTGAAAGCAAGGGCTTTTATCTGCCATGGGGTTCACTTTGCTTAATATGTAACAGCCAGAGACAATAGACCATGTATTTCTGCACTGTTGGGAGGGCGTCTATTTTTGGGACGTGCTGCAACGAACTGTTAAAAAAGAACTACCATTAGACTCATACGGGATTAGATTCCTGCCAACTGAAAATAATGATGGGATTCCACTTGATACGGTTATGCTAATAGGCCTGCACAGTCTATGGCGGTCCAGAATGGCGGGTTTTCACTGTGACCCTGACGCCCGCCCTGCAAGGCTCTACTTCCGCGAGAGTATACACGCATTGGTTGAAATGCACAAATTGAAGACCACTGTGCCAGACTGGATTTTAAGAGTCGAACCACTATGCGAGCTGAAGGAATTTTAACTTGACAAAGGCAACTCGTATGAGCCTGCCGGCTTCTGTATTAAGTGTCATGCTTGTGGTAACCGCTCTGCTGTGAGCATTTGATTGTAGCGCGTTTTTGTTGGTTTTGTTGTGTGTTGGTGATGACCGGCAATAAAGAAAATAAAAATGGGGTGGCCGAGTTGTTAGCGTGCTAAGCTACTGATTGGTGTATGCCTAAGGACTGAGTTCGAGGCGCGCTTGGTGCACTCATTTTTTACTTTTTTTTAGGTTTTTTATGTACCTAACTTGTTTCGTTACTTTTTACTTTTTAATTTTTTATCACACGTCTTTTTTATGCGGGCGAACAGTGCCGCCAGTGCGGAGCGTCCCAGTATGCCGCGTCCCAGTGCGCCCAGTTTCCAGCGTCATACTGGGACCATAATATCAGGTATGGCGCTGGCGCGCTGGGAACCAGTGGCACTGGTTTTTGCAATAGGGTGTCTTCCTCCTATATGTCCAGCCCATGGTCATTTTAAGGCGAAAACCTTTATTGACTCATAGTTGTCGAGAGAAGGTTGTCAGTAATACTGTCACACTTTAGTGACCGAGTTAAAAAAATAATAAACTTTGTCTCCACCGAAAATCGAACCTTCAATCTGGACCATCAGCCCAGTGCTTTACCAACTGCGCCACGCCCCGGATCGTGAAACACTGAATAATTTCCCTTGTCTGCCACAATGCTGATTGCGAAATTCCGCGAGTGATAGATACTGCGCTTTTCCTTTTCTGCAAACGAATTATAGAATGCTGGTGAGCTTTCATGCCTTCAACGAAACGCTGGTTGTGTTGTTGTGTGGCTGTAGTGCAATATTAAAAAAAACACTACAGCTGCAGGAAGAAGGAAAAGAAAATGCACGGCCTGCTATTGTCTCTGTAGCTGAGCCACTCCGCTACCTCGTGCGGACAAAACGGAGAAAGTAGAAAAGAAAGAAAAGGAAGGAAGAGGGAGAGAGACACGCGCCCAACAGCCGTCGTCCACGACCTAAGCGATGGCGGGTGCAATGACGGCCTACACAAGATAAACATTCGGTGGCAGGCTAGCCCCCGGCGCAAACGGCGTTGTCCTGCCTGTCCTAGCCCCGCAGGGCCAGGAACACCCCCCTTCGCCACCTAAATGCGCGTGATGTACCGCCACGGCAAGTAATGACGTCACTGGGTGGCATACACGAAGCTGACCCCTCCGGTTGTCTTATACAGGCGTCTGTGTGGCGCACCACGCACCGCACCACACAGATGCTCCGCACCGCACCACACAGCAAGCAGAGGCAGACCCAGATGTCTACGAGGCGTTAGTATAGGAGGCCTTAGTGGCGTTTGAAAATTATTTACAGACTACAAAAGGCGCAGTATCTGTAGCACTTCTACGCAGAGACATTTACCACGCCGCGAAGGCAGGAAGGGAGGTAGGAGTGAAAGAAGAGATGGAGATAGAAGTGTCGTAGTGGAGGGTTAGGAACCACCGCCCTATATTGTATTTTGCCTTATCGCACTTTAGGGGTCCAAAGTGGCCTCTAGAATCTTGAGTGTTACTACAATGTAATTAACTCGTTATTTCTCAGACCAACACTTCAGACTTCCTATCACTCAAAAGTACACCCACGGCGCAAGAATATACTTACACCGTGCTTACAACTACCCTTTTTCATTCCATAACTCGCTGTGATTGGTCCTAAGCTTGCATGGAGCCCTTTTCATCTTACTCGACATTTCAGGCCCATGTGAGCACAGCTGTAGTGGAACTATTATATACATTATATTTGAGCGATACCTGTAAATGCTAGACATAACACTGCAGTACTTGCTAGATGGGCTCCATCCTCATATTAATCTAGTATTGATTTCCTTTTACTGTTCGGAAATGTGATTACCCATTAAGTAGGCATATCCGCCTTGTATTTCCAGTGATTCCCTACGCATTGTAAACTGTTTCTCTCCGAGGTTGTTCAACATTGCCTTGAGCATATTAGCATCTTAGCCGCATGCGTCGTTTCATGTAGTGGGGTACTTTTTTTCTGAGGCGAAAAACTATTATTTCACTCAATAAAGGCGGTTCGCATAGACGCGATGCCAGTTTCAAGACGCAGTAAGCTCTGATTAAATAGTTTCTTTTTTAGCGTTTTCATTCTGGACATGTCTTAACACCAATTACGTGAAAAGGTTTCACATGTACGGTTTTTGCTTCAGCATTGGCGATGGAATGACAGCATTTTTTTTTTTCATTGCAGTTCTAAAGGTAAATTTTCTGATCAGTACAACATTGCCACTTTTGATAAAACACATTTGCTAATTAAATTCAGAAATAAAAACTAGAACCTAAACCGGAAATACCGTTAAATGTTTTGTAACGTATTTTGGAGGAACTTGAAAAACATTTCTTCCCGTGAAGCTGCTCTTCAGGACCAACTGTTACGCACTAACATATGTGCAATTCTTTTCTAAATTTAGTGTACCCTAAATTTAAATACAGCTGCTTAAAGAGACTATTAGCAGGAAAACATAAAACATATTGCAGGCGTTTGAAGCCAGAGCAAATATGAAAACCTCTATTAGGAAAAGAACGCCATTTCCCCCGTTTTGTTTTCTTCTAGTTTGGGAGTTGAAATGCATAAAAGTTTCGCGGAAAGGGCTTTAAAGATGCATCGCGCTGCAAAAACGAAGATATGTCCCGTTGACGAAAGGTTCGCTCAGAGTTCAAACTAAGGATACCCCATCAACTCGCGTTCTTGTTTTTCAAACTGTGCAACTGTGTTTTTAGTTTCGTTCTATCCAGAGTTCTAAAGACCTTGTTATTGTTATGGTGATTTACTCTGCAATTATAGACGCTGGGTAAAAGCATTGAGCTTAGCAAATATTTAAATATGCAAAATATCGGATGTAAATTTATATTTCCCGCTGTTGTCACATAGAATTTCTGTTAGGTCAGATACAGGCACCTACAGTTGCGCTGCGTGCTCGAAATATCATAAATGTTTTAGCTACAAAATCACTAATACTAAATACGATAGGAAACTGCCGCGGCGAAAAAGCCGATATACCATATAGCGAAGGATACGCTTCATTAAAGGAAACATTTTTTATTTTTCGTTTCACTCGACGTTTCGATCAGAGACCGTTCTTTGAGAGAGAAAGATCTTGAGAAAGATCGGTCTCCAATCGAAACGTCGAGTGAAATGAAAAATAAAAAATGTTTCCTTTCATGAAGCGTATACTTCGCTATATACTCTTTTAGCAGTCCATTACATTATGTTCTCGCAACCTATATATATAAATATATTCAGTTTTGTGCGCACGCGTAAATGAGGTGTACGCTATCCGTGAACAATATGCCAATGTGTACAAGGAGCCCAGCTCACAATCCTAATGCTGTGGATGCTGACAACAAAACATTGGTTTTTGCACATATCTGTTTCTCATATTTTGAACTACCAGACCAGCTTCTCCGTAAGAAGTTTGCGTCTCTTAGCCAGGCAAATGACTGCCTTGCATAGGTACCACAAGAGGAGTTTTTACATGTAATAATATCGATCTATTAAGCTCCATCCGACCCGACTAATTTAGACTCATACTCACCGGCTCCATGGCTGTCTTGTACTGCTGAAGGAAACAAGCGGATTTGTTCTGGCAGAAATCGTCGTCATTGTCAAATAGGGCACATGTGTTAACGTGGTGAGGGTATCTGCAATTACCTTCAGGGTGGAACAGAAATCAATTCCTAAGCGGTGAAATTAAATTTCAGCTGCGCAAAATTCATTTTTATACACACCACGGCTCAGATTTAATTTCTAGCCCCTGCATTTCTAAACGGCGAAATGAGAAGATAGTTTACCCATTAAGTTAAAATGATAAAGATATATCTGGTATGATTCCAGTTTATTACATTCCTTTCCTCGAAGTATTTACATAAAGGCGAACATTTCAGAGGAGATGCGGAGGTTGTTATGGAATCAGTTTCAAGGAATAAAGAAAAGAACAGAATACCAATACGGCACAAATATGCTAATGCGCCTAATCACGAGATCATTTCAGGGTTTCGCCTATAACAGCCCCTTATACCGTTAGGTTGATGTCGAATGCTTGTGGGGGGAGCAGCAGGGTCGCCTTAGACTGCAGTTACTTCTTATCAACCAACCGAGGATAAGTGGCCTGACACAAAGTCAAATTTTGAAGATACTTTCCAACAAAAGGCGGCCTGGTGGTGAGGGCTAAATCATAGCTTGGGAGGGTCCAGATGAGATGCGACCGAGCGAAGCAAAGTTCATTAAGCGATAGAAGTAGTATTGCAGCTCTGCGGTCAAAGACATTAGAAGCCCAGAGCTATTTATCTAACGCTTCGCCACGCAGCTGGTGCAAATTTTGTCATAATCATGATCAAGGAACCCCATAAAGCCCATATAGCGCAAAAATCTTAGAATGTTTAAATTTATTGTAACGGTTTCACGCTCCATGAACGGACTTTCCCAGCAACAGAGAAGCCTAAATGTATAACCTCCATTTATATGATTACTTTGAATATATTTAAGAAAGAAACGGTAAACGCACTAAGCATCGCAATGAACTAATGAGTAAAAAACAAGTCATGAACTCGAAAAAGGGTATGCGGCTCCCCAAGACGCAGAAAATTTAGTTTTTTAATGCTACTGGTTTATATTTTGTGCTCACCACGCTGCCTAAGCATAATAATTGTGATCACCATCATCATCAGCCTGACTATACCCACTTCAGGGCGAAGGCTTCTCTCATATTCCTCCAATTACTCCAGTCCTGTACTAGCTGCATCTATTTGAAACCTGCGAACTTCTGAACCTCATCCGCCGACTTATTTTTAATCCACCTTCCCTTGGAATCGTTTTTGTTACCGCAAGCGACCATCGGTTATCTTCTTTTCGCACTATATGTCATTTCATGATAATTGTAATAATTGACGAATACACAAACGTATTATTTCATATGCAAATTGCTCGTACGCGTTTCTAACAGTCCAGAAGCACACAATGACAAGAGAATGTCTATAATCTCACAACAGATTGTGCCCATCCGGATTAACAGCAGGTATAAGTAAGTAATCATAGCTGTTAGGAAGAGACAGTCTTTAAATACATCATCATTAACACGTTTACTAATACTTTGGCAGGTCTCAAAATGCAATATTCTGATCCGGCAAACCGTATCTCATTCAAGGATAATCTTTGTCTTCTACGATCGATGACATAGAATCCTGAGGTGGCGTCACGACCGGGCACCTTGTGACTGGCCTTAAGATAGTTGGGACCACTAAAAAAGCTGAACTCGATTTATAATAATAATAATAATATTAATTGGTTCAAAGGAAGATAAAGGCGCAGTATCTCTTACACTTGTTTCGGTAGACACCTGAACCGCGCCGTTAGGGAAGATAGGAAGGTGGGAGCGAAAGTGAATAGAGAGAACGAGGAGCCGTAGTGGAGGGCTTCGGAGTAATCTCGACCACCTGGAGATCTTTGACGTGCGCTCACATCGCACAGCACACGTACGCCGCTTCGATTCGCCTCCATCGAAACGCAGCCGCCGCTGGTCGGGATCGATGTCGGGTACTCCGGCACAGTAGTCGTGCGGCATTTCTGCTAATGAGAATGTATTGTCATACTGAAATGAGACACTCTCCTCGTTATGAAATGAGTGACGCTGTTCATGTAGGTCAAAGATAAAATGTATATTTTAAAATGATCACTAACGTGTACGTTTGGTTGGTTGGATTTAGGGGTTTAACGTCCCAAAGCAACTCCGGCTATGAAAGACGCCGTAGTGGAGGACTCCAGAACTTTCGAACACCTGGGGTTCTTTAATGTGCACTGATATCGCACATTATTATGATATCGCGCCCCCGTCAAAAAGCTGCCGCCGAGGCCGGCATTCGATCCCGCGTCCTCGGGAACAGTAGTCGAACACCGTAACCACTGCGCCATCCCGGCGGGGCACGTAAATTATGCCCGAATGAGAACGAAACATGACCTTGTTAATAATGAAGACATCGAGCAATGTTTAAATGTTGTTCGAGACGCGTATGGGTCAGTAATTGCGATAGTACCAGCATTAGATTCGAAATACATTAGGAAATAGTGGTGTGAAGGCGCCGTGTTTCAAAAATTAGTGTTCATAGAGCCACCTACAAACAATTTTAGGCCAGTCATTTGCGGAGCTTAAATCATACCCAGAAATGTAAGACTGGCTTTATATTGCCATGTGGAGGATGGTATTAAGCACAAACGATACCATATTTGTTTCTGCTTAATACCATCCTCCAAGTGGCAATATTAAATTAAAATTAAATTAAATTGGTTCACAGGAAGGGAAAGGCGCAGTAACTGTCACACTTGCTCTGTGGACACCCGAACCGCGCCGTAAGGGAAGGGAGGAAGGTGGGAATGAAAGTGGACAGAGAGAAAGAGGAGCCGTAGTGGAGGGCTACGGAGTAATTTCGACCACCTGGGGATCTTTAACGTGCGCTGACATCGCACAGCACACGACGCCTCTTCGTTTCGCCTCCATCGAAACGCAGCCGCCGAGGCCGGGATTCGATCCCGGGAACTCCGGCACAGTAGTCGGGCGTCTTACCACTGCGCCACCCCGGCGGGGCGGCAATATAAAGCCAGTCTTACATTTCTGGATATTAAGGTATATTAAGGTATACTATATGGTATTAAGCACAAAGTGCAGCTGTGGCGTAGCGGTAGAACATCCGCCTCGCATGCAAGAGGACCGGGGTTCAAATCCCGGTGCCGCGCAATTCTCCACTGGATCAAAAAAAAATCCGCGTGTCGATGGAATTGCATAAACAGTTTTGGGGTGCGACCTGATGCCGGTGAACACCTCCGGCAACGCACTCCCTCACCTGAACAGGTGTTGGGCACCCTGGTGCAGTAATTGGCCACGACCTCCTATAAGCTCCAGTGGAAAAATATGGGAGAGGCCTTCGCCCTGCAGTGGGTATAATCAGGCTGATGATGATTAAGCACAAAAAAATGTTATGCCTGCTGGACGCCATGATAATTTCAAAATCACCGGAATTTCAGGGCACCGGACGCGATATTCGGATGTCGTGGGTTTGGTTCCCACCATCGGCACGTTGTTTTTCCTTCTACTATGTGTTTATTTATCTTTCCCCTAAACAGATTACATTACTAATTTATGTGATTACCGAAGTAGAAATTAAAAAAAAGACAAAGTACAATTCACAGTGCTTTCTTTGGCTCGCCAACTGTTTGCTTCTCACTACTGTGTGTATATACATATATACATACATATATATATATATATATATATATATATATATATATATATATATATATATATATATATATATATGTATATATATATATATATATATATATATATATATATATATATATATATATATATGTATATATATATATATATATATATATATATATATATATATATATATATATATATATATATATATATATATATATATATATATAGTGGGTTTCCCCTCCCCCGATGCCGTGGGCCCACAAGCATGTGCGCCACGTTCTCTCGCGCGCTTTCTTTTGCCGAGAGTGACTGCGTCTGGTTCCGCCCCTAGAGCACATGCCACGTGGTTGCACCCAGTTGCACTCACTCTCCGGATCGAGGCCACCGGACAACGTCGGGGGAGTGTCGTCCATGCAAGCCCTAAAGAGGAGGTGCACCAGTGAGAACCCTCAAGACGGAGCTTAATTGTTGCGGCAACCGGTTCGAGTGGCTCCTTCCCTCGCAGCCCATCATTGTGCAGCACTATGTTATGTAATGTTAGCGTCAGACTTTTTTACTCGGCAATCAAGCATCCCTTGTTATCGCCAAATTCGTTTGCTGCAGTACCTCTGTGCACCTTCTAGGGAGTTTTGTTGCACCGGAATGAACCGAAGTTATGTCTTCAATGTTCTCTACCTTTTACTCGTCGGGTGATGCCATGCCTTACGAACCCAATTCAAGAGAGCATTGCCTTCAACTCGCGTCCAGCGCCGTTTTCCTTTCAGGTTTGGTTCGCGCAGCGAGTGCCGCTATTAATCTAACTTTAATGGAACCAAATTGGGAGCGCCGAAATGACAGAAACTGAAAGCGCGCTTTGCAATACCTTCGCGATACAGTAAAATGAGCCACATTCTCTCATTGCGATGCGGAGGCAACCGATTTCGACAGATCAAATCCTTCACCGGAAATCTAACTTTGGGGCTCAAATAGCTTCAGCTGCTGTCAGACCTAACTGAATTGAAATCCCACTTTATAGAGGCACTAAAAAGCAGATATCTATCTCAAATGAAAGTGCACGCTGCAATGCCCTAAGGTGAAAATTCCCTTTTCCTCTCAACGCAGCACACTCGTACCGTTATTAACCGCTTAATCTGAATTTGCCAATACCCAGGTACAAGGGCTATAGTGACTAAAGTCAATCTTTGATTTCATCGCTGAGCTTATTGACTAATAACAGGTAATAGCAATGTCTCATGATGCGCTACTCACAAGGATGCTTCCGGCAACCTTATTTGATGGTGGTGAACTCTTTTACTGCGCCCAAAAACAGGAGACCAGTCAAAGGACCGGTTGCGCTGGCTTAGAGGAGGTCGTCGTGGATCCCTTGGGATGCCGCAGCCTCCGCCGTGCGCTGGATAAGCCAACGATGGTCTGCTGGCTCGGAAGTATGCAGGAGAGGCTCCCACGTCTCTGGGGTGTTTGAGTAGTGTGTACAAGTCTACGCCATGTGTGATGGTGGCCGGAGTTGAGCAGTGTTAACACATGGGGGCTATCGGTTCCGGAAAGATCCTGCTGTATAAGATGGGGTATGGGAAGCTGCCAGTTTCCAGTTTGCGCCATTGGACTGCCTCGCATCTTGTTAGATCGCGGTGTGCGGAAGGATATGTGCATCTTTGAAGTCGGTAGTGCTGGAGTATGTACGTGTAAGTGGTGAGTAGACAAGCGCGTTAGATATTATTGTTAGCGGAAGCAGGGTGGCTGATCATACTCTCGGCTCGGCAGCTGAGATCTCGAGCGAGAGTGTGCTTCTGGGCATTTCCGCTGACCGACTCGTAGGCTGGAGCCCAAAGAAGTAAGCGAGATGTGAAAAAGGTGTTGTAGGACGTATATTATGTAACGCCTGGCAAGAGATACGGCCAGCATCGTAGTTGCGAATACCTGTTGAGAATCAACGATGACGACTTTGGTATTATAGGTCGGCTACCGCTAGCGCAATGGTAACCTCCTAAGCTGCGGTGACTGTTTCTGCATTGCGAATGTTGCAGGCTGTGCACCAGCTGCGATGAGGGGTGAGAGCTACCGCCACCATAGCTGGCTTCGATGGATAGTAAGAGGCGTCCGTATACGTTACGTCCGGACGTCCGCTGAATTGTTTCTCGAATTGACGAGCCCTGACGGCCCGTCTCTCGGCGTGTTGTTCCGGGTGCATCATTTTGGGAATGAGAGGAATGCGGAGATTTAGTCAATATTCCGGTGTAATTGCAGCATAACTTTGGGCCGATCTCGGTCGGGAGATCTAAACTTGCTAGTGTACCGCTCGGCCAGCGTGTGTGAATGAGAGCCGCTCATACTGGGCAGTGAGGGTTGCTTCGATCAGTTCGCTCACGGTATTGGAGATTCAGAGAGCCATAAACTTATGGGTAGCTGTGGACATAGGAAAATCTAGGGCCGTCTTGTATGGTTTTTGAAGTGCCGCCTCTAGCCGTTCGCTTTTGGCACGAGTGAGACGTAAGTAAGGTCCAGAGTAGGTGATGCGGCAGCAGATGAAAGCTTGAACGAGTCGCAGGAGGTTCGGCTCTCGCATGCCATGATGCTTGTTGGAGATTCGCTTAGGGAGGCGTTCGATCTGTACCACCGACGGGTCGATACGTTGGAGCGTGATGTTGCTGCCGTTAGCCTGCAGGTGCAAGCCAAAAATCTTGATGTTATCTGCTCGTGGAATCGGGTTTCCTTGCACCTGGAGGTTGACGTGAGCCAGCATCTTTGGAGGGCGTCGTCCCGGGGAAAGGGATGATGATATTCTCGGACTTTGTCACCCAAAAGGCAAGGCCAACTGTACTTAGATAATCTCCGATCCGTTCAATGGCGGTCTGTAAAGTCTCTTCAAGTTGGCCGTCACTGGTGCGCGTGATCCAAAGTGTGAGGTCGTCAACATAAATGCTGTGCTGCAGGTGGGGGATTTCGGCCAGTAGCTTCGGCAGGCCTATCAGTGCGACATTAGAAAGCATCGGCGAAAGTACGGCGCCTTTCGGCGTGCCACGGTTTCCCGGAGAGATGATGGAAGGATCTCCCCTGCCGGCTTTAAGTTGTACTGTGCGGTCTGTGAGGAAGTTTCGGATGTACGCATACGTGCGATGTCCAGTACCGAGAGCCTGAAGTTGTTGAAGGATCGCTTCATGGAGGACGTTGTCGAATGGCTCGGCAACATCGAGGCCGACGATGACTTTCGTGTCTAGTGTAAGTATCATGACTACCTGATGATTGGGATGATGGGGAAGAAGGATAATGTCCGGGGCTGGTAAATGAGGAGGGAAGCTGAACATTGTGTCTAGGAGAAGATGGTTGCCTACAAGGTATCGTGAGTGTTTGGTCTGAATACCGTGTTCCATCAGCTTCCCAACGCAGGACATGAGAGAGATGGGACGGAAGCTTGCCAAGGTTATTGGTTTGCCCAGCTTAGAGATAAGGACTAGATTGGTGCATTTCCACTCCTGAGGTATGGTACCGCTTACCCAACATTCTTGAAAATAGTCCGTAAGAGCATGAATGAATGCGTCGTCATGATTCCTAAGCATTGTATTCGAAATGCGATCAGGGCTGGCCGCCGAAATCGTCTTGAGGCGATTGAGTTCTACTCGGACCTCCGCAAAAGTGATTGGAACATATAGACAGATTTTTCCTCGCCCTGGTACAAGGGGAGGTTGGTTGCTGTTTCAGGGCGGATGTAAGTATTTATAAACTTTTGTTGGAGCTCATCAGACGTGCCAGGATAGTGGTGGAAGATTTGTTGCAGCTGTTGGCTTGTTTGGAGATAGCCTCCAGCTTGGTTTATAGTAAATGTCTAAGAAGGTTTTACGTGTTACGAGCGTTTGGAGTCTTGTTAATCTGGTCAACGATGCTGTGCCAGCTCTGTCGAGTGAGTTCTATTGCATAGTTCTTGATATTCGTATGTGCGCGCGCCAGTCTACGTCGGATATCGCGGTTCCATCTCCGAGTGGCAAGTAAACCTTCGAGCGACGTCTTGCGCTCCCACAGATGGGAGTAGTAGCGGTGGCAGTGTGGGACATTGTCCTCTAACTTGACTTTTTTTATGGCGTCGGCCACTTGTTTGACCATTTCGGTTGTCCACGCCTTGATGTCAGTAATAAGGAAGTCATAGCCTGCTGGCAGACATCCTGGCCTAAAACGTTCTAGCAATGAAATCCTGGTTTTAAATTAAATTACGTTGCGATCTCATCCAAATTTCCGCGGAGCCGCGGAAATTCGGATGAGATCGCAACATAATTTATACAATTTTTGGATGAGATCGCAACGTAATGCTATGTCGTCTTTTTCTCTGCTTAGCTTTTATTTTATGTTTGAAATTCCCCTTCTATGAATTGTGTATTTGCACTTGGCATTTAGGTCCTTTCAGGCATCTTAAAATTGCTTAACCCTTGCAGAAAGTAGGTCTGTTAGGATACCTCTTTGTTTTAAAGTTTTTATTTTCTGAGAGTAAAATTAAATGGTTGAAAGCGACCTGGTAACAAGATCATAAAACACTTCTTTAATCTGTGCAGTCAGAGCAGGGCGCCACACACGTCATTAAGCCTGACAATAAGCAAACGTATTCTCAGACAGCGACTTCAGCAAGAACTAAAATTGCGACATGCGCAAGTCAGAACTGCCTTCGAAATTATCTCATGGGGTATCTTCCAGTCTACAGTGCGTTTCTGAATAGCATTCGTCTGCCTAGAAATTGTGTTTCAAAGCAAAACGCTACAAATGGAGCAAGCGTTGCCTTCGGAGGATTCATCCTGACCCAGATAATGAGAAGTAACCACAAACACTAATCTGACAGGCTCGCCTTATTACACCATCAGATATATGCCTAGCAGTATTCAATTTCCATAAACCTGAATGTTCAATAAATATTTTATAAATGCTTCTGTGTGCAAATGATTACTTTGAATTTTTCCAAATAAATGCTCACTGGATACCGAATATATCTGCTTTACAGTAGACCAGGTAAATCCTTCGAACGAAAAACCGACTGCATCACATCACACTGAACACTCCCTATGTAGAAGGGAAAAGGGCTTTCCTAAGCCAAGCGTAATATTACTCTGGGTGCTCGGGCATTTGTGAAAAACCGAATCTGTGTGTATCTGTGAACACAGCTACGGCATCATTGGAGGCATCAGCCATTTTGCTATAGTAGAGAGGGAGGTTTTATGACAAGGGTACTGAAATTGGCACCCACATAATACAGAGGTTTCGCAAGCTCCCTGGGAAGATTCCCTCTCCTCCTCTCTTCCTCCACTTCGAATGTTCCACTTCTTGTTACGCAGTCCGTATACCTTTGAAACACAATTTAGCACTTCAACTTTTGTTATCCCAGCTCCTTCCTAATTTTCTCTAGTCAGCGTCGGCTCCGTTCCGAAGACCTTAGACGTGGCCATTTTATGTAGATTTTCGGAGGATATTCTTGAGAGAGTCGCCTAACGACCATGGTAGTCTGTCAAGCTTATCCGTCATACACGTCTGTCTAACACACGTGATAGAAGGCTAAAGAGGGAATTTCCATAAGGGGAACCACACTGGTGTCACATCGGGCGTTGTACAGAGCGTTTCGTGGGTGTCAAAGGGATGGCGCGAAAGCTCTGTCTCCGACGTCAACGCTTGCACCACGAAGCATTATCTGCGGAAGTTCAAAAATACGCGTAGTCCGCACTGGTCCAGATCAGGATGGGACAGATAACCAAATAAAAATATATGCGCAAATAATATTTCTTCCACCTTTCATAATAGCGTAATTGTATGGGGTGCAGCTATCTTTTCAATGCCAAGAAAATTCACCAGTACGCACGCGTCCCAAAATTTTTAGGATAAGAGAAGAGGCTACTTCGCCTAGTTTACACTTTCTGAAAATATTTTATTGCTGATTTTAGCTGCATTGTCTAGGGTTTCTAAGCTATAATAAGCTATTTGTTATTGGAGTTGGAGTTTCTGAGCATTTCTTACCCTCAAAGGCATTCACCGTATCTGGCTCAAAGTGCCATTACGGCACTTCATTTAGCTATATATTGCAACAATCATTTATTCAAATTTAGCAATTTACAAGGGCTGGAATGGGCTCTTTTTTGGCGCTTTCGGAGGCGCTAAAGAGCCGTAATGTGGGAATAGGTTGTGAACCAAATATCTGCTGTGTAGGGTAAAACATGAGCTACCGTACTCGGACTCTTCAGTTTCAGTGCATATTTTTAAAGTCCACAGATATAAATTCTAGAGAAACTGTGATAAGCTGGATGTCGTTTAAAACGTAACAGTATTACTCGAATATTAGCAAATCGATGTTTCGGAATGATAGCCTTCACAACGCAGGCTAAATTGCGGCCAACACACAAAACTCATTACGATTTTGAGTATACAAAAATAAAAAAAATTGTCACCTTCTTTATGCATGTCATGAATTAGCGCGTGGGCAAAAATTGCTCCAAATCCGCCGAAATTTAAAGACCTGAAAAAAAGGTATTACGACCATTACACACAGCACCCACAACGTACTTGCAGCAAACGCGACGAAGTAACGGTTAAAACTCCACCCAGAAAGAAATTAACCTTCCTGTTGACATCCTGGTCATATAGAGTGCGCAGTTTCATTCGAATTCTTCAAGCACAGGTACTCGAAAATGCCTTTCTTCCAAGACAAATACTAATAAAGAACTAACTGGCCTGGTACTGCGCAAAAACCATATCGAAATTTTAGTAAATGTTAAGGCAAAAGCTTTCTGTGACTCATCATTTGTCGCGCTGTCCGTTCGCGAGAAATCACATTTATTTGCGAGATTCTGCGGTGTACTGTGACACTGTGACATCACCATGTCATCGAAATTCACTGCACGTGTCATCATGGCCGGATCTGACGTCATGGTGACGTCACATCAGATTATGAATAATAATAGGAAGTTGCATCATCATGACTTCGCATCCTATCATGACAGATCACATGACCAGGTGATTGACGCATACAGCATTCTATCTCTGCCGGGCCTGCGCTTCAGGCTTCCGTGCTATGCCTTTCATTTGGCGCTTCCTCGAGTGGAGCATATTTAACCTTTAAGAAAGGAATTCGTGCTTCAGCGGGAATCGAACACGTACCTTTCCGATCACCAGCTGAGCGCGTTTACACCCTAAACCATGCCGGAAACTTGCTGTGATAGAGCAGGCCGTCATGAATAGAGAAGTGGTTGGATGAATGACGGGGAGCAGGACTTGAAATAAAGTCCGAAAGTGCACTTATCTACAGATCATTCCGCTGTTCAGTGGCCTTGTCGACAGTGGCAAGCGAGGACACATCGTAAGGACAGATGTGGTCAGACGACGAAGCGCTAGGCAATGGTGAGCGGGAAAGAGCGTCGGCGTCTATATGCTTCAGGCCTGATCAATAAATGGCATGAATGTTATACTCCTGAAGACGGAGAGCCGAGCAGGAAAGGCGGCCGGATCAGTCTTTCAGAGAAGCCAGACAGCCCATGTAATGGTAATCCGTGACTACATAAAATAGTCGGCCATACACATATGTGGAAAAGTTTCCGATGGCCAAAAAAATGCAAAACATTCTCTTTCTGTTACAGTATAATTACACTCAGCTTTCGTCAAGCCTCGGATGGCATATGCCACCACATACTCTCTGAAGCCAGGTTTTCGCTGCTTAAGGATGGCACCGAGCCCAATACCGCTGGTGTCGGTGTGAATCTCCGTAGGTACAGTCGGATCAAAGTGGCGGAGAATGGGAGGCGAAACCAAAAGGCGGCGTAAAGCGCCGAGTACGTTATCGCAGGTAGTCGTCCAGGCGAAAAGGTCGGAGCTTCCGGCAAGCAACTGAGTCAGAGGGGCGACGATAGAGACAAAATTCAAGCTTAAACGTCGAACATAGGGACAGAGACCGATAAAGCTGTGGAGCGGCTTCAGGGAGGTTTGCTTCGGAAACTCGGCAACTGCACAAAGTTTGGTGGGCTCGGGGAGAATGCCGCCCTTAGAAACAGCGTGGCCTAAAATTGGGAGTTTTTGGGCAGAAAAGTGGCACTTTAATAAATTCAACTGAAGCCCTGCATCAGCGAGATACGTGAGGACATGCTTCAGGCGGACAACGTGAGAAGTAAAGTCGATAGAAAAAAACTACGATGTCATCCAGATAACAAAGACAGGACTGCCACTTGAGTCCGCGGAAAAACAGTGTCCATCAGACGTTCGAAAGTAGCCGGGCCCATTTCAAAGGCCAAACAGTAAAACGTTGAACTCGTATAAGCCGTCCGCTGTTATAAAGGCAGTTTTCGAGCGGTCAGCGTCAGCCATTGGCAGCTGCCACTAGCCAGAGCGTAGATCTAAAAATGTGAAATACTCGGCTCACTGCAAACAGTCTAGGTCGTCTTCGATTCGTGCCAGAGGATAGACATCCTTAAGCGCGGTCCTGTTTAGAACCGATAATCGCTTCGAACCCGCATGGAACGATCTTTATTAGTGACCAAAACAATCGAAGACTCTCATGGACAGTTACATGGATGTATGACACCCCGTCAAAGCATATCATCCACGTTATCAGCAATGACTCGGCGCTCAGAGGATGGTACGCGATAAGGACGCTGACGTAAATGTGCGTTTGTACCGGTGTTGAAAGTGTGCGTAACGACAGACGTGCGTCCCAGAGCAGTATTAGGAAGATCGAAGGAAGAAGTCAAGCTCTATAAGAGGGTAGCGAGTGATCGCGCTGCGCGGGTTCAAGATCTACGTCAAAGACCTGTTGAAAAACATCGTGTGGTGTCGAAGTGGTTGGTATATCGATAGAGCTGAGGACAAACGTCGAATGAAGTAAGAGTGTCAGGAAGAGTATTTACAAGAGCGGGATCAAGTTCTTCAATATGGCCAGACACTCGCCGCGTAGCAGGCCGGACGGACAAGAAAATGGATTTGAGACAGACATTACGCTAAGGCCATCTTCGAACTTGAGAGCAGCTAAAGGAGGCAGGAATGCCGTAAAGACAGTCGAAGTAGAAATAGAATAGAACGAGGACAGCAGAGAATGAAGGCATGTCTGTCTCTTACAGACCGGGCAGCGACGTTTGACAAGGTGATATCACAAAGAGGAAAAAAGGCAACTTCCACGCGGGCTCAGTCGATAACGGCACAATATGTGGAAAGAAAATCGTATCCCAGGATGATGTGTGAGCAGTGAGAGATTACAATAAACTCGATGGTGTATAAAACATTTTCGATAAGAGCCGACAGCCGTGCATGCTGCTGAGGAATGGATACGATGTGATGACGCAGTGCGAAGCGGAAAGCCGGAAAGCGCGGTGGTCACCTTGCGAAGTCGACGGCAAAGTGCTTCACTGATGACGGATACGACATCGCCCGTGTCGACAAGAGTGAGTATTGCGACGCCGAGAACACGGAGAACTTGAAGAGCTCGAACCATGCGAAGTTCAGGCGCCGGGAACTACGATTATTTGACCATTTACGTCCCCACATCGGTAGTTACGCGAACAGAAGTATATCCGAGGTTTCAACAGGCGGCAGGTAAGTGCGTAAGTAAGTAAACCTCCAGTACAGAAAATATTTGCCAAGAGATTTACTGTTCGTGCATTTAAGTGCAGCAAAAGGCCATAGCTTCGAGCGTATGCCATTATTGGTGTAGCAAGTATGTTTAGAGTGAAGTACTTTTTGGTCCAAACGATGGCACTTGTAAAATCAATAGAAGCTACAGGGCGACTTCAGGAAACAAGAGATGATTGGTTTAAAGAATATGGGTTACCTTAAATACGCGGGAATTAGATAACGAAAATTACGACATTATGTTTCAACACTGTGAGGTACAGCTTAAAAAGAAGCTTAGCCCAATAAGAATCTTACCATGGGAGTCCCTCCTCAAAAAAAGGTGGTTGAAATAAATCTATCGGGAACTCTGAAATTGAAAAAAAAAAAAACAGATGCTTAGATAACTAAAAGCAGGAGATATTGATCTTTGATTGCTATAATTTTACGAAACTGAAATTAGGCATGCCATAAAAATAAAGAAATAAAAACATTGTCTTTAAGATACTTAGTAGTCTGTATAGACTCTCATTTACAAGGTGCTAGACAAGCGGAAGTTTGTGGCGCCCTTAAACAGAGAAGATAATAAAGCATTACATGTCATGCCTTTGCATGTGTTAACATGTTCCGATATACTAACGCGAAAAAGTAACAACAAAACGTGGAGCATGGAGTCGCATGGTGTGAGTTTGGCACGGTGGGTATAAAAGGAGCCATAATTTGAAACAGTATAAACACCTCTTACCCAAGTGATTCTTGCGGCTGCAGTGATCACAATCTGTGAGCCCCTTTCTGACGATCCATCTGTATTGAAGAGTAGCAAGTAGTTATACAAAAATTAAGACATGAAAAACAACAGAAAAGGCTAACGAGAACCAAGTAACAGTAAAAAACAGCACAGAAGGCGACAATCAGTGAATTCAGGCTCCGAAACAAGAACATTTGAATGCTGCAATATTTCAAAGCAACCAAAGTATCAGGTAGGGGCGGTGGGCGAAATAAATCGAGTTATTGACAGTCTGTGGCACTGTGCAGGATACTTGAAGTTTGGATAAACTCAGTACCTCCCCTAGCTGTTTCGACGCTTTAAGATTACTAACATGTGCCATGAAGACATGGAAGTCAGCCATTGGAACGCCTTTCAATTTAAATGCTTCATGTAGAGTCACTTTAGTGTTATCACCACAAGAGCGTCAATGGTCTTTGTAGGCAGTCGACAAAGAATGACTAACGTAATAACTACTCGAGGGCATTCTGTCACTTGTTCAAAGTTCCGATGACTGCATTACTCGTAGAAGTAAGTTGCAGAAAGAATATTTTGCGGGCTTTTATTGCACGTTTTCTGTTACTGTTGTACCCAGCGCGCAAAATGGGCACTTAGGGCGCGTGATCAAAATTTTGTAATTTATTACATTTTGCTTTGCCCGCGGTAGAAGGTCGCCTTTGCCACGAATCAGCTGGACCAGTTTTTATTTCACAGTAAAAATTGTGCAGGGAACGCAGTGTAACTTTGTCAGGTGACCTGTGACTACGAACGAGATTTTAATAATGACGCAGTCTGAAATCCAAATTTCAGATATCACGCATGAGAATGTCTGCTCTAACGACTACGGCAGTGGCGGAGAAGCGGGGGGCGGCGAATATTTGTTTTTCTACACACCCAGACGAAAGCAGCGCGAGATAACATATGTTCAGCTCTTTGTATTCTTTTCTGACTCCCACATGGGAGACTATTTAGTGAATTGACCATGAATGCCCTTTATATCGAAGGAACTATTAGTTGAGTGCTTGTGCCATCGAACCATACTAAGAGCCCGGTATCCTGCAGAGAAGATGATAATTTGACTTAATACTAGGCCGGCAGCCCGTAAACTGTGCGAGCCATTGGTTCTACAGAGCCTCAACAGAAAGCTTGTCGGGGACGTCACCTGCGCTGCGGATCACAGCGCGCTTATGGAGCAGGAAATGAACCTGTCGTACTGGAGCCAAGAAAGCAGGAGATTCGCTCATGACATCTGCGTGCGTGCGACCCACCACGTAGTCTTGGCATGTTTGTCGTCATCTGCTCACCGTACAGGCCGCGTGACTGCATTTTCGACTGTCGAAAATGCTGCTGCAGCTTTATATTGGTCACGTGAACTTTTTCCAAAGCTGAATGCAACAGTGCACCATGCAGCTGCTTCCACCATGACAGTCCTGAGTTGAACTCAGGAGCTTTGAAAATTCACGAGCGCTGCCCGTGTTCGCCTGTTGAATAGAACACCTCACGCCAGAGACGTCGCACGAAAATGTTAACCGAGTACATGCGATGGTCGGTATACACTCAATAGGCTTTCCGCCTTCAGCGAAGCGATGCTCCCAACCTCCTCGTTTCTTCTGCACGTTCGAAGCTGGTAGACTGAAGTCACTCATTGTAAAAAGTGCCAATTTTCCGGCATTCCGCTCGCGCTCCGCTTTTCTTGAAAGCTTTCGGGCATTGAAAACTAACAGGATAGTTAAGCGGGCGAGTTGGTGATACTTTATCCGAAAAAAACAGCGCGAACAAACGGGGACGACAGGAAGAAACAACGGGAACAAGCGCTGACTCTCAACTAATGTTTAATTGCAGAAAACACATTTATATAAGGTGCAGAAACAATAAAAGACCAAAACCAGACCGATACGTCGATGATTTTTTTATTCTCGTTGAAAAAACAGACTTTGCTAGGCCCATGTCTACAGTGTTAGAAGTATTCAAAGCTAATTCATAGGGTTTGCAGTTCACCACTGAGGGACCGGTTGATAACAAGATACAATTCTCAGATTTGTGTTTGACTGAATGGAAGGGGCACATGTGTTGGAATTACGCACCACGGGCCACTAAATCGTTGCTGAACTACAAATCGCATCATTCTAAGGCAGTGAAATGTGGAATTGTTGTTTCATCATTGTCTTCTGCGCTGTCAAAATCCTGTCACCATGCTATGAAACAAAGTTTCGATAACCAGGCTAAGAGACTTAGGGAAGCAGGTTATCTAGCTGAGCTTATATCTTTGGGTTGCAATAAAATAATCAAAAAGCTTAAATCACTGGCATTGCTGCCGCCTTTACAAAAGAACCGAAACGGAGAAAGTTCGCAGTCCTTCCCTATGTACATCGCCTTTCTCATGGTCTTAAAAATATTGCCCATAGGTATGAAGTTGACGTTGTTGCTGAACTACAGCGCTTTGCCCCTAATAAGCTCATTAAAATTTGTTCATTGGTGGAAAATAAGTCCCTCAATCCTAATAAATCTGCAGCATCTTGTGCTGTTAAACACGATAAAAGATTTGTGCCGTGCTCCCAAGGGGTAGTTTATAAAATTCCTTTGTCCTGTGGTCAGATATACATTGGGCAAACGGGACGATGTATTAACACACGTCTCAGAGAACATCTCAACTCATTAGAATCTAATCGCTCCACTAAACTAGTTGATCATTGCCGTGTGTGTCAATCCTGTTTTCCGTCTTTGCATTTTACTGACATTTTGTACAAATACCCCGACCAGTTCACCAGGGAAAACATCGAGGCGTATAATATGGCTAAGAAAGAAAGATTGTGTGTCAGAAAACCTTCCCTGCTCCTGCGTGACTGCGAAGTTGCATATCTGGACATCACATAGTAACATGTGCGGTCTGGTTTTGGTGTTTTATTGTTTCTGCAACCTTATATAAATGTGTTTTCTGCAATTACACTTTAGTTGAGAGTCAGCGCTTGTTCCTGTTGTTTCTTCCTGCCGTCCCCGTTTGTTCGCGCTGTTTTTTTTTTGGTTGAAAACTAGAAACGTTTATTTACCTAACTAAACTATTCCTAATATTACACGCTAATATGTAACTTAGTTAACGTGATGGAAAGGCTGGTCCAAAAATGCACTTAATTTGCTCTATTTGCCTTTGACAGTGGACCGACAGATTATGACTAAAAGAGGTGACATGCCATCGACCCGCCCGAAACGGGCCTTACAAGCTGCTTTAAACGTGTACGGACCTCTGCGAGCCAGCACCGAGAGCAAACG
The DNA here is from genome assembly GCF_055883805.1 of Amblyomma maculatum. Taxonomy (NCBI): domain Eukaryota; kingdom Metazoa; phylum Arthropoda; class Arachnida; order Ixodida; family Ixodidae; genus Amblyomma; species Amblyomma maculatum. Next base: position 82,207,853 of record NC_139348.1, on the reverse strand, counting down.
TGTTTTTTGGTGGCACCTTGACAGGGGGCCTAACGCGAGCATGCATAAGAGACGTACGTGTCTCTAATCTCACCGCAGGCACGTACTACCAGCGTCCCCTCCCCACATCGCGGCCTCCCGAGGCGTCGGCTACAGCCACTACCATCGACCGCCGGCCAACTGCATTGACAAAGCTACCCAGATGAATTTCTCAAGCAGTGCACCTACCCAAAACAGCCATGGAGGTGCAGGGCAAATACCTCGACCCAACAACTTACAATGAATGTGAGTGGACACTGGTACTTTGAGCATACAAGGGTGGAAAACCAAGCGCTAAAACGCTGTCGGCACTGGTGCAAGGAGCCTCTGCTTCGGTTAAGCATACAGCGTCTGCCATCGATACTCTCACTGATGTTGGCTCTGTGACGTTTAAACTGGCCTAGCCGGCTCAACAACAGCAGCTCCACGTGAGGCATGCAGTCGCACTATAGCACTAGCAACTGGCCTCCCTGCCTCAAATAACTATACCGAGGTCCTCAGGCCCAGAGCAGGCCTGGCTTTGAATGGGGATCCCATGGCGCAGCTCCTCCTGCAATTCCTGCAATCATCGCCGCAGGCCACGACTTGAGGGACCTTCACATGAGGATCCATCCTACCAACAAAACATTTATGGTCCCCACACCACATTTGTATAGCGTCCTCCGCCTCGTCCAAGTAACTGAAGTGGTTCTCAATAAGGAGCAGCTACACTGTTACCTGAATTTATTGCACCTCCTCCCGATTGAGGGCGCTGGTTGATATGACAATCTTGCAGGGCGGAAACACTTCGGCAGATAATGCAGGACCTATTTAGGGAACTTTCCAAGGTGGAAGAGATTTTAATTAAGGTAGCCATTACTCCCTTATTGCAAGTAACTGATCAACTGGCTTTCGCCCACCATCTGGTTTGCTACTATCCTGATTAGCTCAGAGGGTAGAGCGACTACCCTGGAAAGACGGTGGTCAAAGGTTTGATCCCCTAACCAGGACTAATTTTTCGGTTCAAAGTTTCTGAGAAGCTAATTATTCCCTTATTAGAAATTTACTCCATCTTCAGAAAGTCTAAATACTAAACCATATGTGTGCCTAATGAATGCCGTAGCTTGATGAGAAAACTTGTAGGCTTGGCTTGGTAACTCTTTCTAGAAGTTGAAGCCTGGGTTCACCTGTCTGTACTCCAACCTGCCTCTAGAATCACAACTGCCATAAAGGTGTACACTCGTCGAGTAGAATGAATCTCCAGCAAAAGTAGGTGGCAATTTGGTGATCTTCATGCTGTGTAACAAAACCAATTTACTGGAGATGTTCGCTAGCAGCTAAAATATTTGACCTTAATGGTAACTGTAGGTCCCATAGGTATGTAAATTAACTCCCTAGTAAAAATTCTGTGACTTACATTGGGTTCGGAGTGGCTTGCTTAAAAAACCTTCTCAACATATTGCCTTGCGTGTTGTTGGATACTTTTTCTAGCAATTCTAGAAAAGAGCTATCCTTCGAAAGGTAGGGAACCTGCAGCAAAACATAATATTTACCCCAAAATATTAGCTTCAATTTCACTTCTTTGCTTGCACTATGCGTTTCTTGCACAGAATCGAGTCCCATTACGGCGAACGTTTTATACGTTATGCTGATTCACTGCTCACGCTGTTATAAAAGAATAATATTTGTACTTCGGTAAAGAATACTTTTTTATTGCTTTATTGATATCAGTATTGGCTGCCATGGCGCCTTTATTGAGCGCAGTACCAAACGGCAGATGCAACATGCTTACGTTATTGATTCAGGTTTAGCACACGAAGAAACTTCCAATGGTTATTCAGTATATTCCGCCAGTCGTGCTTATATGCAACCGTCATACGGCAAAGTGCTGTTACAGATGCAACGTTTGCAAGTCTAAATATTACATGCTCGAGTTTTAAAGCGAACCAAAATTCCGTGAATGAATTACGGCATCCTTTAGGGCTTTTTCATTACTTATATGCTTCAGCAATCACAGCGACCCTTCTTCGGAACATGCTTGCCGTAAGGATTTCAAGTTTGGTCCTTCGGCAGCAGAGCATTCCGGACAAAAGAATGACACATAAAAATACATGCAAACATAATATTCTCTGCATTTTCTCAGAGAAGGAGATTTGCATACAGATTTTAAGCACCCTATTTGATGGAGTTATTTTGAATGGACATCAGCCGTTACTTCGAATCTGTTTTAAAGCGTCTGGAAACAAACATGGTGAAACAGAGTGACAAAAAGACGCGGCACCAGTGAAGGGAGCAGCGAAGTGCTGCCGCTAAAATAGCTATTACTGAAGGTAAATTCTGGGACCATGAAAAGCTTTAAATCGCCTCGGCTGAATTAATATACTCATCCTAAATGCGTCATAACCAAAAAGTGAGCTGCGTCTAAGAAAAAGAGATTAGTAAACGTTTGTTTTGTCAATAAAGAGAGAAGATTGTAAAATTTACATCAAACATGGTTGCTGATAAAATGTATTTACACAAGTATCCTTTCGAAATTATCACCAAAATTGCAACATTAAATTATCAGCTGCATGAACAGCGAATTGAAGATTACAGAAGGAAAATTTCTCTCCATGCGACTCCGAAAAGAATATTCGAGGCAAACTGCCGCCAAAGCGTTTTCAAGCTATTCTAAATTAATTGGTCTTTCGGACTCAAACTTGTCTCTTTGTATGCCGGCCGTCTCTTTCAATTTTCTCTCCTACATCGCGCAACATCGGTAATGCTTACTTTCACCTCCATGCTGTGTTCATTGAGATAGAGAATTCATGAATCGCGCTCTTCTCCTCACACATATTTAGTTTCTTGTTCCCTCTTTGCCTTACAGCAATCGGTATACAACGATTACTGCTTTTTCCTAAATTCGCATACCTTAGCTGATTCGACACCTCTGTACTAACCTCTGTAGCTTAGTGTTGAGAAAATTAAGCTGTTATTTTCTTCCCTGTTTTGCGATAAAAGCCGACGCGCATTAACCGCTTTAGATTCATTCCAACTTTGCATTCTTTATATAAATTCAGCATCGGCTCTAAATAGAAAAAAAGTTCCTTAAAAATTGGAAGTATTGCTGCCCACAGGGAACTATTTTTACCGTTCCAAGATCGCTAAGAACAACAACAAATTCTTAGTTCTGAAAATAATTTGAAATTCTCCCGTGCGTTTGTTTTTATAAGCTAATGTTCATCTTCAAGTAGATGGTTATTACCTCCGTTTTTTTTTAATGGTGTATTTGGGTGTACTGAACACCTTGCGTAGGCATAAGTTTAAATGCAGTGGAGAGGTTACTGGCTGGCAATATTTATGAGTGGGGTTTCAGTTTTTCCTTCTTCTTAGATTACGTACATTTGTCCACAATTTGCGATATAGCGTTAGTGATTTTTTTCTAGTTCTTAAAGACAGTGGATAGGAAGCTCAATATTGTTGTATTTTAAGTGTTGCCTGCGTGCTGTGCGATGTCAGTGCACGTTAAAGAACCTCAGGGGGTCGAAGTTTCCAGAGTCCTTACGGCGCTGCTCATTACCTGAGTAGCTTTGGGACGTTAAACCCTACGAACCAACCAACCATCCCACAAGGATGGAGTCTCCGCATGCCTTGTTAATATCCTTTCAAAGCTACGGACTCAGTATCCAGCTTCAGCAGTGTCCCACCTGGCAAAATATGTGGTGAAAACCCAAGCTACGAATTCCGGCATTTTATAGTGTCCATCGAGCAGGGCGATGCCAAAATACTGTAAAAGAATTGCGAATAATGAAACAAAATTACGCGGAACACATGAGCTTCGCATTGAAAGGAATGGCAGAATAAACGTAGGCGACCCCACTACATGTACATCGCCACTTTAAACAAGCCATATTAACGTGTCTGCATGGCCTAGAGGCAACGTGAATGCAAAGATCTTGGCAGGCTGATTCTGATATCAAACATATTAAAGGACAGAGCCGAGTTGCCAGCTCCGGTTTAACGTGGCGTTATACGATATCGCGTTAAAAATGATGGACCCCTTAGAAGACGCTTATGCTCTCCACGAGCAGGATGCAAAACAAATATTGAAAGGAAACTGAAAAGATCCCTAGCGGCTTATTTAGAATGTTTATCCCGCGCCACCAGCCTTTACATTGCCATTTATTAAGTCTCAACTAATCTATACAGCTCCTCCGACGTATGGGCTACCAAAGAGCCATAAGTTTGAGACCCCGTTGAGTTTGATAGCTTATTTCATACGTGTTAATCTTCAAACTTTCTCCAGGTTTCGAACTCAAATTATCTTGTCACTGGTTGGAAGGAGCCCACGAGCACAAATTAAGGTCCTATTTTGGTGTGCATTAAAGGCTATTTAAAAGTGTGCAAATAAACTTTGCCGTTGATGACTGCACCTTCAGTACTTAAACTAATCACTTGTTGCCGGAAATGTCATCACTCCACTTGAAGGATTTGGCCCTACTTGCTTCCACTATTCAAACACTGCATCTTTCAACAAGTTCGTTTGAATCAGGTCCTTGAAGTAGCATTAGGACCATCTATTTCTGTCACGGCGGCTAATTTCGAATGGAAAAACTTGAAGCCCGCTCACTGAATCGTTTAGACAAGGTTCCAAAGTTATTCTAAGATGTGTAGACAATTCCTTTTGAATCGCGATATCGGATGCATTGTGGACTTTACTGTGCACCTTAACAGCATGGAAATGAGCACTACTGCCTCTCTCTAAAGTCGATAGCCGCGTTCCATTCCTAGATGCACTTATCTGCCTACAATTATCAGTACTAACCTTAAACATTTAAAACAAAAAACCGAACTAACGCTTATCATCACCTCTCTATCTTTGCTTCCATTCTCCTGATTTCCCAAAAGCCGTCCCTGGTTGTTCGCTGCTTGGCTATAAGAATTTGTACTGGAGACAAAGGCTGCTGGCTTATACGTACGCCTCGGGGGTTCTGCTTCTAGTTACATTGGACATTTATTGAGTGTATGGAATGCCAACGCGTCAATTATGCGCTGCATAGGACCCGGGTAAGCAAATGCGGCAATAATTTCGTTATCTGGCAGCCACAGCTTCCACTGGGCCCAAGCAGGTGTGATCACACGTTGATTAATTAAACGAGAGAAAACGAACTGAACAGCACATTGAGAATCTGTACCCCATAAACGAAAGTTGTGTGGAATTGATGATGCACCGCACGAAAGGCGCGGTTTCTCAGTTTTTTATTTACTCTGAATAAGGCTCTCGCTTCGAAGCGAAGCGTTATTTCAACAGGAAGATTTGTAGTCACGTTGCTTAAATTAAAAAGCAGTTTCAGGCATTGCCCTATTTTTGCAACCATATGCCATGGTATATCAGGGTTTAGATGATATAGGCTTGATATCAGAATCTTACATGGACGCAAAGTATGCAGTGCCTGTGCAAGGGGGCGCGCACTATTGCCGTTGAACTGTATCATCCACAAATAAATATAAATAAACGCGACTATTTCTAGAGCGAACTGCTAGAGCTTGCAGGATTACTTAGCTCAGGGATACTACTCTGAGGCGATGTCGAACCTTCAGCGAGAGAGCCTCAGTGGAACGTAAGTGTTAAACGCGGTGGCATTGACTGAATGCTCTCAAGTACCAGCATGCGAAGTTAATCTGTTCACGCCAAAGCATGTTTTCATATGGGTGGAGGCCACACGTTTCGTAATTTTCCTATTTTGTACGAGGATATATTGGCTATATTCGACTACGGCGAGTATGTGTTGACATGATGTTGCTAATTATAGTAAGCTTGACACCCAAATACAAGTCCAATTGCCTCTCCCATATATCAACGTTAACCTTCTCCTGTTCATGATAAATTCAATCAATCCCCACAAACACGAGAGTTTTATCCTCGCACCTGCATTTCAGTCGTTCGCTAATACACTTATCTTCCTTTGGAACATAATTAGGTACCCTTAACGACAAATAGTTATCTTGCACTCTCATCGCATTGCCCTGCATTCGACTATTTTGTCTTCATTTCGGCGAAATTATAGCTTTCGCATTCATCAACTGAGAATTTCGAAGATTACTAAAAGTTAACATTACACCAAGCATTTTTCGCTCCATACCTTTTCCAATTGTCCGCAATGCTTTTAAACCCGTTTAGTTATCAAGCCTTTTTCCACCGCACAGGTGAGTACAAGTATTATGTACGTGTTATATACTTTCCTCTTGAAGGTGCAGGAAAGCTGTCATCCCTGACCTAGGTATTTGCCGAATTCGGCTCATTTGACTGACACTGCTTGGTATTCCTTTTTGTGGGGCGAATCTGAGGTCCCTATCTGTCCAAGGAAAAGGTGCTCCTTAGCCACTTCTAGCATCTTGCAAAATAATGCCCGTTCCTTCCTAGATGGTTGTATTATTTTATGCGTATTATTGTAGGCCTTCTGTTTTTCGTTTCTTGTCTAGGATATTGTTCAATCCATTCAAGTCGTCAACAGGGATACCAATAAATTAGCGTCATCATCGAATTCGACATTACCGAAGCATGAAGTGCTGCTTTGACTACTTTCCTCACTGTTACCCTTTTTTATGAAGATTTATTGCTTTATGCAAGATTATGTTGTGAAGCCGCTTATATATATATATATATATATATATTGTGACGGAGGACAAGCAGAGACGCGGCCGTTCTTTCGAACGCCCAGCTTTATTCTGTCTTCATCGTCTTCTCTTCGCTCAATCACTGTTCACTTCGTCATTGCCTACGCCATCACACTCGGCCACGACTGCGTTTGTCCTTAATTGGCTTATTGTCTGGATCAGCGATTGGCACTTTGCACATCCCCAGGTGGTCGAAATTACTCCGAAGCCCTCCATTACGGCTCCTCTTTCTCTCTTTCCACTTTCACTCCCATCTTCCTCCCTTCCCTTACGGTGCGGTTGCGGTGTCCACAGAAAAACAAGTGAGACAGTTACCGCGCCTTTCCCTTCCTATAAATAAATCAGTTCTGTGCAGGACGCTTTGGACAGTTGCCACTTGGGCGTTCTGCAGAGGCCTTGATATTAGTCATGCTCCTGAATGTTTCTCCAATGCCAGTTATTTGCTGTTGACTTATTCTCTTTGCGCACTATTCGATGTTTCTCCCTGATCTGGAACTAACTTCGTGAGGCATCCGCAGTGGTGACAATAATTGAAGAAACTTCACCACAATACTTGATACTGCTACCATCGTTTCCACCGGAAGCACCGTGCCGTGCACAGCTTCCCTGAGTACGCCGGTAGGTGTGGGCTCCTACCTTCCCAACGAACTCGCGACATTTCCGCGCGGACTTCACATCTAGCACACTGACATTGGCCGCAGTGAGGCCTTTTTCTCCTGTAATTATTTCACATTCAACTTGCTGCCCTTTCCGGATGTGGCTGAGTTTAAGGGAGTGGTGTAACGCGGTGTGGTGGACAAAAATGTTCTCCCCAGTGTCAGTTCGGTTGATGAAGCCGTATCCGCCTACCACGTTAAACCATTTCACAGTTCCACTCATCCGCTCTCGGGAAACAAAGGCTTTCTTTGGGTGCTCCACCGCTTCTTGTTGGTGTTGAATGCGGTTAACCTCGCTTTTAGGATGCTCGTCAACGGGTAGGCTAGAGGCGGTACGGCAGGAGCGGAGCTGCACATTACCGTTTTCGAGGGACAGAGCCACGTCCCCGGACATGAGGTAGTCTGCGCCCAATATGAGATCAGCAGGCAAGTCTGCAAACACAGGGATGGCCACCAGGACCTTACTGACAGCCTCAGTCGATATCGCAGATATCGACTGCACCGACGGGAACAGCGCTTCCCCCCAAGCCTTGCAGAGGAGACGAGGTTCATTGACTCATCGGGCCCGGTGCATGACGTTGAAGTAATGCCGTTCGCTGAGCGCCGGTGTCAATCAGTGCGGTCAACTCGCCGATGCCGTCAACGTGAACCGGCAGAAAGGGAAGAGGGTGGTTCTGGAATTGTATGCGTAGGCGGGCAGCATGAGGACAATCCTTGTACATGTGGCCCTGTTGTCAGCAACCGCGGCGTTGCTGTTGTGCTGCGGCAGATGTCCCGGCGGCAGCAAGGATCCCGCGACGTCTGGCGGTGTCGTGCAAGGAGGCCGCTCGGTAGACAAAGACGGAAAGGCTGTCAGTGTCCAGTGTAGACATAATCGATGCGTGGGTGGCATCGTGAAGCCTGTCGACAATGTACTGTTTGGCTGCGGACGCGGGCCACTCGATGTTGCAGGCCTGAAGAAGGTGGACCTTATAATAAATGTAAAGTGCGACATCTTCACCTGGAGCCTGGCGCTGCGCTCTCATCGTCGTGAATTTGGCGTCGTGCGCCCTGGCCAAGGGTCTAAACGCAGCAAGAAGGGCGGAGGTCCAGGCCGTCCAAGTAGTGTAGCAGCGGCATTCGTACTGGTTCCAGGCGCGGGCGGCACCACGGAAATGGCTGTAGACCAGGCGGAACGCCGGGCAGCAGCGTCGACAGGTTCAACCCATGCTTTGGCGTCATCAGAGAAGCCACGGAACTCCGGAAGCGGTACCGGTGGTATTGGGTACCCAGAGGACATCGAGACGCGGCCAAGCGCTGCGGCGAAAGTGGCGGAAACCTCCCGGAGGTTGGAGAGCACTTCGGAAAGGAGGGCCGCCAGAGCCGAGTCCGCCTAGGAGGCATTGACGCCGTTCTCGGGTGGAATAGGGGTCCCAGGCGCCGAGTGAGCCGGCCGTTTGACTGCCCGGCTGCTTCGAAGGAGGAGAGGCGGGTCGTGGAGGTCCGGGTCGGGCCCGACGTTCGTCGACTGCGCCATAGTGACGGAGAACAAGCAGAGACGCGGCCGTTCTTTCGAACGCACAGCTTTAGTCTGTCTTCATCGTCCTGTTCTCTTCGCTCAATCACTGTTCACTTCGTCATCGCCTAGGCCATCACAATAGATAGATAGATAGATAGATAGATAGATAGATAGATAGATAGATAGATAGATAGATAGATAGATAGATAGATAGATAGATAGATAGATAGATAGATAGATAGATAGATAGATAGATAGATAGATAGATAGATAGATAGATAGATAGATAGATAGATAGATAGATAGATAGATAGATAGATAGATAGATAGATAGATAGATAGATAGATAGATAGATAGATAGATAGATAGATAGATAGATAGATAGATAGATAGATAGATAGATAGATAGATAGATAGATAGATAGATAGATAGATAGATAGATAGATAGATAGATAGATAGATAGATAGATAGATAGATAGATAGATAGATAGATAGATAGATAGATAGATAGATAGATAGATAGATAGATAGATAGATAGATAGATAGATAGATAGATAGATAGATAGATAGATAGATAGATAGATAGATAGATAGATAGATAGATAGATAGATAGATAGATAGATAGATAGATAGATAGATAGATAGATAGATAGATAGATAGATAGATAGATAGATAGATAGATAGATAGATAGATAGATAGATAGATAGATCGATCGACCTGGTCGACCGAAATTCTGCATCTTCGGCTGAGTATTCCAAATTCCAAGCTGGGAACGTTGTCAAGTTGACGTCGACGCAGCCTGGTGTCGGCTACAAAATCATCGTAGGAGTTCTCTGTGACGACGGGGCATGGAGCCTGCGAGATGGCAGTGAACTTTACAAGTCTTCTACTGCTCACGCAAGTTGGTTTTTGTTCTGCCTTTGAAAACGTCCCACTACGTTTGGCAGCTTCCATCCCATGTGCTCTATCTGACGTTTGACTGTCAACGACGCGGTTTCACGCGGGAGAATTATGTGCGAGTCAAGAGACATTTTTCGCTTTTGTGTAGACAGGTATTTTACTTGTCAATTTTTCTGCTCTGTGTTGGAGATGTTGAGCCTAACCTAGGTGCATCAACTGAACAATTCCACGAGTCACTGAAAGGTCAAAGTGCAATACTTTCCAAGTTATCGCAGCCAACCGTAGACGTGATTGGCATGATAGCTCGGCTTCTTTCCTTAGAAATGAAGCTGCAGAAGATTGATACCATCGAAGTAGCCCTAACTAGCGTTGAAGATCAGCAGCGACACAATCATAAAATGCTGATAGGAATCGATAAAAAAATAGACTTTCACAACAGTAAAAGGGGTTTTAATCTGATTTTTTACGGCCTAATTTATTCTGATCCCAATATGACGGCAGCCAAGTCCCAGTAGCTCATAAGAGATCAGTGTACTACGAAGGTTGAATTATCTTCGGTATCTGTCGAACGTGCTCACAGGCTCGGTCCACAAACTGAAGCAAAAATCGGCCTATCGTCGTTAGCAAACGTTGTATACAACACTCCACCGGTGGCGAATCTCACGAAAACTGTATTGCAACGCCATTTAGTAACAGCTATCACGAATTGAAAGGATATTGGCGATTCTCATTTTATCAGCATGTATGTGTAGCTGTCTCTATAGGTGTCACTGTAGCTAGATAGAATTTCGATGCAGTTTTCCTGAACTCAGTCGCCGGCTGAGTGTTTTATACCACTTTTGCTCACGACAGTACGTTTTAGGTCTTTTAAAGCACGCCAGGCTCTCCTTTCAGCTCTGTTTTCAAGAGCATACAAGTTGAAGAGACCGAGCGTTGCAATATGCGAACACCTTTCTCCTCATGTTCGAGATAAGCGAAAGAAACTATGGCCTTACGCGAAGCAAAATAAGGAAGGCGGAGTGAAACCGGTCCTGAAATACGATATGCTTCACATGGGCAGCAGGCGTGTTTTGACCCGCCGTAACCATCAGCGTCTCATAATTTTAGTGCGGTATGTTTAGCTACCCTTGCACATCACAAGAAACTTCCAATGGTGTTTGAGAACCATTCTTTTTATCTGCAGTAAATAACGAGACAGTTTGTTTAATGTACCTAACAATTAGGGAAGAGTCAACATAGTGATATGAGATACTCACCTGCGAATAAAGGTCTTCAAGCAATGTCATGTTAAATAAAATGTCTGAATACCCAAACTTGGTTGTGATCGCTTGCAACTGAAAAAACAGTATATAGGTTGCTATTATTTACTATTTCAACTTCACGATAGTAAAGTTCAAGTGTATTTTATTACTACATTTGCCTTCGGAACTAACACAACCTGCATGGTCGAGCGTGAGCGTGCCTGATTTTTTGATGGATGCTTGAATGCTTCGCTTGCTGAACTGGCTGACCACTATGTCCTGTAGCCTACATCTGAGCATATGGAAAACATATTTTATTCATTTTCATGTTTTTGTTCAAAACTAAAGGCCACGATGTGAGCTGAAATTATTTGGTTAGAAATTTCGCTTTTTTTTTGGTGCGCTTGTTTAACGCAGCCGACAGCCTGTGATCCCATTGCTGCGTTTTTGAAATTGTATGTGTTCTTTATCTGTGAGTTGCTTGCTCGAATTTGATAACAAATTTTCAGTGTTTTGTGCTTTATGAATTGCCTAATACTGTATTTTTGTACAGCTGCTTTATTTTTTCATTATCATTTTTCCGATATTATGAATGTAATGCCCACATGCTATGGTCTCAACTAGAGACTGACAGTATTGCAAATAAACAAATATCTTGTTGAAAAATTCACTTGATACCGTCTTGTTGAAAATTGGCACGTATTGCGATATTTGAAAAATCACTCTTTCTAAGTCACGAATGAAACTAAAAAAGAGCCTGCTGCGAATTTGATTGCCACCCTGTGCCATCTGCGTTCTCCTTTGACACTGTAGTAAAAAGGTAGCAAGAAAATAAAACTAAACATTACTAACGACATCGCTGTAGTTCAAGCATTTCCGTGCCCTGTCTAAACATCACTAACGACATTGCTATAGTTCAAGCATTTCCGTGCCCTGTGCGTGTGGAGTGGGCTCCCACACTGAGCATCTGTTTAGATAACCTGACAATTTGTCATCTCCATCGGAGCGAAAAAACCTCTGGTTGTGTTGACGCTGTCTCCAGAAGTCTCTGTAGTGCCTGCAGTGAAATTCCTCCACGGCTTAACGTGTGCTCTAATTTCAATCGTGAGCACCAACCTTCCCGGCGGTCTGATTTGCCTTCAGTAGGTTGCGACAAGGAGATTCCACGTGGATGCTATGTTGACATTTGCGATCAAATTCTGATAGACCTCGTAGACTGCTTTCCTGAACTGCCATTTCTTCCCATTTTCCGCTACGCTGGCGATGTTTGATCATTCGTTCACAACTGCCCTGGGCTTCCGGCGCCACGCAAGCTGCAACTTCGAAGCCACGATTATCACACTAACTGGCAACCTGATGAAAGAGCTTGATGATATGGGCCCCACCACCGAGAGTTATTGGTGTATATAGTGCCACTAACCTGCATTTTCATATTTAGGTCTGTTCTGCCGAAGGGTAGAGGTGCTCAATAAAATACAATAAAGTAAAGCCGATGCCTATGTAAACGCACATTCAGTGATTAATATTTTAGCATCTAGAATTTCGTAACTGTTCTCAAAATACTGCGTCCCTTTCTTTATGCTTATGTGGTAAACGACCTTTCTATACGGAACACTATTTGGTTTGTGAGAGCCTAAGTTAACATGAGGCCTGTCGCTCATTACTAGTTTTTATTGGTAAATAATTTCTTTTATACATACGATTTTCTTGCACCATTTTCTGCTTAAAATAACCACTGGGAGAAGAGGTGATGTTCCTATTCCAATTTTATTATGAGAGCAAATATGTGGCCCTTGAGAATTCAGTGTAGCATGTAAAACTGAATACCGAGGGCAGGGTTTGCCAAAATTATTGTAATAGGCTTAAGACAGGTACAGCTTGGTTATATAGGTAACTATATTTATATAAACAAGATGAAAGAGAGGAGTGTGACATTTTAAAAGCAACTGGAAACCTGCTCACAAACGATGAAACTGTACGCGTTACAGTCCATAAATTTTACACTACCAGAACTGCAAGAACGAAAATATACTCAGCGTTTTATAAATAAACAATTCCTAGACGTTTCTTGTCTTCTTGCGTGAGCTTCGCTGTCAGTGACTATCAGGGGATAATATAAATATATTTTGTACACACTGCTTCCTGCGGAAAATATTGAGCAGATTCTTTCTATAAATGCCAAAATAGTTCGATCGACTTTCTTCGTACACAATATTTGATAATCGTAAACAAGGACTGTATTATATTCCTCAACATGAAAAGAAAAATTTAAATAAACAATTATTTTCATATACAGACACTCAATATTGAAAACAAGAACTGTATTTTCTTACCTTCTTTAGTAACGAATCTTTCGTGCTGTTCTGAATTGTGGCCATATTACGAATTGATTTCACGAGTGTTGCATTAATCCTCTGAGCAATTTCTTCGACCTAAATCAAGAATGACTCATGTCACCACATCACATTTAAGACTCGAATCATGAAAAGCACAAGCTGTAGTAATTCGGCTTTAGTAAGAAAAGCACAAGCAGCATCATGAGGATACTATTATTCGACCCGTATTGATATAGCAGTTACGGCTTTCTGTCAATAGTGACTCTGGTAGTTTTGTGCTCTCGACGGCAAGCACGATCCTCCTAGATAGTGGCTGCGGAATTCGTTTCAAGCCTTTGCTACAATTGGTAATAATCCGGGAGGTGTTAGCGGTTTCGTATGTCCTGGAGAATGTCACTTTACATTAAATACTGTAATCATTAAGAGACCGAAAATTACAATTATGGCTGCAGTGCAAAAGGTGATCCAGTGGAAAAATTATTTTAGGCAGACAATTGTTTCACTGCTTCAGTTAAATGTAAATGTCCTTGTTTCATTGTACCAGCCGCTTTTTGCTGCTGGTGTTATGCCACAAAGCATATCCGTATGTATGATTTCCTGTCAGTGAAGGCGTTCTAGGCGAATCTATTGACGCTGTCCGGCGAAATAGAAAAAAGGCCTTGGTGCATGTCACAAAACGCCTACTACCCATCACAGCCAGAGAAAGATACTTATCGCAGTAACCGACGGTGTGGAAATACAAATAAGCTGGAAATGTACATGTTGATTTCAAGAAATTGTCCTACATACTGGAAATACAACACTGGAACACTAAGTGGAGTACATATGAGAACACTATTCGACAGCTTGATAGCCATTATCGAATGTATCACTTAAAAGCGGTAACTGAAGGCGTCATTTGGGTTTTCGAAGCTTTTAACTGTGATGATTGTTTCGAAAGACTGGAAAGTGTTGAAACCTTTGTTGGTATGCTTGGTCAGGACAGGTTTGAAATAATGGTAGGGGCGATTGAAACGGCCTGTAGGTCTATAGGCAAAATATTCACGGCTGCAACCTCTCGTTTATCGCTAATGTTTCATTATATCAGGATATAGAAACTATCTGAGCAAATTGTAGTAATAAAGGAGTCTACTTGCGCCGTTACATGCAACTCTCCAGGGTGTGGCACAGAAAGGCGGGTGAAATATTCGACTTCTGGCTAGCCAAGAAAACTTAGTAAATAAGAGAAGTGCCCTTAGCATAGGAGTAAGTATTAATGAATGGAGATGCCTTAGTGTGGGATCATGGTACCCTGTCGCTAGTTTAGCTAAATAATGAAGACCCAGTTATAAAGCATAGAGAGCTTAGAATTCAAAATTTCTTGTTCTCTATTAAACCATGCGAGCACCTTCTCGAGTTGTGCTCCCTGGTCCAGACGCCTAACCCAGGCATAGATTTAGCACAAAATCCTGGTTCGATGAATCAGTAGGGAGAAGTGAAATGTTTATTTCAGCGTATCATGTGTTGAGAAAATGCAGAAACCATAGAGACGCAGTATTCATTTTAGGTTGAGAAATTTTATACTGCATTGCAACTAGCAAAGAAAGGAACGATTATGAATCTGATAAATGCAGCCTCATCCCCGGAGGTCAAGGTGAGATAGCTTTATCTGCGGCCCACACACCGCATGGTGGCATGTTGCCACATTACTTCATGAAATGCCGGCGACACCTCTTGATGATGCTATTGTGGTAATAGAAGACTTATTTGGCGTTTAAACTGTAAAGCCAGCATGCCTTCAAGCGGAGCGCATGTAAGGTTTTATAGATGCAAATATAGATTTCAAACACAGATTCTGAGTGGTACCCGCGCAAAGAACAACCTGCTCCTATCGCACTCCAGTCGCCAGAATGTTGTATGTCACGCTGTCGTTCTCACAGTGTTATCAAGAAATTGTAGCGAAAATATAAATCGCTGTTGACGAGATCCAAACTATCTCCCTATAATGTAGAGGAGAATACTAAAATCAATCCTGGTTTGCAAGCATCGTTTCAGCCCAATCCACAAGCGTACTTAGAGAGCGCGAAAATTAAGCGGGATTCTTTGAAACCTTTGGTATCATCAGTGGGGAGAAATAGGTTCCCTTCAATACGTGTCAGACAAGCCGAAATTGAACACAGCCTGGAAGGTTTAAGTTGGGTCGAACGAAAGATAAAACTATTACAAATAGAGCATCCTTCACAGATATTTTAAAATTTTCTTTTAGCGCTGGAGGATCGTCTAAAGACGCTGTAACAGCAAACGGAAAGACTGTGACTACCGCTAAAGACATACACGTTTCTTAGCTATAAAAATCAAGTGGCAGTAATCTGTATAAAATCTTAACCTAGCTTAAAAGGCACATAAACGCAGGAGGATCGAGTTTTATTTTATTGATCACTCAAAACGAATATATGAGAAGAAAGCCAAAGCTCTTTCAATATATGTTTCAAATGACTATTTCTAAATAGCGAAATCTTGAAATTTTCCAGGCAATGACTTCATTGTGAAAGACATGTTGCCTTCTTTCATGATTGAGACTTTGGGTATACAAAAATTCTTCCCCTGACTGACGATAACACAAAGGTCCCAAACAAACCCCTCCGCGTTTACACAGACCCTCTTCACTAGTTATATCTTAATGCCAAAAAGAATATTTTACAATGTAGTCAAGTGTTACACACTTCGTTAGTGCGGGAAAAATGCCTGTGTACAGCCAAGTTGTTTATGTAACTTTGAATCCTCTATAACCTCGTGGCGTTTCTTATGCTTTAACTTGTTTTAACATGCACAATTTTAATTTCACTTCCTAATCATGTTTCCTAATCCTCCATATGCAAATAGATGAAATATCATTCTGTTCTCCATGTTGTAATAGTTTAGGCACAAACGTTCTATCCGTAGCAGGCATTTATAATTAAATAGCTTTATTTCTCCAAATCAGCATGCTTCCCTGAATGGTAGATCCTGTGCCTCTCAGCTCGTAAACCTATATCATGAGCTTCAGGACATTGCTGAAATGAACGCTGCCTACCAATGTAATTGGAACGAATTGAACTGCATCTCAGAACTCGTAAATTGTAACTTAAAAATGATTACCTTGGTCTCGGCGGTAAGAGTACACTACATGAATGACATATTTCCTCCGAACAGAGGCTATGTACATAACATTGTGTTGTCGAGGCAGTAATGCATCATATTATAAAAGAACTCCATCAACACCTGATAATCATATTGGTGCCTTGCCTGGTAACATGGCCTGAACGCCTAATATTTACGCCTACCTAGGTAGACACTAGGTAGGCGTATCCATTCTCCTCAAAGTTGAGGCGCTGTGTATAGAAGCCGACATTACTGGTAACCTAACCTTAGTGTGAGCTAAGAATTTCTGCCATTTCCTCGGTCTTAAGAAAATGTACTTACTAAAGCTCTATAATTATATATTTAGAACAGAGCACTTTAAAATTATCCTGTTCGTTCTTTTTTTCATGTTTTCTTCCACACCGTCACTCACATGTAGAACTGA
The DNA here is from genome assembly GCF_055883805.1 of Amblyomma maculatum. NCBI lineage: Eukaryota > Metazoa > Arthropoda > Arachnida > Ixodida > Ixodidae > Amblyomma > Amblyomma maculatum. Next base: position 82,191,017 of record NC_139348.1, on the reverse strand, counting down.
GGCAAAAAATAACGCAGTGTTCGCCTAACGCGATTCAATGCTTGCGCTGTGTCAAATCACAAGGCGGCATTGTTGTCAGCAACTGTATAACCTACAATTTACACTTAGAACAGGTGTTATAATTTCCTCAGAAGCATTTTATATTTCCAATAGTTGTCGGAAAACTGCCACTAAGCGCCCACGTAGCTTATCAATAATAAGGGCACACCAAACGAGGTATATATGGTTTAGTGGAGCTTGTGCATCGGCATTGCCGCGAGAGCGGCGACTTAAACGTAGAATAAATTACGGTAAAAGTGAGAGTCCTTTCTCATTATCTTTCTCTACATAAGGATTACAAAGGAAGTCATTCTCACCCGCGAAAGAAGGGGTAAGAGAGAAAACACACCTGTTGATATTTTCGATCGCTTGTAGGGTGCTAAGGGAAGGCGCCTACTTTGTCACTTCGATTATAACTTTTTGAACATGCATTTTTAAACGCTGATGTTCGTTCTGTTTTGACATCTTTTAATGCGCAAGCCTTATACAGCTGTTTGCGGTTTCGTGTCGATTACATTCGAACTAATGAGCTTATAGGAAAAAAAAAAGGTTCCATCAGATAGAGAATTAACAATCTTGTATGGCAAATTGCCAGGTGCATGTGTCTAGAGCGACAAGCCGTCATTATAGTCGGACACTCTACGAAGCAATGTTTAAATTGATAAAGGCAATACTAATGACCTCAGCTAATCTATACACCTGCAGTTCTGGTCTGATAACTGTCCCACAGCGTTCCCATATGATATCAAAAATATGAGTACTGCCAAACTCCATATATAGAGTTAGTTTTAGGAGCAGCTTCTATGTTTAAGGCAATAGGGGCGACTTAAATACATGCTAACTGGCGACAACTTTTAGCGACAATAGATTAGCGCCTGCCTTTATTCGTACGTGTATCTTCCTCACCTTAGTTAAATTTGTTGTTCTAAGTTCATCATCAAAATACAGAACCAACTAGCCCGACGACGGTTAAATAGAGCCAACTAAATCAATAAGATGTCGGAATAGTCGGGAAAAGTAATATCGTCGTCCAACAAGGGTCACCTGGTACTCAACTCCGGTGACGTAGGCCCACCTTCCGGAGGCTGGAATTTTGAAATGATTGCAAGCAACGAGCAGGAAAGGGCATATCTGAGAAAGCAATTAGGCAAGAAAGCAGTATATGATTTTTGTCTTTTACGTCAGAATATTCACCGCCCAAGCAGTAAGGACGACAGGAGATGCTTAAATTCATGTTTAGTTTAGCGTACTCAAAATATTAGGCGAAGTCTATGTAGCAGTTTTGAGCCAGAGATTGGAAATACTACATGCCCTTGGTTAAGATGTTAATAAAGGTGTTGCGAGGTTGCAACGTCGTTTTAGGCTGTATCGGCAGAAAATGCTAGCTGGTTACTTGTGCTAGCGCCACCAATCGAGTTCGTCGATTCACATCTGTGGTAGGGCTCCCGCTTTGTCCTAATAAGAACAAGAGGGTGAACAAAACTAACCAACCGAAGAAAGGACGAACAGCTGAGTTTCAGAAAACGCATGTTCAACAGGCCATAATTGAAGAACGTGAATTAACATGTCCTGTTAGTAGCCTACAAATGACCGTTGTTATCCATTATTAAGGAGATTTTCTTTATGCTCCTTGTATCGCGTGTGATAACGGCTTCGTTTAGAAGGGTTATATAGACAAGGGCACTGAGAAACGACTCTCTTATTTTCAAAAATTGCAAGTCGTCGAGCTAGTTGGTCCTGTATTTTGAAGATGAAGTTAGAACAACAAATTTAACTAAGGCAAGGAAGATACACGTATGAATAAAGGCAGGCGCTAAAATATAGCGCCAGTTATCCTATATATAAGTCGCCCCAACAACCGTACACATAAAAGCTTCTCTTAAAGTAACTCTATATATAGAGTTTGGTGTACTCATATTTTGATATCATATAGGAGCACTTTGAGACAGTTTTTAGACCATTATTGCAAATATATAGATTAGCTGAGACGATTAGTATTGCTTTGATAAATCTAAACTTTGCTTCTCACAGCGTCCACTATAATGATGGCTTGTCGCTCTTGATACATGAAACCATTCAGAATGCCTTGGGAGCTCCGCATTAGCTTTTGCGCTCGCGTGTTCGTATGATAAAGGCGATGAATCAAGACAAAAGAGAGAAAGGTTGAAGAGCAGAAAAAAAAAAAAAAACATGCAGCTCCAAAGCAATACAATCGAAAAGCCAAAGTAAGCGCCTTTCCTTAATGGCCTGCAGGCTGATAAAATTATCGACTAACAATCAGCTATTATCGGTTATACCTAGTTTCACGTCTAAGAACCGCTCCCTTCAGAAGCGCTAAGTAGAGAAAACAAAGGAAGGATGCATTCTTTTTACAGTCCCTTAATCTACCTTTAATTCGCAGCTCGCGTCGTGAAGCTCCCAGGCTACGTTATAAGCATATAGATTGAGTTTGACATGCCCATATTTTTGTTAGGCTATGGGAGCTCTATGCTATAGTTATGTGACTAGTATTGTAGATGTATTGCGTGCCTCGGGACATTAACGAAGCTATTGCAAACCTTCTATGCGGTCTGCCGTTCCTGTCATTGGGCCCTAATGCACAACTCAACGAGACGAGGAGGAAAGAGCTTTTGGTGATCCAAAAATGCTTTTCCATGCTACCTGCCTTGGCTTATTGACACGGTTATACACAATTTGTTGAAATTGGGTTTTTTGTGCTGTGAGCTAACTGGGCTACATGGAGAAAAGCTGGTTGAGAAACATTGCCAATTACAAGTATTGTTTAGGATGGTTCAGAAAACGGTTGTGCATTTGTAGCACACTAGCAACACTACCGTGTCAGGAAAGACGTTTGGAGGGTCTCAGGGCACTTTCTATTGCTTAGGACGGTAGTGTTGCAACGCAGCTGTTTTTGCGTCTCGCGAAAGTGCTTCGAGCGTAATTTTTTGCCCCCCCCCCCCAAATAAAAAAGAACTGGGAATTTGAGGCGGCGGAGGAACAAAGCAAAATGAAAATGAAACGCAAATTAAATGGAGAGTTCCAAACACGTGCATTTCCGCGCGTCATAAGCAAAATGATTGTTTGTCATAGGCAAAACGAGCAGCCTGCGTTTGGAAATAATGTTACGATACTCTTTGCTATCTACTTTACATGCTTCGTTTGAAATGGTTACATAGCTCTAAGTCGTGAGGAACAAGAACCATGCTTTCGTAATGTTTGGGAATGAACCAGCCCTCAAACAAGCTTTCCCGTATGTTCGGATTAGCGTCGCCACAGTGGATTAAAGTTGCTTGTAAAACAGATTTTCATTGTTACAACGGTGTTACGATATCTGGAGAGTGAGTTTATTTGCCTACTAACTACCGTACTAAATCTAATGTTACAATGACTCGTGCTCATACTAGGGAATTTCGGTCTTACTAAGACAAGTTGTTGTATTTCGATCATCTCTTAACACATATCTTTCTTTGCTAGTCCTATGGACCTGAACGTTGAATAAAGAAAAGTCTGCATATACAAATCCTTGGCGCTGCTCCTCCGATTTTAAATCATAGAGGATATCACGTTGATAAAATATAAGCTACAGCATGCGACCACGATGGGGAAGCAACACCATCTAACTGATCTACAGGTCACAAGGTACAGCAAACAGTGTGGCCAAATTATTTTAAAGCAGTGCGACGAAAATATCAGCACAACAAAGATAACAAAACAAAGTCAATTTTACCCTCCTCCCTGGATATGTTGATAGAATGAAATGTTTCAACCTCTATATTAAACTTCAGCCCCCTCAGCAGGCCTCTAAAAGAACAATAATTTTAACCACTCTAGTAGCATTCTATTTCGAAGAGAGCAAAGTTTTACGAACGGGGAAATTAGGCCTACTCGGCTACTAAAGCTTTCTCCAGTATTTGCTTTCTCGTCTCGTCAATTTCACTATATCAGCTGCCGATTGAGGGTTTTATTTTTGATTGAAAAGTAATTTCAATAATAATCATTTTTGTATGGCTTCACTCTTCTTTTCCAACAAGCGTTCTAGGCTAAATGCTCTTGTTTCTGTTTTTGTACGCTTTACCGTTTCAAAGATTTCATACAGTGCTCCTTTGCCCTCTTTTCAGTTCTTCTATTTTTTCAACTGTTCTCAATATTTAGGTTGTACCCAATCTATTTTTATAACACATCGCTGCTGCAGAATGCACTATAAATAAGTAAACAAATGGGCAAATTTAAAAACCTAGATAGGCACATATGAGATCCTTATGCGTATCATTATTACGTAATAATGTGTTAAATCTCGTTAGTAAGGGTGTGTTATTTTCAATTTACTCAATAGCGTTTTGCAACATAGTGAATCGATTTTACAGTGCACACTCCCGGCAAAAAAGCTCCACACGTCTAAAAGCATATGCACTGTAGTACATTTGGGAACATTTAATAAATTATAAATTATGTGATCTTTGCGCCGAGTAAACTTACTATAATGTAGCTATCCTTTGTATTGTGCACTCATTTCCCTACCACTGAAAGAGCACCAGTCACCACTAGAACAACCTCTATTCACGCATTTTCCTAAAACGTGATCAAAGATTAGCATGGAAACTGAACATGCCCAATGTCCATGTACGCAGGTGCGTCACAGTCTTAAACAACGCAATAAGTTCTTTCCTTACCTGTTTTTTGGCTTCCAGGCCAAATGTGCCTTTGGCGTAAACATAAGCGAAAGGCTCTGGCAGTTCCTTACGCACCAGATTCAAGCAATCCATCCACCGGTTTGCAACCTTTGTGACAAGAGCATGTAGTTCTTGCCAGCTGTTCGTGAGTCTGTAGATAACCTTGGCACCAGCATAGTTGTATAGCAATTCCCTAGAAAAAAAAAACCATAAACATTATTTACCTCATGAATAATTCGCAATAATCGTTCTGCGTGGTGGACATGCACTATCCATTTGGAATTTGCCAAAGTGGTCGAAATGTGAAGACATTTTACCGTCCTTATAGTGCTTGTCGATTGCACGTTGTCAGATAGAGTGGCTTGTAATATCGAAAATGACCCTGCAACGTTCAATGCTAAAACTGTAACTAGTGAGGCTAGTTTAGCAGTGCTGTTCGAGGAGGGTATGAAATGGGATACAAATAGCTTTGTGAAGTTAGCAGGCAACATGAGGCATATACCGTACTGGACGGGCGTTTGCGGTGTTGCCGAGGTTTACCGGAAAGACGAGAACTAGGAGCAGGTTTCCTTGTCCATAAGGATATAGCTGGTAATATTAAATTTATTCTGTAGTATCAATGCGAGGCTGACAGGCATCGTAATTAAGCCTAATAGGCGCTTCAAAGAGAAGGTTGTACACGCATACGCGCTTACATGTAGTAATGAGGACCAGGCAGTTGAAAGCTTCCACGAAAACGTAGAATCGCCATGGGAAAATAAATACAAATTATACTGTCCTGAAGGGCTACTTCAATACCAAGGTAGGAAGAAAGAATGCTTGAGACTAGGCAAAGGACAATTAGGCATTGGATAGGGGAATAGCAGGTGGAGGTATTAGTTCAGTTTCCTGATCGAAATAACTTGCGAATCGTGGTTACCGTCTTCAGCAAACGGAAAAGCCGAAAATGGACACAGGAAAGCCCTAATAGGGAGACTAAGAAATAAATTGACTTTATACTTTCTTCTAACCCTGAAATTGTGCAGGATGTAGAAGTAAGCGGAGAGTTTCGATGCAGTGACCGCAGGATGATCAGGTCTCGAAATATTCTCGATTCGAATACGGAATGCACCATACTGACGAGGAAGAAGTGCATCAGCAAGTTAGCGCTAATGGGAAAAATAGAAACATTCTGGCTCTCGCTGCAGAATGGATATTCAGTGCTAACCGCAGAAGGAGATATTAGCTTAGAAGCAAATAATAATTATTTCGAAGATATCATTACTGAGTGAGCGGTAGAAGCAGGCGGTAGAAAGCTTACAGATGATAGCGGTAAACTATCTAAGGAGACGAAAAAGTTTTTAAGAAACGCAAAAGTATAAAAGCCCCCAACCCAACAGAACGCAAAGAACCGGCAGAGTTATCAAATCTAATCAACAACCCCAAGATGGCCGACATAAGGAAGTACTACATGGGCAACATTGAGCATGCGCCAAAGAGCGCTCATAGCCTGAAAGCGGAAAATGCAAAATTAGGCATAGGACAAAATCAGATATATGCAGTGGAAAAGGTGCGGAATGTCATTACTAACATGGACAAGATAATGCAGGTATCCGAAGAGTTCTATAGGGACCTCTACAGTAGCCAAAGTAGCCAGGACAAAAAGGAAATTCGCTGTAGTGAAGAGCAATCAGACGTTGCGCCGCTAAACGAAGGACGAGGTCAAGAAAGCCTTAGAAGCTATGAAAAGGGGGGAAATAATGGGGAAGATCTGGTACCTAAAGATTTGTTGAAAGACGGAGGAGATATTATGATAAGGAAACAGGTCGCCCTGTATACGGAATGCCTGATGACATCGAAAGTACCGGAATCATGGAAGAACGCTAACATTATCTTAAATCTTTAGAAAGAGGACGCAAAGCTTACGCAAAGAGGAAAGAAAGCTTACTTTTTGTTACACAAATGATATTTATTAAAGTAATCGCTGATAGGATAGGGCAACTACTTTAGTCATCCAAATCATCAAGAAAGATTTTGGAAAGGTACTCTACTATCTATCATATGCATATAATCAACCAATTGATAGAAAAATGCTCGAAATATAACCAGCCCTTGCAGGTATCATTCATTGGTTACACGAAAGCATTCATTCTTTTCATTTATTATTAATTCTTCAACCCAATACATATCATCACTGTCCGGATCCTTAGCCAAATGCTAGTTATGGATCCGTGCAACAAACCCCAGTGGAAACCTTAGCAGTCAGGCAGGCATATTGAGATAAGGGTTTAGGTAAGCCATATATGAAAGTGCTGGACGATCTACAGCGGCTGCACAGCAACCATAGTTCTGCATCAAGAAAGGGAGAAAATGTTAATTACGAAAGTAGTTCGGCATGCATATACGATCTCCTCAGTGCTCAGCTTGCTTAGAAGGTATATTCAAAGACATTAAATGGGAGCAGACAGGCATAAGGGTTGATGGATAATATACCAGTGCTCATCGATTCGCTAATGATATTGCCTTTTTGTGTAAGACGGGGCACCAGTTGGAACTAACGATTCTTGATCTAGACAAGAGAAGCAGAAAAGTAGGCAAACAATAATATGCAGAAGAGTAAGGTAACGTTTAACAGCCTGAGAAAAGAAAAGCAGTTGGAAGAAGGTAGCTATGCACTGGAAGTAGTAGGCGAATATATCTACTTAGGACAGGTAGTAACCGCAGATGCGGACCACGTAAGGAAATTAAGTAGCAGAATAACATTGGGCTGGAGCGCATTTGGAAGATACTTAAACATTACGACTAGTAGCTTGCCAGTATCAAACAAAGGGGGAAGTGTGTAACAGTTGCAATCTACCGGTACTCTCCCATGGGGCATTAATATGGAGGGTAACGAAAAGGGTTCTACTTAAGGTGAGGACAACGCAGAGGGCTAGGGAAAGGAAAATGGTAGGCGTAACGGTAATAGACTGGGAGCGTGCGGAGTGGATCAGAGTAATAACTAAAGGTTATGACATTCCAGTCGAAATTGAGAAGCAATGGGCATGGGCAGGACATATAGCACGAAGAGAGGGCAACGATAGTTCCTAAGAGAAACCAATTGAATGTCAAGGGGTGGTAAGCGCACCTGGGAGCAGCCGAAAATTAGGTGAGTGGATGAGGTTCAGAAGTTGGCAAGTCCCAAGTGGATTCAGGTAACAAATGACAGGGTTATTTAGAGAGAAATGGGAGATGCCTTTGTGCTTCAGTGGACATAACCATGTTGATAATAATATTCAGGATGATGATGAATATGGTCAAAGAAAATTGCCGATGCGAGTTTGATGAAAACAACTTCGCGTTGGAGCACATGAATCAGAATTTTTTGCAGTGGTGCTCCCCTATAAGCGCAGCGGTTCCTGATTAGGTACAGAAATCTACTTAACACGAAGCAATGCCGCAATTGTAGCATTCTATTTTCTCAGTAAAAATTTCCGATTGCATTTAAGTCTACTTAAGAGCGTAAATGCTGAAAGACACATTACACGACTGCTTTCATTACCTGCATCATCATTTTCGTCCTTACTATCACCGTCATCATTATCAACTAAATGCACAGACATTGCAATCGCTACTACCATCAATATTACTATCACGAAATGCCACGACATTTCCCTCGCTACTATCATCCTCACGCTAAACAAGGAGAATGGCGACTGGTTTCTCAAGACACCTGGCGTACATTCACGAACGTCACCATGCGCCTAAAAAAGCTTTTGCCCTAATACTTTATTAAATTCCAAAGCCGAGCTCATCGGATCTGTTGAATTTATTTTTTAACGCCGAAAGCGTTCGGTGTGAATGTGAGATGGTTATGAGGGAATTTCGCAGTCGGTTTTATTATTACTACTAACTGATTTTGTTCATTAGATGAATACTACTTCTGACTGAGGTATTGTTTTCAGGCCAGTGACAGACAGCGGTCATGAGAAAAGAAATACCACCCCCTTAAGTACGCTGCATTCGAACCAAGAAGCTAATGTAGGAAAGAAAAAAGGAGGTGAAGGTCAAGAAAATATAACAGCGTTACAAACACTTGCAGAGTACTCCCTGACGCGCCTCGTAAAATTTAGATGAATGACGAGGAGAATGGGCGAATAAAGAGGGTGACGTCTTCACAAATGAGTACAACTGAATTAGAAACTCTGAGCTTCATGCCATGAAGTGGAAATTCAAGCCGCACTGATCATATTCGCTTATAGTTGCGCCAACATATGACCCCGCTGGTTAGGATTACCCCACGTGAACTCTTGGCAAGCAGCACAAACTACAACAGTGGAGTATATAGCTTGCTCAGATGCTATCGTAATTAAACTTAAAGGTTGTAGCTTTCCAATCACATTTGATATCTCCTCTTCACGAAGTGAAGAAAATTGCTCGTTAATGAGAAGGCGAGATAAAGGCTACCAACTCGCATGCACCCCTGCAGCTGGTTGCAAACAGGTGGTGCATGAAACGTATTACAATGAATGGAGTGATCACGTTATGTATTCCTCCCTGGTACGTGTTCGTGGCCACTGCATAAACTACGCTAGCATGGAGCTTATGCAGAGTGTTCTCTACGGGTCAATTCCACGGGTTGGTATAGATATCCAGTTCAAACATATAGTTTATAGAGCTTTTTAATTCGGCAACTAGCTCCCATTAGGCTTCTCACGTTATGTGGGTGCCGCGGACCAATGGCAGATCATGTGGGCTTGTGCCAGGTTCCCGTCCAAAGCTGCATCCAAGACATAACCACCGGAACTTCAAAGTGCTGTGCAAAGTACAGAGAAGGACATTCAACTATGGGCCGTCCAGCAGGACAGGTGCGCTAAAAGAACAAGCCTCACAACCCACCACAAACAGGCCAAATGAGGTAGGGCAGAGTAGGGCGTAACCCCGGGTAGACGCTTGGCCAGCGTTACGACGCTTTAACCTGTCGTTTGCCGGCTCCTTAATAAAGTTATACATACATACATAATAGGGGCGTTATAAAGACCAGTGCTTTTCAGTATCTTTGTGCAGGCTTTCATGTAAAAAAACTGTTTGAAACTCTAGAATCTTAACCTCGAACTAAATGTAAAAAAGGCCACCACTTGTGCAAGATTAAACTAGGTACTGAAATTAAAGACATGAGGATATGTGACTGAAATTCTTTAAGTTAATAGAAAATGCATTGGCGCAGTGTATCAATTTAACTCTTTGGGGAAGAAAAAAGAAAGAAAAATGTAGGGAGTGAGTAAAAATAGGCAACGAAAAAAAAAGATATTCACCCATAGAAAGTGGATATAGACTTTTGTTTAGCGGTATCGTAAATAATATTAAGAAGTGGTGCGCGATAGCATACAAAGAGGCTGAAAACTTAAAATATATACAGATTGCTCAATGTTGAAAAGCGTTGAGGGATAAAATTTATTCCCGAGTTTTTAAGTTAATGACTAGGAAAAGAGGACATTTGGAAACACATGCTTGCTAGTAAAGTCTACGGCAGGCTAATGGGCTCAATCCACATCCACACTTACAGGGAGGTGCCTATTAGAGATCTACTCTATTGGATGTTCTTATTTCACATGTCCTTTTCTGCACGTCGAAACAGATTATGCTCCTATGTCGCGACTTCGTCGCAGGTGTACCGATGTAAAATGTTCACATCCCTCATTGGAATATTTAGGTGTTCTTTAGGGTTTAGGTTTCAGTTGTCTGAAAATAGCGTTTAGCTGAAGTCACTGAAAATCTGGTTCTCGATGATGAGCTAGTCGCAAGGTATGCAACATCTCAGATTAGGGTCCATGTTGAGCATAATTTATGTTGGCAAGGTCGAAAGCTGTTTCCTTTCCTGGTCACCCGAACTTTAGCACGCTTAAAATAACGACTTTCGTCAAGCAGATCCGGTTATGACAGTGAATGATTCCGTGTTAAAATGCTACGTACTGGTCTCCGCCAATAAATAACTTATTGATGCAGACAATGATCAAGGGAACTGTCTAGTGATTAGTCTTGTTCACCAGCTTGGACAGAGGTTTCACAAATTCTTCGGAATTAAAGAAAAACATTAAGGCCCTAAGCATTTGGCGCAGTATATACGTAACGTGATTCTTTCGCTCCATGAACCTTTAAGGTCGGGGAATACGTCTTCCGCTGCATTTGAGAACAAGGCTTCAGAGTCGTTGAGTGCAGAAAAACGCCATGGAAGGAAATGAGTCTTCCGCGAACACAAGATATTGTGTTAGAAAGCCTCCCATTTCATTGACGCCAAAAGAATTTTCGTTTTTAATATGCCACATATGGATTCCTCGTTTTTGAAAGGGTCCTCACGCATGGTCTGTTCGTTTTCCGTAAGCAAAATAGTCTTCAATAAAATGTTTTGAGAGGCAGTATGGCCTCTTATGGACGCTCCGGCTTCAAATACATTTTCAAACGATATGCGGTCTTGCAGTTCTTTGTTGGATTTAAGCGGACTTGGTTCCTTATTTCACTGTTTAGTTGTTCAATGATGATAGTGGTGATTGTATTTCGCAGTTTGCTTAGCGAGCTTATTCCGCTTTACGAGAGTGCATTAGCATTTCTGAACAACTGAACTTGTTTCTGTTTACGGAATTTAGTGTCTAACTGATGAGATACTCGCGTGCGATTTTTCAGAGCGTCTTCTTTGTTTTGTTTAACAGTTTTCAATTAGTGAGCCAGCACAGTCTAAGAGAATATATTTTGGCGCTGATCAATTTCAAGGTATATTGAATTGGTTGCGGGCGCTTACTGGCATGGCGTTCCTTTCTAATTGATTGTAGGTGAGATCCTGAGATAGCTTAAATATGTGCCCTGTATTTTTTCGCAAAAATTCCTTCTCCCGCATCCTATCCGAATTTCATGCAGACCGGCACGGGGTTATCGGAGGAAAATTGAGCAAATGCAGTTATGTGCAGAACACCGCTGAGTATAAAATGTGCTTCGAATCCTTTTTCTCATGCTTTTTCATATTTTGATCCTTTGTCCAAAGGCCTTCATACGTAACTAATCTCACTATTTGGAAAAAGTGTTTTCAATCAAATTACCTACTTTGTGGCACAACAGTTTCAGGAATACTGTCATCTTATAGGTTTATAGGCAAGCTTGTGCTCTCTCAGTATTTTGCGCTTCCATTAACGCGCGCGAATCACAGTGATTTTTCTGACTCACAAATTTGCATGGCCCCACACAGACGCTTCAGTGAATCTGGGAACATAACTTGCGGGTTAATCTGAAGTTCTCTGAATGATTGTGAAAGCATTCATGGCAACTGGATCAGATGCAATACATACTTAAGGCTTAACTGTCAGTATTATAACCGACTTAAGCGAATATTCAATATACATTTGTCTACGTGCCTGTCCTCCGACCAGAGTTCATTCTGCGAAGCGGTTGCCTAACATATCTATGTCTTTATGAAGACTGGAGAGGAGCCTAAAAAATGTCCTCAAGGAAAGTGGGGTCCTGAGGGACAATACTACGAAACTAGTGCATTCGCTGGACAAAGTATCTTGTGTATTACAAATGTCTATGATGAATAGGTTATATATACGACACGGCCGCTGTTAGTACTGCTTGAAGGTTGCGCGTTCAAAGCACGTCCAGGTAACCAAAAAGTGAACACCGCCTTGCAAGTGTGTCCACATCCAAATTTATTTCATGAATGCTGCAAGAACGGCATCGGTATGATGCGGTCAAAGCGGAAGTAACACAAAACGTTTCATGTACATAGTTCTGGTGCAATCATGTCATATTCGACGCATGGCCTACGGTGACCGCGTGAGTCCTTAAACTTCCCTGTTGAGAATTTCTGCTTGATAGTTCTACTATGTATTTTCGGTTAACAAATGAAAGTAAAAAAAGTGATTTCACACGCTATGATAATTTTAGCATTGACAATAATGTGCATTTTGAAATATTTTAAAATTCTAAGGAAGCGTCGCAATAATAATATTATTATACTATTAATGTTTCTTAATTATTAACATTGCGTGTGCTTTACTTGTATATTAGGAAGATTTGTTTAACGTGTGTGCGTAATTCTCGGCAAAAAATTAGTACTTTATAATAATGGTTATTGGAACGGTTATAGTTTACAATTCAAGCGCAGCAACGAAAGCACAGGAATAAAGCGCAAGCAGCAGGACATGATCTACTTGCTCCTATTTATTTAATTAGAGAAACAGCCGCTCATATAGCCCCGAGAGGATGAGAGGGAAGGGATGTAAAAGGGGAAAACCACACCAGTTGGCCAGCGCGAAAATCTGGCATAGACAAAAGAAGGAACATTGCTGTTGAAAAGCATTTGAAACATATCTAAGAAGTCAAAATCGTTTATATAGATTATGATTTAAGAGCTAGTATTCAGGTTCCCCGACCTTTCTTATTTTCTGTGTATTTCTGATGTCGCGCCAGCGATTGCATCTTTGCACTATCTGGTCGTACTTGTCATCAAGAGTATATTATCAATGAAGCTTTACATAATGAACGTGAAAACAATTAACTTACAATGAAACAATGATATTCTTTGTTGATATTGTGGGACAGCACTTGCACAAAACATCTGTTCTATTCCAGAACCAGCTGGCACACAGCGCGCGACGCTCCAAGCAGAAGTCAGCGATGATGATGAAGATGATGGATCTATACAGATGAAAGAGGTGAAAGTTCACGCGTTGCGCTCACACAAATCCCCCGACAAAAGAGCGGTCACCCTGGTCGCTGATTACAGGAATGAGGGACGACGGGCATAGGGCTTCATGCGCGAGACGTGGACGATCTCTTCGGAGCGACGACGTCGATCTGCGATGGTGTGCGAGGGAATAACGCGATAGTTCACCGGAGACGTTTGTGGGAGTATTGTATAAGGGCCAATGTAACGATGGAGAAACTTCTCACACAGGCCAGTAATGCGTATTGGTGTCCATAGGAGAACTTCATCACCCGGGTAAAAGGAGGGAGTTCGATGGCGTTGATCATACAGGGCTTTACGTTCTTGTTGAGCATCTTCAGTGTTCAAACGGGCAAGTTGGCGACACTGGGCCATGCGAGTCGCAAACTCTTCGCCCAGAGATTCAGACGTAGAGGGAGCAGAGAAGAAAGTAGTGTCCAGTACTGTCGATGGTTGACGGCCATAAACTAAAAAGAAAGGGCTATAACCAGTTGTGCGCTGAACAGCGGAATTGTAGGCGTAGGTGACGAAAGGTAAAACGTTGTCCCAGTTCCGGTGATCAGGAGCGATATACATGGATATCGTGTCGGACAAAGTGCAATGAAACCGCTCGATGAGTCTATTGGTCTGAGGGTGGTAGCTAGAAGAAGTCTTATGGACGGTGTTGGCAGCGCGCAGTACATCCTCAACGACTCGAGAAAGAAATGTCTGTCCACGGTCGCTAATGAGAATACGAGGAGCACCATGACACAAAACTATCGCACGCAGGAAAGAATCGGCGACTTCAGAGGCGGAACCGGAGCGAAGAGTGCGGTTTCAGCGTACCGCGTTAGATGGTCGATGGCAGTGACAACAAAACGGTTGCCGTCTGTCGTCAAAGGGAGAGGACCAAAGAAGTCAATGGCGACCGTGTCAAAAGGCACAGATGGACGAGGTAGATGTTGCAGTAGGCCAGCAGGAGGGGATGTTGAACGCGTGCGATGCTGGCAAGACAGACATGATGAAATGTATTTGGCGACGATGGCAGAAAGCCCAGGCCAGAAGTAGCGGCTCTTGATACGGTCGTAAGTTTTAAAGTGGCCTAAATGTCCAGCAGTGGGGTCGTCGTGGTAAGCCTCCATAATTTTAAAACGAAGGGAGCCAGGGGCAACGGGTACCCAGCGTTGACCCGTAGGGTGATAAACGTCGCGGTAAAGTGTTCCATGATGAAATCGGAACCGACGAAGCTGACGGCGCAAGCAACTGTTTGGGACAACTGATTCTCCACGGAGGCGAGCGATGATTGTGCGGCAGTAAGGGTCAGTCAGCTGCGGGGACGGGAAATCAGCATTGTTCTCGAGTGGAGCTATGGCGATGGGAGCAACATTCAGGTGGCCAGCAGAAGGCTGACTCGGATGGCAGCAGGGAGAGAAGACCGTATGTTGGGCCGCGTCAGTAGGTAGCAATGGGCAGCGGGAGAGGGCGTCAGCGTCGAGGTGTTTTCGCCCAGATTTATAAGTAATGGTGAAGGTGTATCCTTGAAGACGTAGTACCCAGCGACCCAGTCGACCCGATAAGTTCTTCAGCGATGACAGACAACAGAGTGCGTGATGGTCGTGACAATGGTGAAGTGGCGGCCATACAAATAAGGTCGAAATTTTTGAACCGACCAAACAACGGCGAGGCACTCTTGCTCGGTAATAGTATAGTTACGCTCAGCTGCAGTAAGCGTACGACTGGCGTATGCGACGACTTGCTTTTCAGACACTGCGTTGCGTTGGAAGAGAACCGCGCCAATACCGTGGCCACTGGCGTCTGTGTAAAGTATGGTGGGCGCGTCAGCGTCAAAATGGCGAAGCACAGGAGTGGAAGTGAGTGCCTGCTTGAGAGCTTTGAAGGCGTCTTCACATTCAGTGGACCAGGTGTAAAACACTTGGGAAGATACGAGCTTGTGTAACGGGGCAGCAATTGTTGCAAAGTTCCGAATAAAACGGCGGAAGTAGGAGGCTAAGCCAAGGAAGCTGCGAAGATCTTTCTGACGTTGGGGCCGAGGAAAATTAACGAAAGCCGTAATTTTTTCGGGATCATGATTCCTGCCTTACTGACGACATGGCCAAGTACTTTGATGGTCTTACTGGCAAAGTGGCACTTCTTGGTATTCAGCTGAAGCCCCGCCTGGGCAAGGGACGTGAGGACATCAGTGAGACGCTGTAAGTGCTGAGCGAAGTTTGACGAGAAGACAATGAAGTCGTCGAGATAACATAGGCATGTTTTCCATTTCATGCCGCGAAGCACGGTATCAATCATGCGCTCAAAGGTGGCCGGCGCATTGCAGAGTCCGAAAGGCATCACGTTAAATTCGTAGAGACCGTCGGGGGTAGAAAAGGCAGTCTTGTCCTTGTCTGCATCTGCATAGGAATTTTCCAGTGTCCCGAGCGGAAGTCGAGACTGGAGAAATACTCAGCGCCTTGGAGACAGTCTAATGCGTCATCAATACGAGGGAAAGGGTAAACATCCTTGCGCGTGATCTTGTTAAGTGCCCGGTAATCCACGCAGAAGCGGACTGAACCATCTTTTTTGCGAACGCGGACCACAGGTGAGGACCAAGAGCTCGTGGATGGTCGGATGACATTTCGAGCAAGCATGTCAGCAACTTGCTCCTCAATTACTTTGCGTTCGGCTGCTGAAACGCGATACTGCCGTCGTCGAACAATAGCGGAGCCGTCCGTCTCTATGCGATGAGAAGTGACGGAGGTCTTCCGCAACGCTGAGGAAGTCTTCCCCGGAGGTCTTCCCCAACACATCAAAAGACTCTCGGTGCCGCAGGAGGACGTCTAGCAGAGCTGTGGACTGCTCAAATGTAAGGTCAGGGCTGATGGCGGCTGCGAGCGCACAGGATGTCGGAAATGGAGGCTTGGCAGGAGGCGGTGGTGCGCTGGAAAGTGTGTTGAGGGGAACGGGATCGCAGTCAAAAATAAACCCAACTGTGGCTGCTCTGCGCAGTAAGAACGGCTGGAGAGTTGTATTAAGGGCCGCGACGACCGTGCAACCACAGGTGAAGGAGGTGAGGCACGAAGGCAAGAGCTAGGCCGTTGGAGGTCCACCGAGGAGCGGGCATAACGAAGGCTTCGCCATCGAGAGGGTAGTCCAATGCCACGATGATCAGCTGCTCGCGTCCTGGGGGCAAAACGAAATCAACTGCTGCGAACACGTGTGGTGGTGAACAATCAGAAGTCGGTAATATATCGGGGTCCGCAAGATGAATAAGGCGCTCACGGCAAGAGATGAGGGCGGACGCCGACGATAAGAAATCCCACCCCAAGATCATGAGATGAACGCACGTGGGGAGCACAATAAATTCGATATGATGCTGCTGGTTATCGATGAGGACACGTGCTGTGCATTGGCCGGTGGGTTTCACAAGAGTTCCATTAGCTCCACGAAGTGGCGGACCGATGTATGGCGTTATAACTTTGCGCAGATGAGAACACAGAGAGAAATGCATGACGGAATAAGCGGCGCCGGTGTCGATGAGGGCCTCAACGTACAATCCTTCAACAATCACTACTAACATATTCGACGGTCGCCCAGGAGGAATTGTAGATTTCGAACTCGAAGTAGCTTTCTCTCCAAAAACTGCTTCGGTTAGTTTTCCGTTATAGGTTGGAAGGGTTGCGAGGCAGGACGAAGCGGTGACGTGCGGCGAAAAGGCGAAGGGTATCGGCGTCGGGAAGGACGCGAGGGCCGTGAAACATTGGTGGAATTCGGAGGAGAGGAAGAACGCGGGTAAAAGTCTGAGTAGGGCAGTGCAGAATCATCAGGCTGGCGCACGCGGGCAAGTTCAAGGGGAGCATAACCTCGTTGGTCGTTTTGCTGGCGGCGGCGACAGACACGGGCAATGTGGACACGTATCCCACAATAGTAGCACACAGGGCGGGAGGGGCGCCAGGCTGTAACAGGACGGCGCACTGTAGGATATGGTGCCATGGCAGCGACGTGACCGCACACGGGTGCCGGACAAGTCGGGGAAGGCGGAGTGGGTTGACGTGAAGTAATCTCGGCATAGGTTGGCAACTAATGTTGGGAGGCGGCGAGGGAGGTTGGGAGGCAATGGGAGGTGGGGCAGGTGCCACAGTGCAATTGAAATTCGTCAGTTTATCTTTGATGATGCTGCGCAAATTCACCGTTGCTGGCGGAAAAGTTGGAGATACTGCAGAGGGGTTGGTGAGGCCGTAGAGCTCCTCTCGGATCATGGTGCGGACTAGGGACCGCAAATTTCCATCTATGAGGGATCCACCATCACTGGGGTCTTGCACGAGGCGGCAGGACTGTAGCTGGTCCAGATGTTGACATGCGGATGTGATGTCAGATACGGACGACGGGCTTTTAAACACGAACGCATTGATAGCAGCAGTGTTGATGCCCTTAATTAAGTCTCGAACATGCTCAGATTCAGGCATAGCAGCGTCGGCATGGCGACAAAGGGCCAGAACGTCCTCGCTATACGACTTATAGGACTCGCCGGGCTGCTGGAGACGAGCTTCAAGTTTTTTCTTTGCCTGCTCTGAGCGAGCAGGCGGAGTGCCGAAAATTTTCTTTAGCTGGTCCGTGAATGTAGGCCAGTCAGCGATGTCATCCTCGTGATTGAGGAATCAGGTTTTGGCGACGTCAGCCAAGTAGAAGACGACGTTGAGCAGTTTATTAGCGTCATCCCAGCGGTTAAATGCACTGACCTTGTTGTAGTTGTCGAGAAAGTCGTCGACATTTTCACCGCGAAGGCCAGCAAAGATTTGGGGATCGCGCTGGCGGCTGGTGACAGTCCAGGCAGGGGCAGCCGCAGTAGGAGGAGGAGACGCCGGGGGTGAGCGAGCACCTTTGCCCTCATCCATAGCACAGGGCCTTTGACGCAACCGAAGACCTAAACGGAGCTCCAGGGAGAACGGTAGGTGGGTCTAAAGCGAGAGGTGGGGAATACTAATCGCACCTCCGCCACTTGTGGGACAGCACTTGCACAAAACGTCTGCTCTATTCCAGAACCAGCTGGCACACAGCGCGCGACGCTCCGAGCAGCAGTCAGCAATGATGATGAAGATGATGGATCTATACAGATGAAAGGGGTGAAAGTTCACGCGTTGCGCTCACAATATATGTTTATAGCTGTCAGTACATCTGATTAAACTGCTTAGAAAGGTGGTATAAAGTCGGCTCTTAGCTTTATCTTATATTTTAATGACATTTCTACATCAATAGTCAGGAGAATTACTTATATAAATGTAATAAATAATTACATTTTTTCTTCTCTTTGCAATACCATTGTACTGCCCTGACTGCGATCATGAGGCCAGCTCAAAAATTTAACGAGTATTTTTCACGTTGCAAATAAAGACTTCAATTCATAACATAGACACCTTATCATTGGGCACGTGGCTACAAGGTTGAGGTGGTAAATAAATGTTCATTTCTAGCAGCACCACAGGTAGAACTTTACTTGAATTGATCTATATTTCTACTACGTATTGCTAATAATGGATCCGCCCTGTATGTCTCAATCCTTTTCGTACTGGCAGTGACACGTAAAGGGCGCTACTTAGCCCTGAGATTTACGTTATCGTTGCTATATCTATTGTATTGTTACCCCGTAGTAGGCTCTCAAGAGACAATAAAATGATATTTAGGAGTGGTTTATTGGGTAGTCCAGAGAACAGGAGACCGCGACCAGTGGCGCAAGGTGATTATGTCACGAAGCAAAATACCGGATCCAACAAAGGTAGCACAAGCTTCGAGAGCACGCAATAACTGATCAGCGAAGAACCCTGAGGCCTTCATCGTCATTTGTGTTGGCGGAGTGTCATCGTCTTTTTTGCAACGTTGATTCGTTTGTACGGCTTACTTCATAATCAGCAACTTGCTCTGAAAAGCTTTCTTGGAGGTTTATAAGAGAAGCCTTAGTGTGGAGTAGTCATTAGGCTTACAATAGTATTTAGTGTACCTTGTACCCCGCAGCCAGAAAGAACCGCACCCATTTTTTTGAGCGCGTATAGTTCGAGAAGTACTTATTTAGGTTCATTATGTTATGGCAGTATGATAGCATGCAATTTTCAAGCACTCTAAACGACAGGGATGTAAGGGGAAACGATTATTTTGCATTTTAGACTTTTCTCATTAAGCTTAAACCCAGTTGTTTTTTTAATTCCTTATGCACAGTCACAATGACAGACATCTGACTATAGAACACTGAAATCCATCGGCGATGCCGTTTTTGGGTGGCCAGCTCCAGTAAATTTGGCAAAAGCTTGGTTCGTCTGTTCCATCTTTTCCAAATACATCGCTAATTTACGGACGCTTATGTAAAAAGCCGTATTTTTATCACCCATCAGCATGTACGCCATACTAACATGCCAAAATATCAGCAGAAGAAATCCTCATTTAACTTCGGGCTTGTCTACCATCGCCACGGCAGCTCTGCCAACTCCCCACTAGCCAGAAAACACCTATTCGGGCTTCACAGTGCCAAGAATACTTTTATCAAAATTATTTCACAAGATAACTGCTGGTTTCTAATACTTCTATCATTGCCATTTGCTCCAAAGGGGTTGTACTGCATTTTTCGTACTCCGCAATATGCGAGGAAAGCTGCCGGTTGTCTAGTGACTGGTCACAACCTACTTTTATGTGCACTCAGCAGCAACTGCAATTTGCGCATCACAAGGTGTGTGCCGCAGTAGCTTGAGCCCAACTTGATATAAGCGATGGGAAAAATGCTGCACAGAACTAAGTAACCTACGCATCACCTTGCAGGCATTATATAACCGTCTTCGTTTGTCAATGGTCTCGTATATGTCTACGCCTTGACTTCCTAAGATTTTCAGAAATGAAACGCGTTTTCAAGATTGGCAGCCACGCATTTCTACGTTCAAGCATCGCACTCGTGCTGTCAACTCCAAACAGCTACGAAAGTTTTAAAAGTGTTTCTAAAACAGCTTGCTTTATTAATGTTTTTGAACCGGGCATCTTCTGGAATTCAAACTCATGCACGGGTTCCTAGCTTTTCAGAACAACGTATCGCGTTGTAGCAGTACACTGAACACATGAAGCTTCTCTCATAGCCTGAGTCGCTTTGAAACGTTAAACCTCACAAACAAAAAAACAATAAACATTGAACACATGAGCTCCAGTGTGGGAGTTGGCTCTCACGAAACGTGTTTAACATAGCTCGATTAAAGAACTTTGATAGCGCTGCAGCAGCTATGTGTCTTCCTGATATGTGGTTTCATTTTGAATGCTTTGTCACTATTCACAATAACTCAGTGATATGAGATTGCTGAAACGCTGGAGAATACCACGCATGCCTCATGGAAAGTATGAAATAATGAGATTTCATCGAACCTTTTTCTACACTCTAGCAGTTCTCACAAAAGAGATGATAGAGATGTCGCTTCTTATATAGGCTATTGTATGCTGTTCAAACTTCACTAAACCAATCGGCCGAAATATAGCTTAAGAGAAGTTCTGGATGGCAAGTTGAGTAGCTGATCATTTTAAATACAAATGAGCCAAAGCCCCACACAAACGAAGGTACTCGCGCTCTGTCCCGTGTTTCTCCCTTGGTGTGTTGTGTGTGTGTGGCTTCAGCGCCTTTAAATTTAAAACATTTTGGAGATCATAGGCCACGACGTTTTGACGAGAGTTCCAAAATAACATCCCTCGAATGATCTAATACATAACTGACATAAGAATGCGCGTCGCACACACTGCATTCTCTTATTTGGTCAGTTTCGATAGGCAAGAAGCAAGCGAAGGCTCATTGTACCCGCCAGGGGACTTGTCCAAAGCTAGAAGTCTCCTGAAACATTTTTGCGAGTGCGTCTTTTGAGAAAAAAAAGGACAACTTATGCAGCTAACGAACAGCCCCAGTCAAGGCTTCCTGAAATATTTTTATCGTTTCAAGAATGAATGCCTCGAATAATTGAACTTACTTGAGTGTTTCGCTACCGAAAACGATTCCACAGAGACTCTTGAGACAGGTCAATCATAGTCACGAAACGCAACTGGTGAGTTACAAGATTTTTCGGTCATAATCTTAAAAACGATTGCAAATGTTTAACCCTGAGCAGTTGAGTTGAAAACTGAATATTGTGCAAAGTAATATAAAGCACCGTAATTGAAGGTGGCCGATATAAGGAAGTATAACATTGAGAAACTTGAGCATGCTGTAAAGAACGGGGGAAGCCTTAAAGTGGTAAAGAAAAAAAAATTGGTCATAGGCAAAAACCAGATGTATCCGATAAGGGAAAAGGCGGGCAACGTCATTAGGAATTTGGACAAGATAAAGTAACCAAGAAGTTCTATAGCGATCTCAACAATAGCCAAAATAGTCAGGACCGTAACGAGATTGGCAGTAGGAAAAAACAGTCAGACCTTCCACCAGTGACGAAGGACGAGGTCAAGAAAGCATTAGAAACTATGAAAAAGGGGAACTCAGCTGGAGAGGATCAGATAACTACAGATTTGCTGAAGAACGGAGGGGATATCGTGCTAGAAAAACTGGCCACCCTGTATACGCAGTGCCTGGTATCATCGACGGTACCGGAACCATTGGCAGAATGCAAATATTAACCTCATTCATAAGAAAGGGGACTCTAAGCACCTTAAAAATACAGACCAATCAGCTTACTGTCTGTTACGTATGAGTATTTACTGAGGTAATCTCTAATAGAATCAGGACAACCTTAGACGGCAATCAAGCAAATGATCAAACAGGTTTTCGGAAACGGTACTCTACTATCAGTCATATTCATACCATCAATCAGGTGATAGAAAAATGCTCGGAATATGACCAGCCCTTATACATAGCATTCATTGATTACGAAAAAGCATTTGACTCAGTTGAAACCTCGGCTGTGATGCAGGCATTGCGAAATCAGGGGGTAGATGAGCCGTACGTGAAAGTTCTGGAGGACATATATAGTGGCTGCACAGCAACCATAGTTCTTCATGAAGAAAGTAACAAATTCCCACAAAGAAATGTGTTAGCCAAGGAGACACCATCTCCCCAGTACTATTCACAGCTGGCTTAGAGGAAGTATTCAGAGACTTGGAATGGGAGCAGTTAGGGATAAGGGTATATGGAGTATACCTCAGTAATCTGCGATTTGCTGATGACATTGCCTTACTAAGCAACTCGGGGGATGAACTGCAAATATTGATTGATGACCTAGACAGGCAAAGTAGAAAGGTAGGCTTGAAAATCAATATGCAGAAGACTAAGTTAACGTTCAGCAGCCTCGGGAAGGAACAGCAGTTTACATTAGTTTGCGGATTACTGGAAGTAGTAGGCGAATATGTCTACTTAGGACAGGTAGTAGCCGTAGATCCGGACCATTAAAAGGAAAAAACAAGAAGAATAAGATTGGGATGGAGCGCATATGGCAAGCAATCGCAGATTATGACTAGCAGCTTACCAGTATCGCTCAAGAGAAAAGTATACAACAGTTGCATCTTACCTGTACTCACCGATGGGGCTGAAACGTGGAGTCTAACCAAGAGAGTTCTACTTTAGTTTTAGACAGCCCAGAGGACTATGAAACGAAAAATGATAGGGGTAACATTAGGAGATAGGAAGCGTGCAGAGTGGGTCAGAGAAATAATGTTACCGACATTCTAGGGGAAATTAACGAAAAGAAATGGGAATGGGCAGGACATGTAGTGAGAAGAGAGGATAACAGATGGTCGCTAAGGGTAACAAACTGGATTCCAAGGGAAGGAAAGTGTAGCAGGGGCGGCAGAAAGTTAGGTGGGTGGATGAGATTAAGAAGTTCGCGGGGGTCAAGTGGATAAAGCTAGCACAGAACCGGGTCAAGTGGAGAAATATGGGAGAGACCTTCGCCCTGCAGTGGGTATAGTCAGGCTGATGATGATGATGATGATTAATTCAGGAAAAAGCTTCCAGGTATACGTTGTAACATGAGCACACGCCGGTTACATGAAAATGACAATGACGATTCTTCACCATTTCTTCAGACAGGAAGCGAAATACTGACATGAAAAAGCACTTAAAACTCGCAAAAAGCCATTTCAATATGCAGTGAAAATATTTTGCCGCCATAAGGTTTTAAATCTTTTGCTGCCACTCCGAGAGCTATAGATGTTTTCGCGTTTTCTCGACCGCTTTCTTGTATATCTCAGATACACTGCTCCCTTTCATACAATTACCCCATCGTTTTCTTTAACACCGCTTACAGATTCATAATCAAAACTTACGGTTCCGTGGTGTTTATGAGACCATTTATGTAATTGAAGTAATCTTCGTGCAACATCAGCGTGTCATTTTCAGTTATAGTAATGCCAACACTACTTAGTTTTTCTTGCAGCTCCGAAAGGAAAGTAATCTGCAAGAAAACATAATATTAGCGTACTTTAGTTCTTAAAAAGACAATATTTGTAAATGTTCGTTGTTGCCATCATGGAACCTATTTTGCAGTGATATCACTGCATGAAAATAAGGACTCCAGGGCAACCTTTGGAATCATAAAGCTTTCATCATATCCCACACTCTGCCGCTAGGAAGCAGCAATTTAACGAAAGAGTACATTCAGTTGAGTCATAATAAATAATGCCGCACAACAATATTGACATTCTTTTCAAAGGTTGCACAGCAGTTATTTCGTTTCTGCCAAATTAACTTCTAGTAAATTGTTTGAGTATTTTATAACACCGCATTTTAAACAAAATCTCTTTCTTTCTTTAGAAATGACAACGAATCTGACATTCAATTGAGGTTGCTGTAAAGTGCGTAATATTGCATGATACATATGCGGTCTGCTTCCTAGAATATTTGTTAAATAATCCTGTTGTTGTTGTTATTGTTGTTGTGGCTGTAGGAAGAAGGAAAAGAAAATGCACGGGCCTGCTACTGCCTTAGTAGCTTAGCCACCTCCTCTGAGCCGGCATACGCCCCTGCTGGCATGGTTCTACCTTCTTGATTCTCCTCTGTAGCGAGCACAGCCATCGGCGGAACACGCTCAGCAACTGGGGCCCTATTCTAAACAATTTGCCATTTTGTTCAAATTGTGTCGTACGCCTGATGCGCGCGATAAGATGGTGCCAGGTTACCGAAACACGCAATCGGTTTACGTATTCTAACAAAAAAGAGAAAAAAATGATAGAAAAAAGCGGAGTCCTCTGCTACTATGTATTCTTGCCAAGTATGAAAAACGACGATACTTCATAAACCCAGCCTCTGCAGTGCCTTCCGCGATGC
Source organism: Amblyomma maculatum (assembly GCF_055883805.1). NCBI lineage: Eukaryota > Metazoa > Arthropoda > Arachnida > Ixodida > Ixodidae > Amblyomma > Amblyomma maculatum. The sequence continues at coordinate 82,166,395 of NC_139348.1, read as the reverse complement.
GGACGCCTCAAGTGGCAGTGAAGGCCAGTGAAATATGTTGCTGCGTTGCGGATTCAGCGCATTAGCCCATACTTGCGGTTGAACAATCGTCAGCAGGTAAGCATGCGGACGCTGAGCGAGTTTACGGACATGAGAAGTTTTACAGCTCAATAGCAAGAAGGGCAACAGAATATTCACATTGGCTTGGCGAAGGATGAGAGCGGGAATTGACATTTCTCTTCATGAGCGCCGGGGACCTCTCACATTCATTTATAAGCGGCATTTATTAGAAAGAAATAAAACGTTTGTACCTCATTTTAAATGGAAGGAGTCGAAAGATTTGCGAAGTCACTCCAGCACTGGCAATGGGACGCCCACGCATCCAGCATGGTCCATGTCCGAGGACAGCGCTAGCAGTCTCAAAGCATCAATTGTTGTTGGCAACTAGATATGTCATCCCCCTTCATTGAACAGCTACGTCAGGACCATCTACTGTCAGATCAGCAAATCTGCTTCATTTCCTAATATCTTATGTCGGCTTGAGTTGTGTAGAGCGCGGAATGCAGCTCAGAAAGAGAGGGAGAGAAAGTGTTTATGTACATGCGTGTGTGTGTGTGTGTGTGCGTGTGTGTGTGTAAATGCGTGCATGTGTGGAAGGCACACACACACACACGCGCGCGCGCGCGCACACACGCACACACACACACACACACACACACACACACACACACACACACACACACACACACACACACACACACACACACACACACACACACACACACACACACACACACACACACACACACACACACACACACACACACAGATCTTGTGCGTTTCGCGGCAGCCTTTCGGGATCCCGCCCGTGAAAATTTTACTGACTTAGTGCAAGGCCTAGATTGTGCATTTGGCACAGTCGGTTGTGTGTGTGGCGGAGGGGGAGGCACACGCAGGCCGTGTATACGCGTGGCTTGCGAACACGCATCCAGACACACACACAGATGACTTAGCGAAAGGCTGCAGGCTGGCCTTGCACTTCGTCGGTTAACTTTCATGCACTGGTGCGCGAAAAGGCAACTCCGAAAAGCGAAATATATCTGAGAAATAGAGACAGACAAAGAAAAACACACAACAGTAGGTAGGGTAAATAGACATTGCGCAGTAGGCTATTGTACAAGTGCAATGGAGCAAAAGCGAGTAACAAAGAAAGAAAGTCAGAGATGACTCAAGATATCGTGGCATGAAGCTAGGGTGACGCCGAGTTGCCGTTTTTACTGTCGAAAGAGTACAATGCACGCCAATAAAGGAAGAATAGCTTCGAGCTGTACTAGAAAAATAAACACAAAAAGTAAATTTGTATCATAGCATGTTCAGGAGTACTTATTTTTGTTTTTAAAAAATAGAAAACAATTACTCCAGAGCACGCTATGATAATACAGGACCATAACTGTATTAACGCATCACATGTGTGGCAAGCAAGCACGTTACTTTATAAAAAAGATGTGAGTAATTTTGCTTGCTTTTTCTGTCATGGGAAGACTCTTCCTTCCTATAACATTCAAATGGGTGCATAGGTTTAGACAAACAAGATAGTGTTCAGGAGAAACTTTTACGGAAGTCCTTTGTAATCCCTCGATGCTTGTCCCCGCGACGTTCATTGCACAGCCAATGCACCATATGACTCCTGAATTTGTCGCACTCGTCAACCATCCAGAAAGATAATTTGAAAGCAATGCGATGCTCGCTGTCATGCCTCTTCTCGCGCAGATCAACCGATTGAGTTAGCAGACCGCCATTGTTGCGCTTGGTAAAATCTGCGCGGAACGATGGTTTCTCTAAGAGGGCATGCCTTTGCAACGGGCGGATGGCAGTGTCCTCGTGCGGCTGTAAATTTGCGTCTTCCACCCAGAGTAGTTGTCTATCAAATTAAGGTGAGTTAGCAGCCGCCTATATTCATGCCAAATTTGCCGTCTTTATGCGCTCACCTCAATGTAGCCTCAAATGTGGCGCCCAACATCTGACATATACGGTAATGGCAGCACATCATTTACGTCATAAAAGCGTTTTTGACATCACCGTAGAGATATGCAAACACAAGGTATTTCCCGCTACACATCAGCCAATCAATTTTCAGGAAGCGCCTCTTGATAGGAAGCCGTGCATTTACCCCCTTTGGAATATAAACACAAGTTCTTTCCTCCCTACCATCTATACCTTCTTTTTTCTTCCACAGTTATGTATACAACCCAGGTAGCATGAATAAGTCTGCTAAAAGCCCGTTTGCAAGATCACGTCATTTTAACTTCACCGCAAAAAGCCATTTCACCAGCTCAAAATTACGCTCCACAAATTTGAAACACGCGATTCTTCTGTGAAACAAACGGAAACAATATGGCGCCAAAACAGCGGCCATGCATGTCGAGGCACGGCTGGTCTCGAGGGAGAGCATGCTTCTGTTCTCTTACAACGTCACCAGTGAAATGTTTCCACCTCCTGCGCGTCCCGGAACCACTGCTGCAGTTCTGCTACCGCCGTTCACGCGCAACGGAAATGCTCGCTCGCCCTTCGCTCCGCCAGCGTCAGTTGCAACCGAGAGGTCCTGCCATTTGACCCCTTAAGGTTTATACAAAGACGCTGCAATCAGCGTTTGAGATTTGTTGTGCACGAGGATTTGTTGTGCACGAGGAAGGTTTATACATAGACGCTGCAATCAGCGCTTAAGATTTGTTGTGCACGAGCAAATCAACAATCCGCTCACGCGCAGGCGTGCCTTTCTCACTGCGGCCGAGCGGGGTCGAGTGAAGCTTAGGGTACAGTTCAACATTTTAGCCCCTTATTTTGTACAAATATAAATTTACCAGGCTATGCAGTCTGCCTCTGAAAGCTGTAAGCAGGTGTAGCGCCACCTGACCTGAATGCATGGCAAACTGTTGGGTGGAGATTATCTCAACAGCAACCGTTTTTGTTCAAAGCAAAAGAGGCAGCGGCGAAAATGCATGGCGTGTCTCAGATTCAGAGTTAGGGTTCGGATTTGGGTTTGTGGGGTTTAACGTCCCAAAACGATTCAGGCTATGAGAGTGAGCAGCAAATATTTACGCATTTAGTTAAAATTTTAGTTGTCTACTGGAGTGGGATATCCTAGCTTTGTTCAAAACAAATCAGTTGGTTTAAAGAAAGAAGGTATATATGCAGTCTCGCAACTACGCACGTACATGACCGACGTAGTCGGTTTAATGAATAGATAACGAACACTTTTAATCAATAAAATGGGCATAAACCGTTCAGCTAATTGAAAAGAGTGGCAAACAGTAAAAACATTGTCCTTCAAGTTACACATCGTACTACATATTCATAAAAACATAACCTGCGGCTAGAAACTTCACAGTGTCAATATCTTCCTGGAGGGTTTGTGCAAATAGAAAGCTGGCCTGTGGTTACTCTATGTCACTTTCTTGGCATAATTCACAAGAATGATTCTAAAAATTGTTTTAAATATCCAAGAAGCGGACCTTATAGCATGGCTGTTGTCAGTTCCCCCCGGGCCAATCAGCAAGGACAAATTCACAATTGTGCTAGTTGAAGCAGGACATTTGAAAAACATTTGTGTGTGTTAGGTGCACGAGATACTTTTTTTAGATAGACCTTGCCCAACAGATCAACAAACTCTGGTTGCGGATAATGCAGCCCATTAGAATTGTTGTCCTCGTAGAAGAGTGCGCATGTGGCTGGTTCTTTCGCTAGTTTAAATGAGGATAGCACAAGCGTTACACCCGAAGTACTTGATTAACCTACCAATGTATCCAGCGATGTAAGCTAAACCGCAATATGTGACTGTGGGTAGTGGGATGACAGCAGATGGCCCGATAATTTCTTCATTTCATCGGTTACTGATTGCGGCACAGAAGATATGATTTCTTTGGCATCGACGCAAGCTGCCTTTATTTTGCTCCGAGATAAACGTTCTCTCCGCGCTTTATTTTTACTTTCCCGAAGAGAGCCTTAATAGGGTCGCTATATTGAGTTAGTAGGTGAAAACGGAGCCGACACATTTCCGAAGGACATATTCTACAATTTGCGCAGTAAACTCCGTCATGAACAGCATTTCTTAAAATGTTTCATCAGTGATAGCTTCCTTTCTTAGCGCTTTAAACGTTTCTTGGGCATGCTTTCGATATAGCAAGTGACTAGTTTGATAGCCACTGCAACCAAGTATCCCCTGCGTCGTTTATTGGCGTTATTTTACCGCTTCCATGGCAAGTGGTGCCATGAATGTCAAACCATTTTTTGATTGTATCCATAATAAACATATTATTAGATACAAAGTTCATTATTACAACGTTTATTAGCAATATTAAAATAATGTTTAGGATACGACATATTTGTTAATATATGTATTAGAATATCCTTGAAAACTCAACTTTATAGTATTTACTAATTTTGTTATACTAATACTTTATATCGTGCAAGCACTTTGCACCTTACATTACATTTTCGGAAATGATTTTCGTACTCGATACTAAATTGATAGTTGCGCATCTAGCGCTGAAAGACTGATTTGTTGTTGCAGGCGAGTTGCTGTCATATTAGCCTTTAAGAAGCTTCGATGTGATCACTGCTCGTTCCGTTTTTTATTATTCCTATTCTCGTACAGGCTAGGGAAAAATTCAGATTAAAATCGACAAAATTAGCTACCATGCCGCAATGTATGCCATATTTTTGTCGAACATTTGTTGATGCTGAGCGACAATGTTTTTCATATAAATACCCCGTTCACGTGTGTAGCACGCTGACGACACTCTGCTGCACCATCTGACTTCTATGTGCTTTTATTTCGCGGCTGCACTCGCCACGAAACCCGTGAAAGGCGGCGCGAAATGCAAAAGCCACCCGCCGCCGCTGCAGCAAATGCGGAGTGATGGATGGATGGATGAAAAAAAAAAAAACAATATAGGAGCGTCCTCTTTCAAACCGGGAGGTAGCAGTTAGTATCATGCTCATTTTCCCCCATATCTTAATTATTCTTCTAGATCGGTTAACTAAACTATCACTCTATGTATTTAATTTTTGTTTCTACATTACTAACATTATGTCTCTTTTCTGCTTTTATTCCACCAATCTTCCAATAGTTTTTTGCTAGTTTCTAATGCAGGTTCAATCACCCGGCCACTAGTACCTCTAAACCTCAGAGTTTCAGGAAGAGTGACAGCGCCCGCATCGACTTCCGGAAGGGTACCATTACTTTCCAGTATAATATGGCAAATTGTTTGTGTGAATTTACCACATACTGCACATGCGTCATCTTCATTTTTATATTTATTTTTGTAGCTCTATGTTCTAAGGAACTATGATCTTGCGTCGAAAAGTAGGGCGCTGCATCTTGAGTTATGAAAGAAAGCTTCCTTCCTAATGTCCCTTTTCTTTTATAGGTATAGATCCACACTGTTTCTTTGCCATAGAATTTATCCAATTTTGAACAGTGAACGGTGAAGTGAACAGTGAGCAGGTCGCACCCCTTGCGGTGGCCGAGAACATAAGTCAAGGAGAACCATTACAATTGCTGCCGCGGCGATTTAAAAGTCCGTAGGATAGAGTTAGCGCTCTCCCTCGAGACCGGCCGTGGTCGAGAATAGGGCTGTGTGGCAAAACTCGGTCTCTACGAATGGGCACTGCTGTTATTTTTCAGGCACACCTAAATTTACAAGGGCTTCGCTTTTCGGCCCATCGCAGAGCAAAGCACTTCCCGTATGAGCCCTTTTTGACTCTCGTCCACCATTTTATTTCGAATCTGGAAGTCTTGCAGTGGTGTGACATGGTAATCAGAGTCGAACTTCGGGGCACACCCCCGTCACCAAGTTCGAATCAACTTTCTGTCCTAGCAACTGGTTTTTGTCGTTCTTCTCTACAAGGGTGCCAACTACCAAGTTACGAACAATGCTTTCTTTCTCGTCTTCTGGTGTTTGTCGTTCTAGCTCTGCAACAGTGGCGAAATTGGTTTCTGGCCAACGGGACGCTCCTTCGGATACCGGCGAAATGCTCAAATGTCATGGCAGGCTGATTGCAGTGCCACCCTCTCAAATGAAAGGACAGGTCCGAGTTGGCGCTCTTTCAAGAACCGACGAAATGCTCAAGGTTACCGTAATGTAGTTTTCACTAAAATATACTTCTAATTAAGCGCACTCTGTGTTGAGGTCTCTAGTCTCTTTATGATCACTCTTTTTTTTATTATTTCTGAATCCAGCGATCTACTTTTTTGTTAAATTTAGATCCAGCGACTGGTGCCCACATAAGGTTAGGTAACAGCGGTGCGTCTATGATGCCGGACGAGACCACCAGTACCCGACCACCAGGACAACGAGTACTAATATCGTTTCATCCCAATACTAAGATACCGACAAAAATCCCACTTTATTGAACGCATGAATGTGATAAATAACAGCTTACGTTTGGGAACTGTTCCTCTAACCAGCGAACACTTCTATTTTTCGGATTCATGATTTCGACGGCGAGCATGGCCTGCAAGAAGGAAACAGAAAACTACACGTCGCACAAGTCCATTCGACATCCTGGAAAAGTGGATGGTGACATGAGGTAAAAGGATAAAAAGCAGTCTAGTTCAAATTCCATAAAAAATATGTTATTTGTTATGAGGTGCTCAAATTGCAATTTTAATTTTGTAAGGTTATTTGAAATCAAAAAGACAGAAACTATCTTTCGACTATTTGTAAGAAGAGACTTCTGATGCGCGTACAAGAAGAGAGTGAGAAGTTTGGGCTTAAACTGAACATTAAAAAGACAAAGATCATGGCGTCGTGCCCTATCAAGTTCTGGAGCATCAATGAACAAGAAGTGGAAGCCGTGAAAGATTTTCTGTTCTTGGGCTCCAAGATTACCTCGGAAGGAGACTGCAGCCATGAAATTAGGAGACGCCTGCTTCTGGGAAAGAGAGCAATGGTTAGCCTTGACCACCTAGTAAAGAGCAGAGACATTCGTCTGCCAACCAAGATCCGTATAACTCGTGCTATGGTCTTTCCAGTTGTGATGTATGGATGCGAGAGTTGGACTGTTGCAGTTGGACTGTTGCAGTTGCAGTTCTGGCAGTCCAAGGAACTCTCAAGAGTCTTCGCCAGCACCACAATTCAAACGCGTCAATCCTTCGGCGGTCAGCCTTTTTCACAGTCCAACTTTCGCATCCATGCATCACAACTGGAAAGACCATAGCACGAGTTACACGGATCTTGGTTGGCAGACTAATGTCTCTGATCTTTACTAGGCGGCCAAGGCTAACCATTGCTCTCTTTCCCAGAAGCAGGCGTCTCCTAATTTCATGGCTGCAGACTCCTTCCGAGGTAATCTTGGAGCCCAAGAACAGAAAATCTTTGGAGGGTCAAACTCTAAAGTTAAAGCTCAGCTACTTTGGTCATTTGATGAGAAAAGAGGAGTCGCTGGAGAAAGATTTGATGTTGGGAAAGGTTGAGGGTCGCCGGAGAAGGGGTAGGCAGCGAACGCGATGGTTAGATGGCATCCTCGAGGCACTGCAGATGAAGTTATGTGATGTTGGGAAGATAGTGAGAGGCCGGGAAGCATGGCGTGACATGGTCCACAGGGTCACGAACCGCCGGACACGACTGAACGACTAAACTGAACTTTAATCAAGCTGTCCTTTTTCGTTCCCAGTCTTCTCTTTTTAAATGCAAATTCAAAAACGTCTATTTTAATGCTTATTTCTGCCATTTATTTCACATCTTTTTAACATAGGCCCATCAAACTGAATAGAAAGAAGCTGCAGATCCTATCAGAAAAACATTGTTTACAAGTGATGAACCTTTATAGAGTCGAGGGATTGGTTAGCACCATCAACGTTTGTGCTATGCGCATCTTATTAAAGGGGCAATCTACTTTCGGACGACAAACTTAAAATAATACTTCACTCTAAAACTTACAGATAAAGAGCGTAGCTTTTTGATGATCGGACAGGGGTTGTCGACGCCATCAACAGTTTACGCACTTTGTCTGACCCCTGTCTTTCTAAGTTGAAACTCCCCTATTGAAAACACTGCACCATGAATAAATGGAAATTTAAATGAACTCTAAGATATTTTGATATGATGGGTATTTGGTTGGTAAATAACATTTGCGCTCAGTATCAATGATACAATACACAGTTTCTATTCTACATTACAAATATTGTAGAATATCACCAGTCATGCAGTATTGTCATGTCTCATTTGCCTTTCATAGAATCGATGTCTGATAACGCGTAATACGGAATATCAAGGATCATAAATCTCATTCATAACCAAACCGTACCGCGATATCATTCAAAACAATTGGTCGGGTATGTTTCACATATCGCACACATCAAATGGTGAGACAGCGCTTGCTTGTGTAATCATGATCAAGGCGTCACAGTACATGTGACATAATAAAAATTGTAAACTAAATCAGATAAAATAAGACAGTAACTGCAGAGTAATGAATGAATTGGAGCATAGTTGTGGAGTGTATTTCATTTGTTACTTAAAGAAAAACATTTTCAATGGCAGTGTAAAGAACATTACAAAATATGTAATTAAGGTGTTCAAGAGGTCCTGCGCAATATTCGTTGTAATCAAATACATTTTTTTCGTGTTGCCATGCAGTATAAATAAAATGAGCTTGATTAAACTGTGCCAATTCATACCAATAAACACTGCTTTCGCGCGGGTTGATTGGTTTATGTGGAAATAAAATGAGGCTAGGTGTTTGCTTTTTTCAATGATATGTGAGTCCTAACGACATTCTGAGAGGATTACAGCAGTATCAAGCCAACAGCAGCTTTAGCGACGCGATACTTGTTCGTGCCTCTGATGAGCTATGCACTACGCAGCAACTGCTAAATTAAAAAAAAAGCTTTCCTGCATGAAATAAAATTATCTCAAAGAATCTACATGAGCTTGAAGGGTTTAGATTTCATTGTCAGAGGCATTACCTTTGATGTGTTCAAGTTGACAACCAGCCTATGCATGCAAAACAAACTATGGGGAGATTGCTATTTTTCACTTTGCTCTCTTATTCTGGAAGAAAAATACTGCGCATGACGGGAGCATTACAGCATTTTAGCAAACTTCAAAAATAATTATTCAACATCAACCAAAATGCCTTTGTTGGATCAAACCATGGCATCCACTATTTTTGAGGTACTGAAGGAAACCTGAAGTTTACAAATACCTTCTCATTTTTCTACACTACACTTACCAGCAAGGAACATGCGAGTTTGCAGAAGTGCGAAATTACGGGATAATATAACTGTTTCAAAGAATGCTGATGCCTATACTCAAGCAGTATATTCAACATGCACTACAACAAAGAGAAATTTTGTTTCGGTAAAGATAATGAGACAGGTTACCAATTTTTATTTGCGTAAATACCATGAATTTTCATAGAAATCTACGATAGTACTCCGCTACACCTGGGACGTTTAAAATTTGATGACCCAATTACTACCATGTTATATCAGCCTAAGGTAGTACTAATGCCCTAATAGAAATACAGGTTTAAATGGCAGCACACCTACAAACCGACACCGCGTGACCACATAACGATGGTGCGACATTCAGTGAGTTATCACGATGTAACCTGTCGATTGCCGATGAGAAGGCATTGACTCGAGCGAATGTATTAGAACAAACAACAATGTCACGATCACATTTTTTGAGTGGTGCTCTTTTTTTACTTATAGTGTTATGCGCCACGCCGTCTGCTAAATTGTGCAACCTACAAAAGCTGCGTATTTTCCAGCCGCATGACATACACAATAAAATGCAGAACGAATTTAAATGTTGTCTTTTTCGTTTTGTGTCATTCGTAGGGTGGAAAATATTCAGCGATTTCCCTCGTAGGGGGTGGGCAATAACACGTCATACACCAGCCATAAACATTTATTGCGGCTCCTGTTGTTTTAGAATTGTAACCTTGTATAGCGCTGCATGATGGAAAACTAATAAAGTACAAGTACAAGAGAAGGGGTGGTTCCATTCAGTTTTAAATGAAAGGAAGGTGGTGGTAAAATTTTTATTTCTTCCAAAATTAAGCAAATAGTTCAAGGACCACCAAGGTAGCACAAAGTGGGCTATGAAGGGTGGGCCCCGGTGGGCCCGATGTAGGCAATGCAGGACAGCCCCGGTGGGCTCAATGTGGGTGCTGCAAGAGGGGCCAACGTAGGCCCGAAGGGGGCTATCGACAGAGCCCCAATGGGCCCCACTAGGGGCCGATGCAGACAGCCCTTGCGGGGCTGCCCACATTTTTCCAGCATTGTTAAAAGGGCACATCTCGCCAACTCCCCGCGATGGTCCTACTTTGGACCGATTTGGGCAGCCGCTTTGGAGGAACATTATTTTTTTTATTTCTGTTAGCCCCTCAGATAATGACATAGGACCAATGCGGGTTCTATAGGGATAGCCGCACTTGGGCTTGCGCACATCGTTCTCATAGAGGTCCGACGCAGGAAATTGATGGAAAGCCCTGGTCGAATTTTTCCCAATCAATATTTAGGCACATAATTAAGTAATTATTTTATACGTGTCCGCACTTTCTAAGCAGCCACAATATTCAATTTTACAATAATTCACAACATTCATCTAGCCGACATGACTTTATGTACACCTTGTTCAGCCTATGGAGATGTGTGTTCTGAACAGTAATATTGTGCTGGGAGTTGCAGGCTGTCCAAAGCAACCACATAATAGGCAACAGTTAGCAATCAGTTTGTTTTAGTATTTTTGGCGCAATTTGCATGAGCGCGAGAACTAAAGCCATGAAAATCTCTAATCGACTAAACATGGCAACAACTGTTATATATCATCATCATCATCATCATCATCATCATCAGCCTGATTATACCCACTGCAGGGCGAAGGCCTCTCCCATATTTCTCCACTTAACCCGGTTCTGTGCTAGCTGCATCCACTTGACCCCTGCGAACTTCTTAATCTCATCCGCCACCTAACTTTCTGCCTCCCCCTGCTACGCTTTCCTTCCCTTGGAATCCAGTTTGTTACCCTAAGCGACCATCGGTTATCCTCTCTTCGCACTACATGTCCTGCCCATGTCCATTTCTTCTTCTTAATTTCCACTAGAATGTCGGTAACTTGAGTTATTTCTCTGACCCACTCTGCACGCTTTCTATCTCTTAATGTTACCCCTACCATTTTTCGTTCCATAGCCCTCTGGGTTGTCCTCAACTTAAATAGAACTCTCTTGGTTAGCCTCCACGTTTCAGCCCCATAGGTGAGTACAGGCAAGATGCAACTGTTGTATACTTTACTCTTGAGCGATACCGGTAAGCTGCTAGTCATAATCTGCGAGTGCTTGCCAAATGCGCTCCATCCCAATCTTATTCTTCTTGATATTTCCTTTTCATGGTCCGGATCTGCGGTTACTATCTGTCCTAAGTAGACATATTCGCCTATTATTTCCAGTATTTCGCTACCTAATGTAAACTGCTCTTCCTTCCCGAGACTGTTGAACATTACCTTAGTCTTCTGCATATTGATTTTCAAGCCTACCTTTCTACTTTTTCTGTCTAGGTCATCAATCATTATTTGCAGTTCATCCCCCGAGTTGCTTAGCAAGGCAATGTCATCAGCAAATCGCAGATTACTGAGGTATTCTCCATCTACCCTTATCCCTAACTGCTCCCATTCCAAGTCTCTGAATACTTCCTCTAAACAAGCTGTGAATAGTACTGGGGAGATTGTGTCTCCTTGCCTAACACCTTTCTTTATGGGAATTTTGTTGCTTTCTTTATGTAGAACTATGGTTGCTGTGCAGCCACTATATATATCTTCCAGCACTTTCACGTACGGCTCGTCTACCCCCTGATTTCGCAATGCCTGCATCACCGCCGAGGTTTCAACTGAGTCAAATGCTTTTTCGTAATCAATGAATGCTATGTATAAGGGCTGGTTATATTCCGAGCATTTTTCTATCACCTGATTGATGGTATGGATATGATCGATAGTAGAGTACCGTTTCCGAAACCCTGCTTGATCCTTTGCTTGATTGCAGTCTAAGGTTGTCCTGATTCTATTAGCGATTACCTTAGTAAATACCTTATACGTAACAGACAGTAAGCTGATTGGTCTGTAATTTTTAAGGTCCTTAGAGTCCCCTTTCTTGTGAATGAGGATAATGTTTGCATTCTTCCATGCTTCCGGTACCGTCGATGACACCAGGCACTGCGTATACAGGGTGGCCAGTTTTTCTAGCACGATATTCCCCCCGTCCTTCAGCAAATCATCTATAATAGTAATTTAGGACAACATCTAATGCAAATAAAGGTTCGAAACAATGTTTACGCATTTGCACGCACGCCTTCTAGCCCCATTTCTGCCGATTTGAGACCTACAGCGGTTTTGTGTGGGCAGCCCCAATTGGGCTGGATATTGTTTTTGAACCTAGAGCCCACCTGCCGTTGTATGGGCCTTCAAGGTCTCCACAAAAAACCGATTTTGGTACCATGCGGGCATGCCCGCCTTCCAGCCCCATTACAGCCTATGTGGGACCTAAAGCGGTTTAGATAAGGCTGCCTCATTTAGGCTTCACGAGGGCTTGCCCAAATTGAGCCCTTATTCATATTTCACCTACCCTCAAGTAACCTACAAGGGGCCGATTCCGACGCAGGAAATTGATGGAAAGCCCTAGTCGAAGTTTTCCCAATCAATATTTAGGCACATAATTAAGTAATTATTTTATACGTGTCCGCACTTTCTGAGCAGCTACAATATTAAATTTTACAATAATTCACAACGTTCATCTAGCCGACATGACTTTATGTACACCTTGTTCGGCCTGTGGAGATGTGTGTTCTGAACAGTAATGCTGGGAGTTGCAGGCTGTCCAAAGCAACCACATAATAGGCAACAGTTAGCAATCAGTTTGTTTTAGTATTTAGCGCAATTTGCATGAGCGCGAGAACTAAAGCCATGAAAATCTCTAATCGACTAAACATGGCAACAACTGTTATACAAATCATCTATAATAGTAATTTAGGACATCTAATGCAAATAAAAGTTGGAAACAATGATTACGCATTTGCACGCACGCCTTCTAGCCCCATTACTGCCGATGCGGGACCTACAGCGGTTTTGTGTGTGGGCAGCCCCAATTGGGCTGGACATTGTTTTTGAACCTAGAGCCCACCTGCTGATGGACGGGCCTTCAAGGTCCCCACAAAGGACCGATTTTGGTACCATGCGGGCACGCCCGCCATCCAGCCCCATTACAGCCTATGTGGGACCTAAAGCGGTTTAGATAAGGCTGCCTCATTTAGGCTTCACGAGGGCTTGCCCAAATTGAGCCCTTATTCATATTTCACCTGCCCTCAAGTAACCTACAAGGGGCCGACTCTGGCAGCACGTGGGTATGTCCGTTTTCTTGCCCCACTACGGTCAATGTTGGTCCCACAAATATTAATGGGGGCGGCATCATTTCGGATTTATGAGGGCTTTCCCATAAAAAGCCCACATTTAAGTTGGATTGTCCTCAAATATCTGGCAAGGGACCCTTGTGGTCTGGATGCAGGAATGTGCTTTGCATTAGCCCAAGAAACCCCGCTATGGGACCCATGGAGGAGGGAGGGGCAAGCCCAAATGGGGCTTGCCCACTTTTGCCCCAACGGGGAGCGATGCAGGTTTTATGATGGCTGTCCCAGCCCCACTTGCCTACATCAGGCCTACCTGGGCCCCACTTTCTTTGCTACCTGGGCAGGGACGCTGTCTCACAGGAGGTAGGTGGGGTTCCCTTGAGATGTCGTTGCCTCCACCACGGGGTGGATAATCCGGCGTTGGTCTGCTGGCTCGGAGATACGAAGGAAAGCCTCCCAAGCCTCTGCGGTGTTTGAGGTGTCTGGTGTTGTGTGAACAAGTCAATGCCACGTGTATAGGACAGCACGGAAACGATCAGGATTTGCACGTAGGAGCTATCTGTTGCGGGGGATCCTCCTGTATAAGTGGGGGTGAGGAAGTATGCCCCTGTTCGAGTTCGCGCCATTGGAAGGCCACGCGTACTCACAGATCGCAGTGTGCGGGAGAATATGCGCGTCTTTCGGGTCAGCAGTTCCGTAGGCTGTCTGTGTAAGAGGTGTGCAGAGGAACATGTGAGATATTACTATCAGGGAACGCAAGGGGGCCGAACATCCACTGTTTTCTGCAGCTGAGATCTTCAGCGAGAGTGTACGCCTGTACTTTACTGCTGAGTGACTTGTGGGCTGGAGCCCAAAGGTGCAATCTTAAGGTGGAAGAGGGTGGAATATAAAGTAGATTTTGTACGCCTGTCAAGACATATGGCCGGAATCGTAGTTACTGATAGACTGTTGAGAATGACGATGACGATTTTGGTATTATGGTCGGCTAGCAAAACGCAATGGCAACCTTCTCTGATTCGTCAGTGTTTATACATTGCGAATATTGCAGGCTGTGCTTCAGCTGCAGTGAGGGCTACCGCTGCGCCATCAGCGCTGCCTTGACGGGGTGATAAGAGGCGTCCGTATATGTATCGTCCGGACGTCCCTTGGAGCGCTTATCGAATTCACGCGTACAGTCGGCCCGTCCCTCGAGGTGGTGTTTCGGGTGCATCCGTTTGGTAATGGGGAGCGATGCGGAAACTTCGGCGTTATTCCAGGGTAAGGTCAGCAAACTGGGAGCCACCTTCGATGGTAAGATCTGAACTAGCTGCAGTACCGCTCGGCTAGCCTGTGTGAGAGCCCCTCGTATTGGGGGTGAAAATTGCTTCGATCAGTTCGCTTTTGTATTAGGGATTCTGAGATGTATTCGCTTATGGATAGCTCTGTACATGGGAAGAATCAGTGCCGTATTGTATGCTATTAGACGTTACGTCTCTAGCCGTTTGTTTCATCGCGAGTGCGACTTAGTTAAGGTGAAGAGTAGGTGATGTACAAGCAGGTGAACGCTTCAAAGAGGAGCTGGAGGTTGGGCTCTCGCAGGCAGTGATACTTGTTGGAGACTCGCTTAAGGAAGCGTCCGATATGTACCCGTGGCTGGTCGATACGTTGGAGCATGGAGGCATTCCTTCAGTTGGCTTCTATGTATAGGCCCAAGATCTTGATGTGATCTGTACGAGTGATGAGGTTGCCTTGACCCCAGAGGTTAAGCTGAAGAAGTTTCTTCTGTAGGCGCCGTTCCGGGGCCTGGATGATATAATCTAACGTTGTTCCCGAGCAGGTTAAGTCAACTGTACTGAGACAACTTCCGATCCGATTGACAGCGGATTGGAGGGTTTTCCTATCTGGCCGTCACTACCGTGCGTAATTTAAAGAGAGATGTCGCCGGCGCAAATTATGTGATGTAGGTGGCGGATGTTGGCGAGTAGCTTCGGCAGGCCCATCAGTGCAACATTAAACAGGTTCGGCGAAAGCACGAAGCCTTGCGGCTTGCCACGGTCTCCCGTAGAGATGATGGAAGGGTCTCCCGTGCCCGCGTTACATTGTAGAGTGCGGTCGATGAGGAATTCTCGAACGTATATGCATGCGTACGGTGTTCCACACCAAGAGTCTGAAGTTGTTCATGCATCGCTTCATGAAGGGTGTTGTCGAAGGCCTAGGCAACATCTAGGGCGACGATGACTTTGGGTTTGGTGTTGCGACTCACAAATACCTGGTGATAGCAGAATGTCCGGGACTGCTAAATGAGGGAAGATGCCAAACATTGTATATGGTAAAAGATGGTTGTCTCTGAGTTATCGTAAGATGCAGGTCTGGATAACGTTTTCTGTCGATTTCCCATAGCAGGACGAGGGAAAGGTGGGACGCAGTTGGCCAAGATTGATTGCTTTCCCGGCTTTAGGTTGATGACTAGATTGGAGCATTTCCCCTCCTGAGAGATGGTACCGGCCCAACATTGATCAAAGTACTTGGTAAGAGCATAAATGGATGCGTCGTCAATATTCCTAAGCATTTTATTTGAGATGTGGTCGGGACCAGTCATCAAGATGGCCTTGCGGCTATAAGCTCTAGTCTGACCTCGGCAAGATTGATTGATCTGTCTAGACTGGGGTTCTCCGGGCTCTGATAAAATGGAAGTTTGGTGGCTTCTTCGGGGCGAATATATTTAGAAAATATTTTTCAGCTCATCTGGCGTGCGAGGATACTGGTGGAAGTTTCGCTCTAGCTGCTGGCGTATTCGGAGTGTGCCTCCATCTATATCGAGTAAATGTCGAAAGCGGTTCCACGTGCTACAATCGTATGTAGTCTTGTTCATCTGGTCTCAAATGTTGCACCCGCTCTTTGGAGAGACTTCAATGGCATAGTTCTTGATGTTCGTGTAAGAGCGCGGCAGTCTACTTGGCTATTCCGGGCACATTTGTGAGCGGTGAGTAGTTCTTCGAATGACGTCTTGCGCTCCCATAGATATGCGTAGTAGGTGTCGCAGTGTACGACTGTGTCCTCGACGGTTTTTGTGGCGTCAATTTGACAATTTCGGTTGTCTACGCATTGATGTCGATAAAAATGCAAGATATGTCTTGCTGTTTCATCAGCACTCGAAAAGAGTCCTAGTCAATCACCTGAGCCAAACGCATGCATTGCCTGGTGGGCTGGTGTCACGATCTCGAGCATAAAGTGATCACTCCCGAAATTTTGGCTGGTGTGACACAAAGTAGCTTCAACTCCGGAGCTCGTAAAGGCGGGATCCGGCGTTGTATCCTCGTGCGTGTGCCATTAGTCGTTTCGTAGTGGTAGTTTCAAGGGCGGTGATGCACGTTGAAATCGCCGAGGTCGAGAAAGGTATACCCCTGCGCCAGCTGCTGGGATCTGAAGGAAGCAGGGCCGAAAATAGTCTTATTGCTCGCAGAAGGCTGTGGACAATAAGTACACGCAATGCGAAATTTGAAGATGAATAAGGTAATATTTCTACTAAGTTGTATTCTGGAAACGTCGGTTCTAAAAAGTTTTGGAGGACAGTGAGTTTAGATTTTGTGAGACTGGCTATTCGAGGCTTTACTCGTTTCGATAGGTATTTTCGGTAACCGGCAAGCTGTGTTCTCTTATTTCACTCCTGGAGGGGTATTAGCTCGAGGCGATCACTCGCAGCGAGGAAGTACTGAAGGAACGGATGCTTACGCACAAACCAGCGGCAGTTCCACTGCAATATGGTGTTTTTACCCAAGCAGCTCGAGGTGACTGGGCTGGGAAAATTGTGGAGTTGGAGCAGCCGTCGGCGCAGGGACCACCGGTACAATGGCCGAGATGTCTCCCTGTGCTTCTATTGTTTTGCTCAAAGCCTGAAATTGTGACTTGTGAGCCAATTCTGTTAAATGAGCTTTCGGTGTGTGCTTCTAAAGCCTTGATACGAGTTCGACCCGGTTCGGTGGTGTGATATACATAGGTGGCTCAGGTGGGACCTGCGGATAAGAGAGGATGGAGTGAGTGTAACAATTGGCATTTCGATTCTCTACTCTGAATATAATTTGTTTGATTACTGCTGAAAGCTTGTATTCGCGTTGTGTGTGTCTAGAGTATTGGAGTCCCTGCCTGCGTGCTCGCCGGCTGTTGGGTTCTAATTGATATGGCGGAATCGATGGTAGGCCACTTGGCTGCTGCAGATACTGAGAGCCCCTGTCTGCCAGACGACTACAAGTAACCCAGGTCTGGCCCGTGAGGTATTCTGGGACCCCCTCATTGGAGTGCATGACTCGAACAGTAGAAAGAGCTCGAGTTTCTGGGGGCTGTCGCTGACGGCTATGCGGTCCATCGATTGTATGCTGGAGTGTGGCGTGCTTGGCTCGCCGTTCTTCGATCTTGAGTCTATCTGCCTCATATTTTTGCATCTCCTCCCATTTCCAGCACATGACATTATAAGGACTCCTGACGTCGTACCTGCAGAGCCTATTGTCCGTGAAATGTTAAGTACCACACAGGCGGCGGATTCGTTTGCACGTGGGATCGATTGTAGGATTGAATACTAAGCACATTCTTCATTTGGTAGTATGTTAACTTGGTTGAGATCATGCTCGCTATAGTGATAGCACAATTCGTGCTCTTTTGTGAATAAGCTGCATCTGTTGTGACTATTGCAAATGTAAACCCAGGTTGGGACTTGGCGCTGATGACTACAACGGTGGGATTGACGAGCCTCCGAGAGTGTACAATATAAGGGTATTGTTATCTTGTACTTCACATCGAATTGCATTTCATTCCAATCGTAGATCGACTCCGCAACTCACACACAGCTAGAAGTATTGTCTCCAGCGCAGTAGTGGATATCTGATGAGGCTTGTTGATGGTGATGCCTGAGTACTATGACCCGTTCAGCTCTATCGACGACTGGGGTGCAGTACGCAAACTATTCTGAATCAGGTTTGCTTATATTGTGTCTTAGGGAAGCCCGGCGTCCTTGGGAAATTGAGAAGCCTGTCGACTGCTTTCAGTAGTTGCTAGGTTCTAATCATGGGGAGTAGTAGCCCGCCTCATGGCTATAGCGGCGATCAGCTTGAGAGCGTTGCTGGGCAGGAGAGGCTTATTCAAAGCTACAGATTTCTTGGCTAGTACGCATTCTCGCTGCCGTGGCGTGAGTTAAGCTGCCACCTTCTTTCCACGTACTATCGAAGCCTGCCAGTAGTTGATTTGGTACCGTTGGTTCGGTTCCGGTTTCTCTGCGGAGAAATCGGTTACGGATAGCCCCGGTGCTGTTCCCGCTTTTCGGAGCTTGCTTACTTTATTCAACCACTTACTCCCTGCTAATGCTTCGCGAAAAATTGGGGTACCTTCTACGTGGCCCTCATGAAGAACTAAGGCACGCGACCTCAGTCCAAGGCACCGCCCAGGTAGCGAACGCTGCTTTGATGTGGAGATCCGTATTCTCCGGTACTGCGGAATAGGCCTAGTGAGGCATCCGGCTTGGTCGCGGGGAAATATTGACATGCAATTGTCAAAACGCGTTTTACGGAATTTTGGTTGTGTCCATAGATCCCTCTCGTATTCAAGAAACCGGCAATCTTGATTGAAGTATGCTAGGACATGTTAAGGGTGAAGGCACGAATTTAGGGGAGCTTTGGAAAATTCTTCCGTTTTCGCGTACGCAAGCAGCGCCCACCGGAGGGGATAGGGAAGAAGTGGGGCAGATGATGTGCTGCATGAGCTCATAAAGTCGATGTGTGCAACTATTTTTGTTCAACCAAGTTTGTTGTGTTGGCAAAAAACTACAACGTGCTTCTGGCAGAGGCATCTTCTTTCCGTGGCGGGATTGGAAAAATGATATTTTTAAGGTGCTCCTCAGAAGCTAAAGTTCGAGAAAACACTCAAAGATAGTTCGCGATAACTTTTAGGTTCTCATCCTCGAAGAGGTTTGCAACCGTACTCTGAGCCGCTTGGCCGGCCTCTCTCCCTTGAAATAGAGTGTAGAGGGTCAGCATAGCCCCTTACTGCGCGACCACTGGGAGCTGAAAATAGATAACCATCTGGATTTATCTGGGCCTATCTCCATTTCCTCTCATTGGGTGTACTCCTCTAAAGCTCTGGCTGCCTATATGCATTTGCTAACAGAAAGAAGGGACTTGTCTTCCCCCAATGCCAAAATCGGAAACCTATAAGCCCAAAAAGGCAAATAAGAGAAGAAAATGTTCACCCATACTAGGGAAGACTGCGTTTAGAAGCGTGCTGAAGATGGAGTTGCCAGGCTGACCATAGGCGTGTTACTTTTCCTTCGTGGTTTCTTACAGACGCAATGAGTCGTATCTGGTGTTTACGACCGGTGGCCACTTTGTTTATGCATTTAATTCGTTACTTCGTTAGTTTGTTTCCACTGCACCCTATGCATAATATTACAATTCCATACTTTAGATATGTATTTGTTAGTAGTGCGTCTTTTCGTGTTCGCTGCATATTTGTGAATAGTACAAATCAGGCGGCAGAGCCATCTTTGTGTGCCACCGACGTGTAAGCGCCGTCGCGGAGCAATTCAGTTATTTATGTTGCATGCGCGTTGCAGCACAATAGCTTAGTAACAGAAACTACTCGTTTGACTCTATGTGGCGTACATTGTTATGGGGTAGTGTAAATATGCGCATGACAGCTGGCACGCCGTTATTTTCCGGACAGCATCTGCGTACTCCGCGAGGGGCACACGCTTGATCAGTTTTTTGTTTTGTTAAAAATACATACATGCTGATTTTTTTTTCATAGTTACAAACTTGGTTTTCATAACAGCCAGTGGGGACTGTGAAAGTGGATTCTACACCAGGGCACATAATATATGCGTTATAGTGCTTCATGAATAGCGGATTATTCATTTATATAGACCCGAATCTTTTTATTTCGGTAGCAATATTGCGTCAGGATTCGAGCCGTCGCGTATCGTTGGCGGACGCCATGATTCACCTTGAACAGCCGAGCGGAGCAACCGCTTCAGCTGATCTCCGCCAGATGGCGGCACCGTCGGCGGAGTGTAGTCTGGGAAGTGATCATAAACGTATTAGTCTGCAGATGGGGCCTTTGATGAAAAGAGAAATGGAACTGAGACAAAAAGTAAACGCAAAATTATACGACGATCAAATAGCGCAGATAGCAGCAGACATAGAGGAAGCAATAGAGAAAAGCCCCATGGAAGACTGGTATTATGAACAGGTAGAACTACTCATAAGGAGGAAAAATAAGGAGGGTAAAGTAGTAAATCGCTGGAATGGGAAGAGGAAGCCACGGAGATGGTGGAATAAGGAAATCAGGGAAGCTATTGAACAACGACGGGCTGCTTCAAGGGAACACCGAGTGGCAAAGAAAGCACAGGTATCTCAGAAGAAAATAGACCTAAACTGGGATTCATATCGACAAAAGAAACTTGAGGTACAGGCCCTCGTCCAAAGTAAAATAAAGCAGTCCACTGATCGCTGGATGGCTGGCATACACGATGCCTCTAGAGGCGGAGCAAGAAAATTCTGGAACCATATAAGCTGGCTAGGGAAGAAGAATCAAAGAAAGCAGGATCGGATTCAAGATAACGAGGGAAATTGTTTAAAGGGAGACAACGCAGTGAACTACGTTACATCAGTTATAGCGGACTCATTTAAGAGCGACGATAGGGCAATCTCCGCAAATCAGAAAGTAACACAAGGTAGCAGAATACAAAGCAGCTTAGAACTGACCAATCTAACCTGGAAAAAGGCAGAAAAAAATATTCCTAAAAACACATCTACAGGAATAGATGGAATTCCGATCAAGCTGATTAATGAACTCGGTCCAAAAAGTAAGGAAACGTTGTTAAAAGCTCTGGAAACAGTCATAACGAATAAGCACATTCCGGACAGCTGGCGGCAGAGTAAAATGAATTTGTTTTATAAAGGGACAGGAGACAGGATGCACATAAAATCCTACAGGCCGATTACCATAACATCTGTTATGTACTGGTTAGCCATGCAGGCGGCGAAATTAGAGGTGCAAGCATGGGTAGAAAGTAACAAGATACTCGGAGAACTTAGAACGGATTTAGAAATGGTAGGCGCTTAGATGATAGCCTGTTCGTGCTTACCCAATGCATCGAAACATCCTCGTCGGCTACTGATGAACACATGACTGCGCAGGAACGCCGCAATGCCACCAAGCGAAGACAGCGCGCTGAATAATCGCCAGAAGAACAGTCGTAACCATTGTCTGTCATGTGTTACTCTATAGCCAAACTATCGAACCACACCAGCTGTGGCACAAGCGAACACACAAGCGTAGCCATGCGACCATTGCTAACGCAATTTACAGGACTTGACCAGAGCTGAGCCACTACCAATTTGTTTTCCTTTGCAACAATATATGGAGATTGAAAGCAGTCAACAGCGCAAGTGAGAGTCATTTTTATATATATTTTTTTAATCTACAGCTTAGTTCGGATTATGGAAACCCAATTAAATGCATTTTGAAGCTCATTGAGCTGACCAAGCCTCAACCATAAATTAACGTCTTTTATATCTCAAGCGCATAGCATTCAGACATCGTTGGTATTTTCGATACTCTTCTGGTAGCATAGTTTTAATGATATTGCTGCGTAAAACAAGTGTATCATATATTTATGGCATCAAGAAAGCCAAGCAAAATTGATTTCGCATGCTTATTTTTCTCATGGAATACTTGGAACAATTCTGTAGATTAGGTTATTTTGAAAACGAAACTCGACTCACTGTGTTTACCGTTAATATAAGAATGTACTTGATTGACTGTTTATCATTATCATACATTCAATATCTAGCTTTTTCTTGGTCATATAGTACGTCCTTTTGTAAAGCCCAACTGTACAGACAGCGCTTGCATATGTGGCGTAAATTTTATTCTCTGCGAAAATTCTTATTATCCCCACAACACTCATTCCCACTTTTTACATTTGCACGCTCGCATAGCGTCCTTAAATGTGTAATGAGGACACAAAGATGTTGGCCTTTATCGACAGGTATCGTAATGAAGTCTCAAAAAGTCCACCTCCATCTGAATGGGAATATTTATAACTTGAAAAACGCCAAAATTCTGCATAAAATATTTTGCAGCACAAGCTAATTATCCTCAACACAGTTCTCTAATCGAGCTCACCCAGAGAAGCTTCATGCGCCAACCCGGTATTTAATATTGGATACCCCTATGCTTATTATTAACATCTGAGATTTTAAAAACAATCTGATTAAATTCCAATCAATACCAAAGAAATATCAGGGCACTACTACTATATGCGGATTCTATCATCGACCGTACAATTGATTGTTTTAAGTCTAGTATTTGTACGTGGAGTTGCAGAGATTGCAACTCTTCGAGACACTATTTTTTCTCCTGCACCAAAACAAAATTCCTGCAACATTTAGATAAGTTTGTCTATGACACATTGTCACCCGTCATCAATTAGAAGGTATTAATAATAATGATGCGCCCTTAACGGTGCGCACACTCCCAGACATCCTTAGAGTGAGTGGGGGTAGCTGTTCCGGTCACAAAGGAGATGCCTTCGACCTGCCCGGCAAGCTCAGCCGGAATTCAGCTACCAGGTAGTGACAGAAGGGGGTGGCCGTTCGGTTCCCAGCTGTCGCCGGTTCAAACCAGAGTAAGGATCGGAGTCATAAGTAACAAACAAAACACAATTTATGTACAGCAAGAGACGATACAGAGGAATACAGAAAATCACTTGAAATGCACACACTAGAGGTTCACAGAATACAAACGCTAAGCATGCAACTACAGAATGATTCAATAACACAGATGCTTTACAACAGATTACAACATCTGTTACAACATCTGTTACAACATCTGTAACAACGAAGATGGCGAGGCCGACATCCACCACTTGCTGTGGTACTGCCCAGCACTCAAGCCAACACGAATCCGGCACCTGAGAATAGCTGGCCTTTCAGCAACCAATCCTGCCTCATACGTCATTTGGACGCAGGGACCTCATCATCGCTCACTTCTGGACTTCATAAAATCAGCCAACCTTTTTTTCATTCACTTAATCATTTATTCATCCTTCATCTCATAACCTACTGATGCCCTTAGGCAATAAATATCGACTAAAAAAAAAGAAAAACCAGATTAAACACGACAGAGTTACTTAAACAAACACCAAATTGTTCACTGGGCACTGCCCATACAAAAATAGTCTATGTACTTCAATGGAAAAGTTCATGGTCAGCTATGTCTATCTATGAACTTTTATAGTCGGCTATAAAGCGCCATTGAAATATTTATAGGCAGCTATAGAAAATTCTATACCATTTTGTCTATAGCTTCTGGACCATACAAAACCTCTTTAGCTAACTATAGAAAAGCATATGTCCATGAAGCAATAGACTATTAGTCATACAGCTATCTTTAGCTGTCAATAGAAATTTGAATGGCTCTAAAGGTACAGACAGCCAGCCATAAAATCAGTTTTAGCAAGCTATAGAAAAGTTTATGCTCCTGGAGCTATAGATTGTTAGTCATTCAGTTATCTTTAGCTGTCTATCGAAATTTGAATTGCTCCAAAGCTACAGTCTGCAAGCCATAGAATCAGTTGTAGCAAGCTATAGAAAAGTTTATGCTCCTGAAGCTATAGAATATTAGTAATACCGATATCTTAAGATGTCTATAGAAATTTGAATGCCTCTAAAGCTACAGACTACAAGTCATATAAGCTGCTTTAACTGGATATAGAAAAGTGCATGCTCTCGAATCTATAGACTAGTAGCCATACAGTTATCTTTAACCGTCTATAGAAATGTCAATGCTTCTAAAGCTACAGACTGCAAGTCATACAACATGTTTTAGCTGGCTATAGAATATTGTATATACGAAAAGCTATAGACCAGTAGGCGTACACCCTTATATGAGAGTACATATATTGTCGGTCCGAATCCCTCATGTGACTTGTACTCTAGCTTGATTAGTTGCTTGCTGTATGCAACGAGAAACCGTATGTCATCAACTACAACGCCGTATGACAAATGGATTTCGTCACAATCTTGGTATAACTGGTGGCAGCACTGTCGTCGCATCGAGGTACGCCTGCAATGAGTACCTCCGACCAATGATGGTTTTAGTCGTGGGGACTGCTGACCAATTTTCAGTTATTTATTCATCGAATTGAAAATAAGGCCTAAGATATAGGCATGACAATGACACACACACACACACACACACACACACACACACACACACACACACGCATGCGCGAGCGCGCGAATTTTCTATAGCTGACATAGAAAATACTAAAGATGCAAATATATTAGGACACCAGAATTAGTCCATAGGTTAAGACTTCTTTAGCAGGCTATAGCTTTTTGGGGCCAAATATTTATAACCGACGATACACGGGATTTTCTATAGCTGGCCATAAACGTTTGTATGCGGACATAGAAAATGCTAAAGACTGCAGTGCATAGGGAGCCATAAGTTTATAGAATAGGTTAAAGACTTCCATAGAACAGACTATAGAAAAACCTAAAGACTACCATAGGAACGGCTACAGCATTTTGGGCCAAATATCTGTAGCCGACCTTACAATGACTTTTCTAATGCTGACCATAAAGTTTATACCTGACCATAAAATTGCTAAAGTCTGCAGTAAATATGGAGCCATGAGTCCATAGAACAGGGTAAAAACTTCTATAGAACAGACTTTAGAAAAACCTAAAGACAGCCATAGAAGCGGCTATAGATATTTGGGCCAAATTTCTATAGCCGACCATACAAAGGATTTTCTATAGGTGACCATAGGAAATTTTTGTATGGGTGTTGCAGTCCCACGCCTCAAGAGTCACGATATGGCCGCCATACAAGACGAGCACCGCTCCCTTGCAGGTCCGTGGGCTAGCCAGCAGCGGGTGATCCCCGGGAGTCCAGCCGAAGCACAGGCGAACACGTCGCAAACACTGACTGACTGACTAAACAAGCGGCGCGGTCTCTTTAAATAGGGCAAGCCGTGTCTGTCTGTTAGCACGCGTCAAAGCTAGCGAGCAAATACACTTAGCTTCGCTGGTTATAGCGCTCCCTTCTCCTCCCGTCGAGCCGCGCGTCGTCATTGGCTAGGTCCCATAGAAGATTCTGGATTTTTCTGGCATATTCCAGACGGATGCTTCCGCGTCATCGCCGGGTGATGAGAAAGAGGGCGACGACGACGCGTACAAGGCTACACGCTCTCTCGCGCGGGGAAGGAGGTTTTTCTCGAGTTTTCCACGCGACGCCGCGCGGGCCTCGCGCCGTGCCGGCTTGAAGGAAATATGCGCCGATTTCGTGACACTGCCCCTCCCTTAAAAAATATTGTCCCACAATATTCACAACAACCACGAATATTGCGCGCACATGCATGCGCTCACAAATATATGGGGCAAATGTCCACACATTGCACAAATTTCACAACTGCCATAACACGTTACAAAATTCACAAACATAGCAATACACTGTTGTCGGATATACATAGGAATCAACAACCCACAGCTTTCCAAATGGGAAGCGCTCAAACCTAAATTTCCGAGCGTAATTCCAACCCGCGATCAGTGCGTGACACGCTTCTGTCCGCCAGGGATTCTGCCTTCGCTCTAGGCTCTCGCATTTGAGACGCTTCTATGTTCCCTGATCGGGCTACTGAAAATTCCCTGAGGCAAGACTTATAGTCCCCTTGCAAATCACACAACCAACGTGTGCCAGTAATTGCCCCTACAACCAGTAGCGCCGACGGATACACGGGAACCTGTGCCAACGCGCACAGACCAACAAAAAGAATAACTGTAGTAGTGCTCTTTCCTAGGCACCGGTATTCCTTCCGCGGAAGGTGGAATATTCCAAGTAATGCCCCCATAAGTAGGAAAAACACTTGGGCTACCTGCATCAACGAATGCCAAGGCATTCCTGGCTTAATTTCAAGAGTCATCTCTTTCTTTTCGGTTTCCTCCTGAGGTGCTTCCTTTTGTTCATTCTTTTCTCGGGGCTTTTCCTCCGGCTTCACATGGCCTTGCTTGCCTCGCCTTCCCTTTTTCTTTTTAGATTCACTGCAGCGCACAGGCGCGGAACTTTGATGAGCATCCTCGGGAAATGTAGCGCCCCTGATATTGCCCAACACCAAATCGTAGATAGGGCGTTCCATGCAAAGGGCTGTCAGTTTTCCAGAATAATATGGTGTCTGCACTTCCAATTTTGCCTGAGGTAGCAACTGAATAGAGCCGTCAATTAGCCTCACAGGGCATTTCTCGCCAGTCAGATCATTCTCATGAATAAAACTGCGTTTAACAATTACGGCACTGCTACGTGTATCTCGTAGCACAGAAGCTGACTTTCCGCCTATCTTCCCCCTCGAAAATGGCATCCGATTCACTACCGATCCAAGTTGCGCGTGTACTACGGCGTTCACCACCCGGATTTTCTTGTCCTTCTTCAGTTTAACAACCTTTTCTGCTTCCTCCTCCTCGAGGCCGTGCACCACGCGGACTTTCCTGCCGTTCTTGAGCTCAAAAAGCCATCGGCATCTTCTTCCTCCAGACGACATTCCGACTCTGACAGAGTCCTCGCGCATGCCGCCTGTGGTACTGCCTTGTCAGCGTCGGGACATGACATTTCTTTGTGTTCCTTCTGTCCGCATTTCCAACACGTGGATGGATTGTTGGTTGAAAGTTTGCGGCCGTTAGGTGCATAATGGCCTAGTTGTCCGCAGAGATAGTACCTCGGGGGTGACTTTGCGCTATGTTGTGTCTGCCGGAATTCGGGCTTTTGAGGGGTTTCAGAATTTGCATTCCTGCTCAAATTTTCGCCTCCCTGGGCTTCCAAATATTGGTCTGCCAGATCAATCATTTCGTCTAATGTATGCGCTTTTCTTTCTTTTAAATAAAGCGACAGACCAGGGTGACAGCTGCCCAGGAATTGTTCCTTAATTAGGAGCTCGCGAAGTGCGCCATAGTCTAGTTTACTTTTTGAGAGATCAGTCTAGCAGTCAAAATAATGACTCAATCGCGCAACATACTGTGTTGTCGTTTCACCGTCCATAGGTTTTCCAGTCCTGAACTTCTCGCGAAGCCCATCCGTCGTAAATCTAAACCTTTTAAGTAATGCAACTTTCACCTTGTTATAGCTGCCTGCATCCTCAGGAGGAAGTCTCCCAAATACGGTTAATGCTTCGCCGCTAAGGCAAGTGCTCAAGATGGTAGCACATTCACTGTCTGTCTAATTGGCATTTATGGCGATCCTTTCGAAGCGCATGAGGAATGCGTAGAGATCGCCTCTTCTCTCGTCGTACTTCGGGATCAATTTACTTGCGTCTATCCGCAAGCTGCTATGTCCTTCACTGGTGCTATGCACTTCAGAAAAACCATTGTTGTTCGCTGAAATTTTATGCTGAAGTTTCATAGTAAGTAATTCCTTTTCCCGCTGAAATTCCTCTTCCCGCTCCTTTCGAGCCCTCTCTCGTTCTTCCTTTTCTCTATATATTTTCTCCTTTTCTCTCTGGCTAAACCATTTGCGCAGTTCGACACCGGACAACCCCAGCTGGGTGCCAGCTTCAATCAGCTCCTTCAGATTCATCTCTGAAGCGCGAACCGTTTGGATTTAGCCTAAATAAACACTGCTTAGCGAACCTCGCCTAAACGGTCCCGCGCGGCACAACCTCTCGCTATCGCTCTGCTGCTACACAGTTTACGACCTCTTCGTAAACTCTTCGAACTCATTCTCCGTCCTCTGAGCTCGAGTGCACCAAACGTCCTGTCGCGGACGCTAGAATAATTGTCACCCGTTACTAATTAGGGGGTATTAATATATTGATGCGCCCTTAACGGTGCGCACACTCCCAGACACCCTTAGAGTGAGAGGGGGTAGCTGTTCCGGTCACAAAGGAGATGTCCTCGACCTGCGTGGCAAGCTCAGCCGGAATTCAACTACCTAGTAGTGACAGAAGGGGGTGGCCGTTTGGTGCCCAGCTGTCGCCGGTTCAAACCAGAGTAAGGATCAGAGTCAGAAATAACAAACAAAACACAATTTATGTACAGCAAGAGACGATACACAGGAATACACAAAATCACTTGAAATGCACAGACGAGCGGTTCACAGAATACAAACGCTAAGCATGCAACTACAGAATGATTCAATAACACAGAGGCTTTACAACAGGTCAAACACGAGAGAGTTACATAAACAAGCACCAAATTGTTCACCGGGCACTGTTGCAGTCCGACGCCTCAAGAGTCACGATGTGGCCGCCATACAAGACGAGCACCGCTCCCTTGCAGGTCCATGGGCTTGCCAGCAGCGGGTGATCCCCGGGAGTCCAGCCGAAGCACAGGCGGACACGTCGCAAACACTGACTGACTGACTGACTGACTGACTGACTGACTGACTGACTGACTGACTGACTGACTGACTGATTCAACAAGCGGCGCGGTCTCTTTAAATAGGGCGCGCCGCGTCTGTCTGTTAGCACGTGTCAAAGCTAGCGTGCACACACAGTTAGCTTCGCTGGTTATAGCGCTCCCTTCTCCTCCCGTCCAGCCGCGCGTCGTCATTGGCTAGGTCCCATAGAAGATTCTGGAGTTTTCTGGCATATTCCAGACGGATGAGTCCGCGTCATGGCCGGGTGGTAAGAAAGAGGGCGACGACGACGCGTACAAGACTACACGCTCTCTCGCGCTGGGAAGGAGGTTTTTCTCGAGCTTTCCACGCGACGCTGCGCGGGCCTCGCGTTGTGCCGGCTTGATAAAAATGTGCGCCGATTTCGTGACACACATACTCTTAAATGGAATATTTGGTGGGATTTACTGCCTTGGTTTTCGATTAGTTGCATTTAGTTACTGTGCTCGCGGTGCTTGTAGTCAGGAATTTGATGCGTTCATTTAGTTTAGTTCATGTGCGTGCTCACAAGCTATTTGCTATTAGCGGTTCTATACTAGTAATTGGAAAATATGGGCGCTTTTTGCAGTCCGCTTTGTGTAATTATTGACATCGCTGCAGGTCCACTGATTAGCGCATGGGGCTAAGTTGTTCTGACTCTAGGCTTGTGATTGGGGAACATTGTTGTTGACGGCGTTGACGGAGGGTGATGTTATGTCGTTAAGTCTTCCCAGTGAGCTAGAGCCTGGCGCAGACATGCAAAAGTCTTCATAAATGCCGGAGTCGTTGACAACGGCTCTAAAGTTTTCAGAGATTAACGTCCCCTATGATTATATGACTGATTTATTGTGGTGGACCAAGAGATTTTAAAAATTATTGGTTACAAGATTTTGCTAGCATTTACCCCATCCGAATTTAAACTGCAAAAACGCTAGGGACCATAAGGTAATCAGAGGTTGGTTGGTTGGTTTGTGTGGTTTAACGTCCCAAAGCAACTCAGGCTATGAGAGACGCCGTAATGGAGGACTCCGGAAATTTCGACCACCTGGGGTTCCTTAACGTGCGCTGACATCGCACAGCACACGGGCGCCTTGCTTTTCGCTTCCATCGAAAGGCGGCCGCCGAGGCCGGGATTCGATCCCGCGTCCTTGGGAACAGTAGTCGAGCGCCGTAACCACTGCGCCACCCCGGCGGGGTGGTAATCAGAGGGGTTTCGCCTTAGTCCCCATTGAGATTTACGTAGGCGGTGCTGAGACCATACGACGGTACTGCAGAATAAAGAAGCTGATCTGCTAGTTTTAAAATATGTATATTTAGATAGATGCCTCAAAATATGACAAAGTTCATGATTTGTAAAAGCGTTTTGTGTACATTTTCGTTAGAACACAATACGAAACGATTTTCCTAAAGCTACATTGTTTGTCTATTTTTTTTAACCAAGATGTTTTCTGAGCTATATATTATTTCTGTCTCTTTTCTAAGCGATAAGACTGTTAAAAAATATGACTTCCGAATTGGCACCTTTTCCATGCTAAATCCTGATTCCTGTATTTGTGTCTTGTTCATGCCAGCTACAGATCCTTTTTTTTTCATCGGACGTATAGCTAATGAGTTGTGCTTTCAAATAGTCTCTTCTTTTCTGATGGACTCTATGAGCAGCACGTAAATTACTCCGCATAAACTTTTCCGCTGCCGTGTTATGATTTTAAGCCCTAAACATGTGTTATAGATGTAAAAATCTTTATCCAAACTGAACGATTTAAAGCCAGATGGTTTGTGTGGAGTATATGTGAGTTTTTAAAATAAAACACGCGATTTCTCAAAATAATATGCTTCAGGTGGCATGGTGGTAGTTTCTAGTATTGAATAGGTAAACTGTCTACTTTACGGTAATCTGCATAAATAATAACTAATTAATTTATCAGAATAGATGTTTTCAATTAGTTAAAACTGCAGTTCAAGGTAATTTGTTGTTCCGGATTTTTGCTAATGCAAACAACTTTATTAGCGGCCTTTCGGTAGATATATTTGTAACAACTTAAGCGCATATTATTATGCATGCTGTGCATAATGATGTGTCTTTGTAGAAGTGCATTGCGATTTCTGGTGAAGGTTAAACTTAAGAAGAGGGACAGTTACTGCTCATCAGTATTAGCTCTTCAGAACACAACTCTTCACATTACGTTAAAAGGTAAGAATAAACACATGTATCTAGCTATTCAAGAGCATTAGCTACCGGAATACGAAAGTAATGTATTATGAAAACTGCAAAAAAAATACGCCTCAAAGTTTTGGCAGGCGGCTTATCAATATATAGTCTAGAACCCTTGTACTCTTTGTTGCTGCTGGCAACAGCAAGCGTCCGAGTTCGACACTTATCTCGTACCTCACTGCCGATGTTTTGCTTCTGCTAAGATCCGGCTTTATCTTTCCCTTTTCTAGCATGATGTATAAAGACATATATGGAATGATTGTGGCCACTCGCGTCTGTTTCCACATGATTACATTTTTTGTTTTTTCTTACCACAATTAGCGGATTTGCCTAGATGCTGCTTCGACGACTTTAAGCACTGACATGCGCAACGAGCACTCCTAGCTGGACTACCGATGAGAACGCACCCTGTTAACCCCGCCAAAATCTTCAGTTCTTTAGCGGGTGCAAGTTATCACTATAAAGAGGTAATTGAAGCTTAATACCAGCCTCTTTATTTGCGGCTTTCCATGTTGTCACCCTTGCCTGACATTATTTGAGCATGGCTTGATCGATTGATATAGACATTGGAAATGAAGTGGAAATTGCGCTGTAGGACCATTATATGCGACTTTCACATTTAACATGAGTTAATTGCCTAAACGAAACAATATTTGGTATAGAGAAACTTGCTACTATAAGGATTCATGCCAAGATGACAGAAAAAACACCTGATATAGCAAGGCACTAATAAAAATTGTTTTGTCCGCTGACTTATAAACATATAATTTTGGGAATGTATTTTCATAAATATGCTCAAACATTTAATCGAAGTGGCTTTCCTTGGAGTAGGTTTACTTCAGATCTGAACCTAATAACTAAGTGTTTATGCAGACTTGTCAAACGTCAGAACCCGTATAATATTCTCAGTATTAAAAAATATTTTGGACATGGAAAAAGGCTGATCCTCGCTTTTTATTTCCGTCATCGTTACTCAACCACATCTATAATATTCACATACTTTTTTCTTCTTTGCGAGATACAATTAATTACACATGTCATACTCTAGCTTTAATAAGCCAGCAATGGCAAAGCCGCTCGGCAGAAAATCGGGCTTCACCTTTGACAGCGACGCCATTGTCGGCTTCATCTCTGCGAGTGTTGTGAATGAGAATTCGCGAGCATAACTCTCGCGAGCGATAATTTCCACCTCCCTTGGGATGGCATGAATTCATGGGCAGATTATTTGGCGTCATAAAAATCTATACGATGATCGAATTGGCAGGTGATGCGAATGAACTCGGTAAGCTTTGATGGGGAGATGGCAAAAGAGCCTTCGATAGATATCGAATTCGAATTAAGATCCTGTTTCGTAAACCCAAAAGCCAATTCGTATGGTTGCGAGAAGGGCGGCTTTATAATTGCGCTCTGTGATCTTTTAAAGATTGGTTGTGTAATGGTGTAGCAGTAGGCGTAAGATCTCAGCGTCACACTTTGGGGATTTGTGATTACTGCAGCAGAGCTTTCAATGCGCGCAAAAATTATCCACCCTCAATAGGGGCCAAACTCTATATGTTGCCTAATTATGAGCTTACAGATTCGCAGTTGTACCCCAAGTGCAAGTATCAAAATATGTGAACAAAATGTATGCATTTACTCACCCACAATAGCTTTTTATCAATGTTTTCAATAGCGCTGCTCAAATTTTTCAGGTCTTGATCACTTATATTTGGCTTCATTGCCTTCATGGCTATTTCAATAACATCCGTGCGCTTCTGACCGCTGTACCTAATGGCATGACTGTCGTCCGCCTGAAATATCGAGGGTGTCCATGAGCTTTTGCTGTTAATAATGATAGCATAAGTGTAATGAAAAATAGAAAAAGTACTGATTTTACTTATGATATTCATCATCATAAATAGCTGATCTAATTCTTTCCTTGTCTTCCTTTGATTGGACTCATCCGACTTTAAGTTTGTAATCCACATTCAGCTTCCCGCAGACAGGGATCTCCACAATTTCTTTATATAATGTACTCCCTTTGTGTCCGCCAAAATGGCATGTTAATTACAATCGCTCTGTAAAGCTCGAGTAGTGTTAGAATTCTAGAGACCTTCAAAGAGATTCACCTAATTATTAATAAATAAAGGATACTAATTTGTCTTCAGCGCATCACCACTTTTCCTTTCTTGTAGCCTTTCCATGGATAGCTTCAACCTACATTGTTAGGCTTCGTTCGCAGAATAGTGGAAACTCATCAAGGATTGATGTGGGGCTTGTTGGTTACTTAACAGCATAACCGAAATGCGCACTTAGGACAGGACAAAAAACATGAAAAAAGCATGACCGCTACTATCATCTAAAAATCTATAGCACGCAGAGAGATACACGTATGAGTAGACTTGCGCTTGGTAGATTTGCTTCTTTTCCCTTGTTTATGTTTGTTTGTCGGATAGAACATTACGGGTTGTGTCGTGTTCTTTTGACTTGTTCTGCTTATGCATTTAAAATCTGATATACAGGTATATAGTCGGTATCCCTGCGTAAAGCCTGAAAAAACCACCTTGCAGTGAGCAAAATTTAAAATAATAGGAAAATTGGAAATCGCAGAGGCATAACTTTTACGATACATATCAAAGAATAGGATGAAACTGGAACGTTGGTTGAGCAAAGGGAAAGAAGGAGTATAGGCAGTTAAAATGCAAGGTGGCTAAAACATCTATTGAGATTTCTGGCAGCAAAATTATTCGGGAGTCTCTTCGGACAACTGCACCTGAACAGCACAGAGGAAGTCACACCCCTTCATTTACTCTTTTTCTGCCTACAGGTATATTTAGGCAGAAGTGAAGCCGAGAGAGCGCCTGTTTATATGAGAAAAGCAATGCCACTACGGCAAATAATAGTGGAAAAGCTAATAAAAAATGCAAAATATTCAATAACATGACATTGTGCTTTCTGATGGGAAAACGGCGAATTCTTTTAGAGCTTTCAATAGACCAGTTTGCATAACGTTGCTCTATTCACTTACTTGAGGAAAATGATCTCTGAGGCTGTAGTAGAAGTATGGAAGAAATCCAATATTCACAAGGATGTTCCCCAAGTCTTCTTTCTTTACACCGTTGGTATCGCTAGGAAGAAGTGGCCAGTTTGGCATTCCAGCACTTTCAAGGATGTGAAGCCATCCATTGGCGTTGTTCGTCTGATTTGGGAACTCTAGGGAACCGAACGCACAAAAAAAGACGGTTAACTTATATCACCCGATGGAACATTACCAGTTTCTTGAAATCGATGCCAGTGTGCTTAAATTATTATTTATTGCTTGTAGAAGGTATATTTTCATTTTGAAATGTTACTCTAGCTGTATTCTTTTTGTGCGGTAAGTGTTACCGCTGCTCTAAAAATAGAAATGATTTTGCCAAGAAAACTAGTCGTAATACTGTGAGTCGGGAAACATGAACATTCCTATATAATGCATTGTAGTTTCAGCACCGACGCTTATATATGCTTCTTACCTATGCAGGAGCTGTACAGCACGCCAACCTTTTGTGCCACACTTTGCTCAGTGCCATCGATGGTCATGTTCTCAATAACACCTAGGACAGGAAATAATTGTTCAGGCACATTAGACAGGGTAACTCAAGACTAAAGGGCTTCTAGACATTTAATTGTTTTGCTACAGAAACAGTCATCAAGCGAGATTTTCCGCAAAACACGCTTCGGGGAAATAAGAACTGAGTGTGCCGTTGGCCGTCTCTAAATGCTGGTAATGCCCAAAATAAAACTACTGGTAAGCACTAGAATTACCACAATATAAGAAAAATATTCGGCTTCAAAACTTGGTGTCATCAAAGCTAAATATGGCAACATCAGCAGGGTTCAATTATCCATGTCATTTGTCACACTTCATAATTGTTTATGGGATTTAACGTTCCGAATCATCTCAAGCTATCAGGGACGCCGTAGTAGAAGACTGTGAAATGTAATGGTGTCTAGATTTCTTGATCTCGCTTTGATATCATAAAGTACACGAAAGAATTCTTTACCATGAAACCCACAAAGACCCTAACATGGTGGGATTATATAAAGAGTGGGTGTAGCAGTAAAAAATCATATGTAGAAAAGATATACAGATCAAATATGGCAGTTATACAATTTGAAAATATAATGTGAATGTGCAAGGTATTGCAGCGATATCGTGTGGATGGCCACTCAAGTCCATGGGTGAGTAACCAAGGAAAGAATGACCGAGAGAACTTTGTAATGTGAGCTTCAGGGCAGGAAACTGATCAATGAAGCGTGCATTGAGAGACGGAGGGCTGATGCAGGGCCAAGTGTGATGTCAGCTGTGAAGACGCTTATGAAATAAACACAAGTTTAGTTACACCTGACCTTCCATGTAAATATGACACGCCTTTATTGTAAGGATAGCACAGATGAACGAATGTAGTAGCTTGATTATATAAAGATTTAAGGGAAGTTACCAGATAAATTTTGACGCGATATTCGGAGGTCGTGGGTTCGGTCCCCACCATCGGCACGTTGTTTTTTCTTCTACTTTGTGTTTAATTATCTTTCCCCTAAACAGATTACATTACTAATTTCCCTGATTATCCAAGCAAACATTAAAAAAAAGACATAAAAGTACCATCCCCAAAGCTTTCCTTGGCCTCGCCGACTGTTCGCTTCTTTCCTTCATGTATTATAACGAGCACCCTCATTTCCCCTTAATTGATCTGCTTGTAGCTTACGGGGTCTCGGTTCTGGCAGTCTTGAAGCCATAGGTAGCGTAAGAGGGTTCTAGCACAGCTTTCGCCCTCGCTCTTGATCACGTTCTACGTGACGCTCGCGGTAACAAAGGACGTTCTACGTCCGCCGCTCTGGCTGAGGGCGGCGCTGGTGAACACTCTCAAGGTTCGTATACAGACAACATAAATACCCAAGCAAGTAGCAGGGGGGACAGCGGCCGAAGTAGCTCAGTTGGAAGAGCACCGGACGCGATATTCGGAGGTCGTGGGTTCGGTCCCCACCATCGGCACGTTGTTTTTCTTCTACTTTGTGTTTAATTATCTTCCCCTAAACAGATTACATTACTAATTTCCGTGATTATCTAAGCAAACATTAAAAAAAAGACATAAAAGTACCATCCCCAACGCTTTCCTTGGCCTCGCCGACTGTTCGCTTCTTTCCTTCATGTATTATAACGAGCACCCTCATTTCCCCTTAATTGACCTGCTTGTAGCTTACGCGGTCTCGGTCCTGGCAGTCTTGAAGCCATAGGTAGCGTAAGAGGGTTCTAGCACAGCTTTCGCCCTCGCTCTTGATCACGTTCTACGTGACGCTGGCGGTAACAAAGGACGTTCTACGTCCGCCGCTCTGGCTGAGGGCGGCGCTGGTCAACACTCTCAAGGTTCGTATACAGACAAGATAAATACCCAAGCAAGTAGCAGGGGGGACAGCGGCTGATGTAGCTCAGTTGGAAGAGCACCGGACGCGATATTCGGAGGTCGTGGGTTCGGTCCCCACCATCGGCACGTTGTTTTATCTTCTACTTTGTGTTTAATTATCTTTCCCCTAAACAGATTACATTACTAATTTCCGTGATTATCTAAGCAAACATTAAAAAAAAGACATAAAAGCACCATCCCCAACGCTTTCCTTGGCCTCGCCGACTGTTCGCTTCTTTCCTTCATGTATTATAACGAGCACCCTCATTTCCCCTTAATTGATCTGCTTGTAGCTTACGGGGTCTCGGTTCTGGCAGTCTTGAAGCCATAGGTAGCGTACGAGGGTTCTAGCACAGCTTTCGCCCTCGCTCTTGATCACGTTCTACGTGACGCTGGCGGTAACAAAGGACGTTCTACGTCCGCCGCTCTGGCTGAGGGCGGCGCTGGTGAACACTCTCAAGGTTCGTATACAGACAAGATAAATACCCAAGCAAGTAGCAGGGGGGACAGCGGCCGATGTAGCTCAGTTGGAAGAGCACCGGACGCGATATTCGGAGGTCGTGGGTTCGGTCCCCACCATCGGCACGTTGTTTTTTCTTCTACTTTGTGTTTAATTATCTTTCCCCTAAACAGATTACATTACTAATTTCCGTGATTATCTAAGCAAACATTAAAAAAAAAGACATAAAAGTACCATCCCCAACGCTTTCCTTGGCCTCGCCGACTGTTCGCTTTTTCCTTCATGTATTATAACGAGCACCCTCATTTAACCTTAATTGATCTTTGTAGCTTACGGGGTCTCGGTTCTGGCAGTCTTGAAGCCATAGGTAGCGTAAGAGGGTTCTAGCACAGCTTTCGCCCTCGCTCTTGATCACGTTCTACGTGACGCTGGCGGTAACAAAGGACGTTCTACGTCCGCCGCTCTGGCTGAGTTCGGCGCTGGTGAACACTCTCAAGGTTCGTATACAGACAACATAAATACCCAAGCAAGTAGCAGAGGGGACAGCGGCCGATGTACCTCAGTTGGAAGAGCACCGGACGCGATATTCGGAGGTCGTGGGTTCGGTCCCTTTTGAATATTCCGGGTGCCACCTCCGCTACTGTAGTCTTCACGGCATGACATTTGGGCCATCCCACTGACAACGGGGGATGGACGTACACGGACTGAAACAGCCCATTCTTCACCGCGGGGTACGGCTGTGTGCGCGTGTGTTGTGTGTTGTGGTCGGTGGGTGGCGCGAGAGAGGGACGCTTGTGCGCGTGCTCCCTTTAAGAGACAGACACTCAGCGACAACAGGAGTGCAGTGCATAGTTTCATGGAGACGCCGCTCTCCGAACAGTGTCCTCAGTGAGTGCAGTTTGGATAATTAAAATTCATGTTGTTGTTGTTTAAAAGTTTCTCCCCAACGTCATGGAATAACGAACATATTTTTTGGTGCCGAAACCCGGGAGTAAGCGAAAAACAACGGCAACTTGAAATCAGCGTTCCAACTGCAACGGACGACAGCGATGGAGCGTCTCCAAACGAAGAGAGAAGTTACGCGAGCCGAACTGAACCGACTCAGCGAGGAGCTTGAGCGACTAACGACGGCGGATGACTTCGGCCCCCAGCAACGAGACCTCCTCGCGGAAATATCAGATGAGTTGGACATTATTTCGAGAGATTTGAAACAGTTAGATGCCCTGATTAAGCCGCATGTGCGTGACGAAGGCCTCGCGGAAGAATATAAAGGCGTTCGTCAGTGCCAAGCTCTGATGACACGAATGCGGACAAAGCTTCGGCGTTGCGGTGAAACGAATTCTAACGGTGCAACAAGCACACTGAATGCAGAAGAAACCGCGTCCAGATTACCTGCTGCCCGTTCGGGACAACTGAGGTTGCCTAAGCTGGAGCTTCAGAAATTCAGCGGCAGCAAGCTCGACTGGCAACCATTTTGGCAACAATTCCGGCAAGCAGTTCACGAGTATACCGGCTTGACCAGCATAGAAAAGTTCTTGTACCTGCGGACAGCGTTGACAGGAAAGGCGGCGGCCGCTTTGACCGGCGTTCAAGCGACGGAGATGAATTACGACTACGCTGTAAAGACACTCCAAGAGCGTTTCGGGCGTCAGGACGTGCTCGTGCAAGAACACCTTACGCAGCTGTTAAACCTTCCCCAGGTTAGAGCTCTCAGTGACGTGAACGCGCTGCGACGCCTCCATGATCATGTTCAGCGAAACATCGCAGGACTTGAAACTTTAGGTGTCAAATCGGACAGCTATGGTGCGATGCTGTGCGCGGCTTTGTTTCGGGTATTGCCGGCCAAATGGGCTGTTGAGTACCATAAGGCCCACAGTGCAGACAAGGACGTGCTCGACAGTTCGAGTCTCCAAGCCATTCTGCAATCAGTTCGCCTGGAAGTGGAGAGCAGGGAAAAGGCGCACGGAGGAAGCACGAACGCTCCTCAGCAAACGCGACCGGACCACGCCAGTGAACGGCGTCCCAACAGCGTCTACGGCAAAGGCTCAGCGGCCAGCCTCCCGGTGGGTGCCAAATTGAGCAAGGAAAGATGCCCTTTCTGCGCTTCAGAGAGGCATGAGGTTGCAGATTGCAATGCTCCGATATCAATCGATGAAAAGAAAAGAAAGCTGCGAAATGAAGGAAGGTGCTACCGATGCGCGAAGAAGAGGCACATGACGAAAGGGTGTAAGAACTGGACACTACGTTGCGCGAAGTGTGGCCGACGACACATCACCTCGCTTTGTGATCCACCGGCACCGAACGCCGAGGGCGAGACCGCTACTGGGTTGCACTCAACAGCGTCTCTTAGCAACAGCAATAAAAACGCTGTGCTGCTGCAGACGGCGCAGGTGTGGGTCAACGGAACGAAAAGGAAACGCCTCGCTTGCTGTCTGTTTGACGGAGGCAGTCAACGATCGTTTATAACAGAGAAGCTCTCGCGAATACTGGATCTTGAGGTGATCGGTGAAGAGGAAGTGACCATTTACCCTTTCGGCGGCTCGACCAACGTTATAAAGAAAAAACGACGCCGAGTGAAGCTCGGGCTACGAAGCCAGTACGACCGCAAGGAGCACAGCATCGAAGCCCTCGAAATTGAAGAAATCTGCTCCGACCAGCTGCTGCTTCCAGAAAACGCTGTTGCGATGAGTCAGGTGGCTGATTTGAAATTAGCGGATGTTACCATCTCACCAACTCGCCTCTTCACACAAGGCATCGAAGTTCTAATAGGCTCTGATTATTATTGGACTATTGTACACGCAGAAGTAAGGAGAGTGCAAGGGCCCTTGGTTGCGCTTAAGACTGACTTCGGCTGGACTTTGCAAGGACCGATACCACTGTCTGCTTCAGGTGTGTCGTGTTCCACCATTGCCGTTCTGCGCACCAGCGTCTGTGACAAGAACGCCAACCTGTCAGACGAACTTCGAGCGTTCTGGGAGCTGGAGAGGCTCGGTATCTCCTCAAGCAGCTGCCTACTTGGAAGCGATGAGCAGCAGGTGAAAGAAGACTTCACTCGTTCTCTGACTTTGACCGATGGGCGATACGGGGCGAGCCTCTCGTGGAAGGCACTTGACCAAGGGCTAGCCAGCAACGAAGTTGTAGCAAGCGTACGCCTGGCCTGGTTGAAGCCGCGTCGGAGACTCAGCAAGAGCAGACTAATGGTCTATGATGCAGCCATCCGTGACTACCTAGATAAAGGTTTTGCTGAAAAGGTTCCAGCCGACGAAATCGACAGCACCTCGTCTCGAGTGTATTGTATGCCTCATCGTGCTGTTTTCCGTTCAGAGAGATGTACCACCAAAGTTCGCATAGTGTTCGATGAACCTTCGAAAGCACAAGGCTGCTTGTCACTTAACGATGCCCTCAGCACCGGCCCGAACCTAAACCCCGACCTTCTGCGGCTTATTCTGAATTTTAGATGCCACAAAATTGCATTGACCGCCGACATTGAGAAGGCATCCCTTCAGATTGTCGTCAAAAGTGAGGACAGCGACGCACTGCGATTACTCTGATTCATCTGCGTCATGTGAGGGCTCATCAGAGGGTGATATAGAGGTTTGGCGCATGACAAGAGTGCCTTTTGGCGCCACAAGTAGTCCCTTTATATTGGCTGCCACCATACGACATCATCTGGCTAACGTCTCTGAGGACCTCTCTCACTCCGCACAAATCTTAGGTAGCTGCCTGTACGTCGACGACTTGATAACTGGAGTCAGCAACGCGGAAGAGGCGACGAAACTTTATGAGGAGGCAAAGCAAATAATGAGCTCAGCAGGAATGAAACTGCGAAAGTGGAGTTCTAACAACGAACTCCTACAACAACGGTTCGATGCTGACGGCGTCGGAAATGACTTCGCTGACACTGTGACGACGACTTCAGCCATGGCAAGAGTGTTGAGGCTCGAGTCGGACAGAGGAAACGACGAGCTGAAGTATTCCCTGAAAACGGCGCTGGAGCTTCTTACTGTCAGCAGGAACACTAAACGCTTCGTGTTCCAAGTCTCAGCGAGAATCTTCTATCCCCTCGGTCTGCTGAGCCCAGTAACAATCGCAGCACAGGCACCTCTTCCGGTGATAAAATTTAAGCGCTTCAGCAAACTGAATCGCCTACAGCGAGTCACAGTCTGGATGCGACGCTTTGTTCGCAACTGTGATGGAAAAAAGGATCGACTTGAGGGCCTGCTCTGCGCATTCCAAATCCAACAAGCGCAGAAATGGTCGCATCACGGAGGCGTTTACTGGGCGAGATGGAAGAACGCGATCCTGTATGATTGGTTTACCAGGTTGTACTTTTGTACCCGTTGGAAGACAGATATTAATGAGCTAGCGCTCATTCGGCGGGGAGGATGTTGAATATTCCGGGTGCCACCTCCGCTACTGTAGTCTTCACGGCATGACATTTGGGCCATCCCACTGACAACGGGGGATGGACGTACACGGACTGGAACAGCCCATTCTTCACCGCGGGGTACGGCTGTGTGCGCGTGTGTTGTGGTCGGTGGGTGGCGCGAGAGAGGGACGCTTGTGCGCGTGCTCCCTTTAAGAGACACTCAGCGACAACAGGAGTGCAGTGCATAGTTTCATGGAGACGCCGCTATCCGAACAGTGTCCACAGTGAGTGCAGTTTGGATAATTAAAATTCATGTTGTTGTTGTTTAAAAGTTTCTCCCCAACGTCATGGAATAACGAAGAGTCCCCACCATCGGCACGTTGTGTTTTCTTCTACTTTGTGTTTGATTATCTTTCCCCTAAACATATTACATTACTAATTTCCGTGATTATCTAAGCAAACATTAAAAAAAAAGACATAAAAGTACCATCCCCAACGCTTTCCTTGGCCTCGCCGACTGTTCGCTTCTTTCCTTCATGTATTATAACGAGCACCCTCATTTCCCTTGAATTGATCTGCTTGTAGCTTACGGGGTCTCGGTTCTGGCAGTCTTGAAGCCATAGGTAGCGTAAGAGGGTTCTAGCACAGCTTTCGCCCTCGGTCTTGATCACGTTTTACGTGACGCTGGCGGTAACAAAGGACGTTCTACGTCCGCCGCTCTGGCTGAGGGCGGCGCTGGTGAACACTCTCAAGGTTCGTATGCAGACAACATAAATACCCAAGCAAGTAGCAGGGGGGACAGCAGCCGATGTAGCTCAGTTGGAAGAGCACCGGACGCGATATTCGGAGGTCGTGGGTTCGGTCCCCACCATCGGCACGTTGTTTTTTCTTCTACTTTGTGTTTATTTATCTTTCCCATAAACAGATTGCATTACTAATTTCCGTGATTATCTAAGCAAACATTAAAAAAAGACATAAAAGTACCATCCCCAACGCTTTCCTTGGCCTCACCGACTGTTCGCGTCTTTCCTTCATGTATTATAACGAGCAGCCTCATTTCCCCTTAATTGATCTGCTTGTAGCTTACGGGGTCTCGGTTCTGGCAGTCTTGAAGCCATAGGTAGCGTAAGAGGGTTCTAGCACAGCTTTCGCCCTCGCTCTTGATCACGTTCTACGTGACGCTGGCGGTAACAAAGGACGTTCTACGTCCGCCGCTCTGGTTGAGTTCGGCGCTGGTGAACACTCTCAAGGTTCGTATACAGACAACATAAGTACCCAAGCAAGTAGCAGAGGGGACAGCGGCCGATGTAGCTCAGTTGGAAGAGCACCGGACGCGATATTCGGAGGTCGTGGGTTCGGTCCCCACCATCGGCACGTTGTTTTTTCTTCTACTTTGTGTTTAATTATCTTTCCCCTAAACAAATTACATTACTAATTTCCGTGATTATCTAAGCAAACATTAAAAAAAGACATAAAAGTACCATCCCCAACGCTTTCCTTGGCCTCACCGACTGTTCGCGTCTTTCCTTCATGTATTATAACGAGCACCCTCATTTCCCCTTAATTGATCTGCTTGTAGCTTACGGGGTCTCGGTT
Organism: Amblyomma maculatum; assembly: GCF_055883805.1. Classification (NCBI taxonomy): domain Eukaryota; kingdom Metazoa; phylum Arthropoda; class Arachnida; order Ixodida; family Ixodidae; genus Amblyomma; species Amblyomma maculatum. The sequence goes on along the minus strand of NC_139348.1, from coordinate 82,123,555 downwards.
CTGGCAGTCTTGAAGCCACTGGTAGCATAAGAGGGTTCTAGCACAGCTTTCGCCCTCGCTCTTGATCACGTTCTACGTGACGCTGGCGGTAACAAAGGACGTTCTACGTCCGCCGCTCTGGCTGAGGGCGGCGCTGGTGAACACTCTCAAGGTTCGTATACAGACAACATAAATACCCAAGGAAGTAGCAGAGGGGACAGCGGCCGATGTAGCTCAGTTGGAAGAGCACCGGACGCGATATTCGGAGGTCGTGGGTTCGGTCCCCACCATCGGCACGTTGTTTTTTCTTCTACTTTGTGTTTAATTATCTTTCCCCTAAACAGATTACATTACTAATTTCCGTGATTATCTAAGCAAACATTAAAAAAAAGTCATAAAAGTACCATCCCCAACGCTTTCCTTGGCCTCGCCGACTGTTCGCTTCTTTCCTTCATGTATTATAACGAGCACCCTCATTTCTCCTTAATTGATCTGCTTGTAGCTTACGGGGTCTCGGTTCTGGCAGTCTTGAAGCCATAGGTAGCGTAAGAGGGTTCTAGCACAGCTTTCGCCCTCGCTCTTGATCACGTTCTACGTGACGCTGGTGGTAACAAAGGACGTTCTACGTCCGCCGCTCTGGCTGAGGGCGGCGCTGGTGAACACTCTCAAGGTTCGTATACAGACAATATAAATACCCAAGCAAGTAGCAGGGGGGACAGCGGCCGATGTAGCTCAGTTGGAAGAGCACCGGACGCGATATTCGGAGGTCGTGGGTTCGGTCCCCACCATCGGCACGTTGTTTTTTCTTCTACTTTGTGTTTAATTATCTTTCCCCTAAACAGATTACATTACTAATTTCCGTGATTATCTAAGCAAACATTAAAAAAGACATAAAAGTACCATCCCCAACGCTTTCCTTGGCCTCGCCGACTGTTCGCTTCTTTCCTTCATGTATTATAACGAGCACCCTCATTTCCCCTTAATTGATCTGCTTGTAGCTTACGGGGTCTCGGTTCTGGCAGTCTTGAAGCCATAGGTAGCGTAAGAGGGTTCTAGCACAGCTTTCGCCCTCGCTCTTGATCACGTTCTACGTGACGCTGGCGGTAACAAAGGACGTTCTACGTCCGCCGCTCTGGCTGAGGGCGGCGCTGGTGAACACTCTCAAGGTTCGTATACAGACAATATAAATACCCAAGCAAGTAGCAGGGGGGACAGCGGCCGATGTAGCTCAGTTGGAAGAGCACCGGACGCGATATTCGGAGGTCGTGGGTTCGGTCCCCACCATCGGCACGTTGTTTTTTCTTCTACTTTGTGTTTAATTATCTTTCCCCTAAGCAGATTACATTACTAATTTCCGTGATTATCTAAGCAAACAATTAAAAACGACATAAAAGTACCATCCACAACGCTTTCCTTGGCCTCGCCGACTGTTCGCTTGTTTCCTTCATGTATTATAACGAGCACCCTCATTTCCCCTTAATTGATCTGCTTGTAGCTTACGGGGTCTCGGTTCTGGCAGTCTTGAAGCCATAGGTAGCGTAAGAGGGTTCTAGCACAGCTTTCGCCCTCGCTCTTGATCACGTTCTACGTGACGCTGGCGGTAACAAAGGACGTTCTACGTCCGCCGCTCTGGCTGAGGGCGGCGCTGGTGAACACTCTCAAGGTTCGTATACAGACAACATAAATACCCAAGCAAGTAGCAGGGGGGACAGCGGCCGATGTAGCTCAGTTGGAAGAGCACCGGACGCGATATTCGGAGGTCGTGGGTTCGGTCCCCACCATCGGCACGTTGTTTTTTCTTCTACTTTGTGTTTAATTATCTTTCCCCTAAACAGAATACATTACTAATTTCCGTGATTATCTAAGCAAACATTAAAAAAAAAAGTCATAAAAGTACCATCCCCAACGCTTTCCTTGGCCTCGCCGACTGTTCGCTTCTTTCCTTCATATATGTATATATATATATATATGTATATATATATATATATATATATATATATATATATATATATATATATACCTTGCCTTGCCGTCAGGACTTTGGCGTCTCGACCTGGCCTTCTTTCACAAGATATATATATATATATATATATATATCTTGTGAAAGAAGGCCAGGTCGAGACGCCAAAGTCGTGACGGCAAGGCAAGGTACGCCGTGTCAGCGTTTTAATCTGATGGTGAACCCAGGCGCGAGCTGGAGCCGGCGCCGCGGGACGATGATGATGGTATGTACAAAAGAAAGAAGAAGATTATCCGTGGAAAGCTCGCACAATCTTCCCGCTCCTAACCAACCGATGCACCGCGGCGCACAAACGGCTTCAAGCGGGAGACATGAACAATTTAAGTTCCACGGTGGCGTCGATCGGCTGGGGGATCAACAGGTGTGACTTGGTAGTTCACGGGGGAAGTTTGGTTTATGATCTTGTAGGGACCAAGATAGCGACGCTGAAATTTATCACTAAGACCCGGGGCGCGCAGTGGTGTGTACAGCAGGACTTCGTCACCGGGACGAAAAGAGACCGCACGATGCGTAGAATCGTATCGACTCTTGCGGTCTTCCTGGCGCGCTTCTGTGTTGAGGCGGGCAAGATGACGGCATCTGGCTACACGGGATAAGAACTGGGCTGGTACTGATGAGGAGTAGTCGGGCGTGGAGAAGAAGGAAGTGTCGAGCATTGTAGTGGGAGGACGGCCAAAAACGAGGAAAACTGGGGAATAACCGGTAGTCCGTTGTACTGCAGTATTATAGGCGAATGTGACGAATGGTAGAATAGTGTCCCAATTTCGGTGATCCGGTGTGATGTACATGGATATCATATCGGATAGAGTGCGATGAAATCGCTCAGTCAGACCGTTAGTCTAGGGTGGGTAGCTTGAGGTTGTCTTATGAAGAGTGGATGACGCATGAAGAACTTCGGCAACGACTGTCGATAAGAAGGCCGTCCCGCGGTCACTTAGAAGCACCCGAGGAGCGCCATGACGCAGGACAATTTATCGCAAAAAAAATTAGCTACCTCTTCGGCAGAACCAGACGGGACAGGGGCTGTTTCAGCGTAGCGTGTAAGGTGGTCAGCAGCTGTTATAATCCTATGGTGACCCCCATCGGAGAGAGGTAGGGGACCATATAAGTCGATGCCGACTACGTCGAATGGCGTGGCGGGACATGGAAGAGGCTGTAGGAGGCCAGCGGGCGAAGAAGTCGGCCACTTGCGGCGTTAGCACAGATGGCAGGAAGCGACGTATTTAGCTACGGTAGTAGATAGGCCAGGCCAAAAGAAGCGCCTTTTCACGCGGTCATATGTTTTTCAAAACCAAGGTGACCTGCAGTAGCGTCATCGTGGAAAGCCGCCAGTATACGTGGGCGAAGCGCACGCGGCACGACTGGGAGCCAACGAGTTCCATCAGGGCAATACACGCAGCGGCGTAATATGCCATCTTCGAGTTTGAAATTGCGAAGCTGTCGAAGCGCCGTTAAGGCGGTCGATGATGGGCCGGCAGTAGGCATCAGTTAATTGCTGCGAGCGGAGTGCGTGTTTGTGCTCAGAATCTTCAAAAGAAACTGTTGTGATGGGCGTCGGGGGAAGAGATGGTCGGCTCTGGTCAGAGGTGTAAATTCGTTGCAAATAAAAACAGCAGGCTGATTCCGTACGTGGGCAGCGAGAAATAGCGCCGGCGTCTTGGTGTTGGCGACCCGATTTATAAACGACGTCGAAATTGTATTCTTGCAGGCGTAGAATCCATCGGCCAAGTCGGCCTGTAAAATTTTTCAGTGAAGACAACCAGCAAAGAGCATTGTGGTCGGTCACAACTGTGAAGTAACGACCATAAAGGTAGGGGCGAAACTTTTGAACAGCCCAGACGACGGCAAAGTGCAAGTATGGCCTCTATGTAAGACGCATACGACTCATCGGGACCTTGACGACGGGAAGCGAGCTTGTTCCTCGCGATCTCAGTCGGAACTGCCGGGTCGGTGAAGTATTGGCGGAACTGCTGTTTGAAGGTGGGCCAGTTAGTGGTGTGGGGCTCGCGGTTGATAAGCCGATTCTTGGCGACCTGAATCAGGTAGAAGGAAACGTTGAGGAATTTTAAAGCGTCATCCCACTGGTTGTAGGCACTGCAGCGTTCATAAGTGTCAAGCCAGTCATCCACGTCCTCGTCGCGACGACCGGCGAACAGCGGTGGGTCGCGTTGTCGTGAGGTCGAGACGCCAAAGTCGTGACGGCAAGCAAGGTACGCCGTGTCAGCGTTTTAATCTGATGGTGAACCCAGGCGCGAGCTGGAGCCGGCGCCGCGGGACGATGATGATGGTATGCACAAAAGAAAGAAGATTATGGTATGTACAATTGAAAGAAGATCCGTGGAAAGCTCACAATATATATATATATATATATATATATATATATATATATATATATATATATATATATATATATATATATATATGGCTTCAACTTAGCTGGCCAAAGCAAGCATGTCTTTTATTTTCAAGCCTACTAAGGACTTAAATAACCATGATTTATTGCCATTAGCACAAAACATTCTAGTGGGATGAAATTCGGCTGCTACTTTTGCAATTTTAGTTTTAAAATTTAGCTAGTTATCTTGAACAGACCGGCCATGAAAGGCTTTTTAAAGAACTGAAAAAAGGCAAGCAGATGGTTATTTACAGCTTCGTAATTACCTCTTTTTTCGAGCGCATAGTTTTCTAGTAGAGTTGGCTTAGCCACGTGTCAAAGGTGAAAGATGTTGCAATACATTATGGTCGCTAATTTTGTAGAGAAAGGTAAGGCATGAGAGATTTTCAGAATATTTAGTTTTTTCACGTCGATAATATTATATTATTCACATGTGACGCATTGTGGTTTTGTTACTAATTGGGTCAGAATAAATTTAAACAAAAATCGATTAAGTCATTCGCTTTGCTCTCAGTCGGAGCAATGTTTGTCTGATTAAATGCCGCCTATTTAAAATCTCCAAAGAGTAGGATGTGAACTTTAAGGTATTTAATATTATTTTGATTTAGGTAATCAATAAGGGCTCATGCGAATTCGGATTGCTTTTAAAGATTGATTGCTTAATAATTGCCTATTAATGGTTATTATAGTATTAACTACTGATTAGTGACAGTTGTGTTATGAATATTTGAATAATTACTAATTATTACCACGCACCCGGTAAAATCAACCACATAACCGTAAACGTTGAACTGAAAGTGCAGTCGCTCGCTTTACTGGCAGCTCAATTCATCGCTACCGGCGCAACAGCAGCGTAGTAGAATGCAGCACTCAGACTTTCGCATTTCATCACTTTAGTCGGCAAAGAGTCATGGAATCTTTTTTTTCTACATGTCCTGCCCATGCCCATTTCTTGATATCGACTAGAATATCAGTAACTCCACTACTTTCTCTGACCGAATCAACGCGCTCACTATCTCTTAACGTTACCACTACCATCTTTTATCCATAACCCACTGCGTTGTCTTTAACGTAAGTATACAAAACATAAGATGTGCTTCAAATGCACTAATTAGCCTAATGTAAGATTGCAGCGCGAAGAAACATCATGATTACCCGTGCAGATCAATAATGAAAGGTTACCTCCTACTGTGCTCAGAGGCTAAAGTTACGTAAAAATATTTATGGCGTTTGCCCTACAGCTGTATTGCTCTATTTTTGATGCTGCTTGAAGAAACGTCGAAGCATTCCTTCGTAAGCATTCTACCAGATATGTGGAACACCATTCGCTGGCTGCTATCATGCATATTACATCGTGAAGCGCTACCCGATTCATGATTGAAGGGCATCATACTAATAAGTACACAGCCGGCATGGCAAGTTCTTAAAGTGTGCGCATAACCAATGCTTAACCTTTAATATCTTTCATGTGGCAAGCTGCTGTCAGAACGCAGAGGATGGTAAAGCACCTGGGGTTGTTATAATGTACAACCATATAGCATGGCATCGAGGTGTTTTTCATATTCGCTTGATTTGGAACACGGCTGCGGCAGCCGGAAGTCAGACTCGCCTGCTAATCTTTCTCCTTGACCGCAGATAAAATGACTCGTTCACTCGTTAAAAGCATATAATGTGTGTGTTGCAACGCATGTTACAGATGTCCGCGTTTTCTAACATGCCACCGAGCCTTGTGTTAGAAGTTGCGTGATTTAAAAAGCACAAACATTTTCTTTTAAAGGACAGTAATGTTTCTCAGGGAAAGACCTTCCCTACAAGGCTTTTTGTAAAAAGACCAGCCTTTGATGCTGTTATCCTCCTCAAATCGCAAAGATGAGAACGAACGCTAACGATCTACGCTGCTGCCGGGACACCAAGCATTGTCAAAAAAAGATTTAATTTGCCGCCTTTCGTGCGCACCCTACAATAGATATTATAAATAATATTTTGGGTCAAGTTACTGGTAGGTGAAGTGCTAATTTCTGAGCTTGTGAATGGACGTGAATATAAAAGCCTGGGGAGGTCACACATAAAATGTATAAAATGTGGCTCACGTTTCATTCTTTCCGGTAGAGTCTTTTCAAGCTCCGAGAGAATTCCGTATTGTTGAGATGGTGTCAGGTTTTTGGCAGTTTCATTCCACCGACCACAAACAAAGGAGTAAAAATTGTCACAAGGTTCAACGCTCCAGTCAATAGATGCGTTGATAAGTTTTGCTGAAAACAAGAGTTAAAATATTGTAAAAAAAAAAACTCCTCCTTTCACTCTGTATTTGGGCCTCGCACGTGGACCGGGCAAGGATATTTTTACACGCAACCGATTGAAAAGCGTAAACTTTCTTTTCTGCTCTTTGACAAAAATCCTTCTCGCTGTACTTGACGGTAGAACGCATTCTGAACTCTGCGCTATTTCTGTTATTTACCTGCCTTATGATAGAAATACTGGGCAGCCAGTAGTCAAAATACAAAGAACATCTTAGTTTGGGCTCGTCGGTGGTTCCTCTTAAGTAGAAATCGCGCAAAAAATCAGGGACAAAACAGGAACACACAAAGAACTGGACTGGCGCTGACTAATGATTGAATTGTTATTGATAATGGCCGAGTGTGAAATACAGACAGGGCATCAGATTACCAAGTAGATAATGTATCGGCGCTAGAATGTTTAACCCACCCAAATCTTTCTCACCTAAGGCATAAAAAAGCATACATCCCGAAAATAACGGGAAGGCTCGTGCAGCTACAGAAAACATTTCAAGCGATTCGTTGTGAAAAAAAAGCAAACATTCATATACACTCAAACGCTGAGACAGGGCAAAAACACCTAACAAGGGAACAGACCTCTAGGACCAGCCTCAACAGCATAGGAAGTCATTAAGTGTAGCAAAAGCAGTGTCAACCGAGCATAAGCGTAGCAATAGCAAAGCCAAACAAGTAAAATCAAAACAAGGAAATAACCCGAGGAGAACCCCTGTTGCAGCAGAAAAAGTAAAAAAAAACTTGAAATAAAAAAATGGAACAATGCAACCAGTGAAGAGAAACCTAAAAGTACATAGGTAGGGCTAGCCAATGCTCTGCCCAGAAACCCAGTTTCGATGGTTTGCTTACGCACCAGTCACAACCCCTGGAGACAAGCCAGGCCTTGATGACCTCTTTCTTGAGTTGATCCCTCGCTCCGGCCCTTTCGAACTTCCCAAACAGAGGCTCGCACTTGAAGTCATGAGTCCTATTCGCAGTCATTTTAACAAAAACGTTTCGTGTATTTTATGTAGGGGTCCGCCAGATGCCCGCCCGCGTTACCATACCCACACCTTCCATGTTCCACTAAACGTTCATTTACGCATCTACAAGCTGCCCTATGTAAGAACTAGCACATAGAAGCGAAATATCGTACACAACTCTCGTAGTACATTTCACGAATTGCGTCGCATGCTTACGCAATCTTGATGCTAGTTTCCTTGATCATCATGTTGCAGATGGTATACAGCTTGCACTGTGCAAAAAAACACTAGATTGATCTTGTACCTGCTGGCTATTTTCTTGCGGTTGTGAGAGACCTTGTGGTGGTAGGGTGGGATGCATTATCCACTTGGTCATTTGATGACCTGTCTGTTTTACAGTTCTGCCGTTTTAAATAAAATTTCAGTCATTAGTGAGTGCCAGGCCGGCCGTTTGCGTGTTCCTCTTTCTCCCCGTTCTCTTTGGCGTTTTTTTTACTTTACTTAAATCAAAAACAAGTCGTGCGGTGGTTTTTGTTATATACCTTCAGGCAAACTACATATCATGTTCGTTTTTCTTTTCTCTAAGCAGGGTTCTCGAGCAACCTAATATATGTATTCTTTAAGTTCGTGCAAGCTAAGAGAAGTTGCTCCATTAATAAATTTGTTTGAAATTTACGGGGCAGAGAGCGAGTCCGAAATATAAAATTACTACATAATAGATTATACGGCTGGATACGACTGCGCGGATATTTTATCATGTGACGACAGATTTTGTAAAAAAGCAACACGACAATAAGTTTTGTCTTCTATTATCATAAACGTCGCCATATGAACTTCACAAGAGGTAGTCAAATATTCTCCCTATATACCAATTTAACCCTGCCAAGTGACCGGATTTCACCCGGTAACATTGTTTTTTCGCCCCTTGTACAAATGCCGTTTTTTTTTCAATTCATTGTGTATCTCCAACTACTAATCTATTAATTTGATATCGTATTGCAAATAGTTCGATTTCTTCTTTTTTTAATCCAAATAAATCATACAAGGAGTTGAACCCGCAGCGCAGGTCACCCGTTTCTTCATTAACAGCTACGTGACAGCAGTGATAATTTCCACTAAGAATCGGCGATATGAAAAAGGTGTCGGTATACGCTACTTTTAAAGAAAGAAAGTTTGTTTTTTCATAAAAAAAACAGGTATTACATAGATCATACAGCATCAGTTCCCAGAGCTCAACGCTGTATCGGGACTTCAAATAGATGAATGTAAAAAATTATGAACAATATTATTGGTGCAGCAAAAGCAGTCAGAAGAGGCAAGACTGGCGAAAACAATATGGTAAAAGGAAAAAAAAAGCAAAAATGCAATACAAGTTCAGAACTTTCATGTGCGGCCGGTATTGTTAAATCATCATCATCATCATCAGCCTGATTATACCCACTGCAGGGCGAAGGCCTCTCCCATATTTCTCCATCTAACCCGGTTCTGTGCTAGCTGCATCCACTTGACCCCTGCGAACTTCTTAATCTCATCCGCCCACCTAACTTTCTGCCGCCCCCTGCTACGCTTTCCTTCCCTTGGAATCCAGTTTGTTACCCTCAGCGACCATCGGTTATCCTCTCTTCGCCCTTATTGTTAAATAAATCTTGCCAACAAACCTATGAAAACAGTTATGAATGAAATGTGAACAAACCGGTATACAAAGTGAAATCCTAGTTTGAAAGTTGGGTTACACTATTGCGATAATACAGATAACAGTTCTTGTTTAAAACAGGACAGAGATGAGGATTATTTAACATGAGAAGGGAGGTTATTCCAAATTTGTAAAGAAGCAAAAAGAGTCGTGGGTTTGGCGTAGTTTGTTCGAACGGCTGGTTGTAGAAAATTATTGTCTTTAGCAAATCTTGTTTGATTACTATTGGCGAAGGCGTCCCTGTTAAGTGAATTTGCGGATATGGTATTGTGAACAACTTTATTAAGTAGGATTGTAAGGCTAAAGGTAATCATAAAAGCGATCAGTAAAAGGTTGTTATCGTGAAGAAGTGATAGCGCATCCCTGCGGTATGACCTGTAGGTTATTATACGTATGGCCTGATTTTGAAGATGTTGCTGTTGATATAAATGTGATGGGTAAGTGTTTCCCCATGAACTGATGCAGTAATGAAAATGACTATGAATGAATGCGTAGTGAAGACATATTAAAATGTCACCATTGAAAAAGGGATCTGCTTTAAGCAGTGTTCCCAAGCCAAAAACACATTTTTGTTTCATGTTAGATATGTGCTTATTGTATTTAAAGTTTGCGTCCAGAGTTACGCCAAAAAAAAGGTGCAATGTTGAGAAAGTTCAATGCAATGGGAATTAAAAGAAAGTAATGGGATGTGTACGGGAACCTTGCGATTGGAGTTGAATACCATGAATGTTATCTTAGAAGGTTTGATCTGCAAGCATTTACGATGACAAGAGTGTAATATGTTATTGAGATCAGCAGTGAGCATAGGTTTTCAGAGAATTGTGCAGAACAAGGTTGGCTCAACAGCTGAAAACTACTAGGCATACGCAACTGTTCACGCGCAGCGCCGCACGGTGAGGCTGCGTCGCGTCCCCTCCTCGTGAGCAGTATTGCACTCAACGGACGACCGTGACGGTCTCTTTCTACAGTCTGGAGCGCTGCTGCTTATAGAGGCCAGGAAAGCAATTCGGCTAAATTATGAGATACAGAGGCAGCACAATGCTGTTCGACTGGTTTAAATAGCGAGCGAGCTGATCACACACTTCAAGTCGGCCCGCAGTGCGAGGAGGTTCTTTCGCCAGGAGACCATCACCAAGCTATCGGGGAATTAGCTGGAATGACTTGAGCTGGCATGGCTTAAAATCATGCTTGGCAATGCTTCCTTGAATCGTGACCCAGCCTCAAGGTGCAGCAAAGAAAATTCTAAATGAACGTCACAGTTAGAACTTTGGATTCCCATTGAGCGAAATTCTGGTGGTTTTCTCGGGCACATCAACACCCCTTGCGGCAGACTATGCTCCGAAAAGACAAACTGTGTCTAGGTGACTTGAATCCTGGGACGTTGTCGTTAGCTAGGTTCTTCCAAATTCATGTTTAGTGTTCGGCCGTCAGGTAAATCCTCGTGTCTAACGATCCCTTCGCCAGGACAGAACATCTGTTCACAGCTTTATCTCCAAGGTAACTAAAGCAGATTCGCCAAGGTCGCTCCAATTCTCTTGCTTCTCCCCTATAGTCATGGTTGGTCGTTCTGCAGCTTCCAAACCGACCGTCTACAGGTAAAAATCAACACGAGCAAGTACCATTGTCGCCTATAAGACACCAGACATTATAACTCAATTTAGCTTGACTAAATGAATGTCTCCTTTATGCTTGTACTTTTTTAAAACACGTGTGAAGGGTAGAGTACACAAGGATCAAAAGCAATTTCTAAATCAACAATAACCGGAATAATTACTAATCAGCAGTATTATTTAAATCAGTCCACTTCAAATTATTCTTTCCGTAACGAACAAATTTAAAGCTAGGTTTGGAAAGTGCGTGCCCGTGCCATTCTGTCGCAGCTCAGGCTTTTTGTTTATTTTGTTCTTTTTCAAATTTCTGTGTGTGCCAGTCAAGACAAACATCACTTGCTGCTTTGCTCAGATACCTGTCCTTGCCGCAACTCTGCGCGCAAGTCATATTTTTCTACATCCGGGAACACTTCTGCCATTGAGACAGCAGCTCCTAAAACTTTCCCTATAATTTAAGCATCCTCTTATTTCGAGGACAGCATTACTTTGGCAGCAATACTTTGTTGCTCGCTTCCCTTTTTTGACAGGTGGTGGAGCTGCTTTGCACTGGGCCCAAGACTCGAATTTCTCAAAGCATTGTTAGTATTTTCAATAGACGCACCTGTAAGAATGCCTATTATGCAATGTTTAGTTGGCGCAAGTCGAAACTCTTCATCAGCGTCCCAATCACACTTTCGTGCTTAAATTTCTTGGGTGAAATTAAGTGGCTAACATTGCTGTCGTTTTGTCTGATCTCCACACTGCCAACCAGCGGTTCGCGTCCCACAAGCACTGTGATTTCGACTGACGTCAACACTGTCATACAGTTCATCCAGCTCTCTCATTTCCTTTTCAACTTTGGCCAGCTCATGTCAGCTGAAGCTAACCGAATCACGCGTAGCGCTCGCGTCTCCCAAATTAGCCGGCACTTCAACTGCGGCCAAAATCTGCTAGGTACTCTACTTTATCTCTGTGGATGACAATTGTTTGCGGAATCTTTCGCGGCCTCGAACCGCTACACTGAATATGCAGTGAAAACTTCATACCTTTACAATCTCAAAAAATTTACACTTGCTCTATCTACTATCTATCAATCTCTATACGTATCTCTGTCTTTCTGTCTTTCTCATCATCATCTCCATCAGCCGGACTATATCTACGGCAGTGTAGAAGGCCTCTTCCATTTCCCTCCAATTAACCCGGTCCTGTGCTCGCTGCATGCACTTGACCCCGACGAAGTTCATAATCTATCCACTAACCCATTTTTCTGCCGCCCCTTTGTAGGCATACCTTCCCTTGCAACCCAATTGGTTACCCGTGCACAATTTTTCTTAATTTCGACTAGAATCTCTGTAACTGAGCGATTGCACTGACCCACTTTGCATGCTTCCTATCTATTATTGTTACACCTACTATTTTCTGTTCCATGGCCTTCTCCGTTGTGCTCATCTTAAGTAGAGCCTTGTTCGTTAACTCCTATATTTTTTAGCCCCATAGAGCAGTAAGGGTAGGATGTAACTTTCCCCTTGAGTGATACCGGTAGGCTGCTAGTCGCTATGTTTGAGTACCTTTCAAATGATATCCATCCCAATCTTATTCTGCCAGTTATTTCCCTTGGTGCGGATTTTCGGTTACAAGATGTCCTAAGCAGACACATTCGTCTACCCTTTCCAATGCTTTGGTACTGAGTTTAAACTGCAGTTGTTTTACAAGGTTGTTCAGCTTCTGCATATAATCTTTAGGCCTACCTTTGTGTTACCCTTTCTAGATGATTCATAATGAGTAGCAGTTGGTCCCCTGAGTTTCTTAACAATGTAGTGTCATCAAGGAATCGCAGATTACTGAGATATCTTATGCCTAACTACTCCCATTCCACGCTTATATTTCACTCTCTACGAAAGCTGCACATAACACTTGGGAGATCGTGTCTCCTCGCCTAACACCTTTCTTAATTGAACTTTTATCACTTTCTGTATGTCGAACTACGGCTGCTGTGCAGCCATGTAGATATCTTCTAGTGGATCTCGCAATGCCTGCATCACCGCTGAAGTTTCGACCGAATCGAATACTTTCTAGTAGTTACTGCATGCTATATGTAAGGGCTAGTTATATTGCGACCTCTTTTCTACATGGTTTATAGTCTGTATATGATCAATGGTAGAGTACCCTTTCCGAAGTCCTGCTTGATCCTATGGTTCGTTTAATTCTAAGGTTGTCTTGACTCTATTAGCGATTTCCCAAGTAAATACCTGGTATGTAACGGATAGTAATCTGATTGGTCTGTAAATTTTGAGGTCGTTAGCATCCCCGGTTTTAAGAATTAAGACATTGATAGCATACTTCCAGTATTCTGGTACTTTCGGCGACATCAGGCATTGCATATAGAGTGTGGATAGGTTTTCAAGCACGATATCCCACCCGCCCTTACACAAATCTGTTGTTAACTTTTATTCCCAACCTGATATCCCCCTTTTCATAGCTTTCGATGTTTTCTTAACGTCGTCCTTCGTTACTGGCGGAGAGTCTGATCCAATTTCATTCTTGACCTGACTTCTATGGCTAATTTAGAGGTGCGTATAGAACTCCTCTTCTATCTTTATTATCTCGTTCACGTCAGTAATGGCATTGCCCGTCTTGTGCCTCAGTGGCCACATCTGATTTTAGCCTATGCCTAATGTCGTCTTCAGCGCTTACGGGCTACCATCATTCTTCAGAGCATGCTCAATTTTCTCTGTGTTATACTTTTTTATGTAAGCCACCTTGCGCCTATTGATTAGTTTTGATATCGCTGCCAGTTATATTCGTTCTGTTGGGTTGAAGGCGCTCATACATTGGCGCCTATTATTCAAATCGTTCGTCACCTTAGACAGTTTACGGATATCCTCTAACAATTCTACCATCTACATCTATCGCGCAATCGTTATTGTCATCTCTAAAATTCTTGTTCATTGCTTCTAGGCTAAGTTCGGCTTCCTCGGTTAGCAATGAGTATCTATGCGGCAGTGAGAGCCTGAATTCCTCTACTCTTCTGTCTACCGCTAATTCATTGATGGACTTCTTCACTAGCCTGTTCCTCTTCCTCTTTAGATCCAAATTAATTCGAGAACTTACCCTTCGGTGGTCACCGCATCACAGCTTTCCGATTATCTCTAAATCCTACATAATGTCTGGGTTAGACCACAGTATGAAATCAACTTGAAAGTTAGGCCCAATTAGGGCTTTTTTATGTCCACTTCCAGTTATTCCGTCTGCTGAAGAACTTATTCATTATTCGCAAAAATTTTGCTAATTTTATTTTGTGTAAGTATTGTTACAACTCCTATCTATAACACCTTAACGGCTCTGACAGTAGCGAAATAAATAAATATAGGGTACATGTTCCGAGAAGGTTATGAACACCCTTTCGTGAGGAAGGCTGTTCGAAATGGGCGCAAAGCGGCGATGTTTTGTGGGGCTATATGCCCAAAGCAATTGTTTCCTTTTCACAGCGCTAGAACTGTGAAGGCTATTCTTAACAGCGGGCTACACATATGCATTTCCCTTAGGATGGAATGGGAAGATGTCAACTGTCATAAACTAGCTTACCACCTAGTAGCTAACATGATTCGACAGTTCTCCCGTGTTCGTCAGAGTTGCTATAAAAACACTGGAGAGGCCTTTTTATATCTCAAATGCGCTACATATAATACGTATTGTAGTCTGCAATGCAATCACCTGCGCGTCTCTTGTACGCGTTTCGAAAGAGAAGCATGTCGTTCATAAATGCCCGGCCGCGGTGTCGGGTGGTTAAGCTGCTGGACTACTGGGCCTGTTTACCTGGGTTGGAACCCGACACTTGGCGGCTGCGTTTCGATGGAGCTCAAAAGAAAAGGCATCGGTGTTCTACACGATGTCCGAGCGCGCTAAATATCTCCAGGTGGCCTAAGCTACCATGGCTCATCTCTCTTCCCACTTTCACTCGCACTTTCCTCCTCTTCCTTACGGCCCGATGCAGGTATCCACACAAAGACGTGTGGCAGACAGCGCATTGCTCTTCAACATTATGTACAGCGCGAAAAACAAAGACAGGGGAAGAAGCACGCGCTGTACATAATGTTGAACGTTCACCAACTCGCCCAGTTTTCAGATCTCCATTTCTCTGTTTTCAAACCAAAATCATTATAATATTATTGCACCAAAAGGATACATTTTATCAATAACACCAGGGGCATTACTAGTTTTGTTAAGAGAAGTTTAGAATATATGAATAAAAAATAACTACTTTACCTCGCTCTTGACACTTCGGACTGCTGCATACGAGATAGCCACCGGAATCATTGCTGTCGGTTGTCAGCATGAGTGTATCTAGGACATAGGTGAATGAAACAAGGAGCGAAACATTGCTGAGATTATCTTATCAAGGCTTCATGGAGGAACTCATGTCTGGGGTAAAAAATGATAACTGCGTACACCTCTGCGCTAGATATTCAGTTTACCCCTGATGTTTAAAGAAACCATGAATATGGCCGCCAGTGGTGTAACTTAAGCTTTCGCCGTGAATGACAGGTTTATTTTCACCAAGCATATGGCATATATGGCGCAGAATATCCGTGCACAAAATCATTTTACTGTTTTTGCGCTTCTGGTATTTACCCATATTTATGCTTAAGGTTAACAGGGCTTTATTTTTCAGTATAGTTGTTTTACTCCAAAACACTATTCATGTTCAAATTTATTAGCATTGGTCAAAGCACTCTTTGTTATAGACCATCCCAACGAAATGTAGTATGCGTGGAGTTAAACCATATTGAATACGCTGACAAAGGCCACCGTTTTATCCCAAAAACTTCCAGAGCATATTTTATTGATACATTCCGACTAACGCCGCTGACAATCATGGTTGAAATACCTTGTGCTTTAGTTATACCTTCGCCTCTTGCCAAGCAACGCAGTGATAATATCGCAAGCGCAGCCAATATTTTCTTCATTTTGCTTGACCCAGCTGCAGCGGTTTTGTCTATTTCCTGGAATAAAAAACCATCAAAAATATAACCCAACCATAAATACCACTTCCATTTCACAGAAGGTAAATCACTTCGCATTTTAGGTCGCAAGAATGCTGACACAGGGATAAAATTATGTGATTTATTACGGCCAAAAGAGTCCGCAAAACGACACAAGAAGATTATAGTCTTTACGAAGAAAAAAGCGAAGAAACGGTCAAATTATTCTAACCTGCTGTAGTCTTGGAAGGTTACTACTACCTTTCTCGATAGTTCTGCTAGAAAACGAGCAAAAAATTACAGGCACAGGCCTTCAATTAGGTATAATTTCACGGGAACCTAGAGGAGTGTGGCACAAACACCCAGTGCCTAAACTATGGCCAGCCGCATTGCAGAACGGACCGCTTTACCACGTTGTTCTGCATAACGACAGACAAAAGAATAAATGGAGTGTTTGCTATTTTTCCAACAGTAGCCCATCTCACACCGAAGATTTTAAGTGGTACTCATAGTTTGTTTCTAGTACACGGCATTTTAGGCCTACATTTTTCCTTTACTGTCCAATATATTAATTGTTCTTTGTAATTTGTCCACTCAATAACTTACACAGGCTATGTTATTGCGAATCGCAGAGCACTCGGGAATTCTTCATCAAGCCTCATCCCTAAGTGCTCCATTTGCAAGTCTGACTAGTTTCTCTAAGAGAGCAGTGATTATACTAGGGGGCTGATGCCTCCATGTGTAATGGCTTTCTTTAAACGAGTTTTATACATTCGTTATGGAGAACTATAGTTGCTGCACAGCTATTATAGATTCCTTCCAGTACTTTAACAAAGTGGCTCATTTACACCCATATTTCGCAATGCCTGCCGAACTGCTGATGGCTGGTTGAGTGATTAGCTTCTTTGAAATACAATTAATTATGAACATAGTCCCTGGTTATATTCTGAGCCCTGTACTGTTAACTGAATGTGAGTATGCAAATGATCAATGCTAGAGTACCCTTTCAAAAAATTACAAGGGTTCAACGCTGCTGAACCAAATATTGAGCGAAATTATTAGCTGCGGGTGACCGAGCGTTCTTTTTTTTGTTTCTTCTTCCTCAGCTCACGTATAAAGCGCCGCTTTAACCTGCCCATATGAACGTGCCTTAGGGGCTAATAAGAGTAACGTAAATGCCAGGGTCCTAATGGGCTGATTCTGACAAAACCGTCCCATGAGGAACCACAGACCCAAGTTGGCAGCTCCTGCCAGCCCAGGAGCGACGTGGGGTGTGACGTGACAGCGTCACGTGGGTAAGAAGTAACTGCGACCGGGTCACGCGAAGGCTTGAAAGTCGAGTGGTATTGCTTTCGCAATAAAATCAGCTTGGTCATTTTCTTGATAGACGTCTAAGGTTGCACTGATTCATACTGCAATTATCGGAGCTACGTAGAAGTTGGGGTTGGCTCCGGGGGCGTTGAGCTTTGAACTGATACTTTTATGGAAGAAGGACAAAACTCAGGAAAGGCCGTGATGCAACTTTTTGAGACGCCGGCCCGCGAGCTGGAAATGCTGTGGCGCCACATACACATGGGGCAGCGTTTCCCGTCGCACTCCTCTGTTTGCCCTTTCTCTCAGCGCTTCTCTGGCTTCTCTGCACCATCCGACGCCGACGCCGACAGCCATGCCGCCCCATAGCAACAATGACGCTGTTGCTGTTTGCCCCATATCTAGCTTAAAAAAAAGCACGTGACTTCTGGCATGTTTTTTGCAATGCATCTAGGATACATGGGGCCTCCTCTAAGTTGTTTTCCTTCCTCCATGGATACGTTTTAGTCGCGCTGCCGCTCTTTGTGGCAACTTCTTTACTGTCCGGCGCCTGCCGCGGCTTCCAACCGAGTTTTGGGCGAACACTGCCGCACGATCACCTTTATAAATACCTCTTACATATCTCATAAAAAGCTTATTGCTCTGTATTTTTTGTTTTCCTTACCGTACCCTTTTTGTACTTAAACACATTTAGAAGTCTTCCCAAGATTCCTACGCTCTTGATGTAACGAGGTATTGCGTATGCAACATGGTTAGCTTTTCGAGCACGATATGACCGCGGTTCATCAAGAGATGTGGTTACTGATACTCCTCATGTTCAACAGCTTGGGAAAGGCACAGCAGTTTACAATAGCTAGCGAGGCGCTGGAAGTGGTAGATGAATATTTCCCTCTTAGATAAGTAGTGACCGCTGATCAAGAACACGAAGCGGAACTAAGAGAATGGGATTGGGAATGGAGCGTATTTGTGTATTCGCAGATCTTGATTAGTAGTATTCCGGTATCACTCCAGATAAAAATATATAACAGTTGCATGTTAGCTATACTCACATACGGGCTGAAAGGAGGGGCTAACAAAATGGGTTTTACTTAACTTGAGGACAACGCAGAGATGTTTTGAACAAGAAATGGTTGATGCAGCGTAAAGAGATATGAAGTGGGCCGAGTGGGTCAGAGAACGAATTCGAGTTCATCACATTTTAGTGCAAAATGAAGAAGACAAAATGGCCATGGGCGGCGCATGTAGTTCAGAAAGAGTTTAACTGATATTACTAAGCGTAACAAACTCGATCTCAAGGGAGGGAAACCGTAGAAGGTGGAGGAAGAAAATTAATTAGGCAGGCAGATGAGGTTAAAAACTCTCCAGGACTCAAGGGCATGCATCAAGCACAGAACAGGTTTAATGGGACAATTATCAAAGAGGCCTTTGGCCTCCTGTCTGGGCAGTCCGGCTGATGATGATGATCAATGTGACATTCTCAGAGGTAAGACGAAGGTCTAAGCTTAAGCAAAGTTGCTTGTTGGGCGAGATGGTTGGACATCATGTGTAAACAGCGCTAGGAACATGGACAGATAGAAAGACAAACACACATCGCGCTGAACTGAAAACTGAGGTTCTATTCATTAAGTATTTCTTATATACTCAGATAGTGACTGAAGGTGGACTACCAGTTCATTCGCGTGATAGAAAACGACATATTTTTCCTTCCATAAAAGCCGTTTCCTTCGCATGCAGTATTAGGGAATTGCTGCTGACACGTGTTTCTTTACCATCTGCTATGTTTACAGCTTCAGCAATTTCTCTTGCTCTTTGGTCTAGGATTCGCCCTAATACTTGCATCGTTTGGAAGCATGCTTCGGACTTGCAGTCCTGGCAATTTTGAACAAGATTCCAGACCATTTTCCGCTCGAAATTGTTCTTATGGTGTTTCACACTACATGCTCCGCATAAACCTGCAGCTAGGAGCACTAATCCTTTATTCTAATAGGCATTGTCAACATCAGAACAGGTGAAGAATACCTTACCTAGAAGGGAAATCGCGCGATGTGCCAGGAACGCTACTCTAGTTTACGCTAGCAATGCATCCCATTATATATATTTCTCTATTGCCAGGTTGACATCGCAATAGGAATTTTCACTGCAACTTTCTAAGAAATCTTTGATGTCTTTCTGCATGCAGCTGCAGCAATAGGAAAGAGAAAAGTACTATAAATGGCATCAATGTGTCATCCCAAACTTCCAGATGCGGAGCTATGTTGCCTCTGTTGTCACAATGTGTGCACTTCTTGTGCTGTCGCCTTTGATACGATATCAAAATGATGGGCAACCTCTGCTCTTCGGAAGATGTTTTACCTACTTCAAAGTATTGCAAACAAACTCTCTGTAGCACTACGCCTTGCATAGTGCTTTGGCAACATTAAGAAACAATTTCTGGGCGTGATTTGAATACATGTCTGGTACAGTGCAAGATAATATATCTTTTAATTTATCACAATCTTATATTTAAAGCACTGTAATGTTGATAGGTGCTTCTCGCAATAACGTTTAAAAAACGAAATATTGCAAACGTGACAATGGCCCTCATGTTTCTTCTTTATAAGGGTCGCATACTTCTTTACACGGATATACATGTGAGGGCAATTGAACAATAAATCTTTTTCCTTTAGCAGACTGCATAAGTAAGCTGGGATTATTTACAAATGCGAATGTGTTCAATCTCTTCAATAACTTCCTTAAATGTCATGGGATACGCTATATTTGCAATGGAAGAAAGATGACGAAGTTGGGTCTGCTCTACAAGCTTAACAAAAAAAAAATGTTTATTAACATTCCCTTCGGATCGGTCAGTAGCATTATAAGCATTTTAAATAAACATATCATCTAATCTCCCCCGGTTATCTTCTTCAATTCTAATCCTTTCGGCAGCATCCCCCACTGCTGCCGTAAGTTAATTCGGAGCAGAAACGAAATCACAGTATTTCACAACACCTGCATCGTATGCTTGAACGCGGGTCCAGAAAATCTTGCGCATTTTCGGACATTGGAAAGGATTCCATAAAGCTTAAATGCTATTTTTTTTATCCTCGGAGTCGTTATCACAGACTCCGCTTTACTTGTATGTCTACTGTTTCGTTGAAGAGAAAATGTTCACATTTGCTGTGCCGCCAAAGCCAATTCATAAGCCGTTTTTCTTTCAAATTATGTTTGTACGCCATGCCAACTTCTGCACATTCTCCTATTTCTATTTTACCGCAGGCTATACCAAACAGTGCGAAATAAATAGATATGAAATCATATAGGTACAGCTCGGCCCGGCCTATCATGGTATGACGCGTTAACGTTTCCTCGTGCATTGGCATATACTCGACATTGAATTAGAAGTGGTTACTTATTCCCTTCCCCCACCTCAAGTGTGCAAACCGATCTGAAAGCGCCTCCCAACACACTGATATCATGTGGTCTCGTTAGGAAACTTGCCCAGGTGAGAATTAAACCGGCTACACCGTCTGGTGCCATGCCCGTTGTCTTTCGCTCACAAGGCCGCCGCCTCATTTTCTGCGCAACATTTCCATTGTCGCTATATTATTCAGCTGCATTCCTATAGTCCAGCATTACCAAAATGTTGTAATTGTATAAGGTGGCGAACATAAAGCTGCATGCTAGCAAGTGCAACCACTTGGACAATTGTGGCCTCTACTTGTCATATTAAAAGCACCTCTTTTACCTTCCACATGACTTCAGTGTGAAAGAGAAACGACGAGCCTCAAGGAAGGGAAACACACACTGCACAGACCATGGCTGTTTCCCTTCCTTGGTGTTCTTTTTTTCGCGCTGCTTCTACGTGGAAAAAAATTAACGGCTTCAAAAACACGCGATCTCTATTATTCTGCATCACCCGTAATCATAACACTAACCAAACGGTGATCAAGAGCGCGACTACGTGCCGCGTTGGTCACTGTGTTCACCGCTCAATACATGAGTGAGGCGTATTGTAGCAAAGTACCCGCGAAACAGAATGGCAAAAATGTTCAAACTCACCTCAAGTCGACGAGGACAGCGCGACTAGTGCGACAGTCCAAAGAACAACGAAACAACGTCGATACAAGTCCCCAGTGCGTATGGGCGTGTGGGCGAGCCATTGTATGAGTGGCGAGCCATGGCAGCGTATAATATTCATGTTGAATTTAGTGAACTCATTTATCAAGCGGAATTCGTTGTTATTCCCACTTCTAACCATGATATAATTTTATGTATGTATGTATGTATGTATGTATGTATGTATGTATGTATGTATGTATGTATGTATGTATGTATGTATGTATGTATGTATGTATGTATGTATGTATGTATGTATGTATGTATGTATGTATGTATGTATGTATGTATTGTAGTGAACTCTGCGAATATATTATGAAGACAAGGATGAACTAGGCGAGGATATCACAAAGACGAGGAGAAGAACGACGAAGTGCCGCTGCGCTGCTCGAGCTCGCTTGTGGAAGGCCTAGACTGGCTGTGCTCTTATGTGGTTCTCTGTGCAACTTGGAGAGGGCTGTTATCCCTGTTAAAGGACAGTAAACACCCCCTTTCACTTGGTGGAGGTCAGGATTTCCTGTCGTCCTGGAGCTTAGAAGCCGCACACTCCCGACACAAGCAATGACCGACGCTACCAACCCCAGTCCAACCGGCCCCTCATCCGCCGTGTTCTTCGCTGGAGCTTTGCGCCAGCGTGATCCTCCTATCTTCAGCGGAACCGGAGACCACGACGTGGAAGATTGGCTGTCATCATATGAGCGGGTCAGTACGCACAACAAATGGGACGACGGTCTCAAATTAAATAACGTGATATTCTACCTGACGGACGTTGCCAACCTGTGGTTCCGCAACCACGAGGCCGATATCTTCTCGTGGTCTGCTTTGAAGGCTACTTTTTCCGATATCTTCGGCAGGCCTGCAGTGCGCAAGCTGCGCTCTGAGCAACGCTTGCGCCGCCGTGTACAGCTCCCCGGCGAAAATTTTACGAGTTATATTGAAGATGTTGTAGACCTGTGCAAGCGCGTGGACGCTTCGATGACAGAACAGGCCAATATTAGTCATATTTTGCAAGCAATCGACGATGACGCGTGCCTGATGCTTCTGGCCAGAAACCCAGCAACCGTGGTCGACGTCATCAATGCATGCCAAAACGTTGAGGAATTACGCAAGCGCCGTCAAATCACTCGTTCTTCGCTCTCACACCAGGAGCCTCTTGCAGCTTTAACAGCTGACGCAGAACAGTCCCCCTTGCTGCAACAAATCAAGCAGTTCATTCGAGAAGAAGTTGCCCGTCAACTGTCCCTTGTTCCCCATCGTCCTGACGCTTCCTCTCCTTTGGCGCCAAAGTTGCAGCAAGTCATCCGCGAACAAGTCGCAGAAGCACTTCCCACGCTTCCTGAAGCTCCTGCGGTTGCTCCCTTGACATACGTCGGAGCACCACTACAATATAGCCAACCATCTGTCCCAGCCCCTTTGACCTACGCGGCTGTGGCTGCGCGGCCTCCGCTTGAGCCGTTACCACCCGTGCAGCCTGTCCTACGCCATGCGCCGCTTCCTCAAACGGCTCCACTTCATCCTGCGACTCCGCGCTATTACAACCCGTGGCGTACTTCTGACAATCGCCCAATTTGTTACTACTGTGGTTGCCCTGGACACATCTGCCTCTGCTACTTGGACGACATTGTTATCTTTTCCACCGACTTTCGCGCTTGCGGCAAGTGTTGGTTTGCCTTACTGACGCCGGCCTACAACTAAATCTCAAGAAGTGTCACTTTGGTGCCCGGGAGTTGACTATTTTGGGGCACGTCGTCTCTAAGGAAGGTGTTCGCCCTGACCCGGCCAAGCTGCGCGAAGTGGCGGAGTTTCCTAAGCCGGTTTCGCTCAAGCAACTTCGAAGCTTCATTGGTCTATGCTTATATTTTCGGCGCTTCGTGCGGAATTTCGCTTCTATAATTGCACCCCTTACGAAGCTACTCGGGGGAAACAGTGACTTAACTGCGTCGTCGGTTGAGTGCGACGAAGCGTTCACCGCATTGCGCCGTCTTTTGACTTCGCCACCAATTCTTTGCCACCACGACTCCACAGCACCTACCGAGGTCCATACTGATGCGAGTGGCGTTGGCCTCGGAGCGGTATTGGCTGAACGGAAAAATGGCTTTCAAGAATACGTCATCGCGTACGTGAGTCGCGTCCGCTCCAAAGCTAAATGCAACTACTCAGTTCGGAAAAGGAGTGTTTGGCCATTGTCTGGGCGCTAACAAAATTCCGACCCTACCTGTATGGTCGCCAGTTTGACGTCGTCATGGACCACCACGCGTTATGTTGGCTGTCCTCTCTTAAAGACCCGTCCGGCCGCCTCGCACGATGGGCTCTCCGCCTTCAGGAATTTGACATCCGCGTTATATACCCGTCTGGCCGTAAACACATGGACGCCGACGCTCTGTCTCGTTCTCCCCTATCCATCGCACCTGTTTGCTCCTCGGCGGCTGATCCCGTCTTCTCGTCTGTAACAATCGCTGATATGCCTGCGGAGCAGCGAAAAGACCCGTGGCTCGCATCTCTTATCGACATCGTGTCCACTTCTCCAAACGCTGCGCCTTCTCGGACTTCACGCCGTCAAGCACCACACTTCGCCCTACGAGACGGTCTTGTCTACCGCCGCAATTATATGCCTGATGGTCGACGGTGTCTTCTCGTCATTCCCCGCCATTTACGACAAGAAATGTGCGCCTCTTTCCATGCCGACCCTCAGTGTGCCCATCTTGGTGTAGTCAAGACGTTTCAGAGAATTTCTCAACGCTACCATTGGCGCGGTATGTACGGCTATATTTGCAAATACATCCGCTCCTGCATCGCCTGTCAGCGCCGCAAGTCACCAACACCTCGTGCTTCTGGCCCCTTGCAACCACTTCCATGCCCGGGCCGCCCTTTTGACCGCGTTGGCGTTGAACTTTACGGGCCACTTCCCTGCACGGTCTCTGGGAACCGGTGGATTATCGTCGGCATCGACCATCTCACCCGGTATGCCGAGACCGCCGCTACTGCCCGTGAAGTTGCCCTGTTCTTGCTACATTATTTTGTTCTTCGCCACGACGCGCCGCGAGAGCTGCTGAGTGACCGAGGACGCGTCTTCCTTTCCAACGTCGTTGAAGCTCTACTGGCCGAATGTCGCATCATACATCGGACCACAACAGCCTGCCACCCTCAAACTAACGGGCTGACTGAGCGCTTCAATCGTACTCTTGGAGATATGCTCACAATGTACGTTGCCACTGATCAGACCAACTGGGACGCTGTTCTTCCATTCGTGACGTACGCATGCTATACCGCCACGCAGTCAACCACTGGATTTAGCCCTTTCTTCCTGCTTTATGGGCATGAGGCATCGTCCACGATGGACACTATTTTACCATATCGTCTTGACTCCTCCGAGTGGACTCTCCTTTCAGACGTTGCCAATTATGCCGAAGAATGCCGCCAGTTAGCCCGGAATTTAGCATCGGAATCGCAAGGCCGCTAAAAGTATCGTAACGACAAAGATCAGACGCCACACGTTTTCCCTACAGGATCCCTTGTTTGGCTCTGGGTTCCTGGCACCCCACCGGTATTGTCACCAAAATTTCGAGCCGAGTGCCACGGCCCCTACCGCATTGTCCGCCAAACCTCCCCTGTGAATTACATCGTGGAGCCACTCACTCCCTCTTCGGACATGCGTCATCGTGGCCGCGAAACTGTGCACGTGAGCCGCCTCAAAACATACTACGATCCGCTCCTCTTGCCCTCACCCTAAGTCGCCAGGATGGCTCCTCTTCGCTCCGGGGGAAATTGTAGTGAACTGTGCGAATATAATATGAAGACAAGGATGAACTAGGCGAGGATATCACAAAGACGAGGAGAAGAACGACGAAGTGCCGCTGCGCTGCTCGAGCTCGCTTGTGGAAGGCCTAGACTTGCTGTGCTCTTGTGTGGTTCTCTGTGCAACTTGGAGAGGGCTATTATCCCTGTTAAAGGACAGTAAACACCCATTTCAGTATGTATGTATGTAGAGGGGGGGTCAAAAGTTCCCAGGCCACAGGGTCTGCTTTTGAGCAGTATAGTCAGGCAGCTACGACGGCCCCAAATCTCAAAATACAAGTAGAGGGTAGAAAAAGCATTATTCTAACCTCTGAGATCATTTATAGCTTTAATGGAATCTCACGTGTCAGAATATGATGAGCAGAAGCAAAACCTGAGGCCTTGGAACTTTTGACACCCCATGTATATATGTATGTATGTATGTATGTATGTATGTATGTATGTATGTATGTATGTATGTATGTATGTATGTATGTATGTATGTATGTATGTATGTATGTATGTATGTATGTATGTATGTATGTATGTATTGTGAAAGAAGGCTAGGTTTAGACGGCACGGTCGGGATAGCAAGGCCAGCGATGCCTTGTCCAGCGTTTTAATTCGATGACAAAAACCCAGGCGCGTGCCGGAGCCAGTGCCACGGACGATGATGATGGTATGTAGAAATGAAATAGGAAGATCATGGAATGAACAAATTAAAGCACATCCACGTATTAGTGCACCGCTACGAGCAGAAGGCGTGCATCAGCTAAGTATTGGGCGGCTAGTCCTCTTTTTCTGTTTTCCCCTGCGCATTTGCGCTTTTCACCGTGCTGATAACGCTCGCAGACAGATTGTAACTCTAAAGTGATGTCGACGCAGTCTCCCGGCCAGGGGCGCTCCCCCTGGTTGGCTTTCATTACTCCTCACGATCTAGCTCTGGGAGCGTTCTAACGATCTGGCGTTCCAAACATTCCTGTGGCGCTGGTGCGCAAGGATGGCGGATTTATTAAAATGAATATCCCTGGGACTGTTCCAGCTGCTCTCCAGGCAGCCTCTAACCTGTATGACTCGATCATAGAAGTAAGGCAGTTCGGGCGTGGCGGGATACTGTGCCGATCTCCAGACCTCAATTGCGTGAAGGATCTGCTTAAATGCAATTCATTTAGATCGCTTCAGGTGAGGATCTTTATCCCTACTCATCTTGCATGCACAAAGGGATTAGTCCGAGGAGTAGACTCTTCTTTAACTCCAGTTGAGACCCTCGACCTTCTTTCGGCGGCTGGTGTGGTAGCGGTGTATCGTTGTAGCCGGGAGGTTAATAATACGCGGGTACCAACAGAGTCGGTGATTGCCACATTTGCGGGGACTTCATGCCCGTCAGAGATAAAAGCATGGCCATTGATCTTCTGAGTGGATCCTCTTGAATCTAAGCCACTGCAGTGCACTAATTGCTGGCGATATGGTCACAGTGCTCGTGGTTGTAAGTCTTCCGTGCGGTGTTCCAAATGTGGCGATGGTCATCATTCGTCATCATGTCCACAACAAAGCGACAAATGCTGCCTTTGCGGTGGAGCCCACGCTGCAAACTCCTTGGAGTGTCCATCTTGAAAACAGGAGTTGCAAATTCTAGAGGTAATAGATAGACGCTGTAACAGAAGTTAAGGAACGATTACACGGTTATGCAGGTGTGTCAGCCCGATCAGGTGTGCCTCCGGATGCATCAATCTCAAAGGCGATAATGACTGCAGTGGAAGCATCAATGACTAAAATGATCGACCGAATTGTTGCTACTGTCACAGAGTGTTTTTCTAACGTTCTGGCAGTTCAGCTAACGCAAGCCCTGCAATCAGGAACAGCCCCTTTTATAGCAAATATTCCCTCTGAAAGCTCTCAACTGCTTGAAAGCTCTACTGTTGCTTCGCCGAACAGGGCTGCTCCTCCAGATGACGATGAAAACATTAATGACGCAGAGATTGTAGAATCAGATGTAAGAATTCTAAAACGGTGTGGGTCTCCCATGTCCAACCATTCTTCTCCGCCGTCCAAACCAAAATCAAAGAAACATCAGTATACATTAAAGCCAAAGGATAATATTTTGGGGCAGGCAGTTGCGGCTGCCAAGATTTCACAATCATAGGGGCACTAAGAGTTATCCAGTGGAACTGTCGTTCAATTCTAACAGCTTCAACAGATTTAGTTTACATTTCTTCTCAATATCATCATCATCATCATCAGCCTGATTATACCCACTGCAGGGCGAAGGCCTCTCCCATATCTCTCCACTTAACCCGGTTCTGTGCTAGCTGCATCCACTTGACCCCTGCGAACTTCTTAATCTCATCCGCCCACCTAACTTTCTGCTGCCCCCTGCTACGCTTTCCTTCCCTTGGAATCCAGTTTGTTACCCTCAGCGACCATCGGTTATCCTCTCTTCGCACTACATGTCCTGCCCATGTCCATTTCTTCTTAATTTCCACTAGAATGTCGTTAACTTGAGTTATTTCTCTGACCCACTCTGCACGCTTTCTATCTCTTAATGTTACCCCTACCATTTTTCGTTCCATAGCCCTCTGGGTTGTCCTCAACTTAAGTAGAACTCTCTTGGTTAGCCTCCACGTTTCAGCCCCATAGGTGAGTACAGGCAAGATGCAATTGTTGTATACTTTCCTCTTGAGCGATGCCGGTAAGCTGCTAGTCATAATCTGCGAGTGCTTGCCAAATGCGCTCCATCCCAATCTTATTCTTCTTGTTATTTCCTTTTCATGATCCGGATCTGCGGTTACTACCTGTCCTAAGTAGATATATTCGCCTACTACTTCCAGTATTTCGCTACCTAATGTAAACTCCTGTTCCTTCCCGAGGCTGTTCAACATTACCTTAGTCTTCTGCATATTGATTTTCAAGCCTACCTTTCTACTTTTCCTGTCTAGGTCATCAATCATTATTTGATTGATGACCTATCATATAATCCACACATAATTATTTTGCAAGAAACTTTGCTAACAGCCGAAAAGCATTTCTATTTACAAAATTATCATTCATTCCGACAAGATCACCAATCAAAAGGAGGAGGTTTAATTATATTTATCTGTACAAAATTCTGTCACAGGGCTAAGATTTCTTTCCAGTTATCTTCTATAGATTGTGAGTTATTGGCCCTAGGCTTTGAAATTCCAGGGCACTGTCCGTTTTCCTTAGTGAATGCTTATTTCCCTAGCGGTGTACAAGATACAAAACCTCTAGTTCTGCTATTAGTTAATTGTCGAAACTCAGTTCTTCTGGCTGGTGATTTTAATTTGCATCATGTGTCATGGGGCTACAAGACAGATAGCTGTGCAAGCGCCTTTGGGATTGGATAACAAATAATAACTTTTCCTGTAGAAATTCGGGTTCGGCCACTTTTAAAAGAAAACACAGTCAATCTGTGTTAGATTTAACTTTTACGTCTCCCAGTCTCTTCGTTAATAATTGGTCGACACTTGATTGTGGCACCTCTAGTGACCACATACCGATTGCGTTTGAGGTTAATCACCCTGTAACTCCAGCGACTTCTCAGTTGAAGTCATTTATCAATTATGATAACTTTCAGTCAACGTTACGCTCTAACCTTGAGTCATTGACTAACACGGATGAAGAACAAAAATCAAAACGCTTATGGTCGGTGATTGAGGATAACCGTAAGAAGTCTGAGGTCTTGGTACGGAGCTCAAAGGGGAATACTTGAACTGTTTGGTGGAATGCTGATTGTTCCCGAGATTACAGACGTAGATAGGCGCCATGGAAAAAGTTTCTCTACAACCAGTGCCCGAAAAACTGGCAGCATTACAAGTTCATTGCAGCTACTTTTAAACGTACAGTTGCAAAAGCGAAGGACGAGTATGATGCTAAGCATTTTGATATCCTCTCTAAATCTGGCAATCGAACTGCTCTTTTTGGTTTTTTACGCTCGCGGAAACAGATTCCCCAAGCACAAAATCTACATTCCTTTATTTTGACTCCCCATGAAGCAATAGACACAATTGAAACAATTGCCAAAGGACTCGAGAGGCGTTTCTCGTCTGCACTTCCTTCGGGCTCGATATCTGTAATGCCAATGGAACCAGTTAATTATGATCCTCAAATTTCCATTTCTGAGGTTTCTCCTATAGTTACGAGATTACCAGCCGCTGCTCCCGGTCCTGATAAAGTAACTTCAAAAATGTTAAAAATTCTTTTTGACGAGTCACCTCAGACGTTATTAGAGCTAGTAAATTATTCCATCAAACATGCTTGGATACACCCAGAATGGAAACTTGCCAAAATAATTCCTTTACTTAAGAATAAAGGCGGTGCCTTGTCCTTTGATAATATTAGACAAATTGCATTAACATAAAAATTGAAAGAGTCATACTTATACGTGTTTCGGAATTCATGAATAAAGAAAATATCCTCAGCCCTTGCCAAATTGGTTTCCGTCAAAAGTGTTCCATCTGGAATGCGCATGCTCATCTCGAGAGTCGAGTTCTTTTAGCACGCTGCCTTGATAACGCTAGACAGAGCCAAGGCCTATGATAGCGTTGAGCATAGCATTCTATTGCAAAAATTAAAATCTCTTCAGTTTCCACATTATTTAGTAGCCTGGATATCTGAATTCCTCCTAAACCGAGAGTTTTACTGTGCATTAAATGGCGTCCATTCTGGCAGACATAAACAAGCCAGGGGAGTGCCGCAAGGAGCAGTCCTTTCACCAGTCCTTTTCAACATACGACTCAGCTCAGTACCAGTTAATCATGACGTTCGCACTTACGTATATGGTAATGATATTGCGTTTTTTGCAACTGCATCGGATATTCAATCCCTTTATCTCCACTTGTAAACGTACCTAAGCTCTATTGAGAATTTGTTGTGTGGCTCGCGTCTCACATTATTTGTCAACAAAAGCGCAGTCCTCGTATTTAATATAAAAGATTCTGTAAGTATGTCTGTAACGTATCAGCAGCAAATAATACCACAGGGTAAATCATTAAAGTATTTAGGGGTCACTTATGATGGTAACCTTTCATGGCAGCCCCACATTAACCATATTGCTACGAAAGGGGCTCGGGCCATGGGCATGTTGCGCCGAATTAGTCGTCCCAGGTCTGGAATGCGGAGAGATGTCCTTTTAATGATTTATGTTATGTATGTGCGCCCAATTTTAGAGTTCGGTTCAGTCTTGTTTTCTGGATCAGCAGCTTATAAAATTCGACCGCTTGTTCTTTTGGAGCGAGAAGCGCTTCGGTTGTCTTGGACTTCGAAAATTTGTTGCCAACAATGTGCTCTACCTTGAAGCCCGGATTCCACCCTTGATATATAGATTACAAATTCTAACCGTTCAGACGTACTTAAGTATATATGAATCAGAGTTTCACCGATCTATGTCTATTTTTTGCGGTCAACCGACCTTCTTTTTCGGTGTCCATTGGTCTAAATTTCACACCCCGCAGGTTGTTATGGTCAAAAATTTGCTGGACCATTTAAATGTTTCCGTTCCTAGTATTCTACCCATACAAACCATTGGTTAATCTATTAAAATTGTCTTTGACGACATATTCCCGAATAATGCCAAAACATTATCATCCGTTATTCTAAACGGATTATTAGAAGATCATTTAGGAAGTCTTTCCGCTAGTTTAGTTGTAGCTACTGACGGATCTCAAAGTAATGAAAAGGCGGGTGTGGGTATATATTGTCCACATTTAGACTGGTCTTTCTCTGTCCGGCTTCCGGACTTCACCCCAATTTTTTAGGCGGAGTTTCTGGCGGTGGCACTCGCTTTACGGAAATTAGACTCCTCTTTTTCTAAAGTGACAGTAATTTCCGACTCTCTATCCTTGTGTTCATCTCTCTCTTCTTCGGTGGATTCTGCAATAGTAAAATCCTTTGTCTCCCTGATCCCTAGACATTTGAAAATTGTACGTATGGTATGGGTACCAGGCCACAGCAATGTGACTTTAAATGAATATGCTGACAATTTGGCAAAAGAGTCCCTTAATGGCGCCGTATTACCTACCCTTCCGGCGATCGCGTACATCACCGCAGCGATGTTTCGAAGAAACGTTCTATTAAATATGAAAAATGGACATATTTTAAGATCTGATGACTACCTGCATCTAAATTATTCTTGGAATAGAAAATTATGTCATTCACGGCAACTTAAGATTTCACTAACAAGGCTGCGATGCCGTATCCCACCTTTAAATTTCTATCTTTACAGGTCTGGTTTGGCACTGTCTCCCGTCTGCGCATTTTGCGGTGAACAAGAAACATTAGATCACTTTTTATTGTTTTGCCGCCGCTTTACTACGTTGAGAGAACAGTTGATGGAAAGGCCATTGCAAAAGCTTGGCCTTAGTTTAAGCAGCCCGACATTGTTATCATTTGGCGCCACCATCCTTGGGCACAGTCACAGGTCTGTTTTTACCGCCATGCAAAATTTTTTACTGGACTCAAATCGTTTGCCCTGCTAAATATTTACACATCACTTGTTCTACAATTATAGTGTCAATTTCCCGTGATTGTTACCACTTTTCATTTTATATTTCACTTATTTTCCGTTTTGTTTCCATTCCTCTACCCCTCAAATCATTTTTTGTTATGAAACCATATTAAAAAATCTTTGCTACCCAATTCTTGGCCGATCCCCCTCTTTGGGTGTGTGCCATAAGTTATTTGGACAACAACAACAACAACATACACGGAACGCTCACACAATCTGCCCGGGGGGTCGGAAGCGGCCAGCCTGGCCGCTCCTAACTAAGCGATGCATCGCGGCGCACAAACGGTTTCAAGCGAGACACATGAACAATTTCAGTTCCACGGTGGCGTCGATCAGCTGGGGATCAATAGGCGTCACTTTGTAGATCACTGGGGAAGTTTGGCTCATCACCTCATAGGGACGGATGTAGCGGTGGTGGAATTTGTCACTAAGGCCAGGGGTGCGCAATGGTGTATAAAGCAGTTTTTCGTCTCCAGGACGAAAAGAGACCACTCGATGTGTAGAATCATAGCGAGCCTTGCGGTCTTCCTGGCACGCTGCCGTGTTGAGGCGGGCCAGATGACGACATCTGGCTGCACGAGATAAAAAAATGGGTAGGTACTGATGTGGAGTAGTCAGGCGTAGAGAAGAAGGAAGCGTCGAGAATTGTAGTGGGAGGACCGCCATAAACGAGGAAAAATCGAGAATAACCGGTAGTCCGTTGTACTGCTGTGTTATAGGCGAATGTGACGAATGGTAGAATAGTGTCCCAATTTCGATGATCTGGTGTGATGTACATGGATATCATGTCTGACAAGGTGCGATGAAATTGCTCAGTCAGATCGTTAGTCTGGGGATGATAGCTTGAGGTTGCCTTATGAAGGGTGGATGACGCGTGAAGAACTTCGGCAACGACTTTCGATAAAGAGGCTGTACCGCGGTCACTTAGGAGCACCCGAGGAGCGCCATGACGCAATACAATTGATCGCAAAAAGAAATTTGCTACTTCTTCAGCGAAACCAGTCGGTACAGGTGCTGTCTCAGCGTAGCGTGTGAGGTGGTCGACAGCTGTTATAGTCCAATGGTTAGCCCCATCGGAGAGAGGTAGGGGACCATATAAGTCGATGCCGACTACGTCGAATGGCGTGGCGGGACAAGGAAGAGGTGGTAGAAGGCCAGCGGGCGAAGAAGTCAGCCGTTTGCGACGTTGGCACAGAGGGCAGGATGCGACGTATTTGGAAACGGTGGGAGATAAGCCAGGCCAAAAGAATCTTTTTCTCACGCGGTCGTACGTTTTGTCAAAACCAAAGTGACCTGGAGTAGCGTCATCGTGGAGAGCCGCCAGTATACGGGGGCGAAGCATTCGCGGCACGACTGGGATCTAGCGAGTTCCATCAAGGCAATACACGTAACGGAGTAGGATGCCATCTTCGAGCTTGAAATTGCGAAGCTGTCGGCGAAGCCTAGCATTGGGCGGGTCCGAAGCGCCGATAAGGCGCTCGATGATAGTACGGCAGTAGGCATCGGCTAATTGCTGTGAGCGGAGAGCGTGCTTGTTCTCAGAGTCGTCAAAACAAACGGTTGTGATATACGTCGGGCAAAGAGATGGTTGGCTCTGGTCAGAGGTGGAATGCATTGGGAAGAAAAACAGCAAGTTGATTCCGAAAGGGGACAGCGAGAGAGAACATCGGCGTCTTGGTGTTGGCGACCAGATTTATAAGTGACGTCGAAATGGTATTCTTGCAGGCTTAGAATCCAGCGGCCAAGTCGGCCTGTCAAATTTTTGAGTGAAGACAACCAGCAAAGAGCATGGTGGTCGGTCACAACTGTGAAGTGCCGACCGTATAGGTAAGGGCGAAATTTTCGGACAGCCCAGACGACGGCAAGACACTCCTGCTCGGTAATGGTGTAGTTTTTCTCAGCTCGAGTCAGAGTCCGACTGGCAAAGGCAATCACTTTCTCACGCGATGTTGCATCACGCTGCAGAAGTACAGCGCCAAGACCGTGACCACTGGCATCGGTGTGCAGGATAGTTGGAGCGCTGTCACTGAAGTGGCTAAGAACAGGATCTGATGTGAGGGCGTGATTTAGGTCATTAAAAGCAGTTTCGCACTGGTCCGTCCACACGAAAGGGCTGCGTGCTTTAAGTAGCGCATGAAGTGGTGCAGCAATAGTTGCAAAATGCCTTATAAAACGCCGGAAATAAGAGGCGAGGCCGAGGAAACTGCACAAATCTGTAGTTCGTTGTGGACGACCAAAGTTCAAGACCGCGATTATTTTTTCAGGATCTGGGCGAATGCCGTCATGGCTGACCAGATATCCCGATATTCTAATTTCCTTCTGTGCAAACTGGCACTTTTTGGTGTTGAGCTGAAGGCCTGCCGAAGCGAGACAGGTGAGGACTTCATTCAGGCGCGTGAGATGGTCATTAAAGGTTTCCGAAAAGATAACAATATCGTCCAAGTAACACAAACAGGTTGATTTTAGGCCATGAAGCACAGTATCGATCATTCTTTCAAATGTCGCTGATGCGTTACAAAGTCCGAAAGCATTAACGTTAAATTCGTAAAGGCCATCGGGTGTTGCGAAAGCGGTTTTTTCTTTATCGTCCTCGTGCATAGGTATTTGCCAATAACCTGAGCGGAGGTCCAAGGTCGAGAAATTTCGGAACCTCGGAGAGAGTCAAGGGCGTCATCAATTCGTGGCATCGGATATACATCTTTGCGGGTAATTTTGTTGAGTGCGCGGTAATCAACACAAAAGCGTACCGAGCCGTCCTTTTTTTTATCTAGCACTACTGGGGAGGACCATGTGCTTGTTGAGGGAAGAATTAAATTGCGATGGACCATGTCATTTACATTTTCTTCAATTACTTTTCGTTCAGAGAGGGAAACCCGATAAGGCCGTCGGCGAACTATAGAGCTACCTTCAGTAAACACGCGATGGTGCGCAACACTAGTCCGTCCCAGTGGTGTGCAAGTGGCATCAAGAATGGCTTGGTGGTGTCGAAGCAATGTCAGCAGTTCTTGGCGTTGGTTCGGCGTGAGTTTAGGATTAATAGTCTTTGCGAGAACAGAAAGAGAGACGTCTGATGAAACACTTTGCTGAGGCGGAGGGGCGGTGAGCACCATCAGGGAAAAAGGTTGAACATCCACCATGCAATGCAGAGAAGTTCCTTTTGAGAGCACGAGGGATTCACGTGAAGTGTTAGTGGCCAGTACCGTCGCTGAACCGTCGTGGAACCGGACAAGACTTGACGGGAAAGCGATGCCGCGTACAAGATGACTATATGATGGTGCTATGAGTACGTCCCCGTAAGTGATGTGGTCAGAAACAACAGTAAGCAGTTTTTCGCAACTGAGGAGGCAAAACAGTATCAGCGGCGGCAACGAGGGGCTGATGTCGTTCAGAAAAGTCAGATGAAAAATCACTGTCTGTCATATGTATAACACGGTCACCACAAGAAATTAACGCTGAAGCGGTTGAAAAAAAATCTCATCCAAAAATCATCAGGTGCGCACAAGGTGAGAGCACAGCAAACTTCACATGATGACGGATGCCGTCGATAACAACTCGTACGGTGCACTTCGCTGAAGGGCGCAAAGGGACGGCATTGGCTCCACGGAGTTCAGGCCCATCATATGGTGTTGTCACTTTTCGCAAACGGTAGCACAAATCAGCATGAATTACAGAAATTGCAGCCCCTGTATCAATCAAAGCTTCGACCGGTAAACCTTCAGCGATAACAGCAATCACATTATAGGGCGATCAGGAGGACTATTAGTAAGTTCGCAGAGTTCAGTTTGACCTCCGGAAGCTGCAACACTTAGTTTTCCGGATTGCGGACAGGGAGAATGGTTGCGGGGCGTAGAGGGGAAGCTGAGCGGCGGTATGGGGATGTGGACCGGCGTCGGGGTACATGGTTCCCACGAGGCTCTGAGGAAGATACTGGAGGTGGGGAGGACAGTCGAGGTGGGCTTGGAATAGACCGGCGTTGATAATATGAGGTTGAAGGCATGTCAGTTTCGAAGGTGTCGTAACCACGGCGCTCGTTCTGAAGGCGGCGACGACAGAAGCGGGATATATGTCCTCTGATACCACAGTAATAGCAGACTGGTCGGGAGGGACGCCAAGGTGCGTAATAGGGTGGTGTAGGTTGAGCCATCGCTATTGCATTAACGTGGTTGTAAGTTGGTGCCGGTCGGGGCGGGGGAACCAAAGAAGGGGGGATGCAGCGACGTGCGCTTAGGTCGGCGCTGGACTGTTTGCAGAAGGTTCCGATGTCATGGGGTGGCTGATAGTTGATAGTTCAGTTCAGTTCAGGCATTCAGTCGTGTCCGACTCTTCGTGACCCTATGGACCATGTCACGCCACGCTTTCCGGTCTCTCACTATCTTCTTAACATCACATAGCTTCATCTGCAATGCCTCGAGAATGCCGTCTAACCATCGCGTTCGCTGCCTACCCCTTCTCCGGCGACCCTCAACCTTTCCCAACATCAAATCTTTCTCCAGCGACTCCTCTCTTCTCATCAGATGACCAAAGTAGCTGAGCTTTAACTTTAGAATTTGACCCTCCAATGAGCAGTCAGGGTTTATGGTCGACAATATCGACTGATTTGATCTTCTGGCAGTCCAAGGAACTCTTAAGAGTCTTCGCCAGCACCACAATTCAAACGCGTCAATTCTTCGGCGGTCAGCCTTTTTCACAGTCCAACTCTCGCATCCATACATCACAACTGGAAAGACCATAGCACGGGTTATACGGATCTTGGTTGGCAGACTAATGTCTCTGCTCTTTACTAGGCGGTCAAGGCTAACCATTGCTCTCTTTCCCAGAAGCAGGCGTCTCCTAATTTCATGGCTGCAGTCTCCTTCCGAGGTAATCTTGGCGCCCAAGAACAGAAAATCTGTCACAGCTTCCACTTCTTGTCCATTGATGCTCCAAGACTTGATAGGACAAGACGCCATGATCTTCGTCTTTTTAATGTTCAGTTTAAGACCAAACTTCTCACTCTCTTCTTGTACGCGCATCAGAAGTCTCTTGAGTTCCACTTCACTTTCTGCCATTAAAGTGGTATCATCCGCATATCTAAGGTTGTTGATACGTTTTCCAGCAATCTTCACTCCAGCTGAAGACTCGTCCAGACCGGCCTTCCTCATGATGCACTCTGCATATAGGTTAAATAGGCAGGGCGACAGTATGCAGCCTTGCCTCACCCCTTTCTCAATCGGAAACCAATCAGTAAGACCATGCCCAGTTCTGACTGTGGCCTCTTGCCCTTCATAAAGGTTCCTGAGGAGACAGATGAGGTGAATTGGAACTCCCATCTCTTGGAGAGCTTGCCACAATCTGCTGTGATCTACGCAGTCAAACGCTTTCGCATAATCAATAAAGCAGAAGTAAATGGGTTTCTGGAACTCTCTTGCTTTTTCCATGATCCAGCGAAGGTTGGCAATTTGGTCTCTAGTTCCTCTGCCCTTGCGAAACCCAGCTTGCACGTCCGGAAGCTCCCGATCCACATACTGCTGCAGCCTACCTTGCAGGATTTTTAACATCACCTTGCTAGCATGCGAAATAAGCGCGATCGTGCGGTAGTTGGAACAATCTTTGGCACTGCCTTTCTTTGGAATGGGGATGTAAACTGACCTCCTCCAATCCTGTGGCCACTGCAGGGTTGTCCAAATCTTTTGACATAATGTATGCAGTGTGTTAACAGCGTCGTGGCTGAGGTTTTGAAGCAACTCAGCTGGAATACCATCAATTCCGCTAGCTTTGTTCTTAGCAAGGCTGGCTAAGGCCCATTCAACTTCACTCTTCAGGATGCCCGGCTCGAGATCAGTAAGCACAACCGTCCTATGTTGGGTTTGCACATCCGGGTCCTTCTTGTACAGTTCTTCTGTGTATTCCTGCCACCTCTTCTTTATCTCTGAGGCTTCAGTGAGGTCCTTGCCTCGTTTGTCCTTTATCACGCCCAGCTTAGCACAGAAGCTTCCTTTGATATCTTTGATTTTCTTATACAGAGCTCTTCTGTTCCTTAATTGGCTGTTGTCCTCAACTGCTTGACACTGTATGTTCAGGAAGGCATTCTTATCTCTCCTTGCTATATTCTGAAATTCCGCATTGAGAACCTTGTATCTTTCTCTTTCCCCCATACCTTTTGCCATCCTCCTTTCCTCAGCTATTTGCAAAGCCTCTTCAGATAACCAGTTTGCTTTTTTGCATTTCTTTTGCTTTGGAACTATCTTAGTAGCAACTTCTTGTATTATATCACGAACATCAGTCCACATCTCTTCGGGCTCTTTGTCTTCTAGATCTAATTCTTGAAATCGATTCCTCACTTCCACAGCATATTCTAATGGAATCTGATCCAGATCATACCTGAAAGGCCTTCTAGTTTTCTGCGTTTTCCTCAATCGAAGCTTAATTTTGGCAACAAGAAGCTGATGATCGGTGCCACAATCGGCCCCAGGCCTTGTTTTTACTGCTTGTATAGCGCTTCTCTATCTCTGCCGGCAAATAATATAATCGATCTGATTCCTGTACAGACCGTCCGGTGAAATCCATGTGTACAGGCGCCTCTTGTGCTGTTGAAAATGAGTATTCGCTATGGTCAGGTTGTTTTCTTGACAGAACTCTACTAGCCTCTGCCCAGCTTCATTTGGCTCACCAAGACCGAACTTGCCTGTAATTCCGGATATTTCTTCACTCCCGACCTTAGCATTCCAGTCTCCTATGAGAAAAACGACGTCTGATGATGGGGTGCGGTCTAAAAGGCATTGTAGGTCCGCATAAAATCTCTCAACGTCAGCTTCTTCAGCAGCAGTGGTCGGTGCATAGACTTGGATAACTGTTATGTTGAAAGGGTGACCTTGGATCCGAAGTGAAATCATTCGGTCGTTTTTGGGGTTGTACCCTAGCACTGCTTTGCCCATTCTTCTGTTTACTATGAGAGCGACCCCATTTCTTCTCTTGGATTCGTGCCCACAATAAAAGACATAATGGTCGCCGGAGTTAAATTCTCCCATTCCGGTCCACTTGAGCTCGCTGATACCCAAGATATCAATGTTCAATCTCTCCATTTCTCGCTTGACGATATCCAGTTTACCTTGCGTCATAGATCTTACATTCCATGTTGCTATGTGATATATCTCCTTGCAACATCGGACTTTCCGGTCGCTTCCCGACACATCCACAACTGAGCGTCCTTTTGGCTTTAGCCCAGCCGCTTCATTCGTCCTGGAGCTACTAGGAATCGCCCTTTGTTCATCCCCAGTAACATGTGGGACGCCTTCCAACCTGGGGGGCTCATCTTCCGGCGCCATATCGATAATGGTATTGTGACTGGCCATAGGGTTTTCTTGGCAGGAAATACTGGAGTGGGTTGCCATTACCTTCTCCAGTGAATCACATTTTGTCAGAACTCTCTGCCGTGACCTGTCTATCTTGGGTGGCCCTACACAGAAGAGCTCACGACTTCATCGAGTTTCGCAAGCCCCTCCGCCACGACAAGGCAGTGATCCATGAAGGGGGATAGTTGATAACTCTTCTTTAATCATGTTGCGGAGCACGGCGTCATTAGAAGGTGCGGAAGAATGATCGCACCCATGTCGACAAAAAGGATTGAGTGCTTGGAGCTCCTCGCGGATGATTGCTTGAATTATTGCCCGCACATCAAGATCAGCAGAGGTCGGACCAGTTGCGAAGCTGGGCTGTAATCGAGAGGACTGCAGCTGGCCGAGGCGTTGACAGGTCGTTATAATTGAATCAACACTTGAAGGATTCTGGGCAACTAAGGTATGATAAGCCATAGAACTGATCCCTTTTAAGACGTGGTGCACACCTTCAGGTTCTGTCATGGTGGGACTAATGCGCCGACAAAGTGCAAGAACCGCCTCTATGTAAGACGCATATGATTCATCAGGACCTTGAAGGCGGGAAGCGAGCTTGTTTCTCGCGATCTCAGTCCGAACTGCCGGGTCGGCGAAGTATTGCCGGAACTGCTCTTTGAAAGTGGTCCAGTTAGTTGTGTGGGGTTCGCGATTAATGAACCAGTTTCTGGCGACCTCAATGAGATAGAACGAAACGCTGAGGAATTTTAAAGCATCGTCCCACCGATTATAGGCACTGCAGCGTTCATATGTGTCGAGCCAGTCATCGACGTCTTCGTCGCGACGACCAGCGAATAGCGGCGGGTCACGTTGACGTGGGGCCAGAGTCGGAGGCGCTGGTGCAGCCGAGGTAGAGGGTCCGG
This sequence comes from Amblyomma maculatum, assembly GCF_055883805.1. NCBI lineage: Eukaryota > Metazoa > Arthropoda > Arachnida > Ixodida > Ixodidae > Amblyomma > Amblyomma maculatum. Next base: position 82,083,708 of record NC_139348.1, on the reverse strand, counting down.
CCTGGTCGGGATTGCTCTCGGTGGACATGACTATGGTGGGAGTTGCCAAACGGCGACCGGAACGTAGCTCCAGCGAGAGGCAGCAAGGGGGATCGAATTTGACCTCCACCACTTGTGAAAGAAGGCTTGGTTGTGACGGCAAGGTCGTGACGGCAAGGCCAGCGATGCCTTGTCTAGCGTTTTAATCCGATGACAAAAACCCAGGCGCGTGCCGGAGCCGGAGCCACGGGACGATGATGATGGTATGTAGAAATGAAAGAGGAAGATCTTGGAATGAACAAATTAAGGAACATCCACGGAAGGCTCACAGTATGTATAACTTTATTGAGCTGCAGGTCTAAAGCCTCGTTACACTGGCCAAGCGTCGACCTGGGGTTATGCTCTACTCTCCATTACCTCATTTTGTCTCGTTTGTAGTGGGTTATGAGGCTTGTGCTTGTCGAGCGCACCCCGAGCCTGATAGACGGCTCATAGTTGAATGTCCTTGTCTGTACTTTGCCCAGCACTTTGAAGTTCCGGCGGGTATGCCTTGGATGCAGCGTCGGACCTGGCACAGTCCCACATGATGTGTGATTGCCCCGCGCGACCCACTTGCTTACACTGCATATATCACTTGTGTAGATGTCTAGCTGGAGGCCGTGTAGCACTGCCATGGCTAAGAGTGATCCGGTTTGTACATGCCGTAGGGTGACCGCCTCCTCCCGACTAAGTGCCGGGTGGGACGGCGGCATTGTCCGTCGAGCTAGGCGGTAACGCTTAGTCAGTTCCTCGTTATTGATCATTCGGTCCTTTGTTTAAAATCACCACTGGACACCTAACTTTCGGGACACTGGTCACTTTCGACGGCACGGAATGCAAGCGCTTGCGCCACCGGATGGGCCGTCTTATTGCGATTTGGTGAGGATGCACAGTCTCCCGCGTGCGCCGAGATCCACTTGATGCGGATAGTGTTGCCGCGGTCTTGGAGCTGAATCATACCGATAATGGCGGACGCCGGCGCACACATTCGCCCCTTGCCAAAGTTCCACACAGGGTTTCTGGAGTCAATGAACACGGTGCAACACTCAGCCTCCGAGAGCGCCAGAGCGATGGCAGCTTCCCAGGGGTCTATGTCTTCCGTGCACCACACGGTCGCTGCCGTTGTCTTATTTCCGGTAGCCGCCACAACATCCACTGCCACGAATCTTTCTTCCTTGTATTCTGCTGCGTCCACGTACCGGGCGTGCGGGTCCTGGGCGTGGTGTTCGACGAGGACTTTGGCTGGACTCCACGTGGATGTAGGGCCCGCGCTTCATTGCTGATCTCGCACAGTTGTCAACTGGGAACTTGGGGATTTTAACCCAGAGACGTCAGTATACTGCGGTCTTTCTTGGTAGTACAGTGGCACTCTATAGACTTTTTGAAGCTCTGTGGAGCGCTGGTCGACTGCGCAACTGGCGAGTTTTATTTTCAGCGTATCACTGTGCCCAGCCTCATGGATAGTGGATGGACGCCAGGACTGTGTTTTGGGTATCTCAAGAGATTATCGCGCCATCGCGGGCTGTGGTTGGTGTGTCGGCGGTCGCTGCCCTTGCCAAAGGTGAAATGACTGGAGCGCTAGTGGAGCCAGTGCAGTCGACCTGCTTAAAGTGCACTGTCTGGTTAACGGCAGCGCGTTGTTACGGACACTGGGTTCATCATCTCAATCCGTTCTTGGAAAGAGGCCTGAAGCTTGTTTTATGTGAACCCGATACGATTCTAGCTGTGGTGATGGGCGCGGCAGCCACTGCTGAACCCGTTCCAGCGTCCAACGCTGACCTTACAGTTATTTACATGATCAACCTAACGCGGAGCACCACTCAGTGCCACTTACGTGAAGACATTATTCTGCAGTACTGGGCTATCTTCTACTTCTGCCAGCCGCTTCGACCACCCTCTAATCCAATTTCTTATGCCCGCCACATTATAGATACCGGTTCGTCTCGCCAGATTCCTCAAAAGCCGTATCGTGTGTCACGGTCAGATCGCAAAGTAATCCACGAGCAAATCTCAGATGCTTGAGGAAGGTCACTCAAGGGTCGTCCAGCCCTTGGGTTGCTCCTTGCCTCTTGGCGACTTTGCGTGGACCACCGCCTAATCAATGCCAACACCAAAAGGATTGTACACCCTTTTTCCCGCATTGACGAAGCCATAGACTGCCTCTCGGGCGCTTTTTATTTTTCCTGCACAGATCTGCGATCAGTTGCATCCAGTGCAACCTGCATACTGTGCATACCAGTGCATTCGGCATACAAAACAAAACGGGATTTGTAAGGCCGGATGAATTATTTGAATTTAATGTGATCCATTTGGGCGTTGAAATGCGCCCGCGACGTTTGAGAGATTTATGCAGACAATACTGAGTGCATGAAGTCGGACATATCTGTGCTGTAATAATTACGTCGTAAGTTTTGGTAAAACGTTCAACGATCATGACGACCGCTTAGCACGCGTATGAGAATCATTACATAACCCCGGACTATTCCTCATTTCTAAGAAGGGCTGCTTTGGTGAGCGTCAACTTTGATGCTGGGCCTTCACATTGGTGAGCTAGGCATAAGACGAGACTCTCAAAAAAATGTCCGCTGTGGAGTCATTTCACGCACCACGGACAGTTAAAGCGGTGCGTAGTGTTTGGGAATATGTTCCTATTTCCGGCGTTTTATTTACACCCTTGCGGGCATCGACTACTCCCTGACGTGCCTTCTTCAGAAAGAAGCTTCATTTGAATTAACTACCGAGTGCGATGCCCCAATCCTCCTGCTGAAGATTCTATTGACCTCAGATACTGTTGCCTTGGCTTTCAAAACCTCAACACCAATATACGTTCTCAGCGTTGCTAGTGGTGCTGGAATTGACCCTGGTACGGTTCAGCGCCGAGATTATGCTACCTCATATGCGAGCCGCTCCCTCGGCAAGCTAGAACACAAATATACCTTGCTGTAATCTTCGCTGCGATCATATTTTATTGGTGACCATTCATGATTGCGACAGACGATAACTACTTGCGCCGGTACGTCAATCTTCGAGATCCACACGGTCGCCTCGCCCTACTGAGGCGTCCGCCTACAGGATTATAACTTCAACGTTGTCTACATAAACGGACGCCGACACGCCGATGTAGACTTCTTTGCGAATGCCGCCGCCATCAACAAACTGTGACAGTGACAATTTCGACCGCTACATTTCCGCAATCGTCAAAAAACATTCCTAACTTGGAGGTAGTTAAGGGTGAGCTGCGCAAAGATCCTGTTCAACAGCCTCTGGTTACCTCCACATGCAAGCAGGGAGTTAAATGCTATTTCTACATTCGTGATGGTCTTTTGTGGATAAAGAACTTTTATCCCCTTCAGGCGCTGCGTCCACATATGTGGACGCAACCCAATTGCCGTCTTAGATGTGGCGCCATCTGTTGCAGGTACATCACAACGTTTTTGTAAACATGAAGTCAAGACGGACGTCTCCCCGTTTTACTGCGGGGCGAGTATGTTGATCTTATTTTCGCGTGCTCTCTTTCCAAATGTTCGTGAAAAACGGAATTTGTCATGTGAAATATGCCAGTAAGGTAATGTAGAAGGGGCATGCTGGATTTCATTACCGTAGGCAGAGAAGGAATGCTTCGGTGGGCTCTCAGAATTGCACGTCCACAAACGTGGACACGGCGCCTTAGTGCCGAAAATATTGTTACGAGACACCGTTCTGTGCGCACCTGAAAAACGAGGACAAGGAACAAGAAAACGAGGCACGCGCGCTCGCTCGAGTAAGAAGCCATTGACGTGGTTCGTGTTGTCCTTGTGCTTCTCGTGCGCAGAGAACGGTGGCTCATACCAATATCAAAGAGCCGCATTCTATCCTCGATGCTCTGTTTTTTTGCTCTCAGCGCCACATTGGCTCATTCCACGCAGGTGTTCAAAACCATGCATCCACTAGGAAAAAGTTGGAGGATTCGAGCGCTGAAACATTGCTTAGAAAAATCTCCAATGGAGATGTCTCCGACGCCGACCTCTCCGATGATGAAACAGAGGAATGGCAAGGCGAAAACAAGGTAACATGACCATTGGTAAATGTTGTACTGATTGACTAATTCTGTAATTTATCATCTAGGATCCAAATGCTGGAAGACCTTCACCTTCAGTTGTGGTAGCGGCACCCAGCACTTCGCGGGATAACAGCAAAGATCCCGAACGCAAAACACGAAGTGCCAAGTTTTCTGTGAAGTGGGTGAAGGGGAGTTTGTTCCAGATAATGCAAACTGCGAATACAACCCGCAAAGAGGAGGCTTGTTGCCACGAGATCCGATGGCGTACTTTTCAAGATATATCACCACATCCCTCATTGAAGACTTTGCAAGATACACAAACATGTATTATCTGCAAAGCAATGGACTAGTGCTCAGAGCTACACCTGAAGAAATAAGTGCCTTTCTGGGAATTTTGATGATTATGGGAGTGCTAAAGTTCCCACGAGTGCGGATGTATTGGGAAGAATCAATGCGCATTCCAACTATTGCTGACTCTATGAGTGCAAAGCGATTTTTTAAATTCAGGGCTGCTCTCCACATCACTGACTCGAATCCACCACGAGATATTAACGCCCAGGACAAGTTCTGGAAGGTGCGACCTCTTCTCGAGACACTCAGGTAGCGATTCGTGGAGTTGGAGCCTTTGGAGCAAAGCAGCATTGACGAGCAAATGATTGCTTTCACCGGGCGGGTCCCTGCAAAGCAATTGGTTAAAGGGAAACCAAACCCTGAAGGCGTGAAGGTATTCGTGCGTTGCAGCTCTGAGGGCGTAGCCCATGATTTTGAATTTTATCAGGGCAAGTGCGCTGGTGTCAGCATTCAGCCCTCACATCTTGGACTTGGCGGCTCTATTGTAATGCGGCTTGTTGAGAAGTTGCCAAAAGGGAAAAACATGAAAATATTCATGGTTAACTACTTCTCATCGATGAAGCTGTTTCTTGAGCTCAAAGAAATGGAAATTTTGGCAAGCGGCACAATCAGGGCAAATAGATTGTGCGGTTGCTCTATGAAAACCGAGAAAGGATTAAAGAAGGAAGGAAGGGGAAGCTCTGATGAGAAGGTTTCAGAAAATGGCGACATTGTTCTTGTGCGCTGGCATGACAACGCTATTGTGAACATGGCTTCAACCGCCGTGGGCTTAGGCGAAGCAGGCACTGTACGAAGGTGGAGCGAGTCTTCTAAATCACACATCGACACTGAATGCCCTGAAGTCATCCTCGAGTACAACAAGTACATGGGAGGCGTCGACAAGATGGATTTTTTGATGTCCCTCTACCCACTGCGCACAAGAACAAGGAAGTGGCCGGCGCGAATAATATCGCATTTTGTTTCATTTGCTCTTTGCAACAGTTGGTAGAGTACATCAGAGATGCAAACAATATGCAACTGCCGAAAAAAAGCACATTAGATTTGCTCGCATTTCAGAGTGATGTGGCTAATAGCTTTGTCGCCTCCAACAAAACACCCCCAAAGAAGCGAGGCCGGCCGAGCAACGAAGGTCCACAGGAGATCAAAAAGAAGCCTCACAATGCAGAGCCATTGCCAACAAACACAACGCGCTATGATGGCACCAACCACTGGCCCCAGGTTATGACCATACCAAACGCATAACGATGCAGACGCCAGGGCTGCACTTCGAAGAGCCGCGTTCGCTGCCGCAAATGCGGAATTTTTCTTTGCCTGTCGTCACAGAATGACTGTTTTTATCTATTTCATAAGCCTTGAACAAGTGGCTATTCTTCTGTACCTTAGGTATTTTCAGAGTAAAACATTTATTAATTCCTCATACTTAGTAGAGAATACAAGAAAATGATGTAGTGTTTGCACTCATGTAGGAGTTTTGAGGCGCCATGTCCACAAACGTGGACGCAAATAAAATGGGCTCAAATATGAAAATGTTGGCGTAATTTCTTGAACTTGACTTCTGTCTGGTGTACTGATCATGAATAACACAAGGAAAAATTTTTCCTTTCAGAAAATTTTTTTCGCGCCTCAAGGAGATTATCCTGTGCGCCCACAATACATGCTTGTTGTTCCAAAGGCTCTGTGCTTCTCTATTTTCGTGTGATGCATACCGACACCTCATCCGGGCATCAGCAATCGCGTTGCATACTCCGTAGGCCTCAAGAGTGGTTGTACTGGCCGAGAATGCAATTCACGACCATTATTACGTTGCCAGCTGCACGCAGTGCCCTACAACGCCCAATAAACGCCCTACATCCGCACTACCCGGACTCATTCACTCTCTGGAGCCTCCCAGCAGTCCGTTCGAACAGGTAGGAATTTATCTGCTTGGCCCTTCCTCAAATCTCCAAACTGCAATCGGTGGATAGTAATATGGGCAGCGTACTTAACTCGCTATTTTGAAATATCTCGATTTGCACCGACTACCGTGCATCAGGTGTCACTATTGCTTCTGAACTCTGATCTCTTGTGGCATTGACCTCCAAGAGCAGTGATCACCGATCGAAGCCGCTAATTCGCTGCCGATATATAAGCATGAGTTTCACGTATAAGTATCAGAACTGGGACACCATGCTGCCCTACGTCACATACGATTTCGCTACTCATTAAAATTCCGTACACAGTCCATTCTACCGCTTGTAGGCTCGCCCGCCATGCTACACCCTCAACACAATCCTGCCGTTTTCTACTAGTGAAAATCTGGATGTCGCCGAGACACTCTCATTGGCTGAAGAACCTCGTCGAATTACCAGCTTGAGATTGATAGCTTCAAAGAGCGTTTCAAGAACCGCTACGATGGCTGCGCCGGTATATTACCTACGCTCCGGGTGATATGAATTGGCTTTGGCGTCCAGTTCGGAGCCCTGGCTTGCGTCAAAAGCTACTCACCCACTATGATGGCTCTTACGTGGTCGTGGCAAGAATTAGAGACGCTACCTATGAATTATTAATATACACAGCGCGAACACGAAGACAAAGGACAAGATAAAAGAAAGCCACAGTACAAGCGCTGTACTGTGGCTTTTATCTTGTCCTTTGTCTTCGTGTTCGCGCTGTTAAATTAATAATGAATATGTATCAACTTGCCTCACAGAGCATCTTGGTAAGCTACCTATGAAATTGAGCGCGTCATTGCAACTGGTCGCCTTTCCGCGAAAACTGAACGGTCGCACATCAGTTGCCTGAAGCCATGCCCCTCTAGGGAGACAGCAGAATTTACCAGGGGTAATTGTCACGGAGCAACCTAGGCGAAGTAGTCGAAGGACTGAGGTGTACGTGATGAAAGTAGTGGAAGTGGTATGAGGAACGGGACAAAGATTTCACTTCTCACGTATGGCGCAGCCCCGTCAAGTGTGAAGGCCTAATGCACCTCGTAATAATGTGTTGGCTTGCTTGTATGATAATATTTCATGACAATGTGTGCCTAAATATTCTCAATTGTATGTTGGCCGAAGAGGACGTGCAAATAAGTTTGCTCAGTGTCGTGCTGGTGCTGGTAACATGCTTGCATTAAACCACATCAAAAGCTACTCATCTCGCATATATGCATGTGGTTGCAATACCACTTAAAACCTGTACACATTCAGCACCTAAAACCTCCCTTAATTATACGACTGTGGCAGATTATTACCTGGTCGTGTTTTGCATATCTGCAGGACAAAACGGTTGAGAGTAAATGCTGTGGCTGCACAAGTATACCACATTACTCTTTTGCTGATCATTGCTGTGGTCATATAAGCAGCTGTACTGGTCTACAATACTGTAAAATATTTGTGGTTGATCGGGTTTGAAAAATTTGAAATAAAACCCAAATACGTTTGTTGGAACAAACACATTAGAATATCTATTCTACGAACTTGTGGAAAATTTTAAGAGTGAATAAAAATAAAGGTTTGCGCGTGATTTCTGCTTAACATTTGCACAAGACTGATATTGTGCATATGCATACACAAGAGTGAAAATCCATTATAAGCGTGACACAGCGTTGGACGTACAATCTTTTTTCATTAACACTGTGCATAAAATTAGTGGGAGCTGTCATATCGTGGCAGAATGCAGTAAACGCATAAAATAAGCCTTTAAGGATTCAGAAAAAAAGCAATCCTTTGTATACAAGAACACTCTAGCTATTGAAGGGACCTGAAGAAATTGACAGAAACCATTTGGACCACAGTCTTGGTAGGCGATGCGCACTTGCGCGATTTTAGTCTACGTTAAAAACGAAACCGTAGTTAGGCGGAAAATATTATTGGGTTTCGTTAAGCGCGAAAAAACAGCCCCGTCGTGTTTTGAGGACACCTCACAGCATGGTTCACGCGTTCGCAGTGAAGCGTGCAAGCGCTCAAACTAAGACGATGCTGAAAATTTACATTATACTTGGTATTTTTACATTATTATCAAATTCAAATTAACGACCTTTTGGAAGACGAATCGATTAATAAGCGTATTAATAGTGTACCATATTTCGCACTGCCCCTATTTAAAACGAAAACCGCATATCTAGCAGTATGTCAATACGTGCCCATTTTCAATGCAGGGTTCTTGCTGGTGTGAGTTATCATTTCTGTTGCATCTAAGCGCGTTTTTCTTTTAGTGCTACTGCGGTCCGCATTTGTAAACCGCGCTAGTAATTAAGTTTATTGGCAACGTTCCGAGCGACGGGCCCTGTGCCAGAAGTGGGTAAGGAAGCCATGTCGATGAAAGGATTTGAGAACGGCTCTAAAAATGTGGTGTGTGCGAGAGTGACAGATAGGCGTCATATAAAAAGGGAATGATATTCTCACGTAGTGGTGACAAGGCCGTACACGCCACAACAATACACAGGCGTGATGGTACTGAAATAAATCTTGATTGGGGCTGACTTGCGGCCGCAAAAGAACTAAGCAACTCGGCGGCGGTGATAGCAACAAACGTGCTCGTCAATCGTCGGACAAAGAATGCTCGTCACACTCGTGAACGCTCAATTTAAAGGCTGCACAGAACAATCTAGATAACGTCGTAAACAGCTACCAGCACGGGCTGGAACATTGTGGAAAGACACACGAGTGGCCGGAATCTTCTAGATAGATCTCGGTTTCATCTTGCGCTACAACGACAGTGATGAAAGTGTGACTCGCGACATCGAGCAAACTAAGATTACGGAACTGTTACGCGATCCTGAATCACAGTGATAATAAGCCTGTATGCCGGCGGCTGTCGAAAAACAACAAATGCAGTTTTGAAGGTTTCGCAGCAATATTGTATAGTAGTCTATATGTTGGCGCACTTGGTAGTAACGTCTGTGTTTCTTGCGCCGGTCGCTCTATTAACCGCTATTCACGTTACAGCCCTTGTACACAGAGGATCAGGATCTGTCTCTTATCGAGTGGGATAGATCTGAAACGCTTCAATATTCCTACACACTGTTTGGGGGGAGGCGGGGTATAAAGTCGTAGCAAGATTTGGAAACTTCAGCAGAAAGAAAAAAAATTGCGGATATGCATTCCGGGTAATGCCAGTTACACGAGCGTAAGATGTATTAAACACGTCTACAAAGTACACAGAAGCGTTGACCGACGCGGACTGGCACGCACCTCATTGATAGCGAAACCGCGTGACCGCGTCACCCACGGCATGGCAACCTACTCAGCAGATGTTAAAGAACTCCGGCCGGCGGTCGAAATAAATTTAACGGCGCAAAAAAAAAAAAAAAAATTAAACACATAGACGACGAGACGCTCCCTCTTGTCTCAGTATGTGTTAGTATGTTTTTGAGCCGTTATATTTATTTAACAATCAACTAAAACCAATAGTCATAAGGCAAGTACTCAGGTGGTCGAAATATGCAGCGTCCGCCATTACGGCAGCTCTCGAAATTTTGACCTTCTCGCTCTATTTCAATCAGGGTCACGGATTCACCAATCGCGTGCTTTATTATGACTCAAGAGCCTCGGATAAAGATGAAATACACGACTGATGTATTACAGCCCCGGGTCAGGATATAATGCACGATTGATGAATGAGGGCCTCGCAGGAGGAGGCCGAGGATAAAAAACATTTCTTCTATACTTCCTTATCTTCCTGAGTGGAGCCCTCAGTCCAGTGCTCCATGTGCCGCCTCAATCCTGCAGGCCTGCCAGAACAGCTGTCGCTGGTCTTGAGGGATGTTGCGAATCAAACGGTCTCCGAAAAAATAAATACACGTCAGACCATCCATGGGCCACTACAATCCTCTCGGCCCGCTCGATAAGCCGGCGTTTTTCGGTCAGCTCCGTACGGGACAAGGCACATTCCCATGATGAGAGGGTGGGGTTATATAGGTCAAGATAAAACGCGACCACAGTGTCTAGTCAAGATAAAAAGCAGGATATTGGTGATCTCGGGTCTAGATAAAACGCCCGATTGCCGCGTCGGATTGGTTTAATGCTTACGGCGGTCGACTACTGTTCCCAAGGATGCGGGATCGAATCCCGCCGTGGCGTCCGCTTTTTTGAAGGACGCGAAAAGCAAGGCGTTCGTATGCTGTGTTATGTCAATGCAGGGTAAAAAACCACGGGTGGTCGCAATTTACGGAGTCCTCCCCTACGGCTTCTCTCATAGCTTGAATCGCTTTGGGACTTTTAATCCCAGAAACTAACCATAAAACAAACGATTGGTGAATGAGCGACCCTGGGAGATAGCGCGAAGGAGTCGACATCTTCTCAGCCTTGGAATACGTCGTCTTTTGGCTCAAGGTGAAAGACTTGGGCTCCGGTTTAGGTAGCAACAACCACAGCTCTCCTTAACGTATGCTCACATCATGCGGCCGAGCAAATCCGACATGCATGAAAATTCGAGAGGCATTGGAAACGCCATCGCTAGAGTCCCAACGGGCCCTGGCCATTAGGCAATGGCGACGGCTTTCTCTAGCGGCCTCCTGGACTAGGCACTCCAATCATGCAAATGCCATTTTAGGCCTGCGTATTCTTTTTTTTTCATTAAACGTTTTCACCCGCCTGTACCGTGACAAATTGAAAGCGCTGTTGGTTGACAAGCCTCGTTCCCCAGCAGGGGCCACGATTTCCCATGTGTGTAAACGCTGTCTTCAAACTTGGCATCCGCTGTCTCTATGTGTATGTTAAGCCTGCAGTGAACAAGTCTGGTCTGACTAAAGACACTACTGGATTTAGCTCAGACTTTATCGTGTACGCGGACATAGGTGTGGCGCTACACATCAGAAATTTTCTTTCCTTGTAGTGCGTTCATTATAGTGTTATAGTGCTCCTGGAAATGTGAGAATGGACAGTACACCGTTGCGCCTGTCCCTTCGCATTCCTTGACGCACTTCCATTCCAAGTGTGGAATTGGCGGTACAGCGCAGCTGAGATCTGCTTCCCGCCCTCTAGGTCGTCATGGAGATGACAGGAACGACAGACAAGCAGAACACATATCGCGGAATTTATTGAACAGTTCTCGCGTATGGACGTCATGCACGGATCTCGCGCATGCGACTCTTTGACCATGAAACAAAACATATATCGCCTTATATACCACATTTTTTTATTACCTTACGCTATTCAGTGGATAGGTGTTGTTCTATGCCACTTTGTATGTTCAGGCCTTCCGATCCAAGATGCTCGGCGGTCCCACTATACCTTAGGTTTTCTTCGTGACAATGGTAATGCGACCACGTACAGACGGAAATATTACCAGCTAAGAACAAACCGTGAACAGAAGATAACATGATGGAAAAACAGCACTACAGACGTGGACCTCCGTCCACGTCTTTAGCGCTGTTTTTCAATCATGTCACCATACCAACTCGCCCAGATGTCTCTTCTATTACAGACGATAACTTTGATGCTCTGATTGGCTTGCTCTTTGCGTGTTGCTCCTATGTTCTCGCTTCTTCCCTGATATTCATCTTCTGTGAAAAGATTCATCGTTATCCGCCATTAAGCATTGAATATATATGTTCATTCAGATAGAACATCAACCAAAGCTCTCCGGCCCAAGCTCTTTCCTTCTAAAAATTATGTCAAGATCCCCTTCTCTTGTCTGACTGTCATAAACTCTGCATGATTCAGGTCTGGAAGCCGCCTCGCTTTCGAGAGATTATGGTCGCAAAGGATGTAAAACGAGGAGAACTTCTTGGTTCACCACCAAGCTCTCGGGGCGTATACTTTTGGCGAGTGTTTTATGTCAAAAGAACTAGTTCCGTCCGTGTAAAGTGATTGCTCCTGAAATACCGGATGTTCCAAGCAACATGGTATGTCATGAAACTGAGCTTGTTTTTTTTTTTTTTTCCCGAACTCCACTTGGGTTTTGTTATCATTACGTTGCGGATGTTGAGTGTAAAAGTAATATTGAGATCAAATATAGCAACCTTAAAACATAGAATCCCGACTCGAAACCCAATCGAAAATGCGAATATTTTATTATAACTTGAATGCGATTTGCAAAAAATTGGCGTAATTCATATTCCTTCGTTTAGTGTTAGCACATTAGGCAGGGATTGGCTCTTGAAATTAAATTAGGAATGTTCAGTTCAATATATTCATATATGTATGTTGAATAGTTTCCTTCAATTACTCTGGTATAAGCGCCCTTCCTTATTTATGGGATATTTTATGCAAAACTGAGGCCTTAGTTTATAGTTATAAAGAAACCACTTCGAGAGAAGTGCCCTTTTTCAGACGCGGTAATAAATTGTTTCATTACTTGCTCATTATAAAGGCGCGATTAACGTTTCTTATTTGAATTTCGTATCATTTTTAATGCTTTGCAAAACATTAGCAATACCCAGGCGTAGTGGCTTGCATATTATTTATAGTGCCCTTGGACAATCTTCGCAGGTAAATTTAAAAGTCAAGCTTGAATTTCGAAGTTCCTTGCAAGAAACGTTTTGGCTTTTGAGGACCACAGCAACCTTCATTGCTCTAAAATATGACCCACGGTGACATTATATAAACACATATATAGCTTTGTATAGATTGTGCTTAGATATGAAGACGATCAGGATATGTCAAGTGTATAAGGACTAAATAAAATATGAGCCTACAGACAAGCAGAAATCTGTACGGGCTCGTTGTGAAACTGTGTACATGACGTGAAACTTATATCGATCATATATTAAAATAGAATTTAGAAAGCCTGAGATTATAAATTTTGAAGCATCATAAGCAAGCCTCGTCGAAGCTCTATTTTCTCCACCGTTGGCACTTACATTTTTGGACAACGTCTTATTGAGCTTGTCATCATGACATTATTAAAATGAGCCTTAAAATTTCTGGGCATTCCTCTGATTTCCCCACCGAAGTGGAAGCTGCATGATGAATGCGGTTTCTGCATATATCTGTGTTCTGTTTTCTTCCATTTGTACTTTTGCTCACCAGTACAAAGAAAGGCCACGAAACTACATCAAATAACGTGCCAGACAGGTAAATGACTTCATCTGGGATTATTGCACACCTAAATTTGTTGACAATTACTACACCGCCGTATAAAAGGACTGTTTTGTATCGGACAGGTGATCATGCTATGTCTTAGCTTTTCGTGGCCGAAATTGCTGGGATTATCAGAAGAGAATACTTATTAAAACCAGTCATCAGCCGACTGAAAAAAATGTGGAATGACTTTAAGTGTGATGAAGAATACAGCGATAGAATAGACGACCGGGTTTCAAACCTCGCAGATGCAATGTTTCTTTAGTTCACCGTTAGGGATGGGCAATAGCTGAGTTGAGTGAATTGTTTGCATCGCTAATTATTCGCATGAAATATTGAAACCTTTCTGTACATTAAGTAAGAATTGCTGTAGGGCGCAGTACTCGTCAAGGTCGGCACTTATCTTCCCCGAATTCCAGTTCTTCTGTGGCTTAGAGGTGGCGTGCCGGCATGCAGCATAGGTACCTCATACGTAGACACAACCACCGGAGCTCTGCTCCTAAGGTGGAGGTGATGCAGGACTTGAAATACTTCCAAATGTTGTCAAAACTACCCTCTATTGGTAGTTTGTAGTTCGGTTTGGAAGACTGTCACACAAGTGCTCGTAAATATATGTATATGGCTTAATTAGGAGAGCTCGAATAACCTGTTGTAGACGAAAGCGTGAGTGTCTTTGCGTGGCGGTGTATATATATGCTAGGCACAACACTGTACTACATTATCGAGGTATGTGAATTTCTATTCCCCTGGCAATGTGAATTTTCACAAAAAGCACATTGCGTTCTAAGGGATAGCTTTTATTCAGACTGCATCTGGAAGCGAAGATGAGCCTTTGCTTGTTGTAAGAGTTTTGTTGCATTGGTAGATATCTTCTGCTGTTTTTCTGGTCAGAAAATGAATATGGAGCTGCGGAAATGTTCGCAGCAAACGTTCGCAGAAACTGACACTTAAGAAAAAATATTTCTGCATCGTGAATCAAACCATTTTCCTCCAATCCTATGTCGAGCGTGGAAACCGCTACTGCAGGCTGGGCGTTTTTTAAACATGATGTTTAATACACAGTCAAATACGCATACATGCATTAACTATTCACAGAGTTTTTATTATTCGCCATAAATCAAACCTCGAAGTACACAGAAACAGAATTGGATATGAGGTAAGGCAGAGCACTTCAGCAAGTGAGATTGCAACTAACGTTCAAAGCAGGGGTGTTCAACACTTCCCTGAATTGAACGATCATTAGTTAGAAATGCGATTCCATCGAAACACCCGAATCACGGGCCGATTCATCACCTAGTTTACCACTAGTTATATAGTTCGTGAGAAACTGATAGTAATTCTCATCTAGCGTGAGAATATTAGCGATTACAATATTATATTCAGATAATATGATGACATTAATGCCAGTATAAAGCTACAGCAGTTATTGATAATGATTGTAGTAGCGATGACATTTATGGAGCATATCTTTGATGAAATTTTGTGCAGAAACAGTGATAATGATGGCGAGGCAGTTAAAGAAAACCGCCCTGCAAAGCGGTTTCGTCCATTCCCTTCTTAAGCAGACGAGTGCAGTCTTGTAATTCTATATTACCACACAGTGCACTGGTATTGTGCAAGTCGCAATTGTATTTTCATAATTTATCTACTGCCAATGAGAGTTATAACACCTTAGGCGCCTTAAGGTTTTATATGGTTATTCAACAGCAGTCTTTTAGATGCCATCACTACATGCTTATTTCAATCCATCATCAGCGCAAATTTGGTCATGGGAATTGATGGAATTACATGAGCAAGTTATTTTGATTTTTTCGTTTCGCCTTCTAACTTGCAAGTTTTGTTGTAATGTTCTATCTTGGTTCTTGGGGGGGCATTCTGCAACGCTTTCAATTTCGCTCTCAAGTTGTAGAGCGTGATGTCAAATTGACGCGGCTTCCACTTGACCTTGAGACATTAGTTGTGACGGATTACGAAATCGACCAATTGCCAGTGACTCGTAGCAGGACTCCGCCCCTGAAGTCCCCGTTCCGCGGTCGTGGCTATTGCTACACTTTTGTCGCAATGGTAGCCGAGGCCGACAAGCGACCGTCTCCTAACGTTTTATGAAACTGCACAGTTGATACGCAGTAAATAAAATCAATAAATATTTATCTGCTGAGGAACTGTATTTAAAACTAAGTAACATTAAGCATAAGGAGATGTGTTTTAGGAATCGCAATTAAATTCGCTCCTCCGTAACGTTTTGTATTCGCGAGGGCACGCTGATGACGTCAAAGAGTACACATGGCGGCTTGCCAGAAGACAGCTGATCCTCGTCTAGTTGCTATTTTTGTGTGTCGCTTAAAATCGAGGTCCTGTGCGGATGTCGTGAGCAGCTGGAAATATCCGATGAAAACAGTGAAGGCTACGAACCTGCAGTAGCGTGGTGAAAGCGTTTGGCACGAAACTTTACTAAGTCATCAGCTTACTGAAGAGTGTTAGCGTTGTCAAACAGTGCTTACTATCGATGGTAAGAGCGACAAGTTGGAGGTGTGTGGTCTGCTGCTCTGTTTGTTTAAAAGAAAATACAAGATCATGAAGGCTACACTGCTGTGTCTGCCGACAGAGGAAAGTTTGCACTTGCATTAAGGCAGGTGGTAGCTACTATGCAAGAGCCGGCGACTGCAGTGCGGGAAACGAGATCCGACACATGACCCTCCACCACGGACTCCACGTGCAAGCCACGGTGGCAGTCACTCCTGTGCTTCGCAGCCAGTTAAATTCGGCCACATCGGGCTCCGTTCCTGATATTCCTTTGATGTTTTGATGTTGGTGATCTTGACTGTTTAGTCTCTATAAGGTACACAAACTGTGAGAATAATGGTTTCTTTGGTGTGTTCAGAGAAAGAAAATACTTTATTCAGAAATTTGTTATAGTGACCGAGGAGAGGACGAGCTTGTTCAACAAGGTCTGGACAGGGATGTGTAGTATGTTGTATCCGCGTGGCAGGCAGTGTGTGTCAGTGGCACATTGTTGGAACGTTGTCAGTGTCTGTTCATGTTGAATGGTATCCCCCCCCCCTTTCGAAGAGAAAGGCAAACACATGACGCAAGCTTGGTGCGCGATGCCGGATGCGAGTTGTCGAATCTGCTTCATTTCCGTAGTCTTATTATAAACAAGGGGCCCAGCAGTGAGGTGTGCAGATTACCTCGAAGGCGAAGAATGTGTGCTAGTTTTAAAGCGCCATCACGGAGTCTGTGTAGTGTTTCAAAAAGATGTTCATTTTACACATATTTCTCATTCTAATTTCTTTCCGTTTTGTATGCATTATGTGCAAACCATTTAAATTGAAAGGCCAGTTTGCACACAAGATGCTTTTTCTGATTATTTGCTGAAAACAGCTTGGAAAATAAATTCCAAGGACAAAAGTAGGTTACAATTATGTAAAAGTGTCCTCATCACGGTGTTTATGGTGTATGAAAGAGCGCTGAACAAGGGTTGAGGGGGAGCCTCAGTTTGCAAGCCGAGCCCACATTTCGATTTTGGCTTGAAAACCAAGCTTCCTCCTTAACCCTTGTTTAGTGCTGTTTTGTAATGAGTAGCCATGTTATTTCTGTTGTTCTACCATATGTATGGGTTAAAAAATTTTTGAATGCTGAAGCTTTAGCTGCCTTTATTGTCTTCAAGCTGCTCATCCGTCCCTTGCAGTTTTACACGTTTTATTAGTGCACATAACATCTGTTCACACATTACCTTAACAATGCATGCGTGATGCTTAGTTATTTTATTATCACTAGAATTTTGTAATCATTCAGCAATCATTCTGAGCACTGTAGCCTAGTATTTGTACACCCTTCTACTAACAGCTGTTACAGCATTTAGCAGTGCGCGCAAGATCTCTAGTAGTATACCATCCAGCTGGCTTTTTTATCTCTGATATGTAAGCGTTTTGCACACTGCACCATGCATACAGTGCCTATTTGTAAAGGTAGCTTCAATATGTTGAAAGGGAGCGGCTTCGTTGAGGCCAATATTTATTCTGCAATATACATGTCAAAGTTGTATGGTCACTGTACATCAAGGTAAGTGTGCTGGTATGTATGGTGTCTCTTTATCAATAAAAACACTCGAGTGAAATACAGCGGCCAAGAAATAAGTGCTTCTACTGAGTAATTGTTGGTGCCATTATCTGACTTCAGTAAGCGTCAGGACATTTATTAGCTTGCTGTAACGCTACGCTTTTCGGTTTAAGCATGTTTACCACACAGCTAGTTTCCATGACTGTGCCAGGATGCAAGGTGATAGCAGAGAAGGGATAGCAAGTTGGGTCTGGGGTGACTTGGAATTGGTGTAAGCAGCCTTGACTCCAGTAGGTAGTCACTGTTTACTGCATAAACAAACAATGACATCCACTTAAGTCCGCCTTTTTCATGTTCAAGTATCTAATCAAAGATCCATACCAACTAGCTCACAGTGTGGCGGTAAATATTCGCAGGGATGTTGGCAACGTGTCACAGGGCTATTCAAGCAATCATCATTGTAAGGACAGCCTTGTAGCTTCACATCGATATAAAAAAAAAAATGTGTCAAGATTACATGCATGACAAGCGCTACGGTTTCTTAGGCAGTAAGGAGATTTCAAACATTGAATATTTGGTTGCTGCTGCCATAACACTAAAGGCCCGTCCACACTTGCGACTAGCAGCGGTCGCGCGACCGTTTTGGTCGAAAAGCGACAGTCGCAAATGGTCGCATCGGTCGAAAAGCGACTGCCGCGGGCCGATCGGGCACTGCTCGAATTTTTAGTCGCGCGACTACTAGTCGCAAACCATTTCACCAATCAGGGAGGTCCCAGAGTACTCGATCGGGCACCTTCTCAATGCAATGAAAGAATACCCCTACCTTTTCAACAAACTGAACCCGGAATTCAAAGGCAGGGAGAAGGATATGGCCTTGGAGGAGATTGGAAAGATATTCGGTCTATCCGGTAGGTACCATGAACTTCTGAGAAATGGGTTTTTCATGCAGGCGCAACATTTTATATTGACACCACGGTTATTGACACAGTATATTCGTCGTTGGCGTTCTCCTGGAAATACGAGAGAGCGGCATTCGCACGGGCTCGCCTGAAAAAGTTGAAGTGTCTGGCAAGCGGCCGCTACCGACGTTCGCCTCAACTGTGCCTGACGAACGAGAAGGCGACAGTCGCAAGTGTGAACATCGGTAGTGGCGAGCTCCTCTCCTCTGGTCGCGCGACTGGTAGACGCGCGACCTCATCTAGTCGCAAGTGTGAATAGACCTTAATTGTGTACTTTAACGTGCATTCATATGCATAACTAGCCCTTCTTATGCATGCAGCTTCAGCGAATTGAGACAATCGATCACTCGCCGGAATACAAGTCTGCTTCTCTGCAAGGCTCGTATTCCAGCCAAAAAGTATCGTCATCCCACAACACTCTTCTAATTCTTGCTGAAACGAAAAGAAGCAGGCGCTTTTTGCAGCGTACTCACACTTTCGAGAAGCGAACGTGTCGTAGGGAGGGAGCATAACGAATGGGGGCAAGGCACTACAATCCCTAGTCCCTTCGTCCTGTATTTTACTTATAAAGGGGAGGTATATACAGCTATTGAACTTCCGTCATTTCTCGCTGGGTAATCTCGAAGACAACAGCTGGAATAAAAACAAAATTTCCTTCTGTTCGTTTCTTTGCATTGCGAGAGGGGGAGCGATTCCTTTTAGTTAGAAAATAAGAGTTGCAGAGAAGCCAACTTACGGCAAGCGGTCGATTTCACATATTAATGCATATAATCACGGTCGTTCGATAACCGACGCGGATGTTTTACAGCTTACCCAAGAAAAAGTCGCAGGCATTCAGCAGGCCTTCGTTCACCTTTCGGCGCACAGGAGTACCGCTAGACGAACGCGTTGTTTGGAGGCCTTGGTCCGCCGGGGCAGCGAGGGTCAAACGTGCGTATGTTCGCGTCGCAGATCTGTAATAGAATAGGCACAATACGAGTTTACAATGACGTTCTGAACTCACAGCCAAACATACGCAATCAAAACCAAAATCTACTCACTACTGTGATGTTCACAACGTAGAAACCCTTGCCAAGCGACTTCTTTCCATATCGCACCGCGGCGCCTTGATGACAATCAGCGTTCCGCCCGATGGCTTCCGCTATCGGCGCACGCACCTGCTGATCGATGCCTATGTGACGCAGACAATGTTACGCCTCCACGCAAGCCCCCGATAGCAAAAAAAAAAAAAAAAAACGCGCTGCACATGCAGGCGCAGTGACTGCGCACTCGCCCGTGAGCCCCCGTTCATCGATCTTCGTCGGCAATCGCCGCACAGTCACTCCACTTTCTGGTGGTTTCCGAGTTGAACAGTCAGAACAACTAGTCCGGTACGTCAAACGCGTCTTCGTGCTCCCTCCTACGCCGTGGATCGCACCGACACAACTGTCACACAGCCAGCGCATCGCAAGGAACACAGCCGCCATTTCCGCTCTACTCAAGTGGACTGGTTTTGGGGTTACCTCATTTCGCTTACAATTTCAGTCAATAGTCAACGCACGGGCAACGTCACCACTTTAGTCTTGTTGATGACGTAAGCGCAGTCACCGCTGAGAACAGTGATGACTCAAGACTGCAATATGGCCGCCGACCAATAGGAGTTGGGCAAGTTGAGCGGTTTGAGACTGGTTTTGTATTGAGAGTGTTACAGACTCCCCCCCCCCCCCCCCCCTCTGTGGTCTGAGTTGCTGTTTGTTGTCCACAAATGTTTGTACACACAGTGTGATTATTACAATGGTCTTTCGAAAATTTTGTGACTTGTATCTATGCTTCTGAAATTGCACACATCATTCAATGCCCCTGGAGCTACAATCGAGACCCCAATATAAAAAGTAACGCTTTGTAGAAGACAGCTGAAATATCACCAAACCAGTTCGTAGTCAGAATCTGGTCCACAAATTCACATAGCCAAATTGTGAATATTTGATGATTATTACCTTCCCTCTGCAGCGTGTGCAAGCCAATTCCTCTAAGCCCATTCATCTCTCAATGTCGTACTAGAGAGATATATTTTTGAGACAGTCTACACTGGGAGAAACGATAGGACACCATAGAGTAGAAAATGCATTCTACAACGCTCCAAAAGTTCCTGTGAAATAGTCTCCAGTTGAAAATTCTCACATTTTATACACTCCTGCCTCGAGCACCTAGAGTGAGTCTACATCAGTACGAAGAGTTCCTTATCAGACGCCAGTTCAAGGCCCAACAGAGGGGGCTTGCTGACTGCCACAGTAATCTGATGCACTACGAGGCGGTAATGAAACGAGAAGGTCCCTTTTGATAATTTTACAGTTGATCTGTGTTCCCTCACAGGCCCTTGAAATAGGTGTTCAAATAATCGAACATCAATACGTGTGGGCTGCTAGCATGAACAGCATGAGCGTGTGGAAACAGTTGGTTCGTCACAACGCAGAAAACGTAGACTAGGGAAGGACGAGAAAAGAACGAGGGGGCCCTTACATCGCCACCTTACAGGTTGAATAATCGTTTAGACACTTATGTAAATATGCTTCAGTGTCCTAAAAACAAAAAAGGCAACAAAGCCCGATAAAATGTCATCGGCACATGAAATCACACACGATAACTGAGTTCATGGGACTTCCACTAAGAAAAGCAATTCGTTCTCTCTAGGAGCTTTGACAGGGCTCTGATAACACCCTTTAAGATCCGCAACACATATCTTGTAGGGCATTGTGTGATCTTGGGTAATCTGTGATTTCTAGTGACGATGATTGTTTATCGGGCTTTGTTGCTCTACTCAGTTTCTTGATGCTGCTGTATACTACTCAGGTATCTAAGAATAGTGCGATGTCTAGTTTGTGCTCTTGTTCCTTGAGTTCGAAATATGACAAGATAACCGATAGTAAAAGCTGGTAACACAACAAGCCTTTTTACCACGGCTCGCCTGGAACTCTCTCAGACAATGTTCGTCAACACAAACTCTCCTTGCTTGATTCCACCACGGGTAATGTTCTATATAAATTAACAAAGGCGGTAGTTTATCATTTCTAAGCAACGATATATATGAGAAAGCAAACTTCAGTACACGTTCATGAATGGATGAATGAAAAATATTCATTCCGTCATAAAGCAAGGCTGACGGCGACCTGGATAGCCTATTCGATGGGCCTGGCTGGGACAATCGGGTCTGAGATGGCCACCATAGCCTTCCGCTTATCAAGAGAAGGGTCGAGCATCGCATTAAAGCCGGTGGCGGCGATATGCTCTACTCCCAAAGACATCGTCATATGTTGCCAGCTCCACCAACTGCACTCCGGTTGAATCTACTTCAGATATAATTTGCTGAATACGCAAGGGTTGAGGAAATACCTAGTTTGGAATCTTTGCCAGACGCATTCCTGTGCTTAACTATCAGCTTACTCAGGGGCGGAGACATTCTCCGCCCAACTTTGTAATAATGTGGGATGAGAAAAGACACCAGCTCATCTCTCGTGGACCTCACCAGAATAGCCGCCTCACCTTCTCCGCTCTGCTGACGAAACATTGAGCATACGTCCGAGCAACCTCTTTCACAAGGTCCCCAGATTGTACCGGCATCCAGACAATTTCTCCTCACCTAGGCCCTGCTCCCGTGACCTCAATAAGCACTTGTGCAGCTGTACCAGATACTTCGTCTATCGCCAAATTTCGGATGGCTCTATTTGAGCCGCTAAAACACAGGTCAGCGTTACTATTAAATATAATCAATGCTTCCTGCTCTGCAGTTTCTGAGAAGCGCATCCTGACTAATCACAACTTCCCAACTTAAAATACATCGTTGTCTTTGCGCTCTGAGGTGTAACATAGACTGCCCAGTTGCGGTTTCTACTCTTAGCATGTAACGCTCTGGCTCTTGCCCTATGGCGGGTCTCATAATATACGAGAGGCATATTCATGAGTTAATGGTGCTTGCACAAGCCTTTAATAATTTGCCGTATTATCTAAACTGACATGTTTTAGCCTGGA
The DNA here is from genome assembly GCF_055883805.1 of Amblyomma maculatum. Taxonomy (NCBI): domain Eukaryota; kingdom Metazoa; phylum Arthropoda; class Arachnida; order Ixodida; family Ixodidae; genus Amblyomma; species Amblyomma maculatum. The sequence continues at coordinate 82,061,278 of NC_139348.1, read as the reverse complement.
GCAGCCACCCCAATGCTTATCTTGTCCAGTATGTCTTTTTTGGCTTTGTTTATTAAAGGCTACAGAGTTTCATCCCCAGGTGTGCCTCCCCTACTTGTGTCAAGGTGTTCTGCAATACTAATTCCAGCAGCCATTCGGTAGATGTATTGCTAGGCAACTCAAGGGCCGCCTTATACGCCTGCCCAATCATAGTGCCCACTTTGTTTTTCTCCGTCACGTCCTTATTCATATAAAGCGCCACATAATCTTTTCTCCTGATCACGAGCCTCTGTACCAGCTGAAATAACTCCTTTTTCCGCACCCTCCTCTTACGATTGGCGATTCTCGTAATGTTACAGCGCTCTTAAGCTTTCCTACGGCCTCCCTATTCTTCCTGTTAGTCTGGAAATACATACGTAGGAGCCTGATCGTTTGAACCTGAGCTCCCGGCACACCCCTGTCCATGTCCATTTACTTCTAACGGTGATAACTGCACATAGTGCCTCAGTTGTATCCCGTTTTGTCTACCTCTTACAACAAAAAGCTCGAACTTGGACTAAGATCTCGACAGCCCTGCCCTGCTGCTCGCTCCACCACAATAATTATTGGTTGTTGTAGCATATCCGCGATTTGTCCGTCGTTACCTCTTGCTACCCACACTGTAGCGCTGTCCGCGTTAAATGCGCGTTTGAATAAGATATTTCCTACAGTATCGGCGGTATCTTAATGAAGGCTAGATTAGAGAGGAACGGCGATAACTCGGACCCTGCGGTGCCCCCCCCCCCCCCCCCCTTGCTTCGAAAAGGAATCGATCCGATCTTAATTTTCCGAATGCAATTTCCGCTGTGCTTCCCTTGTAAAGGGATCTGATGCATATGAATTTTCTAACCCGCAGTACTATGCCAAATAGGTATTTCAATATTTCTTCGTGGTCCACGTTGTCAAAGGTTTTATTCAAGGCAATCCCATATAGCCCTGGTTATCGTGCCGCAACCGCGACGAACGAAATCATTTTAAGCTGTATCATGACGCACTACATTAAAAACAATTGGCCCTTAAGCCAGTTATATTTGCCATTATCAACTCTTTGTCATGCGCATATAAGCCTGTTGCCCATTAAGGACAACTTGCTCCACCAACGTTCCCCGCAAGAAGTGAGCGAGATGAATCGCAGATTCTCAATAAGTAGGTGGTCCCCCCCTTAGAAAAAAATGCATTCTTTGCGTGTTTCCACTCTGCCGGTATATTCCCGGGCCCGAATACTTGATAGTCACATCCGTGACTGCGTCTGCCGATTTGAAGTACAAACTTTTCAGCAGTTTCTTGCTAACCGTCGCGACCCGCTGCCCCAGTAGTACACTCTAATAAAAAAAAGGCTAAAAGGGGTAGTGAGGTTAGTCCTTTTGAGGACCAACTGGTTTGCCGCAACCATTGATTCTTTTGGGGACAACCTGCAAGAGATTAAGCACTTAGTCTCCAAAGGATGAACTGTAGTATGAGGAACGGTTGCTCCTTGCAGATGTTCCCCAAGAGACTAACATTTCAGCCTCGAAAATGATCAGCACGTGTGGCACTTTTGGGCCGGAGAAAAAAAGGCCTCGGATAAAGAGTAAAAGCTAAAAAGCAACGAAGCACTTTAGGGACAATAAAACAAGCTAAAAAAGAAAAAATAGTAAAACTAGAAGAGAAAACGCTTGCACTGGCGCTCTTCAAATCTGGTACCTGATACTCAGTAGCTTGTTACGCTCACTACTCTGCCACGCCGAAAACTGGGATCGCTTGAAATATTTTTGAATATTAATGCATCCAGCATTTATAATGTACGGAGTTCATGTTTCCAAGTGTACAGGCTATTGCCGCCGTTCTACCAATTACAACTTCTTGACTATTGGAGCAAGCTGCCTGGTCTCGCGACTTGCAACTAATGTTCTGGATGTCTGTGCGCACCACTCTGTGCACTGGAATAAATTTAACACATCGTGTTTGACATCGCTGGCAAATTCACGAGTGCCGGCTCTTCGGTGATGCTCTGCTACCGTGGGCATAATTTTCGCTGAACACGGAGCTTTAGTACAAACTTTCAAGGAAAAAAGTGCGACCAAGCTTCAATACCGGCAAACGCAGCATGTAAGTAAATCTCATTTGTATCTGAACATTTCGGGAAGCGTTGCGATGACCGAGGGCTCGGCTGGTTTATACGCAGTGTGAGAAGGAGCGCAAAAGGTAGAAAAACACGCAAAATATTATGCATTACAAGCGCTCTATGTTGTTTTTTTTTCTCTCATGGGCCCATCGCTCTTTAAACTACTCTCTTCCTCGCTTTAGTTTTTCTTTCGCGGTTCGAACTGGGCCGCGGTGCAGGCTACGCTTAATAATGCTTAGGCCTTGTTTGGAGCCTGCGATTGAGTCCGCATGAAACATTTTTGCAGCAATCAATGTGCTTGAGTGCCCTCAAGATCAGCTGTGAAGCTTGTATACATGCACAGAATCTTTGGTTCCATGAAAGAATCATATACATTGTTAGATTTTTTATTGGAAAGATTTTATTTATTTAACAACATAGCTTCGGAAGAAAAGAATTCTGTAGACAACTGCGTAATATTTTACTTTATGCGTGCATGCAGACGGCCCTATGACCTGAAGCGGGGGCAGTAATATTATATCATCCATCCTGAACTTGGCATCTACACGTCTTTCATTCAAATTCTGTCTCAATTTTTGATTTGGAAGAAAAAAGTTCTTTTCTACTTTATGCTAGCAAATACCAGGTGTCAGATTTTTTAGAAGTCTGAAAATAAATATCCTGTTTGTCCGCTTCCGTGATATTTATGTTCACCGGATCATAAAATAAATTTTATCGAGGAATTGAATTTACGATATGGCCTATATAGAAACCAAGTGATGGCTGCCTAGACACATTGCCTAGTTCTCGTGTATTACTGCGCCTAAATTTATTTACTCTTCGCAATAGTTAGTTCACGTTAAGAATTTCTCCTCGTCATCAGGGAGAAAGTGAGCACAGAAGTTGATGATAACCTTGCCAAAAGACTAAATATATGCCGCTGGGTATCGGCTATGTGAAGTTTGCTTTTCAGCAGCAGGTCAGATTTGAATTATTCGGGCCAACCTGTTTGCCTTTTGCTTTCAATAAATCCATCTATCTATCTATCTAGCTTTTCAAGGGCCTTAGCAATACAACACAAAGTACGAACAACTCCCTCCTGACAGCTTTTCAGTATACCAAAATTCTTCCCTGGATAAAAATAGTTCTTTTGGCAGCGCTTCTCCTTGCAAATGGTGGCTGTGAAATGAGCAAAACATAGGATGTCAAATATGCAGCACGACAGCTTTCATTCAAATATAGCATATATACCTATTATATTACCATGAGCAAAATATCCGGTAACGTTTAAAATAGTACGGCATTTGATTTCAAAAATTACCTTTAAAGTGCAATAAACATTGCAAATTCTACCTAGCGAATACCTAGTAGTACTATTTTTCTTGCTTACCTAGGTACATCCTTTTAAATGTATGCTTACATATAGTTTTGATGCCATTTGTACGTAAAAATTTGGATGCTTAGCTTCCATGTGAGGGCATACTGCCGTAAACGCTAATAAAGCGAATTTAAGCATTTTCTGCGAAATATTGAGGATAACACGGCAGCCTACATCCACCATTCCTCTCCGAGCCAAATCGCAATACACACTCTGGCCTTCGTGGTAGACCAGACGTAAGGATGGTGTTTCACGCTCCCTTTTTTCTTGCCCAAATCGCGTGCACGCTATCCTATATTCTGAAGGTATTTTCGCGGCAGTCTGGTGCTACCTTGTACGCGGGACAGCACACGTACCTTAAGGTATGCGCATGAAATGTGCTAGTGAGATGCTTATTAGAGGCGTGGAGTTTGTCGGCTGACTCCAGCACAGGCGCAGTCGGTATGAAGACCAAGAAATGCAGTCGAATAGTCTTTTGAACTGAACTTACAAGAGAAATTAAGGCATTAAACTTGAAAAACGCTGGACGGACGCTTAAGTTGTTTTTATGCTAAATATGATAGTGTTAATCGCTCCTGTCTGCGTGGCCTTTCATGGATTCTTCTTTCGGTATAAAATCTTGACTCCTGACATAATATCAAATCCTTCAAACTGTACGCCTGATATCTCGTTTATAGCAATTAGCATGCAGTCCTAAGGTTCCAAGTTGTGAGAAAGATCACTAGACATACAAAAATACAAAGCACTGCCGCAATCAAGCCATATATTTGGCCTCCACAAATTAAATGAACGTTTCTTGCTCATCGCTCAAAGGTCGGTGGAAGACTCCATCCGGTCCCAATCATATATCCCGAGCTGACAGCTCAGGATGTCGCATGAAGATATCGCAGACGTCGCAAAAACTAAAATATTCCAGAGGCTGGATTTTGATGGTAGCTTAAGGCGCCGCCAACGCCACGTTTCTGCAACACGAACGTTTTGACACTGTCGAGTTTAATGACAAATCTGGGCAATCGCTTTCATTTACCTATTCAATCATTCCAACTTTCAAAGCCAACTGGCTAAGTAAAGAGCAGCTATTGTGTTTTAAACAAAAGTGTTTGAAGAGAAAAGCAGCATTTCAGTCTTTTTGCCACTAGGTTAGCAGAAGAGCCTGGTCGAGAATACTGATGCCATTATAATTGTGTTTAAACATTTTCAAAGCACGCTTGATGCGAAGCAAGACTTCTCGATCACAATTTGATACATACGCTGATTTACTAGACAAATTTCACCGCCTTCTTTTTATTTATGCAAAGCAATATTTACCGGTATTGAAATCAAGCCAAAAGAAACCGAAATGTTGTACATGACATCACTGTGTAGCGCATATAAAATAAAAACATATAAGCAGGCAACAGATGTTAGGATGAATCAAAAGATCGATTTCATTCAATTATTCAGTTCAGTTCAGTCGTTCAGTCGTGTCCCACTCTTCGTGACCCTATGGACTAGGTCACGCCACGCTTTCCGGTCTCTCACTATCTTCCTAACATCACATAACTTCATCTGCAGTGCCTCAAGGATGCCATCTAACCATCGCGTTCGCTGTCTACCCCTTTTCCGGCGACCCTCAACCTTTCCCAACATCAAATCTTTCTCCAGCGACTCCTCTCTTCCCATCAGATGACCTAAGTAGCTGAGCTTTAGCTTCAGAATTTGACCCTCCAATGAGCAGTCAGGGTTTATGGTCGACAATATCGACTGATTTGATCTTCTGGCAGTGCAAGAAACTCTCAAGAGTCTTCGCCAGCACCCCAATTCAAACGCGTCAATTCTCCGACGGTCAGTCTTTTTCACAGTCCAACTCTCGCATCCATGCATAACAACTGGAAAGACCATAGCACGAGTTATACGGATCTTGGTAGGCAGACTAATGTCTCTGCTCTTTACTAGGCGGTCAAGGCTAACCATTGCTCTCTTTCCCAGAAGCAGGCGTCTCCTAATTTCATGGCTGCAGTCTCCTTCCGAGGTAATCTTGGAGGCCAAGAAGAGAAAATCTGTCACAGCTTCCACTTCTTGTCCATTGATGCTCCAGGACTTGATAGGGCAAGACGCCATGATCTTTGTCTTTTTAATGTTCAGTTTAAGCCCAGACTTCTCACTTTCTTCTTGTACGCGCATCAGAAGTCTCTTAAGTTCCACTTTATTTTCTGCCATTAAAGTGGTATCATCCGCATATCTAAGGCTGTTGATAGGTTTTACAGCAATCTTCACTCCAGCTGAAGACTCGTCCAGACCGGCCTTCCTCATGATGCACTCTGCATATAGGTTAAATAGGCAGGGCGACAGTATGCAGCCTTGCCTCACTCCTTTCTCAATCGGAAACCAATCAGTAAGACCATGCCCAGTTATGACTGTGGCATCTTGTCCTTCATACAGGTTCTTGAGGAGACAGATGAGGTGAATTGGATCTCCCATCTCTTGGAGAGCTTGCCACAATCTGCTGTGATCTACGCAGTCAAACGCTTTCGCATAATCAATAAAGCAGAAGTAGATGGGTTTCTGGAACTCTCTTGCTTTTTCCATGATCCAGCAAAGGTTGGCAATGTGGTCTCTAGTTCTCTGCCCTTGCGAAACCGAGCTTGCACGTCCGGAAGCTGCCGATCCACATACTGCTGCAGCCTTCCTTGGAGGATTTTCAACATCACCTTGCTAGCATGCGAAACAAGCGCGATCGTGCGATAGTTGGAACAGTCTTTGGCACTGCCTTTCTTTGGAATGGGGATGTAAACTGACCTCCTCCAATCCTGTGGCAACTGCACGGTTGTCCAAATCTTCTGACATAATGTACGCAGAATGTTAACAGCGTCATGGTTGAGGTTTTGAAGCAACTCAGCTGGAATGCAATCAATTCCGCAGGCTTTGTTCTTAGCAAGGCTGGCTAAGGCCCATTCAACTCCACTCTTCAGGATGCCCGGCTCGAGATCAGTAATCGCAACCGTCTTATGTTGGGTTTGCACATTCGGGTCCTTCTTGTACAGTTCTTCTGTGTATTTTCAATGATTACGTAAACATAAATCGAGATGTTTTACCTGAAACTGGAACAACGTAAATATTGAAGGTATGTACCAAACAATAGATATAATTATTTCAGTGCGCAAATGTCTAACAACTTATGACAGAACGGGCGCCAACTTGCCACAGAGTTACAAGGCTACATCCGTCCTCTCCATTTCGCAGTTGTGTTTTTATATACTTATGCTCAAATTTTTCTTACGTGTACCACTGCAAAACTGCTCCAACAAGAAATAGTTCTCAGATCCGGTGATGGCCAGGGAAGTATGCGTCATTTTGAATTTGATACGCTTCATTTTATTTATGCGCCATACATTTAGCACATCAAAATCTGCTTGGCGCATTAACCAGGCTAGTTGGGTCCCATAGTCATATATTCAATGTAAATATAATTAAGTGGTAAGATAAAATGACAGCTATAACAGTGGAATAAAAGAATAAAATAGGAAGCAATGAATATATTTCTTCATTAGCAAGAAAAATATTCTCGCCGGATTATCAGTTTCGACATCCATTCACATAGAGCACATTGCATGTTTGTTGAATATTAAAACTACGAGTCGTTGACAAAATATGTCAAGCCTCACAGGAAGATTAGAAGTAAGCTAATTTGTATTATTCCTTTTACATGTAGGAGAAAAAGGAGCTATTCCGGGGCAATTGTTCCTAATAATGTTATTCAACTTTATAGTCACCTTTTTTAAACATACGTTCAAACATGGAAGTACTTTCTATTCTCGACAGGGTGGATGGCGTGCCAGGCTTCAATTGCAAGATGTGAAATTGCGTAAGTCACATTTGTGGATACGGATAAAAAGTTCTAAATATTTTGATAGATCAAGAAGCCACATAGTTATGACCGATTTCTAGCCGCAGTAGCGCGGCTCCTGCAGGGATCGACAGATGAATGGCAGCCGGGTCCAGCGAGCGCATGATGCCCCTTTAGGAGACCTGGTGCTCCGCCGCATGGCTACGCCGCTCTCGGAAGAAGCGTGACCTTCGGTCAAGCTACAAATGCCTAAGCATCCCGGCGCCTGTGCAGGGCCCTTCTCTCCCGTGGCATCGCGGCCGCTTCGAGGCAGGATAGCAGCTCGCTCGCTATTAAACATCTTGTGCGGGCGGCAAGTGCTGCATCCGGGTTTTGCGGAATGTAAAAGTGAAGCAAACAAATTTTTCTCAAGCCACGCGGATTATGGCGCATTGGGACGCCGCAAATTAGCGCGAAAACTCTGCAGGTTCTCGGAAGGAAGCGGAGTGCGGCACTACAAGGAGAAAGCGCGACTGGAGAGGCCCCCATTATTGCCAGTTTATATTTTTGCGCCATAGGTGGCGCTTCTCGTCAGGAGCAGCGTTTGGAGCAAATGAGCATGATAGCTACTGCTACCACCCCGTTTCAAAGGGCACGCTCCTATATTCCATTTGATCCCATTCTATCCATCCATCCAGCAGCACCACTGCGTTGTGCTTAAGAAGCCTGTTGAACCTCTTGGGCCGCCGCTAACTGCTGTCTCTCATTTGGAACTTTCAAATGCCAATGATTTCGGGGGATATACTAGAAGGGGTGCCGCTTCTCGGGGGATAACGTTCTGATCTTACATCGAATGTCGTCTTACTCCCCTAGAGGGGACGTGGTGGAAACTCATTGGCCGTCGCTGTGCGACGACTGTCACGTGTAACCAGCAGCTTTCGGCCCGTCCCGATGTTGTTCTGTTTCGTACGATGACTGGAAATATTCTATTAAGTCACTTTTCGTTCACCTCATGTCGTGCACTGAGAACCGTGACACTAGGGCACGAACCAGAATTAGAACATAGAATTGCATTGAAGTATTGGTAGTAAATTATTTTCAGAACAGGTATACCAAACTGTTTTCTACTTCTCAATTGCATAACATTATGATGCTAATGTCGGGTACAAGATTTTAAATTGTCTTTTCCAGTTAACGCTATAACACCACAACACCACAATATATTAAGAGGTTCACTATATGAAATAGACACAAGTTGAAATTGTTTTCCAAAACCTGTGTGCGAATACATCTGCATGCCGAAGGAGACAATGAGTATTTAGTTTTTATGCAATAAATTGCTAACCTATTTTTTTATGAACGGTATTTATTGACTCAGGGTTTTGCAATGAAAGACGATTTCTTGATTAAATTACTTGAAAGTTATTTGCTGATTTAAAAAATTCTAGAATTGTGGGATGATGTGGTTCCTGCCTCCAGTGAATATATGCAGCAGTACTTCGACTTCAGCGATTAGCTACCGTCAGATGCGAGATATTTAATAAAAAATTGCTGACGATGGTTTGTGTATATTAAATAGTTTCACCAGGGAAATGGGTAGTGTCATCAGCACGCACGACTGCTTTAGATGAAGTTTTTTTACGTCAATAAAATGAAGAGAAAATAAAATCGAACCTAAAATTGATCACGGAGGGATTCCTGCTCAAACTGTATGTCAAGAAATTTGAAAGCTGTTACGCCAGCATACTCTACCCCTAACAAAAACATATAAATTTCTGTCACTAAAGCCTCACTAGTCTAGGTTGTTCAAATACACTGGAAGAGTGAATGATTCCAACACCATTTAAATTCTGAAATATTGGCGACGGCTCAGCTGTTTTAACCCTAGGTAAGCGTACTGTAAGCTGCCAAACGGACTGTACACAAAGTGCTACGCGAACCTTCTTCTTCTCGCTGTATGCTGTGATCCCTGTTTCGCGCGTTCTCTTCTTGCAGTCATCCGAAACGTCTTGCTTTATTTGATCGATTCCTTCTCCCTCTTCTCTCTTCTCTTCTTCCATTCTTCTGTGGCTCAGAGTTACAAGTTGTCATGATTACGGCATATGCGCAGTAGTGACAGGGGGCGCTTACCCAAAATTCGCCACTGACAGTGCCTAGTCTAGCTTTCGATACAAAACAAATCGACTGATATCCTACAAATACGTAAAAAATAGTAGGTGGTTTATGTTAATTCCGTCACAACGGGGAATGGTGGTTTTATACCTGAACTATTTTACCATAGATATATTATTTTTCAAATTACACAGTTTACAGCTGAAACCGATATGGGTCGGTAACTGCCAGGGTTAATCAGATAGCCTCCCTCACAGGCTTGGTGAATATAGATAAATACTTGGTACACAGGAAAGGAAAGGCGCAGTATCTCTCACAACTGTCCCGTGGTCACAAGGACGCGTAGCAAGGGAAGGAAGGCCAGTGGGAGTGAAAGTGGAAAGAGGAGCCGTTGTGGAAGGCTCCAGAGTAATTTCAGCCACCTGGGGATGTTTAACGTGCACTGACATCGCACAGTACACGGACGCCTCCCCCTTTCGCCTCGATCAAAACGCATCAGTTGGCGGTCAGGATCGAACAAGGGTACTCCGACACAGTAGTCGAACATCTTAATCACTGCATCACCGCCGCTGGCATAGGCTGAGTTCACGTTTGCTATTTTCGGTATTTTTGTCCTTGCTGACAGAGAACAATTGCTTAAAAACCTCATGACGCTTGAATACCGCGATGAGAACATAAATTCGGCTATACATTTGACCTCAATCTGTTACTGGCGTGGTTTTCAAAAGATTTTATAGTTGCATGCTCCAGGAAATAAACGGTTTCAGTTGGTGTAGCAGTATAACGCATTGTGCTCGAAACACATTGGTGTTATATCTTTTTACGAGTCCGTACGTGAAGATGGCTTAACCGCCGCATCGACTAATTCAGAACATAAAAGTAGCAATATAAATCCGCGAACCTTTTAAATCTTTTGTTTGTTCTTTTTTGACATAAGCAGGCGTGCGACCTTATTACTGTGATTGCAGTGCGTGGATGGTTTCTGTATTCTTTGTTTGTTCACACTCGTTGTCGCGAGATGCCGCTTTACTAGTTTTCGCCCAATTTTGGTCGAGATATGTCTTGAAAACTGCGGCCATTATCGTGTGTTCTTCTGTAATGTTCGAGGCCAGTCCCCGTTTGCGGTTTATTCTAGATGTTTTCCCCCTTCTTTTAATTTATCGTTGACGGGTGCAACGCGGATTCTTTATTTGACGACTGCCGAGCACGGTCGTTGCTATCGCCGCCACCGAATCACTCAGTTCTTCTGCGGGCAAAAGTCAGTCCAATAAAGAGTTTCTTCAGTGCAATCCCAGACGCTTTATTAGTGTGATCGGCCTTCTCACAATCACGTGACATCTGGTGGAGATGCTGAATCCCGACACCGTGGTGTACCCTGAAGATGGCAACCGCCCAGCAAAAAGCACCCTTTTGGTTTTTGAACAGCCCAGTGAGCCGCCCTGCTTCCAAGGACGACTGGCCGACGACGAAGGAGATTGGCACCACATGTTCGAATGCGCGGGAACTTCCAACGCCTGGAACGACGAAGCGGAGCTAAGGCAAGTTTATTTTCCTCTTGAAAGTTCTTTCGGTATATAGTTCGAAAATCTCAGGCAGCTTAGAAAAATTTCAAGATTTAGTTTTTGACGGCTTTTTCAAGTATCTTCCGCACGGAATAAGCCCAGGCCCTACTTCATTCAAGACTTCAACTCCCAAATGAGCCTACCCTGCCTTACGTTGAGGTGATGAAGGGCCTCTTTCACCGTGCCAACCCTAACATGACCGAAGAGGAGAAAGTGAGATTTTTGTGTGAGGCGCTAAAACGTCGCTTTTCGTAAGACGTAAGAAATCCACCATAGACCGTGGCCGAACTTGAAAGGGAAGCGTCCACCATAGAGACGACGGCGGATATTCGAATGAGTAACTATGATCCACCACTACCGGCCTTACGCATCTTAGAGCTGAGACAGCTTTCTGGACCTTATACGCGAAGTCGTTCATGAAGATCCCTGTAGGGGCACCTTGCGTAACGAGGTGCTGGTGCTTGGCGCAACCACAGGCCCTGAGCCCCCATATCGAAGCTCTCATCAGTACCGTCGCGAAAGGCTGAGAGGTGGAGCGAAGAAACCAGAAACCATAAAACAAATTTTACTATAAAATAACGTACTAATGTAGATACGTACTACATGATGATTTGTGTATATTACGGTTGGAAAGAAAGGGCACCGAATATTAGTTGTCTGTAGCTCTGGGCGGCTTGGTAGTTCCTGGTATATAATCACAAAAGCAAACTGATACACCAACTGGTCCAAACCTCGCAAATGCCTTATGTTGGAGGACAAAACACAAACCGCTAGTAATTATCCCATGGCTCCCGGAGAAATACAGCATCCCGTAGAGTTTCCGAAGGGATAGAAACGAGAGCAGGCAGGAATGTGGAATATACTAAGGTAAACGTTTTGAAGATTTTATAATGTGTTACGCATGGGTGTGAGAATATACCGGAATCAAAAAAACACGAGAAGTTTTTTTTTACCTTTACTTTTGAGAGTCCATTTTAATGAAAAGGTTCGCTACCCTCATAATACGAACATCATCAGGATTTTTTATAGTTGCTCTTGGCTTTGAGGCCAACAAAATTCTATGTGCGCCAGAATTCATTATTGCATACACACCATGACGTAACTTTTCCGGTTGTGTGATACCACATCCCTACCCTTTTGGCAGGAATCCGTCTGCACGTGAGGCTGGAGGCTTGTTAGCAACTGGGATTCGAACCAATGATTTATATGTATATATTTGTTTATTTATTTGATTTACTGTCAACCCCAATGGGGTTTTTACAGAAGTGGACATATACTGCATGACATGGACATAATTGCTGATATGGCAGATGCAATATGGAAAACCTACATAGAATGCTGATTTTTTTTTTCAAGTGAGGATTACGTTTAAAGCACAAACACTACCAAAACATCAGTTAAACAATAGAAAGCATATATCACCGGAGCTTTGACGCAAACTCAGACCGCTTCATGACAACAAAGTAGGCTCGACAAGATCTAAGAACTTTTGGACTGTTCGATGTCTTACAACTGAAGCGTCAAGTGCATTCCAGTCGCGCTCTGCTTGCGGAAAAAAAGAAAAGTAAAAAGTGTTGTTGCTACAGAAAATTCCTCAAGAGAGAGGTAATTTTTATGACGTGTTATTCTGGACTGGCTTTTTTCCCGAATTCTTCGGGGTTAATCTTGTATTAAATGTGTAGCAGTAGGCATAAGAATTTCAGGCGATGCAGTCTTGACCGGCTAGATAAAGGGTGAAGCCGCGCACGAAGTAAAAGTTCAGTCGATGAATCTGTTCGTCTGTAATCGTTATAGATGAATCGCACAGTTTTTCGCTGCACACTTTCGAGTATGTTTATGCAGCCTGTTGTGTAGGGAAACCATACGATAATGCCGTATTCTAGAATTGGGCGGAGAAGCGTAGTGTATGCCTGGAGCTTTATTCCGGAAGGCGAATTATTTAAGGCACGTTTGAGGAAAAAGAGCCTGTTCATGGCTTTTGGTAATACATGCTACACGTGCATTGTCCAGTTTAAGTCTGATGTGATAAGGATGCCAAGATATCGGTATTCTGTTACAACTCGCAGTGCAGTGGTGTTGCAGCCATAGGTGAACGTAAGTGAGAATTTTTTTCATTGTGACGGACATAGAAACCATTTTCTTTGTTAATTACCATGTTTCAGTCTTCACACCACTGAAAGACATTGTTTAATGCACTGAATAGTTTGACCTGGTCCGACGGGTGTGTAACTTCATGGCAGAGAACGCAGTCGTCTGCTAATAGTTTCATTTTTACGACAGTTTGGCTTGTTATGTCGTTAATGAATAGCAAAAACAATAAACGTGCCTGCACAGATCCTTGGTGGACTCCCCATACTACTAGAATGATGTCAGAGGTGTGTCCCTCGAGATGAACTATTTGGTAACCGTTCGTTAAATAATTGCTCATCCATTTGGTCATGTGACCATCACCAGTTAAATGCTCGAGTTTATAGATCAGTTTCCTGTGCGATAACCGATCGAATGCTTTAGAAAGGTCTAGGAGAATTATATCAAATTGAGACTGATTATTTATACCCTGCGCAAAATTGTGTATGAATTCAACACGTTGTGCAATACTCGATAGCCCGCTCCTGAATCTATGTTGGCGATGGTGGATAAGTTTATTAGCCTCTACGTATTGGGTTAGAAATTTTAGAACAATGTGCTCAAGAATTTTCCCGCGTGTACATGTGAGAGATATAGGTCTATAATTATTCGGGGAATGTTTATCAGCTAATTTATGCACCGGTATTACTTTGGCGATTTTCCACTCACAGCGAATTCGACAGTCGCGGATTGATTTCTGGAACTAGAGACAAAGATGTTTACTACAGGGTTCAGCGTAACGGCACAGAAAACTATTGTGTATATTATCCGGTCCGTTACTTTTCTTTTCGTCCAGGTTTAGGAGTAACAATAGCACGCCAGTCTTAGAAATTTCAGGAGTGCCAACAAGTTTCCCATGGTGATAACGTTGTTGCACAGTCTGGATGACATATTCATTATCAGCGGTGAACAATGACTGAAAATATTTATTGAACATGTCGGCTTTACGTTTCCCGTCTAGTGATGACATCGGATACTTGGCTGTTGCCTTGTGCTGAAGTATCGCCAAAAGTTTCTCGGGGAGGTTGTAATAACGTTGCTTATTGTAGTATTACAGTAATGTTCTTTCGCACTTCGCATTGAATTTTTAAGTTCTCTATTGAGTGAATTTAGGTGAGAGCGGTAGTCAGGGATAGTGCAAACTTTACTGCACTGTCTGAGCCTTTTGATCTTCCGTTTAATGCGAATTATTTCGCGTGTGATTCAAGGATTCTGTTTATGAACAACTTTTTGCACAGTGGAGACGAAACGTTCAATGCAATGCATAACAATATTCCTGAAACGCAGCCAGAAGTTATCGACACCTGAGTGCTCATCCCGACATAGATCAGAGAAATTCTGATACTCATGAAAGAGATAAGTCATGATGGCATCATAGTTAGCTCTATTGAAAGCAAAGATACGTTTTTCAGTACGATATGGACGGACAAGGCCAGGTATAGGCAGCTTACAAAGAGTTGACTCTTCATCGGATACCCATAGGAGTGTATCAGCTGTTATGCTTCTGCTTAAAAAGTGATCTTTAAGGAAAATTAGGTCTAAAATTGAGCTGCTTTGGTTGTGAACTCGGGTCGGCGTGTAACGATCTGCGTAAGGTTGAATGTAAATAAGAAGTCTATCATCGAAATGCCTGCTGCAGTTCCAGGACTAAGAGACCTCCAGTTAACGTCTGGTAGGTTAAAGTCGCTAGCCATGATAATCTTCACGCTAGAAGCATGACGAAGCAAGTAGTCGAATAACGGGTCTAAGTACAAAGCATCACAATTAGGAGGCCTGCAGACAGCTCCAATGTGAACAAAGCCATCGGTTACATGGATCTTGCACCACACAGACTCAACACCCGGGCATGACGGAGTATAGAATTGCTTGTTTAAGAAGAATTGCCACACCCCCGCCTCTCGATAGTCTATCCCTGCGAATAAATGTATAGCCGGATGGGAAAATTTCACAGTCTGAAATACCAAGGTGAAGCCACGTCTGGGTGATGGTCACGACATCAGGTTCAAAGGCTAGTAGCGTGGCCTCGAGTTCAGGCACTTTATTTACTAGACTGCGGGTATTGAAGTTTAGAAAGGTCATCGATTTCTGCTGCTGGTGATGCGGGGATCGGGTTGAGGCGCTTCGTTTTTTGCTTCTATCTCGACAATATCATTGAGGCCATCATCCCAAGCAAACAGTCGCCCATTTATTTTAACGTTATATCGGTCACTTTACGGTTATTGATTAGCATTGATATTTCTGCAAATTCTATCTGGTCTGTTGGATTAGAAACTTTCATACTTTGGCCTTTCGTAATCAAATCCTTCGTCTTCTTAGACAGCTTACCGGTGTCCTCTCTAACTATCCTACCGCCTACTTCTACAGCGCACTCAGTAATTATATCTGAAATTATTTTTCATTGCTTCTAAGCCAATGTCGCTATCCACGGTTATAGCTAAATATCTATTCTGTTGAGAGATCCTGAAATCTACTGCCCTCTCCCTCACCACGAATTCGTTAGACAATTATACAAAATAAGAATGTCTTTATACAATACTCTCAACACACGAACATCGTAGCTGAAAGGAAAAAATGAACACAACGCAGATACATACATGAGCGTCCCGAACGAAAATAACAGTTCAAACCACATAACCCAGTGACATGCCGCCCATGAATGTGACACTTGAACTCCAGATACCATCAACGTATGACGCTACTCGTCAACACTTTGCCATAATTTTTCAACGAGAGCACACAAACACGACCAATACATGCTTCAAGTACAGTTTTACTCTAGCTCACTACACGCGCCATGCGGCAGCGTACATTACATAGCATATCACGTTTTCACAATCTCCATTGGTAATTAGCAGTACAAAGCTTAATTCACATCTACGCAGCCTACGTAGAAAGGCAGGCTTGAAAATCAATATGCAGAAGACTAAGGTAATGTTCAACAGCCTCGGGAAGGAACAGGAGTTTACATTAGGTAGCGAAATACTGGAAGTAGTAGGCGAATATATCTACTTAGGTCAGGTAGTAACCGCAGATCCGGATCATGAAAAGGAAATAACAAGAAGAATAAGATTGGGATGGAGCGCATTTGGCAAGCACTCGCAGATTATGACTAGCAGCTTACCGGTATCGCTCAAGAGGAAAGTATACAACAGTTGCATCTTGCCTGTACTCACCTATGGGGCTGAAACGTGGAGGCTAACCAAGAGAGTTCTACTTAAGTTGAGGACAACCCAGAGGGCTATGGAACGAAAAATGGTAGGGGTAACATTAAGAGATAGAAAGCGTGCAGAGTGGGTCAGAGAAGTAACTCAAGTTAACGACATTCTAGTGGAAATTAAGAAGAAGAAATGGGCATGGGCAGGACATGTAGTGCGTAGAGAGGATAACCGATGGTCGCTGAGGGTAACAAACTGGATTCCAAGGGAAGGAAAGCGTAGCAGGGGGCGGCAGAAAGTTAGGTGGGCGGATGAGATTAAGAAGTTCGCAGGGGTCAAGTGGATGCAGCTAGCACAGAACCGGGTTAAGTGGAGAAATATGGGAGAGGCCTTCGCCCTGCAGTGGGTATAATCAGGCTGATGATGATGACGCAGCCGTTTCACGCATGTTACGCCATCAGTGCGTAAAACACTTCTGACTGGCGAGGATTCTGTCTTAGTTCTCCACTCTCTTATATCGTGTCCATGCCTGTTCCTAGTTCGGCTAATACTTTCTTTAGGCATGACTGATAGTTTCTTTCCAAATCAAGCCAACAATGTGGCCTAGTGATGCGCCTACAACCAGTAGCGCCGACGGATAGAAACTCACCTGCATCAGCGTTCACAAACGCACAAAAATAACCATTGTGGCAGTACTCTTCCCGAGGTAGCGGTATGCCTTCCGCCCAGAGCTGAATATTCCCAGTAGTACTCCCACAAGCAGGAGAAACACTTTCTACACCAACTTCTGCTTAGGTATTCAAGACTCAATTTCATTCCCCATCTCTTTTTGGCCATTGGCATGTGGCGTGTTCGTTTCACTATTACTTTCTCGGGGTTTACCTCCGACTTCTCCGGCCGTTGCTTTCCTCGCGTTTCATTTTCGTTTTATGATCACTGCAGCGCACGGGGGGGGGGGGGGGGTTTGGATCATGGTCCTCAGTAAACTTTGCTCCGTTAATGTTGCCAAAGTCTATATCATAGATAGTGCTATTCATGCAGATTTCTGCCAGTTCTCAATGCTTTGGGGAGTAGTTGAACTGAGCCATCAATTATTCTTACAGGGCTTTTCTCACTAGCCAAATCGCTACCTTGAATCAAACTTCGCTTCACGAAAACGGCACTGTGACCGGTGTCTCGCAGCACAGAAAGTAACTTGCTCCTATCTTTCTTCTCGACACCGCCTTCCGTGTCGCCACAGATCCAGGCTGCGTATATACTATGGTGTTAACCACCCAGACTTTCCTGCCCTTCTTCAGATACTCAAACTTATCTGCATCCTCTTCCTTTAATTAATCTGCATCATCGTCCTTTCGGCTGTCCAACACATGACATTTTTGCGTTCTTCAGAACCAACCTTTTACTCAGAGTCGTCATTCTGCTAATAAATCAGCCTCGCTGCCCGGACTCCCGGTGATGACCTTCTGCACTGTCGTCTGTAGTCAATGCACTTCTCAGCATATCTGTCAATTTACCTGCAGTCTTCATCAAAGACTGCAATGAATTACTAACTATCCACGTTCATTGCATGCTTGTCTACTTCTCCTCCTGGTTCTATGTCGTCTGTGATTATTAAATATCCAAATGTCTCATATGCAGTGTCAGCGTATCAGTGTGCACACTCTTGAACCTCCACGATCATTTTTATAGCATTCTCCTTCCTGACATGTTGCGCTTCCCACATTATTTTTCTAGTTCTTGGCAGCTTTGACAAGAAGGTATGAGCCTGGCTCGTTTGTTGGCTCCGGCGACCGCACATGCGTTGCCAACGAAGTCGTTTGCATGTACCTGGCGCGTTTCCAAAGTGCAGCGGCAGAACCTACCTCTACGAATTTTGTCATGAAGGCGCGAATTGATTCAGGATACCCAATGTCAAACACCTGCTTCACGTATAAGTATCAGAACCCTTTGCGCTTCCCTCAATTTTATCTAAGGTTACCTTGGCAGTTGGTACACCCAGGAGTCAATATCGAAAATTGCGACGAAAGGCAGGAATTGGCGTCGAAGGTGAAATTCGGGGTAATGTTAAAGATCCGTATCGATCACTGTGAAGGCGTGCAGACGGTCAGCGTGCATGCTCCGATGAAGCTCCGCTGCGCACACCTGTAAGTTGGGAAACAGGATCTGGGCTTTACTCTGGCCTCTCCAGACACTTGACACTGCGATGGTTTCAAGTTGATTTCGATAAACATACCGTGATAACTAACAGCTCAAGCGAGTGGCTGTTTCAAGTAGTACACAGGAAAGCACACAAGCACTAGGGAGGCCGCTGTCAGGAAGTGACCACATCATATATGGCCAGACTGAATTCCTCGCCAACGGGCTTCGGGCCTGCTGGTACCTGGCGGCGGACGATAACTGCGCCTATTGGTCGGTGGCTTGATTGCCACCACGGCACCAGATGACATCATCCAGTGCAAATGAGGCGCCAGTTCCAGCAGCTTCTTGAGTATGGAGAGGTGGGATAAAAAAACACTGTCCGAGACCATGTGCATTCTATTTCTTGGCTCAGCTGATTCGTGGCATCACAAACACATGAGCTTTCGCCATTTATTCGACTAATGTCACTAATGCTGAGTCTGCGGCTGACCAATGACTGACCCTGACCTAAACTTAGAGCTTTCTCCTTGAAATGACCTTTGGTTTAACATTTCGGCTGTTACCAGAGCCACGAGATGGAGGTGGTGGAAGGGTAGCTTACCCTGGCCCTGATGGGGCTAGGACAGGTATCCACTTTGAATAGTAGTTGCAGTTTTTGTTGACGGAATTTTTAGATTGCTCTTATTTGTGTTATTGGCTTATTTGCGAAGTCTCGAAACCTGTGTCCCCCCCACTACAGCCAAGACTTCACAAGATAGGTCTGTATTTGGAGAAATAGAGAAGGAAGAATTTATGCATAAACAAGACTTTTTCCAAACAAGAAGTTGTCATGAGTACAGAATAAATGAAAGTGACCAAAAGCATCTCTGATGACAACAATTGTTCCTGCTGAACAATTGCTGTAAAGCCATTCACAATACTCCGTAATTGTGAGCAAAAACATGCGAGACAACTTGCCCACTCTTAAATGATGCCGCGCTGGCAACAATTGATTCCTACGGTTGCCTGGGGGAAGCCTAGTGGGAGGTTCTTTTTTTAAATCAACTTACCACCTTCTTTCGTGGCTTCTTCAGAGACACCAATCGAAACACACAACCAGACCGACCAAGTTCCCAGCGTAATTTTTATCTGAAGGCACTGAGGGGATGAGAGTGTGATGCCCGAGTAGGCCGACGACTAAACACAAATTGTCGAAAGCCGACAGGTCTATATTCGCCCTGCAATGAAGTTTGCTGTAGCGATCGCCGCGCCGTAATACATAGCCTAGGGAGAAGAGCAAATACATTGGAGGCGCTTTCGTGAGGATTTTTCAGGCCCCTGCGTGAGCTTACAGGGATCAGATTGCATGCCCTGTCGAACCTTTCCATTGCGTGTCAGATAACTGGGCTACATTGAGAGCGCCTAGGCAATGAAGTTATCTGTTATATGCCTATCTGTAACAGTGATGAATATGCGCGGTTGTTTATCGCGAATCAAGCGGTTAACAGCAACACGTTTTAGGCGCGCTGTGGAACAAATGCAGTGCCACCTAGCAAGTGCAGGTTCCCGATGGGTGAGAACAGTCGTTGCAGACGTTCCGGGTGTCAGATTGTGCAGTATCAGAAAGGTAGGGCCTAGGTAAGCTCAGTAGAATGTTAGGCCACTAGACGGGGCTCAGTAGAGGCAACCAGCCTCAGGTAGCCGTTCCACGGCTGATGCGTCAGGTTTCCAGGCGTTCGTTCGCACTGCGCGGCACCTAACGCATGGGCTGGCGATGAGCTGCAGTCAGGACCGAATCGCCTACTCCCAGGTCCGATCACCCGGGACAAGAACAGTGCCACGACAGGGTACAGCAGGCAGGCCCCAGGTCTGGACACCCGAGTCAGGCATCCCAGAACACGAACTGCCCGAGCTCCGTGGAAGCCCGAACAATAGCGCCGCTGCTCGCTTGATCTCTTCTCATGTTAATCGCGTTGCTCGAGGCACCCCCCACGTTCTCCTCTTCTTTCTTCTCTCTTTTTCCAAATGTGTTTTTCTTCTTCCTGTCTTAGTTTTTTTATTTCTCCCACTCACACACATGTTCTTCACAAATATACCCCATTTCAGAAGTGTTTTCCCGGAGAAAAAATCTTTGGTGCAAGACTCTGAAGCACTGTTTTGGAGGACCGTACCACACAACGCTGCCGGATACATCACTGGACACACCACAGAGCAGCCACACCATTGATAGTCGCGCGTACACACAAAAGAAAAACAAGGGACGTTATAACTAAAAATGGTAATTAGACAGGTCAGAAACATGTTCGGGAAACCGGAATCGTCACTCGTTCAGGACCGGCTCCACTATTCTGCGGCAAAGTTAGTGGAGCCTTTAATGTGTTCAACCCGGAAAAAATACACCTGCAGTACTAGGCTGCATCGCAGCACACGACTTTTTAAATTTTTGCCCTGCGTTAAGTACTCTAGCGTTTGGTGGTCCGTCTGGATAAGAAAAGTACGACCATAGAATTAAATATGACATTTTCCCACCGCCCACATGAGTGCTAAGATTTCCGGTTCTATTGCGGAATATTGTGTCTCCGTCTGAAGAGGTTGCATGCTAGCGTGCAATATCGGATGGAGGGTATCTCTGTGCTCTTGCATAAGAACTACACCTAGGCCTCTGTCAGAAGCATCAGTGCGCTGAATAAATTCCTTCGCAAGGTTTGGTGCCCGAACAACCGGCCGTGTTACAAAGGCATCTTCCAGTGTTTCAAATGCCTTTTCCCGCTCGGGGTTCCAAATCACCAGATTACTTTCGGTCTTGCGGGTAAGTTCAACCAAAAGTTGCTCCTTAGCGGCATAGTAGGAGATTAGGTCCCGATATAATCTGCTTCCAGCGAAAGGAAAGACCAAGTCTGCTTCTTAGTTGTAGAATTAGCTGTCTGTCCGATTTCGCAATGATTGAATCAACTGGCCGAATCACACCCTCGCCCATCGAATGTCCCATGAGGATCACGAGACTCGTAGCCTGCTCACATTTCTTTGGTTTGATGGTGAGACGTGCCTTCTTGATGCGCCTAAACAACTCTCGAAGCGTTGCCAAATGCTCCGACCACTTTTTGGTAGAGACAAGGACATATATACGTAGTGAACCCTGTTAGGTTAAGGGTTCTCATAAGGCAGGTGAAAATCGCAGCGGCAGTTTTGATGCCAAAAGGCACGAAAAAAAACTAATAGTGACCTGACTGGGAGGAAAATGATGTTAGAGGCTTACATGTGTCACTTGGAGCCGCTTGCAAATAACTTTTCCAGAGATGTAGTTTAGAAAAAACATGTTTTGGTGCCCACCTCGGCAAACATCAAATCCGCCCGCTAAATGGGCTCGAAATTGTCGCCCAATATGCTGTTTACTGACAAAATTGAATGCACCCAAGGTACCTTTTGTCCATTTTCTTAACTAATCCGAGCTGCGAGTTGTAAGGTGAGAGCGAGCATTCGATATCTCCCAGCTTCAATATGTCCGAAACTTCATCCTCAACATCCTCCTGCATCGAAAATGGCAATGGATATTGTGTACTGTTGAAGATGTCTCTTATCAAATCTACGTGACACTGAAATGAATTAATATGGCCAGCACTACGGAAAAGATATCGCAATGGTATTCGAACAACGTTTGCAGTTTGTCTAACTGCTCCTTATTGAAGCTGTGAGCTCGCTTGATGGCTCTTATTCCGGGAGCAGGATATGCACTCAACGTTGGCAGAGGGATTTCATACGCCACATCCTCAACAACTACGAAAGCTGAAGCTTGAAGGGAATTCACCGGCCGGCGCTCTTCGTAGCGTTTTAGCATGCTTTTGTGGAATAACGTTTTTCTAGAGCCCACGTCAAGCCAGTAATCTACATCCTTTTCTTGCTAGTAACCACAAAAGGTCCTTTCCAGTGTATAATGAGCTTGTTATGGGATGCGGGAAGAGAATTAGAGCTCGATCTCCCACCTTCAACTTCTTACCTAAGTGCGCCTACCATGGTACATCTTTTGTGATCTATAGGCCTTCATCAAATTATGGTGTGCAAGTTGCAGCGCCTATTTTAAGCCTTCCTTATGTCAGGAGCATCCCCGAACGTTGTTCTGACAGTGTCAGACAGTTTCTCAGCCATCCAGAATTTTTTTTAAAACGGTGACTGGCCTACGCAGTTCGCGACCATATATCAGTTCAAATAGCGAAAATGCCAGGTTAGCTTGGAGTGCCTCTGCGCACGCAAAAGGCAGCGGAGCAAGACAACAATCCCATGACTTCAGTTGTTTCTGGCACAATTTCCGTAGCGTACTCTTAAAAGGGCCAATAAACCATTCCACCAGCCTTTTGAACTTTGGATGATATGGTGTTGAACTCAAGTGCTTAATACCTAGCAAGTCATTCACGTCCTGAATAATGGCAGACGTGAAGCATGAGGCCCGATCGCAAAAGACATCGAGCAGGAATCCAATCCCGTAGAACATCTCCAGAAGACCCTCAGCCACCATGACTGAGGGTCCTTAAGGATGGAGCCTTCTGAGGTAACCCATTAGCAATCTTTAACACATTGTTTCGAAACACAGGCATCGTTTCTTTTTCTGTGTGGGCTTAGGATCCTATTAGAATACCAGATTTACTGCTCATTGCTTCAGCCAGCATGTATGACTAAAACCAACAAAAATATTTTGCAACAAGTGAAAACGAAAATGTGCTTTATTTTCCAAACAAGTGTTTCTATTTTAATCCCTTCCCACCAAAACATGGTTCTCTCATGCAAAGAAAGGGCTTTAAGATTTTATATTCGTCTATCTAAAATGCAATTCACCACAAACTGCATCTTTCGGCCTCTTGCTTGTACATTGCAGAGTCTTTAGAGCAGTTGAATGCTGTTGCAAATGCTTCAAGGTTTTGCAGAGGTAGATTCACCCTGAAAAAACAAATGTTTCTACTTTAGGTAAAAGGTTTACTCCAGATAAGGATTTCGGTCCGTTAGTTGTGCTGGGTATCATAAATAAACAAGACTTAATCATGAATTTTAAGAACACCATCAAACTGAATATCATTTCCTCTGCAATAAGAAACTGGGTGCAGTGGTGGCGTAGAGGAGAACATCCTTCTCGCATACTAGGTGGCCGTGTTTCGAATCCCGGTGCCGCGTAATTCCCTATCAGATTCGAAAACATTCGCGTGTAAATGCAATTGCATAAACATGTTTGGGGTGCGACATGGTGCCATTTAACATTTCCGGAAACGCAGACCTACACCAGGGCAGGGTTTCGTCACGTTTTTGCTTTGAATGGCCACAACCTCATATGAATGCCAAAATAAACTCGTAGCCCTCAGTCCCTTGTTGCTGCGGGCAACTGACAACAGTGGCAGTCAGGTCTATGACGCAATGGAGGGTGTTAATTATTTCTCGCTCCGTACTGGCCCCCATTAGAAACTTACCTTGGCAACATTTATTTCTAGAACCCTAACAAGTGAGGCTAGTTTAGCAATGCTGCAAGAGGACCTAGAGGGCATGAAATGAAATATTATGAGGCTTATAGTGTTTTGGAGGCCAAATGAGGCGTATACTCGAATAAAGGGCGGTTATGTACTATGTCACCGACGTGTACCGGAGACACGATGACCAGGAGTAGGGTTCCTTGTCAATAATCATATAGGTGGTAACATGCATAAGTTCTATAGCATTAATGAGAGAATGTCATACATCGTAATTAAGCTTAATAAGCGGTATAAGCTGCATTTTGTACAGACCCACACACTTAAATATAGGCAGGTTAACCAGGCAGCCAAAAGCTTTCATGAAGATTTAGAATCGGTAATACGGAAAGTAAAAACTGAATATAATGCATTTATGGGTGACTTAAATTCCAAGGTAGCAGAAAAGGCAGCTGAAGACAAAGCCCTTGTTAGCAACTCGTTTTGGGTGGAAGAATACCAGGTGTATTAAGTTGAGGTCGCCGGACAAAATAACTAACGGATTATGCATACCTCTTTCCGAAAACCGAGGAACCTGAAGTGGACCTGGAAACGCAATAGCATGGGGACTAAAATTTATTTGACCTTCAACTGTAAACTGTAAAGTAGGGTGGGCGTTATGACTGTTTATTTTTGTGGGGTCTAATGTCCTAAAGCGACTCGGGCTATGAGACGCCGCAATGAAGGACTGCGCAAATGTCGACAACGTATGATTATTTAATGTGCATTGGCATCACACACCACTAGGAGGATTTGCTTTTCGCCGTCATCGAAAGTAGCCGCCGAAGCCGGGATTCGAACCTGCATCACTAGGAGCAGTAGTCGAGCGTCGTATCCCCTGCGCACATGGGCGGGTAGTGTGGACGTTATAGTGGACATCAAATTGAAACTTAGAGAGGACTTCAGCTTGAAACGGTAAGTGGCAAGCCACCATCGTGAACACTGCTTGGTCATAGAGAAATTTTGGACCCAAAGCCTAGATAGTCAGCCGTCTAATTTGGAGCTGCCGACAGACCAATAGGGATCGCCAAACGTGAGAAGTTCTCCCATTGTTAAAACCTGTCAGTTGGCCAGTCACAACTGCTGACTGAGGTTCAAGGCCTTAGTGCACAATTGAGAGCTAGTGAAGTAACCTTCTCTAATCTTACCAGCAGATTACCTAACCTAGAATTGCATACTGACTATTCCGAGGCACCATCAACAAGAGGGAGCAAGAAACAACCAAACGATTTAAAGGATGAAAGCCCGCCTAGACGATGCTGAGAATCGCGCCCGAAGCAGAAATGTCATTTTTCTACAATATGTAAAATAACATTGTGTCAGAAACATACGCTGAGTATCAACAAACTATCTTCCACCTTTGCTGTGGTCACTAAGATCTAACAATCGAACCTAAAGAAATTAAAACTGCTACCAGCCTTGGCTGCTATCCTGTTGAGTACATTCGCTGCATGGTAGTAAATTGAAGAGAGGTTAATTGGTTTGTCCGGAAAACTTGAGACGGCGACGAGTGGCTCACGGTGATAGTCCTGAAAAGCACAGTATCGACAACGCCAACTCAGCTCCAGATTTTAGTGCGTACGAAGAAGCCTTCATCATCTTTTGGGCAACTGCAGTTTCAACTTCTTTACAATGGTTGGGCGGAAAGAGAAATCCTGGCTAGTCAAGGCGAGGGGGCAACAAAGGGGTCGAAGTATGGTTTTAGGTGACTAATTTCAACAACTCTTCGCACACGAGGATGATGATCCGAAGAAAACGTTGCCGCCTCCACAACGCAGTTCACTGGAGATGTACACAGCAGTGCACAGTAAGTAAGGGAAACGATACTTTGCTGAGAATTTTGAATCAGCCGGAGAAGACAGTCAAACGATGTTGTTCGTAATTAAGCCAGAAGTGGGCTTGCAGGGATTGCTCTCTTCTCGGCAAAGATCTTGAATGTCGGACGTGAAAGTGATTCAACTGGCAACACTGCTCATAATGACGGCAACAGCAGAAAGTGATTTGTATTCCGAGTTGTTTGGATTGTAGAGAAGTACGGTGTCTAGCAGACAGGAAGGCTCGCCGCAGTATACAAAGGAGAAAATCCAGTCGTTGCCTGAGACGCAGTGTTGTAGGCTAAGGTACGGAAGTACGTGGTCCTAAACCTGGCTTCAGACGAAATGCATATGGCCAGCTTGTCGCCAAGAATCTGGTTAAATCTTTCTGTGAAGCTGTTTGGCTGCGGCTGGTAAGCAGCGGTGGTGCGATGTATTGTGTGGAAAACATCCAATATGCCGCGGAACACTTGTGTTATGAAAAGCATCCACGGTTGCTGAGATGTGGCTAGGTACCCCATGAGGCAAAACGAATTGACGTAGGATGAAGGAGGTGGCGTCGAAAGCTCTATCTGTAGGCATGGTTGAGGTCTATGCGTAGTAAATCAGCTAGTCCATGGCGAGGATTATCCAGCGAATGCCTGCGTTCGACTATGGAAGGAGCCCATACACGTGGGTTCCAAGCCAATCTAAGGGTTGAGCTAGAAACGGCTATGGTTGAAACTGGCCTGGGAAGAGGCGTGGAGACGACTTCCGCTGCTGACAAGCCCTGCAGGAGAGTATATATTGGCGGACAATGTTGTACATACCCCACCAGTAGTACCGCCGGCGGAGACTCATATCAGTAGCAAGCTAGCATGTATGCTTTACTGGTCAGGATAATGATGGCACAATTATCTCAGCTAAGATGGCGAGCAATGACCAAGAGCCATTTGCGGCCATCTTTATGCCAGAATATTTGGACAACCCTGCAGTGGCCACAAGATTGGAGGAGGTCAGTTTACATCCCCATTCCAAAAAAAGGCAGTGCCAAAGATTGTTCCAACTACCGCACTATCGCGATTATTTCGCATGCTAGCAAGGTGTGTTGAAAATCGTGCAAGGAAGGATGCAGCAGTATGTGGATCGGGAGCCTCCGGACGTGCAAGCTGGGTTTCGCAAGGGCAGAGGAACCAGAGACCGAATTGCCAACCTTCGATGGATCATGGAAAAAGCAAGAGAGTTCCAGAAACCCATCTACTTCTGCTTTACTGATTATACGAAAGCGTTTGATTGCGTAAATCACAGCAGATTGTGGCAAGCTCTCCAAGAGATGGGAGTTCCAATTCACCTCATCTGTCTCCTCAGGAACCTTTATAAAGGGCAAGAGGCCACAGTCAGAACTGGGCATGGTCTTACTGATTGATTTCCGTTCGAGAAAGGAGTGAGGCAAGGCTACACACTGTCGCCCTGCCTATTTAACCTATATGCAGAGTGCATCATGAGGCAGGCCGGTCTGGACGAGTCTTCAGCTGGAGTGAATATTGCTGGAAAACGTATCAACAACCTTAGATATGCGGTTAATACCACTTTAATGGCAGAAAGTGAAGTGGAACTCAAGAAACTTCTGATGCTCGTACAAGGAGAGAGTGAGAAGATTGGGCTTAAACTGAATGTTAAAAAGGCAAAGATCATGGCGTCTTGCCCTATCAAGTCCTGGAGCATCAATGGACAAGAAGTGGATGCTGTGACAGATTTTCCGTTCATGGGCTCCAAGATTACCTCGCAAGGAGACTGCAGCCATGAAATTAGGAGACGCCTGCTTCTGGGAAAGAGAGCAATGGTTAGCCTTGGCCGCCTAGTAAAGAGCAGAGACATTTGTCTGCCAACCAAGATCCGTATAACTCGTGCTATGGTCTTTCCAGTTGTGATGGATGTATGCGAGAGTTGGACTGTGAAAAAGGCTGACCGCCGAAGAATTGACGCATTTTAATTGTGGTGCTGGCGAAGACTCTTGAGAGTTTCTTGCACTGCCAGAAGATCAAATCAGTCGATATTGCCGACCATAAACCCTGACAGCTCATTGGAGGGTCAAATTCTAAAGTTAAAGCTCAGCTACTTTGGTCATCTGATGAGAACAGAGGAGTCGCTGGAGAAAGATTTGATGTTGGGAAAGGTTGAGGGTCGCCGGAGAAGGGGTAGGCAGCACACGCGATGATTAGATGGTATCCTCGAGGCACTGCAGATGAAGTTATGTGATGTTAGGAAGATAGTGAGAGACCGAAAAGCGTGACGTGACATGGTGCATAGGGTCACGGAGAGTCGGACACGACTGAACGACTGAGCTGAACTGGATGAAGCAGATCGTCCTGGAACGCAAAATAGGGAGACTGACAAAAACGTCTTACGGGAACGAAAACGCAGAGGACGCAGCGAGGACGTCGAGTAGCGAAGATATCCAACGATTCCAGCGTTGTTCCAAAAACAGGTCCTGGGAAGTAAGGGTTTTGATTGGGGATTCCGGTATCGCCTTCGATTTTGCAGGAGAAGGCAGTGCTGAGATCGACAAGGCGTCAGCGTCGGAGTATGAGTGTCCGGACAGGTAAATGAAATCAAAATCTAAGTCTTGAAGACAAGGGTTCAGCAGCTGAGGGGTCAAAAAGTCTTACATGGAAGCCAAGCTAAAGAGAGTATTGTGCTAGCTAATGACGTTTTTTTTAACTATGAGGCAAGCATATAAGTAGGGGCAAAACTGTGTTAAGGCCTACACTATTGCAAGAGAGTTCTTTTCCGTGACGGTGTAAATACATTAAGCTTTGCCTAGCGCCCGTCTAGCTTAGGCAGCTACACATTGAGAACATCCGTGTTTAGTTGAGTGAGGCCAGCGCATAGACCGCTTCCGCTGTAGTCAGTGTTCACCTCAGTAGGGCTAGAGCGATCGTAATGAGGGAGAATTGGCGGTGAAGTGCCTGGATGTGTCGCAGGTTTGGGTCAAGTCGGGCAAGTGGGTGGGACCATTCAATAATTTTGTAAGCAGTGCAGTAATGGTTGAAAAGTTGCAGACAAAACGGCAAAAATATGAGCACCAGCCAAAAAAGCGGCGCAACGCTTAATGAAGTTGGTTTCGGGAACTCAGTTACCGCACGTAACCTGTCTGGATCAGGCAAGACGCTGTCTTTGGACTCGAGATGGGCCATTATCGACAACTTGTGGGTGCCAAAGCAACATTTCGTCTAGTTAAACACCGGCACCTGTGAGACAGTTCAGTATTTGGTGTAAGCGCACGAAGTGCTACAGAAAATCGGGTTACAAAACGACAACATCAATCAAAAATCTGAAATGTTCCATCCACCGCATACGATATTGTCCATCATTTGCTGAAACTTAGTAGGAGCGTTGCAAAGGCCAATCGGCATCATGGTGAACTCATTGCCTCCATCAAGGGTGAGAAATGTTGTCTGTGGTAGGTAAGATTCAGCCATGAGAACGTGCCAAAAGCTAGAACGGAGATCCATGGACCGATAAAACTCGGCTCGGTGTAAACATTAGATGGCGTCGTGAATGCGAGGTAGGGGTATATACCTTTACAAGTAATTTTGTCTAGATGGTGGTAGTCAGCAGAAAATTATATTTAAAAAACAATTTTCTGTCGACTACCGCCCATACGAACGCTGAATTGCACTGCGTTGCAGCATTTCGTTGAATTGCTACGCAATCACACGGTGCTCTGAAGGCGACACACGGCAAGGCCTCTGGCAAAGAGGAGGATTTTTACCGGTGTTGATGTGGCCAACTACCACGGCCACACGGTTAAGGAGAGCTGGAAGTGGCTACCGGTGAAGTGGGTTGAAGCCACTGGCCACGGAAGATTGAAAAAGGTCCAAACTCACTCGATATGAAGAAGAAGCGGTAATTTGGCTGACGGAGGCTACATGGCCAAGTTGTAATATACATGAACATAAAAAGACTAGCTCAGGGCAGTAGCTTCAACATGTTCAATGCATTCACCACGAAGTAGTAGGACCTCAGCGTATGAGGTATTCGCAAAAAAAACGTCGTTGGAACCGCGGGTAATGTCGACGAGAGCAAAGGTGAAGAGGTGGCAGCGAAAAGCGACCATACGAGACGGTTCAAAGAGGACAGTTGCGTCAAAACAAGAGGTCATACTTCGGAACACTAAGGGAATAGTTGGGGGAATGTTGGTCCGGGCAGCGAAAACACGTTCAGCGCAAGAGAATGACAGCGCGCCGTCGATAACCGAATCACAGACTGCAGAGAAGACGATGTGGGCACAGGCGCCGTCAATAACACCATAGTGGCGGGAATAAAATCCCAGCCAATAATTAGGTCATGCGAGCATGAGGACATCACCAAAAACTCGAATATGTATAAGACGTACGCGATGACAATGCGCGTTATTCAATCAGCAGACGGACGAATGCTATAGGCGGTAGCGTTGCGAAGGAAGAGTCCGGAAGGCAGTGTGGTGACTTTATGAAGCGAGGGGCAAAACGGTTTACCTAATGACGGAAATACTAGCACCGGTATCCACAAACGCAAGGTCACGAACGCCAACAAAACTTCGATAACATTTTTTGGATAGAGACGATTACTTGTAGGCGAAACGAGCGCAGTTTGCGCCTCAGAAACTGCGGCTGCTAGCGTTCCAAAATTTGAGCCACGCTGCGACGCCGCGTTGGCGACAAGGAACGACGTCTAGGGGATAGCGAACGGTGCGATAGAATGTGCTGGCTGCCTGGCGAGTTGAGGGCCGGCCTTGAAGGTATCACCGAAAGTGGGCGCAAGATATCGCACGAATGCGAGTAGCCAGGCGTAGTTTTTTAAAAAATTCTTTTTTTTTTATCTCGAGCTTCTGCTCCCTTTTATTTATTTTTAATTGGTTTTAGGCCTGGCAAAGCTTTTGCTGGTCAAAGCTCCCTCTTCTATTTATGTTTTTTCTCAGTTCGAGAGGACGAATAAAATGGTGAAATGGCAAGGCGCCGAGCTCAGCGACACAGGCAGGCGACGGGGCCTGGAATACAGTAAGCATAGCAGATAGGTCGGTTGTCATTCGTGCGCCAGAGATTCTAGGGAGTTATCATTGACCGGAGCCGTGTAGCGACCGACGGTAGAGCCATAGTCGGCAATTATGCAAATAGCTGCTACGGTGATGGTCGGGTGGTAACTTCGGCTTATGTAGAATACATCTGCACCTGTAAAGAGAGAGGCGGCAAAACAACAGGTGGGCCGTATCTTAAGATCTAGCAAAAAGTGACGGGCGCAGCAAAACGGTGTCGACTTGAGGTGCTATAGGCACCCGGTGCCAAAACCAGCAACCGGTTTTGCCAACTCGAGCCTCTCCTTTCGTGTGGGAGGGTGACATTAGACTTGCTTGCTATGACAATGCATGACATTTGAATTCACGTTACCCTCATACCATGCAGGAACATTAGTAGGTGTTAGTTCAACTGGGGCTATAGCCTACAATTTCGCATCATACCCTTCAAGATAGAGCTGAATTGTGAACATATTTTTGTCACGAAACGTACACTACACTAGCCTTGAACATTTCGCGCGTGCGTGAAACAGAGTCGCGTTGTCTAGCAACTTATTTCGGTACCTCGGGCCTCTTCTTTCATGTGGGAGTCTGACATTAGGATCAAAACAGAACGGTGTTTGTGTACGATGCAACGGGTGGCCACCCGCAGCAAAACCGTTAGATCCAGATTCGGTTCAGCAGCGTTGAAAATACTATAGCATATCAAAACGCTACACTTAAATCTTTCTAATAGCCGCAAGGTAGAAGATTCCGACTAAGACATTGGGGATGATGTTTCACGCCCTGTCCGTAATGCACGCAGGCATGTTGCCTTCGGAAATTCGAAAGCCACAAATTTTTTCCTGTGCTTCAAAACACAGTTCATCGCAACTAAACTCAATACGTTTGATAGATCGTCGCGGACAGCAGAAGACATATCATACACACTCTTATCATTGAGCAATTAAACATAGGAAACTTCCTCGCAGTAAAATGCAAATTTTGTTCTTGTCGAATATTTTCACAAAATTACGCAGTTTCCTTCCCAATAGTGAGCACGTTTTTAATCTTGTCCTATCCTCGCAAGCAACACACTTATCCTAACTGAAACATTGCTCACAGAAGACATCCAAGATTCAGATGCTCTACCAAATGTCCATATTTTTTGTAAGGACCGCGACAGCTTTCGCCGAGGAGAGGTCTTTATCACCACAAAGATTTGCCGCGTACCCTTATTAACATCCAATCGGAGTTATCAATTATAAGGTGAAGTTTGTGTTCTGCACCACAATGCATTATATTTCATTATATTAGGTGACTACTACAGACCACCCCAAAGTGAAACGACGTTTTCTTGTAGATTTAGTGATAGCCTAAACCAATGCCTAATGAATATCCCAACGCGAGCATTCTTTGTGGTGATTTCCCAGATATTAACAGCCAATCATAACTCCAACAAGTAATAGAGAAATAACAAACTTCATAGCTGCTTTCCCAAATTTCGGCCATACCCACTTAGCAGCAGAGCCCACACGCGTCCCCCGTGGATCTGATCTTCGGACATCTTAGATTTGAGATTGACAAACCAACCTTAAAGATTATTGTCTCTTCCTTCTGCGAAATCAGCGACTACAGAGTTTATGCAAAAATCACTTTTTCAAAGGAATCAAGCTAAATATACAGTTAAAATATTTGCCTTTTTATTAGAGTCAATCTCAATGAAATCAACCATAAATTGCAGTTTTTTTTTTATTTTGCAAGCTCCACCCTTCAAGGTTCGCTTAGTTGGAGGGACCTGGCTGGCTTTAATAACCGTGATTACAAAATTTAGCAATCCCGTTTATTCTCACAATGAAATTCCGTGCAAATCGCAATCAACCATGGTGTTCAAAGCCACTAAAGACACTCGAAACCACGACAAAGCGTTTTTTAGGAGCAGCTGAGCTCAATTCCGAGCGTTTGCGTACCGGGCAAGTACTACGCGGCCGAGGATATCTATTTCCAGTGTATTGGTTACGCCAAACCAACCTTTTTTGCACTGATCTGTTCAACCTCACAAAAATAAATCGGGAAAGTTCCGGAAAGTACTTAACCCTCAAAAGAGAGCCATCATAAACCTTACCTACACAGCTGTGAGGAGGCAAGCATCACTGATAGCGCAGACAGGTTCCAATCTGCATTCTCATTATGTTGATACGTTCAAGTCTTTACAATACAAACTAATATGCCACAAACCATCACTACTGCTTATCATTGGCCATTTATATCTATAATCACATTTTCTGTTCAGAAATATCTTGTATGAAAGGAAATTTTATATCAACGTCTTCCACAGTCGCTACTGAACTCTCAACCAAACTAGTAAAAAATACTCGGCACATTACCCTATCATATTGTTATTGTTTTCGCAATCACATAGCCAACGATTGAAAGGTGGAAAACGTTGTTCCTTCCTTTAAATCAAGTAACAAAGAATCACATCTTAACTACCGCCTTATTTCTTTAACCAGCGTGCCATTCATAATCATGGAACATGTCTTTAGTTCGCACATAATGGATTTTCTCGAAGGTAATAATTTTTCATCTCTCCCGCACGGTCTTCGTAAGCGCTTCTACACCGAAAAGTTATTAGCCATTTTCGCTTATGACTTGCCTGTGAACCTTCAGTCTAACCTTCCAACTAACTTCTGGGCTTTGCCAAAGAGTTTTGCATAATACCCACAATCGTTTACTACTGAATCTTTCTCGGTTGAACTTACACCCTAACATACCGCATGGGAATAAAAGAATTTCTAAGTAACAGCACCCAGTTTGTTTATAATAATGGGGCCTCTATTTTTCAATCAGTACAATCAGGCGCCCTACATATCAGTCATTGGTACTTGGCTATGTTTAATATATATTGGTTGGTTAAACCCCACAAACCAACCAATATATATATTAACGGCCTACCCCCATGTCTCCAGTAACAACCGTATGTTTGCCGACGACTGTTATCTATCGAACTCATCATAACCCCGCTGATCAAAGAGCTGTGCAAATCAATTACATACAGGACTGGCTTTAAAATGGGTAATGAAACATAACCAAAATAAATGCAAAAATGGTTGCAATCAGCCGCTACACGTGCTCCTCTCATGTTTTCTTGTGTAATCCTTGTTTAATCTCCCATGTTAGGATTGAAATAACAGAATCTTACAGTAATTTGGGCGTAATCATAATCAACAATTTAATATAGAACGCGCATATCACAGGTGTAATATTATATGCTAAAAGGAGCTTGGATAGGTAAAACGCCCTCTGCGCCATTCGCCACGAAACCAAAAATTACTAGCTTACAAATCACTTGTCCAGTCTAAGCTGGAATATGTCTCGCCTATTCAGAGCCCTACCCAAATATCTCTAAGCAGTTCCTTACAAACGGTTTCGAACCGAGGCACTAGATTTATTCATTCATGCTACTCGTATAAAATCAACATATCATCCTTCAAGAGGGAGTTTTGTCTAAGAA
Source organism: Amblyomma maculatum (assembly GCF_055883805.1). Taxonomy (NCBI): domain Eukaryota; kingdom Metazoa; phylum Arthropoda; class Arachnida; order Ixodida; family Ixodidae; genus Amblyomma; species Amblyomma maculatum. The sequence continues at coordinate 82,027,092 of NC_139348.1, read as the reverse complement.
ACCCGGCTCCTCGCCATCGAATCGCAAGTATGTGATTACGTCACAAGTTTTTTCTTTACAGTTCACTTCGTCTAGAACCCTACATCAGCCCTCAAGCATACATTGAGCACCGCATCGGTCGTCCCCTTCAAATTGCCCGGCCATGTTTTACTATATTTGCCGCATCATTATTTTCCAATCAGCCCTGGCCTGGCCTTCTACACCACGTTGTGGCGATCACTTGCCCGTCCTATTTTTCAACTTTGTCGGTATCATCCATAAAGGAGAATAATATTAGCGTTTTCAACTTTTTACATGTTTTTTGTTCTTCTACGTGTTACCGACTCCTAAGGTAACACCGCCAAACTTGGTGCCATTTAAGGTATTGAAGTGGAGTCAGGTGCAAGGAGTCATTGCTCCTGTAAGGTCACAGACAAATGCACAGCTTAACTTTCGCACGCAATATTTTAATATGGCATTTTGCGGCGTTTCGCGCTGACTGATAGTTTCAATTACGAGGCCTTCGTCCCTAGAAATACTAGCAGAATTTAACAAGCTATATGATTTGCTCTCGAGCTATGAGAGCAAAAAAACTCGGGCTGAGAGACGCAGCTATAAGCTGCGCTTAGGCACATATGGTAAACTGTAATAAAGACTCGGTAGGGAAGTCTTCATTTTTAGAGGTGGAAGAAATACACCAACATAAGCCTACGGAATGCACAGAATATTCAGAAATAGGTAATTGCATTTTCATATTGTTATGATATTACCCGTGCTCGTCAAGCAGTACAGTGGCAGAAGCACAACTGTTATTTGGTCTGTTTAAAATGAGTATATGAAAAATTATTTATCCTTTGCCACAAGCATCGTCTAGCATTAGAAACATATTACAAGAAGTCAATGAATCATACCGTGCCAATTGAGGGCTATAACAATTAGTGAAATCAGCTAAGCAGTATTGAAGGCTTAAGATAACTATTTATTTCGTCCATTGCTTGCACTACTCGATACTTAACTAACAAGCTGGTAATATTTTGAAGGAAGTCCAAATACTTCCGTAAACGAATAGAACACGTTTTTACTAAGATTACGACATGCAGTGGTGGCATTTATTGGTAACCAGACTATTGTTTCAAGGAGCATTAGCTGCAACATTATTTTTTCATCTATGCATTATAAAAGTATATTTAAGGCGATCACTAATCATCTCTACTTACCTGTGATGGTACGGGCTGTGGCCCATTACTGTGGTTAGCCACCAAAGCAGATTTTGGCCAGTATTTGCCCCGCACAACGACTGCGTTAAGAGAAGAATGTTGCATTTTGTTGCCACACGTGTCATTATGTTATCTAAAAATTTAGGAAACACTTACCATCGCCCTAGTAGTAAAAAACAGCGCCAACCCTGAAAATTGCTCCAGACCTTCTAGTCGAGTTTCAATATTTTCGCATTCATCCTCAAGAAGTTGGGTGTAAGCCTGAAAATAAAATAAATTTCAAGAAGTCCTGCAAAATTTAAGCAAAAACACACATATAAAAGGCACATATCTCAGGAAACATGCGTTAATAGTGATTTGTCTTGCTGTAAACGGAGTTTGTTGTGGCCTGAATCGCTAGCTAAGAAACCCACAAAGCTTAAGTCACATGCCCTTTAGTCAGTAGTACACTACATACTTTTGCATTGCCCTTGGTAGGCTGGAATATAATTATACTTATGCGAAGATATAAATTCAGTCTATTACGAACTGTATTCTTTTAAGCAGTTGAGGTGTAAATTAAGAACTATTTTTTCAATATAATTGTTTACTAATTTATGCTGTGCACGATGTTTCTTTTTCGCAACCCCAAAGTAATGCCAGGAAACAATCTTATGGGATACTTACCTATCCTTTAGAACTTGGTGTTAGGGCCCATTACCGGAAGAATATTAATTATTGCTAAAGATTGGTTACAATGCTGTAATTACTATCTTTCATTAGTAGTGTGAGCAAGTAGTAATAAGTAAAAAGGATATGTGGTAATGATGCTCCGTGCTTTTAGTACAGCTATACAGTGTGCAAACCTAGGTGGGCACCTTTGAAGTTACTGGGCTTAACTACCTCTACTCATAGGTATCATGCAATGTGTTCCTGGAGTGTGTTTTATGTTACAACATGGGGATACAAGGAATTCAAACTATCACAGTGAACGAACACTTGTCATTGGTGTAAGCAAAGCACGCCTCGTTTGATAGCCAAGACACAGTATTTCGATTCCGCATAACCATCTTGTTTATTCTAAGCAAAATTGCTCCTTGTTTTGCCATTGCATATTTAATGCGGTTTTGGTCCACGCCCCCAGATGATATTAGAAACCGCAGGATCCTAACAAAATACATATAAACTCCATTCTATCATGTTGTTATATGACATCTCGCAAGTTGTCAACGTATCCGCTGTCACTCTCTAAACCTGACTAATATCTGCTTCGAACCCCTTCCTAACGGGCTGCGAAATTAAATTGGTTTATATGTTTACCATAGCTTAAAACGTTATGTAACAAAACACACCGATACTGGTCACATGGGGGAGAAAATCACATGATCACATAATTTCATGGCGCTTAATAAATTTTTGTGACAGACGCTTTTTTATAAACCCCATACTTTCGTTACTGATGCTGCACGCCACTTGGTTAATCTCTGAATGACGGCCGCAAGGTTACTGAAATAAAGTACCGTTGGCAGAGCTTAAGGACTAAAATATATCAGTCATTCGAAACGTATATAGAGCCACTAAAACATGACAAAGTGGCGAAACAATTAGCTGATGCATTATTACCGGCAATAGACTAGCAAAAATAATAAAAATATAATTTTTATGATTTATACAAAGACCGCGTGACACTATAAGACATGCGGCCGCTACATGTGCGCTCCATCTCAGTGATGAATGATTGAATCAATAGAAAATTTAAATCTAACACCTTCATCGTGCCGCCGAGTGGTTACAGTGCTGACGTTTTAGATGGTATTGTAGTGGGGTGATTGATTGAAAATATAATTCTGCCTAGAAATTCCTTCACTGATTCCTCTTCCTCCTTGTTTTTTCTTCCTTATAACTTATTGAAAGCTCTGTCTAAAGTGGTGTTCCGGGGTGGACGCATTGCATATGTTAAGCTATGTCACGCGATTTTTTAAGGGTTGGTTGGTTGGTTGGTCGAAATTTCGGGAGTCCTCCACTACGGCGTCTCTCATAGCCTGAGTTGCTTTGGGACGTTAAACCCCACAAACCAACCAACCGATTTTTTAAGATCGGCGAAAACATAAGATGTATTTAAGTGAAAGGGTTGGCGGTAGCTCACCTCAGCACTTAAGGATGGTGCGCGCGTAGCGCTCGTTAAATGTCGACTAAGCAAGCCGCAAAAAGGATCTGCAAAGGGCAGCACGTACGGAAGTCCTTAAAGCTCTCCTACCATCTCCTTCAAGGCGGAGGTCCTGTTTCTCCCGAAAGTTTTCATTTTGTTCCTTATTTTTCTTCAATATATGATATACTAGAATAAGGAAAATTAAATCGAATTTCTCTTTATTAGATCTTTAAACGGTTTCACGTCATTCGTGCGGTTCCTCCACATGTCTGAACGCGCTCTAAAGTTTAGTCAACTTTTCAGCCTTACTTTATTCGCCATATTCTCCCAAGAGAACAAACTTGACGCTGATAAATTTAGAAGAAGGCTAGAACAAACTCTTCTGCCGAAGACTGTAACCCGCTGCTTATATATACTACAATGAGTCAGACTACATCGCATAGTTACGATTTCTTAGTGCCAACTGCACCTTGAGGTAAGCACTTATAGAGATCAATGTTTGGGGTGGTCACGTGCGGAGTGCAAATTTATCGTTCATCTCTAAGGCATTCCTTTAAGGCAGGTGGCTAAATATTTTCTGTTTAGGTAGCTCTACAGCTCAACAACAGCTCACTCAATGCTGCCTCGCCGTGCCTGTTTTTGTTTCCTGTACCGAGTACTCCTCTGTTATGAAAAAAGTACATTTTGGGGTGCGATTGCTTCGCCTGATAGCAGACAGAACAAGAGGATGAAAAGACTGCTATATGTGGGTGTATGTTCGTCTGATTTGTGTGGGCGCGTGCAAACGGAGCGCCTATGGCACGCGTATCATTCTACGTAATGGTTTCAACTTGTGAGGAGGTGGCGGACTGGCCCCGCACTGTCGTCAGCCAGCGGAAGAGCATATGAGGTTGGTCGCAGAAAGGTGTCGTTCCCGAAAGGACACCCGGCCCTCCCATAACCATCTCCAGCCAAGTCAGAGAGTTGGTTTCTAAATATTTGAGGGGCCCGGGCGATCAACATTTGTAACAGCGGTGGAAGAAACTTGCAGCGGCCCCGAATAGCCACGGCAAAACGACAGAGCAAGGGGGTTTTTCCCAGCATCTTGGCGAGAACTTCGAGAAGGGAGATCTACCTTAATGAGAGCCAATTGAGGGAAGAGGATCAGAGAGACTGAATTCGGGGGCCTACAAGAGAGGCCGCACCCTGCTGTGCAGTTACACGTTTTATGTATAGCTGTGAGTAAATTTGTAATCTGATAATAAAGTGGCCCAGGTTAATCAGGAGAGAATGAAAATTTGAAGAAAAAGATAATAACCTTCTAGTTTAACTGGCGCAGTCGGCAGGGCCTCTTCATTTTAAGAGACCGGCTATCGGAGTCGATGGAAGTAGGACCACTAAATAGCCAATACAGAGCCATGAACCTCGCGCGCTGACAAGCGGGTCATGCCATCTCCGGATTACGGCACTATAGCAAATATATGTCTTGTATGTCTGTGTTCAGCGGCGCACTACAAGAATGGTGGGACGTAGTTGGCTGTAATTCATGGGGAAGGAGGGGGCATGGTGCAGAAGATCTGCAGAATGAGCTGGTGGCGGGGACGTAGGTTGGGAGGTGTGCGGGAGGTGGGAGTTGTCCTTCGCCGAAAAGATGGCTGGTGCGCTTGAAAGGAAAAATTGCAAAAACAGAACTGGAGACTGCAAAACGGCAATACAAGGAAGCTGCCAGGGTAGCGGTGGCAGACTTGAAATTAGTGATGAGTTCAGAAAAGGGATGGGCATTATAGAAAATTTTGAAAACAGGCATCCCTGGCGGACTGGCACACCGTAGACTGGCAGTTTCAGAAAGCGGTAGTGAGGCCGAGGTTTAAAGGAAATAGGCAGTTGAGGTGCATTCTGAGGAAGCAAAAGAACATTCTTAGAAATGACTGGCTTAAGCTTTTCGGCGCGGCAAAAAGCACGCTGCCATCTGATGGAGATTAGATCGTTGAGGATTACACATCTCCTGAGAGGAGAGGATACAAGAGAAGCCCATAGTGCGCATAGAGATGATGACACTGAATTAGTATTGAGACAACGTGGAGAGATGTGGTGTAGCATATGAGGCTGTAACATTATATGCATCAGAGCAGGATGGAGAAAAAAGAGTAAAACTTGCATGAAAGTGTTACAAAATGCAAATACTTCATACTTGGTCGGTTCGTCAAAGGACGCGGGGGACGGCGCGAGTGTGTGCCTTGACGATAAGGTGAGAAACGAATTTTGGCTTTACCAGGGAGATAAAGTGTCAGGTCAGCTGCGGGCACCATGACTGCGTGCGAACCATTCACCAGGGTGACAGATTCTAGCCGAGGGATGAAGCGCGTCGTTAGCTCGACAGACATCAAAAGTAAAGAATCTTCAATCAAGGCTTTTGCGAGAGTGGACAAAATCTGGCTTGAGGACAAAGCACAGGGCGCAATGGGAGCACATTGCTAGGGGGGGGGGGGGGGGGGGGAGTAAATTGGTGGTGGCTTCATCCCAGTGCTTCGGGGATGAAGCCACCACGCCAAAACAAAGGTATGACCTCAGACGACGCTGTGGCTCAGCCCAACGGCTGAAGCAATACTGACAGGCCGACCAGGCTCACGCGCCCACCAATTCTCCTTCTGGCGATGACATACACTCTCGAAATTTTTTAAAGTTAAGAAAAATAATAGACAAAAGAATCAGGCACCAGCTCCACGCAAAATCCCTTCGAATATATCTGAAATCGGAAATTGTACCGAGAGGACTTACTCTATCTCTAACCCCATCGATGAATAACCTTTCGGAATCCCATCGACTAGCATGGACCAAAGAAGTACTCGGGGCATCTTTTAAACTTTTGAAAATAACAATTGAGCACTTCGAACAAACGTTGGCATCATTAAACGTCGAGGAGAGGCGGGCGCGTCACAACATGTTGCTTTCAACATCACAGGCAACCGAGCTTGAGGTCTTCCAGTCTTGCAAAATTGAGCAAATTTGGACAAAGAAACTTAAAAAGTTCTCCCGGGATAACATAATTGTTGATGCAAACATAGACCCTACAAAAGAAATACAACCAGGGAGCCACATACACCCATCCAACGAGAACCTCAAAACCGTAACCGAACACCTAACCACATTAGACCAAACACCCGAGGAACCACACCTTCCAGAAATTATGATTAACCTCTCAAACTCTCAACTCACCTCCGATGAAAAGTCCCTTTTGTCACGCGGCCTAAAATTCTGTCCAAGTAATAGAAAGTATAATTAATTTCAATTATTCAAAGATCTGGATAACTTTTCTCGAAATCTTAGACTACGTGAATACTTTTTCGATAAACCAAACTCTAGTAATCCGCACTTCCCCCGACCTCAGGAACCGTGGACGCCCAAACCTGGTAGGGAAAAATATCTTGACATGTATATAAAAGCAGTACAAGGGGATATTCTTCAGGCCTTTGGGACACGCAGATCTGGCCCACCTAACCTCACAAGGAAAGAACGTAATGCATTAGGCTCACTCGGCAAACGAACTGACATTGTTATTAAACCCGCCGACAAAGGTGGAGGTATAGTCATTTTAGACAAAGAAGATTACATTCAGGAGGGCAACCGTCAACTCAATAACCCAAAATTCTATAAGAAACTCTCATCGAACCCCACCGCTGAACACCGGAGCATCATAGGAAAAACTCTGACTAAACTAACCGATGAAGGTGAATTACCCCTACGTGTAAGTAAGGCACTGACGCCAAAAAATGCCTCAGCGGGGCGCTTCTATATGCTCCTGAAAATACACAAAGAGAATTATCCAGGGCGACCTATTGTTTCCGGTATCGGCACACTCACAGAGCCAATTTCAGATTATATCGATTCCCTAATCAAACACATACCTCCGAAACATCCATCTTACATACGCGACACCAATCATTTCCTGAGAGAATTATCCAATATTACCTTCCCTCATGGCGCTTTTCTAGTCACCCTTGACGTGGTGTCACTTTACACTAACATCCCACATGACGACGGAATCCAGGCCATGATCGGAGCATACGAGAAATATAAAATTTTAGACTCTCCTAGTCCAAGTACCATCGAGACACTAGCCAATCTGGTCCTTAAACTTAACACTTTTGAATTCAACAACTCATACTATCTTCAAACTAGTGGTACAGCTATGGGCACCAAAATGGCTCCAAATTACGCAAACATATTTATGAGCAAAATTGAGTCCGACTTTCTGTCCTCATGTGCAATCAAACCAATTTTTTACAAACGCTTTCTGGATGACATATTCATTATTTGGACCGAAACAGAGGACGAACTCGTAAAGTTTATCGCCTCATTCAACAACCTACACCCTAGCATCTCTTTCACACACACCTACTCAACTAGTAAAATCAACTTCTTAGATGTTCTGATTCGAGTTGAAGGGGGCGCATTAATTACTAGCGTTTACAAAAAACCCACAGACAGACAACAATACCTTCACTTCAAAAGCTGCCATCCACGCCACTGCAAGACTTCAATCCCATACTCGCAAGCTATCAGATTCAAACGTATTTGCTCAAAATCCATAGATTTTCAAGAAAATGCTAATCGCATGCGAGTAACACTAGAGAAACAACACTACCCGCCCTCTATCATCGAAGATGCCATAAAAAAGGCTGAAATAAGTAATCGTCATCACACCCTTGCGGAATCACAGCCAACACCACAACACTGTAATCTCATTCTAACCTTCGCAGACAATATCCCAAATATTAACAAAATCCTTAAAAAACATTTCAATATCATAGAACAAAGTCAACGACTTTCCAAAATATTCTCGACTGCTCCTCAGGTAACATACAGAAGACCAAAGAATTTACAAAACCACGTTGTCCACTCAACTGTCAATAAACCGAGACCTTTGGGTTGCACGTCATGCGGGAAAAGCCGATGTCAAATCTGTAAACACATGCAATCCACAGCACTAGCTAAAAGCACCCACTCAAATTTCAAACATTTTATACGAGAAGATTTAAATTGCGATTCTAGCAATGTTGTTTACATGCTCGAGTGTGGTGACTGTGGTATGCAGTACATTGGCCAAACAGATAATTCCTTCCGATTGAGATTTAATAACCACCGCTCGCACGCCCAAACCCTTCCCAACCTCCCCCTTTCGAAGCACCTTCGCAAGGAGGGACATGAGTTCGATAATCTTAAAGTCACAATATTACAGAGTGGCTTCAAAAACACTCGTGAGCGCGAACAACGAGAATCATATTTCATTTTTAAATTTAATACTCTACAACAGGGCTTAAACGAAAACCACGGGGTCCTGTCCTCTCTTCCGATGTCACGAACACAGGAAATGTGCACACCTGGCCAAGTCGTCTGAGGTCATCACCTTTTTTGAATACCAAAGTGTGGGTGTGTTCTGGTCTTGTCAGAGCCACTTACCTCCTACCGCCCTCCCCCCTTTCTGTTTTCTTTCGCTTGCTTCCGACACTTTTTTTTTTGTTTAAGTGTAAACCTACGATATATATATATATATATATATATATATATATATATATATATATATATATATATATATATATATATATATATATATATATATATATCGTAGGTTTACACCTTTCCTTATCCACCTCCATCACCCCCCCCTTTTTTTTATTTTTTTTTACTCTTCGGACGTCGTGGCCAGGAAGAGTGAAAATAGCCCGCATTCTTTCGCAGCAGAGACTATGCATCCAGACACCTGTGTCAGCGCAGTTCGACAGGCCTGTCCTACACCTGCGATGCACCTGCGATGGCACACCTGGACATCATCCTTCCCTACTGTATCTGTCTCTTTCCTCTGTCTCCCACGTTTTGTTTTCCTACCCAGGTGTGGTCTATGTCCAAATGCTTAAAAAGCCGCAACACTATCCAAGAAGATTCACTCTTGAGAAAGATCGGTCTCCGATCGAAACGTCGAGTCTAATAAAATGTTTCTTTAAATGAAGCGTACCCTTCGCTATATTATTTTTTAAGCGGCCAAGTACGTTAAATATATATATATATATATATATATATATATATATATATATATATATATATATATATATATATATATATATATATATATATATATATATGTATATATTCAAAGCAGCTGTGTTGTAATAAGTTTCCTTTTAAATCCATACGTAGACGTTAGCTTACAGTCATATATAAGGCAATGCAACCATTAAGTTGACCTTTATTCGGATAGAAGCAATGCGGTCTTTGACAAAGTGGTTGCGTGCTCGCCTCGCGCTTAGAAGGAGGTTCCGAGGTTGGTGAAACTCTCACTTACATGGCAAAGATGTGTATTAAATAAAAAGAAATGCGAGGTTTGCAACGCATGCGGGCGCCGAGGGCACCGCGAAGATGTCTGCCCAGATCCGAATAACGCTAAGTGCAGAGGATGCGGAGAAGAGCAATTAGATCAGGGACACATCTGCGAAATAAAATGTCATCTGTGCGGTAAAGACCAACCGCTTGGCGACACGAAGTGCAGAGAACTCTACAGGACTCCCTACGAGACCAAAAAATGTGAATGGGAGCAGAAAATTGCCGAGCAGCAGCAGCAGAGGCAGCGGCGGCAGCAGCAGCAGCGGCGGCGGCGGCGGCGGCGGCGGCGGCGGCGGCGGCGGCGGCGGCAGCAGCGGCGGCGGCAGCAGCAGCAGCAGCAGCAGCAGCAATATTCCAACACCACACCTGAGAGCGGCCGCAGAGGAGGCTCGAAATTCAGAAGAGACCATCATGACCAACGCGGATATTCTCAAGACAGGGACGGAGGCTTCCGGACGCAGAGCGGGGACTTCCCGCAGTTGGAGGACGCCAACCGACGTCACCGTTCAAGCTCCCACAGCTACAGGGAGCGGTCCGGATCCAAGTCAAGGTCAGGGTCCAAATCCAGAGTCATGGCTAACTCCAGGGACACAAGGAACCCGTCGGCCACCCAAAAGCGAAGCCCGAGCGGGGACAGTAAAACCGTAAGTTTCAGCAGCGGGGTACACATGTTCGAGATATAATACAAGAAGTTGCTACTAAGGTAGTTCCAAAGCAAAAGAAATGCTAGAAAGCAAACTGGTTATCTGAAGAGGCTTCGCAAATAGTTGAAGAAAGGAGGATGACAAAAGTTATGGGGGAAAGAGAAAGATACAAGGTTCTCAATGCGGATTTTCAGAAAATAGCAAGGAGAGATAAGAATGCTTTCCTGAACATACAGTGCCAAGCAGTTGAGGACAACAGCCACATAAGGAACACAAGAGCTCTGTATAAGACAATCAAAGATATCAAAGGAAGCTTCTGTGCTAAGCTGCGCGTGATAAAGGACAAACAAGGCAAGGACCTCACTGAAGCCGCAGAGATAAAGAAGAGGTGGCAGGAATACACCGAAGAACTGTATAAGAAGGACCCGAATGTGCAAACCCAACATAAGACGGTGGTGATCACTGATCTCGAGCCGGGCATCCTGAAGAGTGAAGTTGAATGGGCCTTAGCCAGCCTTGTTAAGAACAAAGCTAGCGGAATTGATACCATGACGCTGCTAACATTGTGCATGCATTATGTCAGAAGATTTGGACAACCCTGCAGTGGCCACAGGATTGGAGGAGGTCAGTTTACATTCGCATTCCAAAAAAGGCAGTGCCAAAGATTGTTCCAACTACCGCATGATCGCGCTTATATCGCATGCCAGCAAGGTGATGTTGAAAATCCTCCAAGGTAGGCTGCAGCAGTATGTGGATCGGGAGCTTCCGGACGTGCAAGCTGGGTTTCGCAAGGGCAGAGGAACTAGAGACCAAGTTGCCAACCTTCTCTGGATCATGGAAAAAGCAAGAGAGTTCCAGAAACCCAATTACTTCTGCTTTATTGATTATGCGAAAGCGTTTGATTGCGTAGATCACAGCAGATTGTGGCAAGCTCTCCAAGAGATGGGAGTTCCAATTCACCTCAACTGTCTCCTCAGGAAACTGTATGAAGGGCAAGAGGCCACTGTCAGAACTGGGCATGGTCTTACTGATTGGTTTCCGATTGAGAAAGGAGTGAGGCAAGGCTGCATACTTTCGCCCTGCCTATTTAACCTATATGCAGAGTGCATCATGAGGAAAGCCGGTCTGGACAAGTCTTCAGATGGAGTGAAAATTGCTGGAAAACGTAACAACAACCTTAGATATGCGGATAATACCACTTAAAGGCAGAAAATGAAGCGGAACTCAAGAGACTTCTGATGCGCGTACAAGAAGAGAGTGAGAAGTTTGGGCTTGAACTGAACATTAAAAAGACAAAGATCATGGCGTCTTGCCCAATCAAGTCCTGGAGCATTAAGGGACAAGATGTGGAAGCTGTGACAGATTTTCCCTTCTTGGGCTCCAAGATTACCTCGGAAGGAGACTGCAGCCATGAAATTAGGAGACGCCTGCTTCTGGGAAAAAGAGCAATGGTTAGCCTTGACCGCCTAGTAAACAGCAGAGACATTAATCTGCCAACCAAGATCCGTATAACTCGTGCTATGGTATTTCCAGTTGTGATGTATGGATGCGAGAGTTGGATTGTGAAAAAGGCTGACCGCCGAAGAATTGACGCGTTTGAATTGTGGTGCTGGCGAAGACTCTTGAGAGTTCCTTGGACTGCGAGAGGATCAAATCAGTCAATATTGTCGACCATAAACCCTGACTGCTCATTGGAGGGTCAAATTCTAAAGTTAAAGCTCAGCTACTTTGGTCATCTAATGAGAAGAGAGGAGTCGCTGGAGAAAGATTTGATGTTGGGAAAGGTTGAGGGTCGCCGGAGAAGGGGGATGCAGCGAACGCGATGGTTAGATGGCATCCTCGAGGCACTGCAGATGAAGTTATGTGATGTTAGGAAGATAGTGAGAGACCGGAAAGCTTGGCGTGACATGGTCAATAGGGTCACGAAGAGTCGGACACGACTGAACGACTGAACTGAACACACAGGCTAAAGATGAGGAAAACAAAGAAAAAGATAAAGAAATAGAAAAGTTAAGAAAGGAAGTTGAGGAACTGAGGGAGATAATTAGGAAACAACCAGGACCTCCACCAATCTAAATCACAGCCGTATTGCGGGGCTCCCCCGCCTCCTCAGGCTCCCCCCGCAAAACAAGTAGCCAAACCGACACCTCCACCTGCGACGCCAAAGGTGCAAACACCACCCGCGGCGTCAGACAAGGAGGAGAACGGAATGATCACTGAACAGTGCAGACCACCTCCCCCGCAGAAACGAAGAGGCGGGGAAACGGATCCGCTGGCGGCAATAGAGCATAGACTAGATGCCAAATACGGGGCCAGACTCGAGCGGCTCCGGACAGGCATGACTAACATCATAGGCGCCCTAAACCGAATTCAGGAACAATCTAAACAAACAAACGCGGCTCTTGCTGCTATGGCAGAAAGGCAAAAAGTGAGAGAAGGGATACTTGACCAATTCCAACATGGGCAAAACTCAAGCAAAGATTAATTCGACGGTATGGCAGTGGAACTGCCGAGGATTCCCGCGCAAGCGAGCATTAGTGCAACAACACCTCGAGCAAATAGTTGAAAAACCTCTAGCCGTAGCCCTACAGGAAGCTGGCAAAGGAGTAATTAAATTATCAGGATATCAAGCGTTTGCTAGTGGACGGGCAGAAAATCCCGGGTCACTACCTTCGTCAAAAGGAACGTAGCGGTGATCGAACATGCAATTAGTTCTCGCGACTGACGAAAAGAAGCCGACGGGAGCGGACGGACTACGATTGGGCTCGGCTAACAAGAAAGGAAATTGTGTGGAAAATCCAACAAATCCTGGAAAGTTTGTTTCGATGACCTTCCTGAAGTCACCCGGAATTCACCGAGGCTTTTCTCAAACTCGTGAGTGTTTTATTGGACATCAAACTGGGCTTTTGAATCTCCTCGGCGGCGGCCATGCTAGGCGATGCGAGGCCTAGTAATTCCGACCCAGAGCGCATGGATACCTTAGACCAAGGCGAAGCGGGATCTAGTGGTCTGTGTTCAAGAACCGCTAACCCAGCTCACTCTGCTAAACACCAGGGAATGGAATTAGACGTCCAAATGCAAACTTCTAAGGACAAGGAAGACGGTCAAGCCTGGACGCCAGATGACCTTTACTCCAACTGGCACGTAAACATATGCAAGAAGAATCGCCAAAGGTTTGCAAGAGGCGAACAATTCGTGATCGCAGGAATGATGTATGCTCCCTCGACGTACTTGCTGCAGACCGTCGTGAAACCGATGAAAACGATAGCATCGCCAGTACATTCGGCTATGGATCAAACAACGTCTAAGAAAAGGAGGAAATTACCACCCCTTCCTAAAACTGACTATAAGGTTATAATAAGACCCAAGAAAGGCATGGAAGTCAGAAAATTCGTTCCTACCCAGTTCTCAAGAGCCATCGTGGCTGCCTGCAACAACCCAGCATTGTGCGACTTCTCCAAGTTCATTGTGAGACTCCTCACAGGATCGAACATCATCATAGTCAGCACTCCTTACGACGAGGCTGCGGATGCCATACGGCACATCAAGAGTCTGACCTTGGAAAACAAGGCTTACGAAGTCAACGTCTACCTGGCGGCGCCTGAGGACGTCAACAGAGGAGTTATTCATGGAGTGGATCCAAACACACCATCAGAGGAGCTTCTATCAAACATCCGACTACGCACACAAGGGGTCGAAATCGTGGGAAAGTCTCGCATGGCAGTGCTAACATTCATAGGCCCCATTCTCCCCCGCTACGTCATCTATTACCGGGGAGAGACGGCATGTTACCCATATCGACCAACCCAACAGATCTGCCAAGACTGTCTCAAGGCAGGCCACAGAGCGGATGTCTGCCCAACAACCAACGCCAAAGTATGTCGGAACTGCGGCCTTCATGAACCAGAGGAAAACCACACCCGTGTAGCCAAGTGTGTGGCCTGCCAGGGAAACCACTCAACGGGAGACAAGGCCTGCAAGCAGCGCCTCAGGGCACATATCGGACGTTATAACAACAAAGCTAAACAAACCAATAACAATCAGCAACAGAAGCCCCCCAAACAGCACGTCAGCCGGAGAGATCAGCAGATCAAGCCGATGGAGCGCCGCTGGTTTTCATCAAAGAAGGAGGAACAGCAGCTGGCAGAGAAACAGAGCCCGCAGTCCCGATCGAGATCCAAGGGACGGGACTTGACAGCCTACAATTCCCAACAGGAGACACAACAGATTAGGCCCAGCCAGCAGGGACCACCAGAAGCGATAGGGGCGACGCCAGACAAGCTAGAGCACGACACCAAAAGGGTAAGCTGGGCTCAGGTTGCCTCTCCCACTGCTCTAAACGGGTATGGTCCATGCCAGGATTGTACTAGGCTCGAAGAGCAAAATAGAAAACTGAAAATCAAACTATCAGAACAACAGAAACGCCCTAATAAGGTAGAACAACAACTACAACTCCTACAAATGGGTCAGAAGCAAACTGCCCCCCAACCCTCATCAATAGTATTGGTACAGTCACAACCGGTACAAAATGCTGTAAACATCTCCGCATCTCAAACTCAACAGGCGAGTGTACTACAAACGCAACGGCAGAAACCACTTACACAAACTCTCGGACTTCACACTCAAGAAAACGCACCAAGCATTCTTAGTCAAATGCAACAAATGATTATTCAAATGCAGCAGACTATGACGCAACTAACTAAACAACTCCAAGACCAACAAATTGCCACGCAAACTCAATTTGCGGCAGTTCAAGAAGAATTCAATTCGAAAATCCAAATAATAACTCGGGGGGTGCGAAAACGCACGGGAATCCCCGATGACCCTCGACTATAAGCCCACCGAAGGTCCGCTGGCATGAGAGATCTCAGCGACTGCGAGTCAGTGGCGAGCAACGCTGATGGCTGCCTCCCCTAACCGGCAACCAAACCACCTAGAGCTCTGGCTGTGGAACTTTCACTCCTTCAAGAGGAAACACAGCTCCCTGCAGATGTTTGTTCAAAATCGACCGATACCTCCGGACGTCATCTGTCTTTAAAAAACAGGATGCACAACATACCTCAAAGGATATCTCACATACACCCATGACACGGCACTTAAATAGCTACACTAGTGGCCCCCACACTAACAGTTATACCGCACGACCTTCCCTTCAGTGAAATTAATCAAGTTCTCATCGAGGTTATCTCTCAAAAAAGAAGAAAGCAGAATGTGTTTGTCCTAAACCTTTACAGTCCTCCAACCAACACGCAGGAAGATTTCAAGTCACTTTTACTGGAATGCACACGCATAGCGGGATTGAACCCCCTTATTATTATGGGGGATCTAAATGCTGTACATACGGCATGGGGCTACTACAAGGACACCCTGAAGGGAACCAAGTTGTTGAAAGCGGCTGAGCAGCTGGATCTGTCCTATGACGGACACCATGTCCCCCACTAGAATAGGAAACAGTGTAAGCAGAGACACCTGCCCAGACCTAGCTTTCACCAAAAACATAAGACATTGCACCTGGACCAATCTACAAGAAATACTCGGCAGCGATCACAAAATCCTTAGGTTATCCCTAATGACAACCAATATGAAAAGTAACATTGGCTTTACTCAAATAACGGACTGGGATAAGTTCAGACAAATTAAACCGCCACACGACAGCATCACAGCAATTAAAGTTTAGGTTCAAAGCCTAAAGACTGCTCATGCAAAAACGACCAAGACCATCAACACAACGACAAAAACTCCAGAAGTAGACAGACATCTCCTACATTTATGGGAAGCCAGAAAAAGACTATTAAAACGGTGGAAACTGCAAAAACTAAATAGAAAACTTAAAATGAAGATAGCGCAGGTTACGGCTGAAGCACAAGAGTATGCTATAAAGATCGCCAAGCAAAACTGGGCAGATTTCTGCAATTCACTGAAAGGTACCCTAAGCACGGCTAAAGCATGGTCAAAATTAAGAAGCATGATAGACCCCTCAAAAACCAAAATGGCCACAAGAAGAACCCTCCACACCATAGCCAATAAATGCCCGGGCACAGATGCAGAGTTGATCACCGCAATGCACAAGAAATACATGCCGGTCAACCAAACCCATCCCTTCACTACCCCATAACACTGGCGGAGGTCTACTCAGCCGCCCGTACATTTACAAGAAACACTGCCCCTGGTGGAGACAAAGTCACCACACCATGATTAGGAACTTAAGCACCGAACATCTGCAAGATCGAAGTACATCAACAAAGAACTGTGGGAGAAGGGACAGGTCCCATCAGCCTGGAGACACGCAGATATCATCACCATAACTAAGGCTCGAAAGCCACCGGCTGTGGATAGTCTCCGTCCTATCTCCCTCACTTCTTGCTAGGGAAAACTCCATGAAAAAGTAGTCCACCTCAGGCTCTAAAATTACATCGACGAAAACAACATCTTTCCTTCCTGCAAGCTGGGCTTCCGCAAGGGACTCTGCACGCAAGATGCTTTCCTCCGGATTAGGGAAGAAGTCATCAACACCATACACCGAAAAGGCGAAAATTTCATTCTGGCACTAGATCTCAAAGGAGCATTCGACATCATTGGCCACCAAACCATATTGCACGAATTAAACAATATAAACTACGGGGAGAAAATCTTCAAATACGTGAAGGCTTTCCTCTCAGATCGCACAGCCACCATAGGAATTGGAGAGATCCGATCACCAAAAGTACCCATGCCGAACAAAGGTACACAGCATGGTTCTATAATCTCTCCAATGCTATTTAACATAGCAATGATAAATTTAGCAAAAAACTGTTGACCCGCAATGATATTGGCTTCACTTTATACGCGGACGACATCACCAACTGGGCTACTCAGGGATCCTTGGCGCAAAAAGAAGCTCTCCAAGCCGCTTTAGATCTAGTCGAGGAATTTGCCGGGGAGAGCGGTCTTCAATGCTCCCCATAAAAATCTGAACTTATCAGGCTACACAGAAAAAATTACAAGTCCCCAGGAGAAATTCAGCTCACTCTAGGAAACCAGAAAATTCAAGAGAAGGACAAGCTCAGAGTTTTGGGGCTGTGGTTGCGAAGCAGTTTGAGAGTGGATTATACAATCAAAACAATCAAAACCACAGTCAACTAAATTTCCAGAATGATTAGAAGGGTGACCTGGCACCGGAAAGAGATGAGGGAGGAGGACACCCTCCGCCTTGTACAAGCCCTAGTCGTTAGCAGGATTACCTACGGGCTCCCATATCACGAAATTAGAATCACTCATAAAAGGGCCATTGACACAATCATAAGAGGAGCCTATAAAACGGCCCTAAACCTCCCGCCAACACCAACGGAATGTATTTGGGCACTCGGAGTGCACAACAACTTCGAGGAGCTCAAGGAGGCGGTTCTAGAGAGTCAGAAACAACGCCTAACAACAACGCAGGCGGGTAGGAAAATCCTGTCAAAACTAGCGCTATGGCAGGCACTAAGAACTTCCGAGATCAAATCACAAATTCCGACATCCACAAGAAACAACATCTACGTGAACCCGATACCCAAGCACATGCACCATGAGTTACATAAGGGTCGAAGGAAAGCCAGAGTCAAATCATTGAAAAAACAATTGTCTACAGACGCGGAAGTTGTCTACGTGAACATAGGGGCTTACGGCGAGCCTGGAAAGTTCACAATAGCTGCAGTTGACCACCAGAAGTGGCCAATTATTCAGGCTTCGATCTATGCCAAGGATCCTGCGGAAGCGGAATCACTGGCAATAGCCGTGACCATAAAAACATAGGACCACCAAAAGAAGTCATCACACGTAGTGACGGACTCCCAACCAGCCTGCAGGGACTACCTGGCCGGAAAACCTCACAGGAGAGTGTGTGCAATATTACGTTCCATCTCCCAGACGCACACAATTACATGGACACCTGGACACGAAGGCCTAGAAGGAAATAAGGTAGCGAATGATCAATCCCGAGCTCTCACAAACCGGGCGGATCCCCATCCCTACCCCACCCCTCTCCTAGGACCCTACGGCGACAGGCTGGAACACCTACGGTTAGAAAGAATAATTTTCTCACCACCACACAAACAAATTCTTTCCTCGGACGCTATAGACTGGAGAAAATTACAAACACATTCCCTAATCTTCACATTTTAAATAAGACAAGCCGACAAAATACACGAGTTACTCTCCTTGGTGCGGTGCAAGCCCCACACTCTATCACATCTCCTGGGAATGCCAGGACAAACCTGACCCAACGTTACTAGTGCCATGCCCGACACACGAGCAGTGGGAGGCGGCCCTGACAAGCGACAACTTGGACCAGAAAGCCTGGATTATCCAGCTAGTCCGCAAGTCAGCTGCTGCCAGCGGAGCCCTGGACTAGGGGCACCGAGCACCCAGCTCCTGCGAATTCTTACTGATTATTAATTAAAAGTTTTCTCTCTCTCTAGTTCTCGCACAACTGAGGCGGTTTTCGTCGAAATCTTCACCGGCAGGAAGAAGGAACTCAGTATTTTCGTCCTAAACATATATAGCTCTCTTCAGCAGCGCAAAGTTAGGTTCAAGACATTAGTTCGCAAAGCAATGAAGGCAGCAGGAGCTAACCCCCTGCTAATTGTAGGAAACTTCAACGCCTGCCACCAAGAGTGGGGATATAATAGGCAAGATCCGAAGGGCAGGCAGTTATGGGAAGATTTTCACGAATTAAACATCACCCTGCAGACAGACTCTGGCTGCCCGACCAGGGTGG
Source organism: Amblyomma maculatum (assembly GCF_055883805.1). NCBI lineage: Eukaryota > Metazoa > Arthropoda > Arachnida > Ixodida > Ixodidae > Amblyomma > Amblyomma maculatum. Next base: position 82,008,030 of record NC_139348.1, on the reverse strand, counting down.
GACACAGTGTGAGTAAAGACACAACCCCAGACTTAACATTCACCAAAACCATAGAGGAGCATAAGTGGAAGAACACAGAGCTCAACTTTGAAAGCGATCATTACGTCCTCGAAATAGCGCTTAAATGGGGCGTCAAAGTGAGACGAGAAAAGATCATCAGCGCAATCGAATGGAAGAAATTCAGACAAATTAGGGAATCTGCAAACATGGACAAAAATATTGAAAATATCGACGATCGGGCAGAAACCCTCATGCACCTCGTTAAATCCGCTACCATTACCCTAGAGGGGGACGATGCACCGAAAACCGTCGACAGGAAACTCCTACACATGTGGGAAGCAAAAAAAGGTATGGAAAGACGACTCCGGTGTCAGAGATGGAACCGAAACCTAAGGCGAAAAAGACCCAGGCACAATAAAGAAATTGAGGATTATGCAATTAAACTCTGCGAGCAAAACTGGTGTAACAAGTGCGATGAAATGGACGGCAACATGAGCCTTTCAAAGACGTGGAGCCTGCTACGATATCTTCTCGATCCCGACAGTTCGAAAACACAGTCAAACACATCAATAGCAAAGACAAGACACGCGTTCGAGGGGACGGACGCGGAACTAATAACTAAACTCGTAGACACATATGTCGGCGATACAACATCTCTCCCTCTTAGGCAATACGCGGGCCCACCGAACGAGGCCCTCGACGTGCCTACCTAAGAAGCGGAAGTTAGAGCCGAAATCCTGAGCTTAAAGACGCAATCAGCTCCCGGCCCAATGGAATAACAAATAAAATGGTACGAAACCCAGACGACGCTTCCATAACGGCACTCACCAACTACATGCAAGAAGTATGGAGTAGCGGTCGTCTTCCGCAGCAGTGGAAAACTGCAAACGTTGTGCTAATTCCAAAACCTGGCAAGCCCCCGAAATAGGAAAACCTATTTCTCTAACCTCATGCATTGGAAAGCTTATGGAACGCGTAATCCAAACAAGGCTAACTAATTTCATGGAGGAAAACGACCTTTGGCCGCACGAGATGGTCGGGTTCCGACCGGGCCTGTGCACACAGGATGCAATGCTCCGATTACAACATGGCATAATTGACTCGAAATCCAGAGACGCGAAGGTAATTCTAGCACTAGATCTAACAAAAGCATTTGACAACGTAAAACACCAGGCAATTCTCGCGGGACTACAGGAACTAGGAGTCGGCGAGAGGACATATAATTACGAAATGGGTCTCCTGACAAACAGGACGTTGAAACTAAAGTTTCAGGACCTAGAATCCCCCACTGTCCACCTGGGAAGTAAAGGAACTCCGCCAGGCTCGGTGCTCTCCCCCTTCCTTTTTAACGTGGTGATGAGAGGCCTTCCTGCCGCTCTTCAAGTCATAAAAGATCTGAAGTTCAGCATTTACGCGGACGACGTTATTCTCTGGATGAACAATGGCAGCGATGGCAGCATAGAGGAACGCCTACAGGCTGCGGCGGACACCATTGTGACCTACGCGACCGAAAGGGGTCTTTCGTGCTCTCCGCAAAAATCCGAACTTTTCATATATAATCCAAAATCAATGAGGTGCAAGGGCGACATTAATGTAGAAATTAAGGTCGACGGCAAAACCGTACCAAGAGTCAAGCAAATCAGAATCCTCGGACTTTTTATTCAAGGGGATGAGTATAATGACGGAACAATAAAAAACTCACTACCTACGCGACGCAAGTAGCAGGGGTATTTAGGAGGATTGCATTCAAAGGCAGAGGCCTCAAAAAGAGAAGTCTCTTGAAACTGATGCAGGCGTACATAATAAGTCAAATATGCTATGCCACACCGTGTCCTCAACATCAGGACCAATTAAAAAGATAAGATAGACGCACTCATCAGGCGTTGCGTCAAGAGGGCGCTCGGCCTACCCATCTCCTCTTCTACGGAACGTCTGATAGAAATGGGAGTGCATAATAGCTAGACGAAACTTGCTGAAGCGGTGAGAATCGCCCAACATGAAAGATCAAGTAGGTCGAGCACGGGTCGAACCATCTTAGAATGGGTGGGTCGAAAAATAGATAGGGGCACAGCCGACAAGGTTGCCCTACCACCACAATGTCGCGAGAACATCATTGTCCGTCCTCTCCCCCGCAACATGCATCCAGAATACCACAAGGAGAGACGGGAGAAGAGAGCAGAAGCACTGGTTAAAAGTGCAAAAGAATTCAGAGTAAAAGAAGTTGCCTATGTAGACGCTGCAAGCGGCCGATCAGAGGCGGCAGTCGCCGCGGTAGTCGATGGTAGCGGCGCACCAGTTGTCCCCGCCACCATCCGAAGCAGAAACATAGACACGGCTGAAGAGGTCGCAATGGCGCTCGCTTTCGTCCGAATGAAAGCTAGATTGATCTTTAGCGAGAGTAAAACTGTTCTCTGGAATATCGGAAAAGGCAGGGTCTCGCAAGAAGCCGCCCGAATTCTAAAAGCTGCAACTAAAATTGTTCGCAAAATCACCCTAATTTGGGTCCCAGCACACACGCCCGTCCCGGGCAACGAGGCGGCCCATGATTTTGCCCGAGATCTCTACTTCCGGGCAAACGCGGAGCCGCCCGACTACCAGGGGATGGAAAAAGTTTGCAAACCTATAAATAAATAATCGAAAATATAGATTAGGAAGGCGTCTGATGCCGCCACCGGATCCTAGCTAAATAGTAAAGAGGCCATGGCCAGGCGGCGATTACAAGCCGGAAATTTCCCGAACCCTGTCTAGTTCTTTCACACCCAGATAGATGAGAGAAAAAACGATAAATGTAAGCCTGCGAAGCGAGGGGAACCCTCGACCATAGACTTTGGGAATGCCCTAAGTCTCCGGGCGCTAGGGACGCCATTAAAAATAGAGAAGCCTGGGTAACCCTGCTGCGAAGCGACGTCCCCGCTGACCAGCAGAAAGCCGTTCGCCTGGCGGCTGAAGCCGCGAATAACCAATGTAAATTCGCCAGTCCTTAGTCGCAGAGTTTCCAGCCCCCGTGCCTCAGGCCTGCGTGCCAGGAGCGGGGAGTAGGGGGCCTCCTAAATCGGTGAAAATTAAAGTTTTAATCAATCAGTCAATCAATCTGCAAACTTTCATTGTTTCTTCACTTTCTTCTGATTTTCGCGTTACAACCACTACGCCGACGCCGGCTTTTCTGCGACACCGCGCACTTAACACTATCGCATTAAATGTCTTATAGTTTGTGATGCCAACGAACCAAAGAGATAATAATCTGTATGACACTGACATCAATCTATGTAACCTCATCGCACATGCCCGGTGCGGCATGTTCCAGAATAAAATATCGTTAAACAACTTACCGATAGAGCCAGCGAAAGTCCACTGACATCCGCAATGTTTGAGTCTAAATGTTTTTTCAGAACAGCTTCAAATTGTGCTTTGTAAGTCGTTTTTACCTTCTGAAATACATTGTCCATAATTAGTGTCAAATATCATTAGTTGGAGTGCGCTTCCCACTGAATAATTTCAAATTACCAAACTACATTTTCAATTCAGACAACATGCAAAAACTTAGCATTCATTTTTTTTACGTGTTAGAAGTAGACTCCAATCATATTTTCTCGGCGTGGAGTTGTCTACTCATGCAATCATAATATTAAATATCCATCATGACTTCAATCGTATTCGAGAGACGGTAATTTCATATTTACAAAACGCATTTTTGAATCCCTTTCTACAAGCTCAAATTCATTCAGTTTCTCACGTATTAGAAATATGCTCGCCGTAAACTTTTGAGATACAGAATTTTCGACAAATTGTAAACCAGTTTGTAATATTTGGATAGAAATTGTACACAACTATTTCTAAAATCGCTAGGCCTGATTAGTAGAAAATTTTTATATATACATAAAGAATATCCCCACTCCATATTCTAAAACACACAACTTCTTGCTAATGGAGGCGTAGCGCTCATTATTTGTAACGTTCATATTGAAATATAGTTTAGTGTAGAATAACTAAACGGCACTTGTGCCTGCTAATGTAGAGTTACTTTCGTGATGAATGAAATTATACACATACATTAAGGTTAATGCCCTCCGCTAGTGTTTAATAGTGTTTAAGGTACAAGCGCATCACAACAGAAATGCGAGAAGTCTTAGACGGGGGGGGGGGGGGGGGGGGTCTGAATACTTTAGGACGCTGCCATCAGCCGGGTAGCACGAGTAAATTGTACGCGATTACTAAGGGTACAGTGCAGATCCTAATGTGATCATTACGGTCGGAAGACATAATATACGAGACGAGAATTCCTTTCAACGGCCATCAGATATCTTTCAACGGGCCGCAACGCATAATTTCGAGCTCACCTTGACGTCAATGTTGGCCATATCATTTAAAAATGTCAGTCTGTGTGTAAGATTAAATTCAAGTTATTGCTACAGTCCCATCACCTATATTTCGAGCAGACGCGAAATGCTATCTGGTAGGCTAGAAGCTATCACAAGCACTCACCCAGTCGGCAAGCAACACGGAACTCTTGCAATTAGTGCTCAGTCTCGAAGGTTAAAACTCGCTTCGGCAGTTTCATGGCTTCAGGTCAATCACGTGACTGCACACTTGCACTTAAGTTTGTTCAAACACTGCACTTCTTTCTCCTAGTGCTCTTCCTCCGCGACAATCTACCGACCGGCAGGACAACGCGGTAAAAGGATTCACTGCGAGAACAGGGCTAGTCTTGCCTTTGAGCGCACTCATTTCTATGTATTGGTCCACCACAAGTTGCCACGATCCTCTTGGAGATAGGTGAGCACGGGGATCTGAACCGGCTTATGTGTGCTCACTTTCATGCTTTAAGCTTCTTGTGGTCTTATGGTCTTCTTGTGGTCAGCGAACTTTAGTGGAGATGTGGGATGTACGAAGTCTCAACGCCTGCCAACGGAGTAATTTAAAAGAATTTTATAGCGACAAATATCTTCGCGATGGGTAGTAAAAACTGTCTTTCGCTCCAAAAACAATCAAGATGTTCGCCCATTGAGTGAACACATTGCACCAGATTTTTTAAAGGCTTCTTGGTCCCAGCGGCACGAGCGTTGGGGAGCAATGAGAGCAGAAGTTGTCACTCTTCCTTATTTTAAAGGTCAGCTGGGGGCTCCACGCGGATACAAGAAGCCTGTAATAGCAACTTTACTTTTCTTCAATGTCCAGCTGTTTACATCCAATGTTGTATCCTGCGAAAATATTTTTCGGTGCTGGTGATAACCTGGAGACAGGAAGGTCTCACCCTTTGTTCGCAAACCGGCGAATGTGTGCTTCTACAGTTTTCAAAAAAGGGCAGCTCGTCGCTGCGTTAGTTTCACTCCTAAAATATTGGCGGCTGCAATGATGTGCAACGGACAGGTCAGTCATCGGCTAGTTTGTCCAGATTCCTTCCTTCCCTTACTTAACTCGCGACGTACTCTTTCCGCTGCGGCCAAATCTACAAGTTTATGACCACCTGCTGTTGACAGCCGTACTTTATATTGACATAGTCATCTGCAGCTGAACACTCTATCGCATTGCTGTACGTTCCTTTCTGAAGTGGTTAAAAAGACATCGTTTCTGACTGATCAGAAGGATTGTTTTCGATTTTCTGTGCACTGATTCGTCTTTTTATGAATACGTGCACATTACCTCGTTTAAAAAATGACCTGTTACAAAAACCCTGGAAGAAAACTATTAAGGCAAAATGATGATCTAGCAAGCATTTTGCTTCAGAAAACTCACAGCTCTATATGTGCAAGAATTCGTGTACATGGCTGGGAATCAGAAGACGTTTCATAACTCTTGAATGACAGAAGTGCTTCGAAAAAAAGTCTGGTACCAGCTTGTCTTCAGGCCACGCTTGTCGAATATTGAAACATGATGATTGTAAACGCTCTAAAAGTCTAGACACCTGTTACATTTTCGACAAGGAATTAAAACATACTAAAATCCTCTAATATTATTTTAATTGACTTCTATAGAGACAGTCTCTATACCAAACAAAATGGTGTAATGCGTTTAATGAAAACGCTTATACTAAGAAAGAATTATTTGTACGTGGAAGCCTTTTAACCACAAATTGCCTTGTCAGTGCATTTGACGAGCGGTTTACACGCACAGTGGTTTATTTAATTCAATACCCACTATACGTAATTAGGTTCCCTGCATCCACCTTTATCTTTTTCGTGGAATATCTGCAGCGGGTGTTAGTTTTATCTTAATCAAAATGAAATATTCTAAATGCTACGCTGACTACCTCGAGATATGTGTATTGTGAGTTTGTTAGTTCATATTGATAACGTATGCATAATATGTGACAATGTTCTTGCAGAAAGTAAAAATCGCACCATAATTGAGTTGTATTAAAATTTGCTGAAGATCTTGAATAAATATTATTAACAAATTTACAGACTTTGATGGGCAAGACCAGATAAATCGAATGCGCTCATTATATAATTCAACAAAAAAAATCAACAAAGCTAGACTTCTAGCAGAGAAAGCACATTTATTGGAAAATCTGAAAAGCAGGTAACTTGTAAATGGTATATTCAAGGATTTTACAAACCATATTTCTTAATCAGACATTAAAAAAAAACACTTTGAAAGCCACTGCCTTTAAGGGCAAAAGCTCGGTCGCGCAGCAATGCCCGATTATGCACATCCTACTAAGCAAGGTCATGTGGTATAGTGTGATGATTAGGTTATACAACTGGAGGTACATAAATCAATTCGATTTCGTATAGATAAAGCATACCATCGGACGCATGTCAATTAGGCAGCTAAATAGTGTACTTTGGTCACTACACAAAGAAAGGGCGTGCTATCTTTTGGTAAAAAGAGATCAGATCTGGCGTCTCCGAGAAGTAACGTCCGCGATGGCGCCCTGGAGGTTAACAGGGGACGGAACATTGCTACAGAAGTATAGGAAGAGAACGGCTCGAGATATAGATGTAATCTGAAACTCGAGAACTCGACGTTTTCTAGGCCTCGATCCCGATGCCTTCTATTAGACTCGAATCCACGATCTCAGTAACTTCAACCTACGGTTGCCTGGAGATAAACGCCATATGTTAACGTAAAACTTCGGCCCTTGAACATTGTTTGATACTCGAGCCTTCTAGCATCTCTAAACATTTCTAAAGGTCACGTAAGACTCGTGCAGTGCTACAAGAAAAAAGTCTTTGGGTATAGTTCTCCTTTAGATTTTAATTTACAGCACTGTCTTAGGCACATTTTGAAGAAAGTTTATTTACTCGCCTTGCCGTTTTCAGATAGGAAGAGGGCTTCACACTCAAAAATACCACGTCCAAGGTTTTTAGATCTTCCAGAAAACTATTATCATTAGTTCGACACCCCCGGCAAGCTCCTTCCCCATCCCAGGTAGGGAATTTTTTTTTAATCGGGGCAAATGTCCTAACATGACAAGGGCCGACACGAGCCATGAAGGCTGTCATGGTCCGGTGGTTGCAGCCTCCTCCTTGGACGACGAGCTCAGATCGCGGCAATTGCATCGATCGCGCGTGGCGCTTCAGATGGCACAGGGCAGAGGAAGGCCTTGATGCCGAATTGGAGGCTGGCAGCTTGACATGACGGGAACGGCGCGCTCTAGCTCCACCGCTTAGCCTTTGAGGCTGCCGGCAGGTAGCGTTCGCCAGTGGTCGATGCGTTGCTGTGGCCCGCGACACACTCCGGACGATGGTCGGCATGGATGACTGGAGACATATGTGACGGAAAGGGGAGGCTACGAAAGTTGTTAGCCGGGACGTGATGTGGAAAGGTTAGACTGGCGACAAGAAGGAACAAAATGCCCGCCTGAGTCAGTAAACATCAACTTTGACGGGCATGGTAAAGCAGGGCTCGAATAAAGTCGTTAGTCAAGCAAGATACCAGTGGCAAAGTGCCTGCTGGTACAAAGAGCCTGCTGGTAGGGGCGGTTACAGGGAGGTTTAGAGTTGCGTTGTAGAGGCCCAATATTGCTGTCTGGGGGCTGTTTAGCAGAGTGCGGGTAAAGGGAATGTAAGATACAAAGTGGAGGAGATTTTGCTTGAATGAACCTCTAAACTCTCCGATAAAGCGGTGTGCTGTAGTTTCCTTATCGGCCAGCTGCATAAAGCTTGCTGATCTTACTGCAGAATCGGAGCAACTCAGTAAGTGTCCCCTCGATATCTTTCGCAGCTTATGTCCAGAGTGTATACATGGCGGCTGCAGTGCAGAATAACTGAACTGCTTAGCTGAAACCAAGCAAGCAAGGCAGCTGCTTGTTCCTACTGCAAGAAAGGCTTACAGATTTTCAAAATTTAGATCTAAAGCACAGGGCCAGTATCATCATTTCCGATGATAACCACGCAAATATTAGCCAAAGTTTTGAATGTGTTAAGCATTTTTTGATAGTTGCTTTATTTTTTTTTGCTAAACTAACATGAATTCTAAAAAGAAGATTTTTAAAGAGCCCATAAAGGCAAAGTTAAGCATCATAAGGCCTGAGACAGTCATGCCTAATCGACTGCAGATAATAACATTTATTGAAGCTCACCGTTGCCTTTTCTGTGTCGTTCGCATCTAAGTACATCTGCACGTCGGCTCCAGATAGGTCATTGAATTCCTGAAACAAAGGTATCACTCACCAATAGCGAAAGTAAAGCAGGCTGAAATTTGTGTAATAAGCACCTCCACCAGCACCTCATAACCTTTCGGATGGATTATAAGGAAAGAATGTGAGCATTATTAATTTTCTTCAGGACACCACCATTGTTATACTGTTTACATACTCCACCATTTTCGCTACAATGACGTGAGGATTCAGATTGTATGCTCCACAGCAATTTTGGGTCTAATATTTATGTTAACTTTATTATTCGGAACAAAATATAAGAAGAAAAAATTTGGTTGGTGCACCGCTCAATAACAATAATTGATGTCACGAGCAAGCAAATAAGCCTCGAAGAAACTTAGACATCTAAACGCCGCTTTATGAATATTTTGAACCACACGGGGTCATAAAACTATTTTCGTAATAATTTTACTAATATTGATAAAATATTTATAAGAATGTCATAGGTTTATCTACAACGTTGATATTACTGAAAAACAGGTCGGCAATAAATTCTTCAGGCATTAAAATGAGCATATACGAAGTATTCAAATCACTTCACGCACGCCATTTTGTTGTGCAAATCCCAGATTTAGTAGAGCAATCCGGACCAGTCATTGATAAGGCGATTAGATAAGCTTACAGCCTTTAGACATGCTACATGCAACACAAAACACGAAATGACCGCCACTGTGACGTAGTCCTATTCAAGTTGTTACAGAAAGATGTAACAATAGTTTTAAAAGGTACGGAGCGACTACGTCTTCTGAAATCATTATAGGATGCTGGTAATGGCGTGACCTATTTCGTTACACTTCTCCTTCCTGCAGAGTTTGTATGAAACTAATTGGGTAACATTTCAGTTTTAGCCTGCAAAACAAAATACGTAAGTACTAGATCTTCGTGAGAAAAACTAATTGAAACATTCCAGTGAAACCACTGCTTACAAAAAATGATGTGTTTCTGGCCTTAAGTTTAACTACATAAAAAGCCTTGTTTGGGGCGGCCACACTACTTCAGTGCTCACAGATGCGTCTTTTGGTGTGAAATGTTTAACGTTCTAAAGAAATGCAGGCTATGAGAAACACCAGTGTGTAGGGCTCCCAAAATTTCAACTACGTGTGGTTCTTTAACATGTGTTGGCATTGCTTTCATACTAGATAGACCCTTTGCTTTTGGCCCCCATGGAGAAGCGTCTGTTCAATTTGGATTTCATCCCACGTAAATGAGATGCCGGGGATACGCGCCGTTTAGGTGAAAAAAGAGCGCCAGAAATTACCTTATTTTCGAGAATCTAAGCAACACCGACTCTAAGTAGCTCTCTCTAATATTCGAAAAAACATTCTGAAAAAAAGGTTTGCATGGGAATCTAAGCACTGCCTATTTTGGAAGGAAGTGGGCGTATACAAGTTCGTGGAGCGCGTTTGCTAACTGTTGCCGAACCGGAGCGGTCAGAGCCCAGAGTTGGCAAGGTGCTCGTGGCCATCTTCCATACATTTGTTGCTGTGTTTAGGCATTACGTGACAGATGCGGCCTAAAACAACGAAAACCGCATGACACCGACCAGGATAGCTATACCAGCATTCTGTCACGTTGGCCTGGTTTGTTAGTATCAGTGGCGCTCGTTAGGTTTCACGGGCTTTGCGGGCGTGTTGCTTTGTTTGGTGTCAGTTGTTTGCAGACATAACGAAAGTCTGAATGAGTTTACAAATGGCTGTTGGCATATTAAAGCTTAAGCGAGCTGTAATCTCGTTTGTCGAATATGTTTTCTAATTTTGTTTTGCCACAGTTATCTTTTGCGGCCGGCTGGTCGAGGTAAGGTCGCGAAAAAGTGTGTGACTGGGAGGTTGCTTCATTTTAAATTTTTCTAATGTAAACACCCCCCTCCCCATTTCGGTCATTCCTGTCGTCAACAAACGGCAGTGCTTACAGTTGATTACCTACGGCAGGTGTCCGGTGGATGCCCAGTCGCGAGCGCACGGCCTGCTTGTTATCGTGTTGAAACAGCGCATCCTCGGTTCCGTTAAATTATTCGTAGAGACCGTTCTCTTTCGTAGAAACTACAAATTCCGTGCTACGGTTACTGTTGATTAGCGTTACGTTTTTAAAATCAGCCGTGTTATTGTTTTGTACGTTCATCCCTACTCTCCTTTTCTCTCTCTTAAAGGGCTTATCATCGATCCCCCCTGTACAAGCTATTCAGTTCACTTCAGTCGTTCAGTCGTGTCCGACTCTTTGTGACCCTATGGACCATGTCACGCCACGCTTTCCGGTCTCTCACTATCATCCTAACATCAGATAACTTCATCTGCAGTGCCTCGAGGCTATTACTCTTCCACAAATAAACGGATATTGTTGTGAGCTCAGTCCCATCATTGAGGCTCCAGGTAGTATTTTGAAGGCCCTGCTCCTAACAACTTCGATTTCCAACCACCGCACGGGCACGACACCCGTAAGCCAACGCGGCAGGAAAAAGCAAATGTTTTTGTGGCTCGCTGGCTCCAGCAGTGCTCTCCATGTGCACTAAGGGTGAAATTAGCGCTAGCGACTGGTTACGCTGGAACTTTGTCTCTACCGAAAATCGAACCTTCATTCCGGACCCTCAGCCCAGCGCTTTACCAACTGCGCCACGCCCCGGATCGTGAAACACTTTGAATAATTTCCCTTGTCTGCCACAAGGCTGATTGCGAAATTCCGCGAGTGAGAGATACTGCGCTTTTCCTGTCCTGCAAACGAATTATAGAATGCTGGTGAGCTTTCATGCCTTCAATGAAATGCTGGTTGTGTGGTTGTGTGGCTGTAGTGCAATATGAAAAAAATACAATGGCTGCAGGAAGAAGGATAGATAAGAAAATGCACGGCCTGCTATTGGCTCTGTAGCTGAGCCACTCCCCTATCTCGTGCGGACAAAACAGAGAAAGTAGAAAAGAAAGAAAAGGAAGGAAGAGGGAGGGAGACACGCGCCCAACAGCCGTCGTCCACGACCTAAGCGGTGGCGGGTGCAATGACGGCCTACACCAGATAAAAATTCGGTGGCAGGCTAGCCCCCGCCGCAAACGGCTTTGCCCTGCCTGTCCTAGCCCCCTTGGGCCAGGAACAGCCACCCTTCGCCACCTAAATGCGCGTGATGTACCGTCACGGCAAGTCATGACGTCACCAGGTGGCATACACGAAGCTGACCCTTCCGGTTGTCTTATACAGGCGTCTGTGTGGCGCCTTTCATTTGCCACTTCCTCGAACACCGCACCACACTGTAAGCAGAGGCAGACCCAGAAGTCTACGAGGCGTTAGTATAGGAGGACTTAGTGGCGCTTGAAAATGATTTACAGATTACAAAAGGCGCAGCATCTGTCGCACTTCTACGCAGAGACATTTACGACGCCGCAAAGGCAGGGAGGAAGGTAGGAGTGAAAGAAGAGATGGAGATAAAAGTGCCGTAGTGGAGGGTTAGGAACCACCGCGCTATATTGTATTTCGTCTTATCGCACTTTAGGGTCCAAAGAGGCCTCTAGAATTTTGAGTGTTACTAAAATGTAATTAACTCGTTATTTCTCAGACCAACACTTCACACTTCCTATCTCTCACACGTACACATTTGTAAATTAAATTGCTAAAAAACTCATTTGCTAATTAAATTCAGAAAAAAAAAACTAGAACCTAAACCGGAAATATCCGAAAATGTTTTGTAACGTATTTGAGAGGAGCTTGAAAAACATTTCTTCCCGTGAAGCTGCTCTTCAAGACGAACTGTTACGCACTAACATATGTGCAATTCTTTTCTAAATTTAGTGTACCCTAAATTTAAATACAGCTGCTTAAAGAGACTATTAGCAGGAAAACATAAAACATATTGCAGGCGTTTGAAGCCAGAGCAAATATGAAAACCTCTATTAGGAAAAGAAAGCCATTTCCCCCGTTTTGTTTTCTTCTAGTTTGGGAGTTGAAATGCATAAAAGTTTCGCGGAAAGGGCTTTAAAGATGCATCGCGCTGCAAAAACGAAGATATGTCCCGTTGACGAAAGGTTCGCTCAGAGTTCAAACTAAGGATACCCCATCAACTCGCGTTCTTGTTCTTTCAAACTGTGCACCTGTGTTTTTAGTCTCATTCTATCCAGAATTCTAAAGACCTTGTTATTGTTGTGGTGATTTACTCTTCAATTATAGGCGCTGGCTAAAACCATTGAGCTTCGCAAATATTTAAAATATGCAAAATATCGGATGAAAATTTATATTTCCCGCTGTTGTCACACAGAATTTCTGTTAGGTCAGATACAGGCACCTGCATTTGTGCTCCGTGTTCGAAATATCATAAATGTTTTAGCTACAACATCACTAATACTCTATATGAAAGGAAACTGCCACGGCAAAAAAAGCCGATATATATATTCAGTTTTGTGCGCACGCTTAAATGAGGTGTATGCTATCCATGAACAATATGCCTATGCGTACAAGGAGCCCAGCTCACAATCCTAATGCTGTGGATGCTGACAACAAAACATTGGTTTTTGCACATATCTGTTTCTCATATTTTTAACTACTTGAGCAGCTTCTCCGTAAGAAGTTTGCGTCTCTTAGCCACGCAAAAAACTGCCTTGCATAGGTACCACAAGAGGAGTCTTTTACATGTAATAATATCGATCTATTAAGCTCCATCCGAGCCGACTAATGTAGACTCCTACTCACCGGTTCCATGGCTAACCTGTACTGCTGAAGGAAACAAGCGGATTTGTTCTTGCAGAACACGTCGTCATTGTCAAATAGGGCACATGTGTTAACGTGGTGAGGGTATCTGCAATTACCTTCAGGGTGGAACAGAAATCAATTCCTAAGAGGTGAAATTAAATTTCAGCGGCGCAAAATTCATTTTTATACACACCATGGCACAGATTTAATTTCTGGCCCCTGCATTTCTAAACAGCGAAATAGATGAGAAGATAGTTTACCCATTAAGTCAAAATGATAAAGATCTATCGGTATGATTCCAGTTTATTACATTCATTTCCTCGAAGTACATACATAAACACGAACATTTCAGAGAAGATGCGGAGGTTGTTATGGAATCAGTTTAAAGGAATAAAGAAATGAACAAAACACCAATACGGCACAAATATGCTAAAGCGCTTAATCATGAGATCATTTCATTGTTTCGCCTATAACGACTCCTTATACCGTTCGGTTCATGTCGAGTGGTCGTGCGGGGAGCAGCAAGGGCGCTTAGACTGCAGCTACTTCTGCTCATCCATCCGACAATAAGTGGCCTGACACAAAGTCAAATTTCGAAGATACTCAGCCATAAAAGGTGCCCTGATGGTGGGGGCTAAATCGTGGCTTAAGGGAGCTCGGTCCAGATGGGATGCGACAGAACGAAGCGAATTTCGTTAAGCGATAGAAGTAGTATTGTAGCCCTGCGTTCAAAGATATTAGAAGCCCAGAGCTATTTTATTTATCTAACGCTTCGCCGCGCAACTGGTGCAAATTTTGTCATAATCATGATTAAGGAACCCCATACAGTCCAAAAAGCGCAAAAAGCTTAGAAGGTTTAAATTTATTGTAACGGATGCACGCTCAATGAACAGACTTTTCAAAACAACAGAGAAGTCTAAATGTATAACCTCCATTTATATGATTACTTTGAATATATTTAAGAAAGAAACGGTAAACGCACTAAGCATCGCAATGAACCAATGAGTAAATAACAAGTCATGAACTCGAAAAAGGGTATGCGGCTGCCCAAGACGCAAAAGATTTAGTTTTTTAGTGCCACTGGTTTATATTTCGTGCTCACCACACTGCCTAAGTATAATTGTGATCACCATCATCATCAGCCTGACTCTATTCACTTCAGGGCGTAGGCTTCTCTCGTATTCCTCCAATTATTCCAGTCCTGTACTAGCTACATCTATTTGAAACCTGCGAACTTCTGAACCTTATCCGCCGACCTAGTTTTAATCCACCTTCCCTTGGAATCGTTTTTGTTACCGTAAGCGACCATCGGTTATCTTCTCTTCGCACTATATGTCATGTCATGATAATTGTGTTAACTGATGAATACACAAACGTATTATTGCATATGCAAATTACTGGTTCGCGTTTCTAACAGTCCAGAAGCACACAATGACAAGCGAATGTCTCTAATCGCACGAGAGATTGTGCCCATCCGGATTAACAGAAGGTATAAGTAAGTAATCATAGCTGTTAGGAAGACACAGTCTTTAAATACATCATCATTAACACATTTACCAATACTTTAGCTGGTCTCAAAATGCAATATTCTGATCCGGCAAACCGCTATCTCATCGAAGGATAATCTCTGTCTTCTACGATCGATGACATAGAATCCTCAGGCGGCGTCACGACCGGGCACCTCGTGACTGGCCTTAAGAAAGGTGGGACCACTAAAAAAACCTGAACTCCATTTCTAATAATAATAATAATAATAATAATAATAATAATAATAATAATAATAATAATAATAATAATAATAATAATAATAATAATAATAATAATAATAATAATAATAATAATTGGTTCACAGGAAGATAAAGGCGCAGTATCTGTTACACTTGTTTCTGTAGACACCTGAACCGCGCCGTTAGGAAAGATAGGAAGGTGGAGTGAAAGTGAATAGAGAGAAAGAGGAGCCGTAGTGGAGGGCTATGGCCTGGGGATCTCTGATGTGCGCTCACATCGAACAGCACACGGACGCCACTTCGTTTCGCCTCCATAGAAACGCAGCCGCCGCTGGTCGGGATCGAACTGGGGTACTCCGGCACAGTAGTCGTGCTGCATTTCTGGTATGAGGATGTATCGTCATATTGAAATGAGACACTCTCCTCGTTATGAAATGAGTGCCGCTGTTCATGTAGGTCAACGATAAAATGTATATTTTGAAATGATATCACTAACGTGTACGTTTGGTTGGTTGGTTTGTGGGGTTTAACGTCCCAAAGCAACTCTGGCCATGAGAGACGCAGTAGTGGAGGATTCCGGAAATTTCAAACACATGGGGTTCTTTACGTGCACTAACAAGGCACATCACACGGGCGCCGTGCTTTTCGCCCCCGTCAAAAAGCTGCCGCCGAGGCCAGGATTCGATCCCGCGTCCTTGTGAACAGTAGTCGAGCTCCGTAACCGCTGCGCCACCCCGGCGGGGTACGCAAACTATGCCCGAAAGAGAACCAAACATGGCCTAGTTAATAATGAAGACGTCGAGCAATGTTTCAATGTTGTTGTAGACACGTATGGTTCAGTAATTGCGCTAGTACAAGCATTATATTCGAAATACATTAAGAAATAGCGGTGTGAAGGCACCGTGCTTGCAAAATTAGTGTTCATGTAGCCACCTACAAAGAATTTTAGGCCAGTCATTTGCCGAGCTTAAATCATATCCAGAAATGTAAGACTGGCTTTATATTGCCATTTGGAGGATGGTATTAAGCACAAAAAAAAATGTTATGCCTGCTGGACGCCATGATAATTTCAAAATCACCGGAATTTAGAGGGCACCGGACGCGATAATCGGAGGTCGTGGGTTCGGTTCCCACCATCGGCACATTGTTTTTCCTTCTACTTTGTGTTTAATTATCTTTCCCCTAAACAGATTACACTACTAATTTATGTGATTACCGAAATAAAATTAAAAAAAGAGAAAGCACAATCCCCAATGCTTTCTTTGGCTCACCGACTGTTGGCTTCTCACAACGGTGTAAATATATTGCCGCGAAACCTTCAAAACAGTATTTGTTGTTTTTTTGGCGGCCGCCGGCATACAGGCTTATCACTCTGATTCTGGACCGCGTATCGGTTCCGTAATCTTTGTTTGCTAATGCTCGATGTCGCGAGTCACACCTTTATCAGTTTTGTTGTAGCACAAGATGCACCGAGATCTGTCTCGAAGGTTCCGGCCACTCGGGTGTCTTTCCACAATGTTCCAGCCCGTGCTGGTAGCTGTTTGCGACGTTATCCAGATTGTTCGGTGCAGCCTTTAAATTGATCGTTGCCGAGTGTGACGAGCATTTTTTGTCCGACGACCGGCGAGCACGCTTGTTGCTATCGCCGCCGCCGAGTTGCTTAGTTCTTTTGCGGGCGTAAGTCAGCCCAAATAAAGAGTTTCTTTAGTGCAATCATCGACCCCTTCATTTTTGTCGTCGACCTCGTCACCACTACGTGACAATATATATATATACAGTTGGTTTCCCCTCCCCCGATGCCGTGGGCACACAAGTATGGGCGCCATGTTCTCTCGCTCGCTTCCTTTTGCCAAGAGTGACGCGCCTGGTTGCGCCCCTAGAGCACATGCCACGGGGTTGCACCCGGTTGCACTCACTTTCCGGATCGAGGCCGCCGGACAACGTTGGGGGAGTGTCGTCCATCCAAGCCTTAAAGGGGAGGTCCACCAGTGAGAAGCCTCAAGACGGAGCTTGTTGCGGCAACCGGTGAGAGTGACTGCTTCCCTCGCAGCCCGTCATTGTGCAGCACTATGTTATGTGACGTTAGCGTCAGGCATTTTTACACGGCAATCAAGCATCCCTTGTGAACGCCAAATTCTTTTGCCGCAGTACCTCTGTGCACCTTCTATGGAGTTTTGTGGTACCGGAATAAACCGATGTTATATCTTCAATGTTCTCTGCCTTTTACTCGTCGGGTGATGTCATGCCTTACGAACCCAATTCAAGAGAGCATTGCTTTCATCTCGCGTCCAGCGCGGTTTTCCTTTCAGGTTTGGTTCGCGCAGCGAGTGCCGCTACTTATCTAACTTTAATGTAACCACATCGGGAGCGCCGAAATGACAGACACTGAAAGCGCGCTTTGCAGTACTTTTGCGAGATAGTAAAATGAGCCGCAATTCGCTCACGCGAATGCCGAGGCAACCAACTTCGACAGATCAAATCCTTCACCGGAAATGTAACTTTGGTGCTCAAAAAGCTTCAGCTGCTTTCGGACCTAATTGAATTGAAATCCCACTTTATAGAGGCACTAAAGAGCAGATATATATCTCAAATGGAAGTGCAGGCTTCAATGCCCTCAGGTGAAAATTCCCTTTTCCTCTCAACGCAACACACTCGTACCGTTATGAACTGCTTAAGCTGAATTTGCCAATACCCAGGTACGAAGGCTATCCTGACAAAAGTCAATCTGCGATTTCACAGCTGAGCTTAATGACTAATAACTATCAATAGTATTGTCTTCTGATGCGCTGCTCACAAGGATGTTTCCGGCAACCTTATTTGGTGGTGGTGAACTGTTTTACTGCATTTAAAAACAGGGGACCAGTCAAAGGACCGGTTGCGCTGGCTGAGAGGAGGTCGTCGGGGATCCCTTGTAATGCCGCAGCCTCCACCGTGCGCTGGATAAGCCAGCGTTGGTCTGCTGGCTCGGAAGTAGGCAGGAGAGGCTCGCACGCCTCTGGGGTGTTTGAGTAGTGTGTACAAGTCTACGCCATGTGTGAGAGTGGCCGGAGATGAGCGTGTTTACACCTGGCGGCTATCTATTCCGGAAAGATTTTGTTGTATAAGATGGGGTGTGGGAAGCTGCCAGTTTTTAGTTTGCGCCATTGGACGGCCTCGCATCTTGTTAGATCGCGGTGAGCGGGAGGATATGTCCATCTTTGAAGTCGGTAGTGCTGGAGTATGTCCGTGTAAGTGGTGAGTGGACAAGCACGTTAGATGTTATTGTCAGCGGAAGCAGGGTGGCTGATCATGCTCGCGGCTCGGCAGCTGAGATCTCGAGAAGAGTGTGCGCCTGGGCGTTTCCGGTGACCGACTCGTGGGCTGGAGCCCGAAGCAAGATGTGGAAAAGGTGTTGTAAAACGTAGAATATGTAATGCCTGGCAAGAGATACGGCCAGCATCGTAGTTGCGAATACCTGTTGAGAATCAATGTTGACGACTTTGGTATTATAGGTCGGCTAGCGCTAGCGCAATGGTAACCTTCTAAGCTGCGCTGACTGTTTCTGCATTTCGAATGCTTCAGGCTGTGCACCAGCTGCGATGGGAGGCAAGAGCTACCGCCACCATCGCTGTCCTCGATGGATAGTAAGAGGCGTTCGTATACGTGACGTACGGACGTCCGCTGAATCGTTTCTCGAATTGACGAGCCCGGTCGGCTCATCTCTCGGCGTGGTTTTCCGGGTTCATCCGTTTGGGAATGGGAAGAATGCGGAGACTTAGTCGATATTCCGGTGTAAGTGCAGTGTAACTTGGGGCCGATCTCGGTCGGGAGATCTAAACTTGCTGGTGTACCGCTCGGCCAGCGTGTGTGAATGAGAGCCGCTCATACTGGGCGGTGAGGGTTGCTTCGATCACTTCGCTCACGGTATTAGAGATTCAGAGAGCCATGAACTTATGGGTAGCTGTGGACACGGGAAAACCTAGGGCCGTCTTGTATGCGTTTCGAAGTGACGCCTCTAGGCGTTCGCTTTTGACACGAGTGAGACGTAAGTAAGGTCCAGAGTAGGTGATGCGGGAGAAGATGACAGCTTGAACGAGTCTCAGGAGGTTCGGCTCTCGCATGCCATGATGCTTGTTGGAGATTCGCTTAGGGAGGCGTTCGATCTGTACCACCGACTGGTCGATGCGTTGGAGCGTGACGTTGTTGCTGCCGATAGCATGCAGGTGCAAGCCCAAAATCATGACGTTATCTGTTCGGGGAATCGGGTTTCCTTGCACCTGGAGGTTGATGTCAGACAGTATCTTTAGAGGGCGTCGTCCAGAGGAAGGGATGATGATATTCTCGGACTTTGTCGCCGAGCAGGCAAGGCCAACTGTACTTAGATAATCTCCGATCCGTTCAATGGTGGTCTGTAAAGTCTCTTAAAGTTGGCCGTCACGGGCGCGCATGATCCAGAGTGTGAGGTCGTCTACATAAATGCTGTGCTGCAGGTGGGGGATTTCGGCCAGTAGCTTCAGCAGGCCTATCAGTGCGACATTAGAAAGCATCGGCGAAAGTACGGCGTTTTTCGGTGTGCCACGGTTTCCCGGAGAGATGATGGAAGGATCTCCCGTGCCGGCTTTAAGTTGCACTGGGCGGTCGGTGAGGAAGTTTTGGATGTACGCATACGTGCGATGTCCAACACCGAGAGCCTGAAGTTGTTGAAGAATCGCTTCATGGAGGACGTTGTCGAAGCCTTGGCAACCTGGAGACTGGCGTTGACTTTCATGTCTAGTGTACGTCTCATGACTACCTGATGATGAAGAAGCATAATGTCTGGGGCTGCTAAATGAGGGGAGAAGCCGAACATTGTGTCTGGGAGAAGATGGTTGTCTACAAGTTATCGTGAGAGTCTGGTCTGGATAACGTGTTCCATCAGCTTCCCAACGCACGACATGAGAGAGATGGGACGGAGGTTGACCAAGGTTGGTGGTTTGCCCGGCTTGGGGATGAGGACTAGATGGCGCATTTCCACTCCTGAGGTATGGTACTGCTGACCCAGCTGTCTTAAAAATAGTCGGTAAGAGCATGAATGGATGCGTCGTCATGATTCCTAAGCATTGTATTTGAAATGCGGTCAGAGCCGGCCGCCGAAATCGTCTTGAGGCGACTGAGTCTGCTCAGACCTCCGCAAAAGTGGTTGGAGCATCTAAACGGAGATTGTCCTCGCTCTGATTGAAGGGGAGGCTGTTTGCTGGTTCGGGGCGGTAGTAAGTATTTATAAGCTCTTGTTTGAGCTCGTCAGACGTGCCAGGATAGTGGTGGAAGGTTCGTTCAAGCTGTTGGAGTGTTTGGAGTTAGCCTTCAGCTTGGTTTAGTAAATTTCGAAGGAGATTTCACGTGCTACGAGCGTTTGCAGTCTTGTTCATCTGATCATAGATGCTGTGCCGGCTCTGTCGAGTGAGTTCTATAGCATAGTTCGTTATATTCGTATGTGCGTGCGCCAGTCTACGTCGGATGTCGCGGTCCCATCTCCGAGTGGCAAGTAGAGCTTCGAGCGACGTCTTGCGCTCCCACAGATGGGCGTAGTAGCGGTCGCAGTGTGGGACACTGTCCTCTAACTTAACGGTTTGTGTGGCGTCGGTCACTTGTTCGACCATTTCGGTTGTCCACGCCTTGATGTCAGTAATACAGAAGTCATAGCCTGCTGGCAGAAATTCTGGCCCAAAACTTTCTAGCAACGAAATTCTGCTTTGAAATTAAATTACGTTGCGATCTCATCCAAATTTCCGCGGAACCAAATAATTTTTCGGACGCACAGGGAACATTATTTCGCTCCGCGGAAATTTGGATTAGATAACAACATAATTTAATTTCAAACCAAGATTTCGTTGCTAGAATATTTTAGGCCAGAATTTCTGCCAGCAGGTTATAACTTCCTTAATAAAGATGCATTTCGCGCTTGACCTAAGAGTTAGAATGAGGATCTGAGCGAGTTGTTTCGCAGTTGGCATTAGCAGAGTGACCGAGCGGATTCTTGAGTGCCTGTCGTCGACAAAACAGCGTACGTTCTCACTCTCAGTGCCACCAAAAGTTCCAGGCCTACATCGAGCGCCGAGGCGTCGATGAGCTGGTCAGCGAGGCGTCCCGAATCGAGGAGCTACTCATGGCTGCTCGTTTGTATAGGCCACCCACGCCTCTGAGGCATCAGTATATCCACCGTGCACATCCATTCTCGAGTTCACAAGGATCTGCTGAGCCATGACGAACTTTACTGCTGATCACAGCACCCCCTCTAGGAGCAGTGCACCGCCAATATGCCGCCATCCTGGGAGACAGCTGGGTCCGCCATTGATCTTGGGTGCGCCTTCCAACAATACGCCAATAGCGTGCGAAACCGCTGAACCACCCTCAGAGAAGTTAAAGGCAAGCCCCCCGCAATCAATGATAGACTCCTTTACGAGAGGCAGCAAAGGCCATGGCCCCTCACTATCGCACTAGTCGGAAACAATTTGAGCAGGCAGCACTACGAAGACGCGACCTGCAGCCCGCCCCAGAGACTTTGACGTCTCTGGCGCCATTGTATCTCGACGCCAGAGACTTCTGGCGTCGAGATACAATGGCGCCACTTGGTTCAGACGAGGATACCGGAGGTGGAGAGGATAGACGGGCTGGGAATAGGTCGTCGCTGATAATATGCGGGTACGTCATTTTCGAAGGCGTCGCAACCACGCCGCTCGTTCTGAATGCGTCGACGACAGAAGAGGGATATATGCCCTCGGATTCCACAGTAGTAGCACACTGGGCGAGAGAGGCGCCAAGGTGCGTAAGAGGGTGCGTCGGCTGAGCCGTCGTCACGGCGTTGATGTGGTTGTAGGGCGTGTCAGTTGGGGCGGCGGAACAAAAGAAGGGGGTGATGCTGCGACGTGTACGTAAGTCGATGCTGGGCGGGGTGCAGGAGGGTCGGACGCCATAGGTCGGGTGATTGTTGCCAGATTATCTTTAATCATGTTGCGGAGACCGCCGTCATTAGAAGGTACCGAAAAATGATCGCAACCGTGTCGACAGACAGGCTTGAGGGCTTGAAGCTCCTCCCGGATGATGGCTCGAATCAGTGCCCGCAGATCCAGGTCAGCAGAGGTCGGGCCAGTAGCAATGCCGGGCTGCAATCGGAAGGACTGCAGCTGGTCGATACGTTGGCAGGTCGCAATAATGGCGTCAACAGTAGAAGGATTCTGGGCAATCAGGGTGTTATATGCCCCTGAATTAATACCTTTCAAGATGTGGTTCACGCGTTCAGGTTCCGGCATGGTGGGACTAATACGCCGGCAAAGTGCAAGTATGGCCTCTTTGTAAGACGCGTACGACTCATTGGGACCTTGGAGGAGAGAGGCGAGCTTATTCTTCGCGACCTCAGTCCGAACTGCTGGGTCCGCAAATTATTGGCGGAACTGCTGCTTGAACGTTGTCCAGTTAGTGGTGTGGGGTTCGCGGTTAATAAACCAGGTTCTGGCGACCTCAATGAGGTAGAAAGAAACATTCAGCAATTTTAGAGCATCGTCCCACCGGTTGTAGTTACTGCAGCGTTCATAGGTGTCCAGCCAGTCATCGACGTCTTCATCGCGACGACCAGCGAACAGCGGCGGGTCGCGTTGTCGTGTGGGCACAGTCGGAGGGGGTGGTGCAGCCGATGTAGAGGGTGCTGCCGATTCGTGGGTACTCTCGGTAGACATAACGATGGTGGCAGGCGGCAAACAGCGACCGAAACGTAGCTCCAGCGAGAGGCAGGGCACAAAACAGCGAGGGGATCAAGTCTCACCTCCACCACATGTGGAACAAGGCCAGGCCGAGACGGCAAGGCAAGCGATGCCGTGTCTGGCGTTTTACTACGATGACAAAACCCAGGCGCGAACCGGAGCCGGCTTCGCGGGACGATGATGATAGTATGTACAAATGAAAGATGAAGATCATGGCATGTACAAATTAAAGAACGTCCTCAGAGGGCTCACAATATATATTTATATATATAATCATCAGCCCCTGACTGTATCCACTGCAGGGCGAAGGCCTCTCCCATATATATATATATATATATATATATATGCACAAGTAATATTTCTTCCACCTTCCATAATAGCGTTATTGTCTGAGGTGCAGCTATCTTTTCAATGCCAAGAAAATGAAGCAGTAGGCACGCGTCCCAAATTTTTTAGGATAGGAAAAGAGGCTGCTTCGCCCAGTTTACACTTTGTGAAAATATTTTAATGGGAATTTTAACTCCATATTCTAGGATTTCTAAGCTAAAATAAGCTATTTGTTAATAGAGTCGGAGTTTCTGAGCATTATTAAGCTTTTGTTACACTCAAAGGCATTCACGTATCTGGCTCCGATTGCCATTTACACCGCTTCATTTTTGCCATATATTGCAAAAATCATTTATTCAAAATTAGTAAGTTACGCGCGTTAGAATAGGCTCTTTTTTGGCGCTTCCGCATGCGCTGAAGAACCTTCATGTGGGAATAGGTAGTGAACCAAATACCTACTGTATTGGGTACAACATGTGCTACAATACTCGGACTCATCAGTTTCAGTGCATTTTTTTAAAGTACACAGCTATAAATCCTACAGAAACTGTGATAAGCTGGATGTCGTTTATAAGGTAACAGTATTACTCGAATATAAGCAAATCGATTTTTCGGAATGATAGCCTTCACAATGCAGGCTAAACTGCCACCGACATACATAACTCATTACGATTTTGAGTATACAGTAAAAAACAATTCTCACCTTCTTTATGCAAGTCATGAATTAGTGCGTGGGCAAATATTGCTCCAAATCCGCCGAAATTTAAAGACCTGAAAAGAAGGTATTACGACAATTACACACAGCCCCCACACTGTACTTGAAGCAAAAGCGACGAAATAACGGATAAAACTCCAGAAAGAAATTAACCTTCCTGTTGACATTCTGGTCATATAGAGTGCGGAGTTTCGTTCGAATCCTTCAAGCCCAGGTACTCAAATCTGTCTTTCTTCCAAGACGAATACTAATAATGAACTAACTAGCCTGGTACTGCGCAAAAATCTTATCGAAAGTTTAGTAAATTTTAAGGCAAAAGCCTTTGCGACTCATCAGTTATCGCGCTCTCCGTTCGCGAGAAATCACATTTATTTGCGAGATTCTGCGAGGTGTGACACTGTGACATCACAATGTCATCGGCATTCACTGCAGGTGTCATCATGGCCGGATCTGACGTCATGGTGACGTCACATCAGATCATGAACAATAATAGGAAGTTGCATCATCATGACTTCGCATCCTATCATGACCGACCGATCACATGACAAGATGATTCACGCATACAGGATGCTCTCTCTGCCGGGTCTGCGTTTCAGGCTTCCCTGCTGTGCCTTTCATTTGGCGCTTCCTCGAGTGGAGCGTATTTAACGTTTAAGGAAGGAATTCGTGCTTCAGGGGGAATCGAACATCTACCTTTCTGATCACCAGCCGAGCGCGTTTACAAACTAAACTATGCCGGGAACTTGCTGTGATAGAGCAGGCCGTCATGAAGAGAGAAGTGGTTGGCTTTGCGGATGAGTGCTCCGGATGAATGGCGGGGAGCAGGACTTGAAATAAAGTCCGAAAGCGCACTTATTTACAGATCATTCCGCGGTTCGGTGGCCTTGTCGACAGTGGCAAGAGAGGACAAATCGTAAGGACAAATGTGGTCAGACGAGTAAGAGCTTGGCAATGGCGAGCGGGAAAGAGCGTCGGCGTCTATATGCTTCAGGCCTGATCAATAAATGGCATGAATGTCTTACTCCTGAAGACGGAGAGCCCAGCAGGAAAGGCGACTGGATCGGTCTTTCAGAGAAGCCAGACAGCGCAAGTAATGATGATCGGTGACTACATAAGATAGTCGGCCATACACAAATGGGCGAAATTTTCCAATGGCAAAACATTCTCTTTCTGCAACAAAATAATTACACTCAGCTGTCGTCAAAGCTTGGCTGGCATATGCCACCACATACTCTCTGAAGGCAGGTTTTCGCTGTGTAAGGATGGCAATGAGCCCAATACCGCTGGTGTCGGTGTGAATCTCCGTAGGTACAGTCGGAATAAAGTGGCGGAGAATGGGAGGCGAAACCAAAAGGCGCGTAAGCGTCGAATACGTTATCGCAGGCAGGCGTTCAGGCGGAAAGGCCGGAGCTGCCGGCAAGCAGCTGAGTCAGAGGGGCGACGATAGAGGCAAAATTGAAGCCTAAACCTCGAACGTAGGAACAGAGATCGATAAAGCTGTGGAGCGGCTGCAGGGAGGTTGGCTGCGGAAACTCGGCAACTGCATGAAGTTTGGTGCTGTCGTGGAGAATGCTGCCCTTAGATACAGCGTGGCCTAATATTGTGAATTTGGGGCAGAAAAGCGGCACTTTAATAAATTCGACTGAAGCCCTGCATCAGCGAGATACGACAGAAAAAAACTACGATGTCATTCAGATAACAAAGGCACAACTGCCACTTGAGTCCGCGGAAAACAGTGTCCATCAGGCGTTTGAAAGTAGCCGGGGCATTTCAAAGGCCAAACAGCATAACGTTGAAATGGTATAAACGATCCGGTTTTATAAAGGCAGTTTTCGAGCGGTCAGCGTCAGCTATTGGCATCTGCCAGCAGCCAGCGCGTAGATCTAAAAAGGAGAAATACTCGGCTTACTGCAAACAGTCTGGGGCATGATCGAGTCGTGCCAGAGGATAGACGTATTTGTGCGTGATCCTGTTTAGAATAGATAATCGCTTCGAAACTGCCTGGAACCATCTTTATTACGGACTAAAGCAATCGAAGACTCCCATGGACAGTTACATGGATGTATGACACCCCGTAAAGGTATATTGTCACGTAGTGGTGATGAGGTCGACGACACAAATGAAGGGTCGATGATTGCACTAAAGAAACTCTTTATTTGGGCTGACTTGCGCCCGCAAAAGAACTAAGCATTTCGGCGGCGGCGATAGCAACAAACGCGCTCGTCGGTCGTCTGACAAAGAGTGCCCGTCACACTCGGCAACGCTCAATTTAAAGGCTGCACAGAACAATCTAGATAACGTCGCAAACCGCTACCAGCACGGGCTGGAACATTGTGGAAAGACACCCGAGTGGCCGGAACCTTCGAGACACATCTCGGTGCATCTTTCGCTACAACAAAACTGATAAAAGTGTGACTTGCGACATCGAGTATTAACAAACAAAGATTACGGAACTGATACGCGGTCCAGAATCAGAGTGATAAGCCTGTATGCCGGCGGCTGTTAAAAAAAAAAACAATACAGTTTGAAGCTTTCGCGGCATTATCATCCACGTTATCAGCAAGTGACTGGTCGATCAGAGGCCGGTACGCGATAAGGACGATGACGTAAATGTGCGTTTGTACTGGTGTCGATTGTGTACGTAACGACAGACATGCGTCCCAGAACAGTGTCAGCAAGATCGAATGAACAAGTCAAGCTTTGTAAGAGGGCAGCGGGCTGATCGCGTTGCGCGTGGGTAAGATTTACGTCAATTACCGTTTCACAAAACATCATGTGGTGTCGAAGCGGTCGGTATATCAAAAAACCTGAGGACGTTCACGTCGAATGAAGTAGGAGTGTCAGGAAGAGTATTTACAAGAGCGGGATCAAGTTCATGATAATGGCCAGACACTCGCCGCATGGCAGGACGGACGGGCAAGAAAATGGGTTCGAGACGTACATTACGATAGGGCCATCTTCGAACTTGAGAACAGCAAACGGAGGCAGGAGGCAGGGACGGCGTGAACACATCGAAGTAGTAACGCTTTCACAGGAGAGTGGAACGAGGACAGCAAAAAATGAATGTCTGTCTCTGGCGGCAATAAGGTTTGCAGACCGGGCAGCGACGTTAGACAAGGTGATATCACAAAGAGGGAAAAAAGGCAACTTCCGCGCAGGCTCAGTCGATAACGGCACGATCTGTGGAAAGAAAATCGTAGCCCAGGATGATGCGTGAGCAGTGAAACATTGTACTATTTTGGATGGCGTATAAAACGTTTTTGATAGGAACACGGGACGTGCACGCCGCTGAAGGATGGATGCGATGTGTTGACGCGGTGCGAAGCGGAAAGCCGGAAAGCGTGCTGGTCACCTTGTGAAGTCGACGGCAAAGAGCTTCACTGATGACGTATACGGCAGCGTTGGTGTCGACAAGTGGTAGTAGTGCGATGCCGTCGATGAACACTTGTGTTGCGTTAGAGGGAGAAGACGGAGGACTGAAGAGCTCGAACCATGCGAAGTTCAGGCCCCGGGAACTACGATTATTTGCACATCAACGTCCCCACATCGGTAGTTACGCAAACAAAAGTTTATGCGAGGTGTCAACAGGCGGCAAGTACGTAAGTAAATAAGTAAGCCTCCAGTACTGAAAATATCCACCAAGAGATTTATTGTTCGTGCATTTAAGTGCAACAAAACGCCATAGCTTCGAGCGTATGCCGATATTGGAGTAGCAAGGATGTTTAGATTGAAGTACTGTTTGGTCAAAACGATGGGACTTGTAAAATAAATAGAAGCCACAGGGCCACTTTAGGAAATAAGAGATGATTGGTTTCAAGAATATGAGTTACCGTAAACACACGGGAATCAGAAATCAGATAACGAAAATTACGACATTATGTTTCAACACCGTGAGGTACAGCTTGACAAGAAGCTTAGCCCAATAAGAACCTTACCATGGGAGTCCCTCCTCAAAGAAAGGTGGTTGAAATAAATCTATTGGGAACTCTGAAATTGAAAAAACGAAACAGATACTCAGATAACTAAAAGCAGAAAATATTGATCTTTCATTGCTATTAATTTTACTAAACTGAAATTAAGCATGCTAAAAATAAAGAAATAAAAGAATTACCTTTAAAATACTAGTAGTCTGTACGCTCTCTCAATTACAAAGCGGAAGTTTACAAAGCGGAATTACAAAGCAGAAGTTTCTGGCGACTTTACTAAACAATATAAAGAGAGAGGAGCATCAAGCATGTCATGCCATTTTATGTCTTAACAGTTTCCCCTATACTAACGCGAAAAAGTAAGAGCAAAACGTGGAGCATGGAGTCGGATGGTGTGAGCTTGACATGGTGGGGATAAAATGAGCAGCAATTTGAAACGCTATAAAGATCTCTTACCCAAATGATGCTTGCGGCTGCAGTAATCACAATCTGTGAGCCCCTTTCTGACGATCCATCTGTAATCAAGAGTAGCAAGTAATTATACAAAAATTAAGACAGGAAAAACAACAGAAACGGCTAACGAGAACCTAGTGATAGTAAAACACAGCACAGAAGACGACGCTCAGTGAATTCAGGCTCCGAAACAAGGACATTGGAATGCTGTAATATTTCAAAGCAACCAAAGAATCAGGTAGGGGCGGTGAGCGAAATAAATTGAGTTATTGACAAATTGTGGCACTATGCAGGATGCTTGAAGTTTGGATAAACTCAGTACCTCCCCTAGCTGTTTCTATTCTTTAAGATTAATAACACGTGCGATGAAGACATGCAAGTAACCATTAGAACGCCTTTCAGTTTAAATGCTTCATGTAGAGTCACTTTTGGGTTGTCACCACATGAGCGTCAATGGTCGTTGTAGGCAGTCGACAAAGAATGACTAACGTAATAACTACTCGAGGGCATTCTGTCACTTGTTCATAGTTCAAACGACTGCATTACCCGTAGAAGTAAGTCGCAGACAGAATATTGTGCGGCCTTTTATTGCACGTTTTCTGTTACTTTACAAGCCCAGTGCGCAAAATGGGCACTTAGTGCGCGTTGTCAAAATTTTGTAATTTATTCCATTTTGCCTTGCTCGCGGTGGAAGGCTGCTATTTCCACGAATCAGCTGGACCGGTTTTTGTTTTACGGTAAAAAATTGTACAAGGAACACAGCGTAACATTGTCAGGTGGCCTGTGACTACGAACGAGATTTTAATAAAGACGCGAGTCTGAAAGTCAAGGTTGAGGTGTCACGCATGAGCCTGTCTGCTCTAACGACAACGGCAGTGGTGGAGAAGCGGCATAGGCAAATAATTGTTTTTCTACACACACAGACGAAAGCTTTGCGAGATAAGGTACGTTTAGCTCTTTGAATTGTGTTCTGGCTCACACATGAGTTGACCATGAATGCCCTTTATATCGAAGAACGTTTAATTTAGTGTATGCGCCATCGAAACATCCTAAGAGCCAGATATCCTGCAGAGAAGATAATTTGGCTTGATACTAGGCCGGTAGCCTGTAAAGTGAGCAAGCCATTGCTTCTGTCGAGCCTCAGCAAAAAGCTTGTCGGAGACGTCACTTACGCTGCGGATCACAGCGGGCTTATGGAGCAAGAAATGAACCAGTCGTACTGGAGCCAAGAAAGCAGGAGATTCGCTCATAACGTCAGCGTGCGTATGGCCCACCACGTAGTTTTGGCATGTTTGTCGTCGTCTGCTCACCGCACAGGGCGTGTGACAGCATTTTCAACCGCCAAAAATGCTGCTGCATCTCTATATAGTATAGTTGGTGGAACAGCGCGAAAAGACGAAATACACGAAAAGAGACGCACAACAGACGTGGTCACGTGGTCAAAGCTCAGTGCCATAGTGCGCCAAGCAGCTGCTTCCATCATGATAGTCCTGAGTTGAACTCAGGAGCTCTGAAAATGCACGAGCTCTGTCCGAGTTCGCCTGTTGAATAGAACACCTAATGCCAGAGACGTCGAACGAAAATGTTACAGAGTACATGTGATGGTCGGTATATACACAGTAGGCTTGCCGCCTTCAGCGAAGCGATGCTCCCAGCCTCCTCGTGTGTTCTGCACGTTCCAAGCTTTGGCTGGCTGGAGTCACTCATTGCAAAAAGTGCAAGTTTTCAGGCATTCCGTTTGCGCTTTTCATTTCTTGAAGCATTCGGGCGTTGAAATCTAGAAACCTCTAGATTACCTAATTAAGCATATTCCTAATATTTTACGCTATTATGTAACTTATTCAACACTATGGAAAGGCTGGTGCAAAAATGCAGGTAATTTGCACTATTTGCCTTTAACACTGGACAGCAGATGATGACTAAAAGAGGTGACATACCCTCGACAAAATGGTCTTTACAAGCTGTTTTAAACGTGTACGGATCTCTCTGAGCCAGCACAGAGCAGACGTGTTTTTCTTTGGTTCCTTGCCAGGGTGCCTAACGCGAGCATGCATAAGAGACGTTCATATTTCTACCCTCGCTGCGGGCACGTACTGCAACCGCCCCCTCCCTATATCGCGGCCTCCCGAGGCGTCGGCTACAGCCACTGCCATCAACCGCCGGCCAACTGTACCGACAAGCTACCCAGAGGCCTTTCTCAAGTAGTGCACCTACCCTAAGCAGCCATGGAGGTACAGGGCGAATACCTCGAACCAACAACTTACAAAGAATGTGAGTGGACCCTGGTACTGTGCGCATACAAGGGTGGAAAAACAAGCGCTAAAACGCTGTCTGCACCCGTGCAAGCAGCCTCGGCTTCGGTTAAGTATTCGGCGTCTGCCGCCGATACTCTGACTGATGTTGGTTAAGTGACGCTTAAACTGGCCTAGCGCTATCAACAACAGCAGCTCCGCGTGACGCACGCAGTCGAATTATAGCACTAGCAACTGGCCTCCCTGCCTCAAAGAACTATACCGAGGTCTTCAGGCCCAGAGGAGGCTTGGCTTTTCATTATAAGTTAATGGCGCCAAAACAACATGCACACACACAAGAAAAAAGAACGGGACAGAGCGCCACTCACAACGGATTTATTGTGCAGGAAAAAGTACATATATATCACTGCTGGCACATGCGCAAGGAACCCAATCCGCATCATGTCATATAAGATAAGCTATGTTCAAAAAACGCTTTCTCTGCATTGTACAGATTGATTGACGTGTCAATGACACACAAATTACCTTTCTTTCCGATATAAAATGCTTCAATTAGCTCTCTGGCCATCGTATTGCCACTCCTCGCATGTGTTAATGAGCGAATCCGGGATCATGAACGTAACGTAGAGCAAAATAAAGATGGCCGTAATATTTCGAAACATATCAGATTTTGCCCTTCAGGCACCTGTGAACAATGTTTTTCTGATGTGCGGATTCTTGCAAGGAGTTGCAATACGATCGCCAGAGAGCTAATTGAAGCATTTTATATCGGAAAGAAAGATAATTTGTGTATCAGTGATACGTCAATCAATCTATACAAGGCAGAGAAAGCGTTTTTTTGAGTATAGCTTATCTTATATGACATGATGTTGAATGGGTTCCTTGCGCATGTGCCGGCAGTGATACATATATGTACTTGTTCCTGCACAATAAATCCGTTGTGACTGGCGCTCTGTCCCGTTCTTCTTTTCTTGTGTGTGTGCGTGTTGTTTTGGCGCCTTTAGCTTATAATGAATAGACACCAACTAGCCCAACAAGAAGTTCTCTTAGGCTTGGCTTTGACTGGCGGTGCCATGGCGCAGCTACTCCTGCAATCCCTGCAAGCCATCGCCGCAGGCCACAATTTTAGGGACGTTCACATGAGGATCCATCTTACCAACAAAACATTTACGGTCCTCACACCGCATTTGTATATCGTCCTTCGCCTCGTGCAAGTAAATGAAGTGGTTCTCCTAAGGAGCAGCTACAGTGTTACCTGAATTTATTGCGCCTCCTCCCGCTTGAGAGCGCTGGGTCATATGACAGGCTTGCAGGGCGGAAACACTTCGGCAGATACTGCAGGACCTGCAGACCGGCCACTCGGATGCTGATATTATTGCACCCCGCAGAGTGGGTAAGAGCCTCTCTAAACCCATTACCTTTTCGCACGGACCGACCTCCTATACGGTACGCTACATGAGTGTAGTATACAGATGTATGCCACGCAAGGGGCCTCCAGATGCGTGCACGCACATTCGTCTACTGGGCCACAGATATAATGGGTGCCCCCATCCCAAGACGGGTCTCTTCCCATTGTTCAATAACTCGAAATGAAAGCGGTGATGGTCGAATATTTAGGGAGTTTTCCAAGATTGAGTAGATTTTCAATAAGGCAGCCATTACTCCCTTATTGCAAGTCATTGATCAACTCGCTCTAGCCCCACCATCTGGTTTACTACTATCCTGATTAGCTCAGATGGAACAGCGGCTACCCCGGAATGTACACGTGCCCTCATTCTCCCGTGTACATTCCCACTCCCTCGTAACTTAACGAGATTGGAGGAGGTTTCCCTTAGAAGGATAAGAGCTGGGGCGGCCCTTAGCCCGTCGGTAAAATGCCGATGGGAATCGCAAGCTGACATCGGACCAACCACATGCCCAAAGTGTTCCACACCAGCTGCAGAAGTGGATGTTCGCCTCCTGCTATGGACTTGTGTAGGGACAAGGGAATCAAGGACACAGATTCTGCGCGAAGTGGGGCTAACCACAACAAGGGAAGAGGACTTTTCTAAATGGCTCACCGACAACGCTAAGAGCGGGAGCCTGCTCCGGTTCCTCACGGAAAATCATTTGCATGAGTTTATATAATATGCCTTATGGCAAGTTTGCGTACAAAAAAAAAGACTACCCCGGAAAGACGGTGGTGCCGGGTTTGATCCCACGACCACGACTAATTTTTCTGTACAAAGTTTCTGAGATGCTAATTATCCCGTTAATACAAATTTACTCCTTCTTCAGTAATTTTAAATGATGTGTGTGCCTAATGAATGACGTAGATTGATGAGAAATCTTATAGGCCTGGCTTGGTGACTCTTTCTAGAAGTTGAAGCCTGGGTTCACCCGTCTGTACTCCAACCTGCCTCTAGAATCGCAACTGCGATA
Organism: Amblyomma maculatum; assembly: GCF_055883805.1. Taxonomy (NCBI): domain Eukaryota; kingdom Metazoa; phylum Arthropoda; class Arachnida; order Ixodida; family Ixodidae; genus Amblyomma; species Amblyomma maculatum. The sequence continues at coordinate 81,975,230 of NC_139348.1, read as the reverse complement.
AAAGTGTACACTCGTCGAGTTGAATCAAGTCTCCAGAAAAATTCGGTAACAATTGGATGATCTCCATGCGGTGCAACAAAACTAAGTTACTGGAGATGTTCGGTGACAGCTACAATATTTTACCTTAATGGTAACTGTAGGTCATATAGGTATGTAAATTATCTCCCTAGTCACATTTTTCTGACTTACATTGGGTTCGGAGTATCTTGATTAAAAAAACTTCTCAATATCTTGCCTTGTGAGTTGTTGGATACTTTTTCTAGCAGTTCTAGAAAAGAACTATTCTGTGAAAGGTAGGGAACCTGCAGCAAAACACAATATTTAACACAAAATATTAACTTCAATTTCACATCTTTGCTTTCACTATGCGTTTCTTGCACAGAACCGAGTCCCATTTTGGCGAACGTGTTATACGTTATGCTGACTGCTCAGGCACTTATAAAAGGATAATGTTTCTACTACGGTAATGAATCCTTTTTGCTTTTATTGCTTTATGGATATCAATGTTGGCTGCCATGGCGCCTTTATTGATCGTAGTACGAAATGGCAAATGCAACATTCTTAAGTTATTTGTTGAGGTTTAGCACACGAACAAACCTACAATGTTTAATCAGTAAATTCCGCCAGTCGCGCTTATATGCATCCGTCATACGGCGAAATTCTGTTACAGGTGCAACATTTGCAAGTCTAAGCATTACATTCCCGATCTGCTGTGATCTACGCAGTCAAAGGCTTTCGCATAATCAATAGAGCAGAAGTAGATGGGTTTCTGGAACTCTCTTGCTTTTTCCATGATCCAGCGAAGGTTGGCAACTTGGTCTCTAGTTCCTCTGCCCTTGCGAAACCCAGCTTGCACGTCCGGAAGCTCCCGATCCACATACTGCTGCAGCCTACCTTGAAGGATTTTCAACATCACCTTGCTAGCATGCGAAATAAGCGCGATCGTGCGGTAGTTGGAACAATCTTTGGCACTGCCTTTCTTTGGAATGGGGATGTAAACTGACCTCCTCCAATCCTGTGGCCACTGCAGGGTTGTCCAAATCTTCTGACATAATGTATGCAGAATGTTACAGCGTCATGATTGAGGTTTTGAAGCAACTCAGCTGGAATGCCATCAATTCCGCTAGCTTTGTTCTTAGCAAGGCTGGCTAATGCCCATTCAACTTCACTCTTCAGGATGCCCGGCTCGAGATCAGTGATCACAACCGTCTTATGTTGGGTTTGCACATTCGGGTCCTTCTTGTACAGTTATTCTGTGTATTCCTGCCACCTCTTCTTTATCTCTGCGGCTTCAGTGAGGTCCTTGCCTTGTTTGTCCTTTATCACGCCCAGCTTAGCACAGAAGCTTCCTTTGATATCTTTGATTGTCTTATACAGAGCTCTTGTGTTCCTTAATTGGCTGTTGTCCTCAACTGCTTGGCACTGTATGTTCAGGAAGGCATTCTTATCTCTCCTTGCTATTTTCTGAAAATGCGCATTGAGAACCTTGTATCTTTCTCTTTCCCCCATAACTTTTACCATCCTCCTTTCCTCAGCTATTTGCAAAGCCTCTTCAGATAACAAGATTGCTTTCTTGCACTTCTTTTGCTTTGGAACTAACTTAGTAGCAACTTGTATTATATCGCGAACATCAGTCCACATCTCTTCGGGCTCTTTGTCTTCTAGATCTAATTCTTGAAATCGATTTCTCACTTCCACAGCATATTCTAATGGAACTTGATCCAGATTATACCTGAAAGGCCTTCTAGTTTGCGTTTTCCTCAAACGAAGCTTAATCTTGGCAACAAGAAGCTGATGATCGGTGCCACAATCGGCCCCGGGCCTTGTTTTTACGGCTTGTATAGCGCTTCTCGACCTCTGCCGGCAAAGAATATAATCGATCTGATTCCTGTACAGACCGTCCGGTGAAGTCCATGTGTACAGGCGCCTCTTGTGCTGTTGAAAATGAGTATTCGCTATGGTCAGGTTAATTTCTTGACAAAACTCTACTAGCCTCTGCCCAGCTTCATTTGGCTCACCAAGGCCGAACTTTGCTGTAATTCCGGATATTTCTTCACTCCCTACCTTAGCATTCCAGTCTCCTATGAGAAAAACGACGTCTGATGATGGGGTGCGGTCTAAAAGGCATTGTAGGTCCGCATAAAATCTCTCCACGTCAGCTTCTTCAGCAGTAGTCGTCGGTGCATAGACTTGGATAACTGTTATGTTGAAAGGGTGACCTTGGATCCGAAGTGAAATCATTCGGTCGTTTTTGGGGTTGTACCCTAGCACTGCTTTGCCCATTCTTCTGTTTACTCTGAGAGCGACCCCATTCCTTCTCTTGGATTCATGCCCACAATAAAAGACATAATGGTCGCCGGAGTTAAATTCTCCCATTCCGGTCCACTTGAGCTCGCTGATACCCAAGATATCAATGTTCAATCTGTCCATTTCTCGCTTGACGATGTCCAGTTTACCTTGCGTCATAGATCTTACATTCCATGTTGCTATGTGATACATCTCCTTGCAACATCGGACTTTCCGGTCGCTTCCCGACACATCCACAACTGAGCGTCCTTTTGGCTTTAGCCCAGCCGCTTCATTCGTCCTAGAGCTACTAGGAATCGCGCTTTGTTCATCCCCAGTAACATGTGGGACGCCTTCTAACCTAGGGGGCTCATCTTCCGGCGCCATATCATTAACGGTATTGTGACTGGCCATAGGGTTTTCTTGGCAGGAAATACTGGAGTGGGTTGCCATTACCTTCTCCAGTGAATCACATTTTGTCAGAACTCTCTGCCGTGACCTGTCTATCTTGGGTGGCCCTACACAGCAGAGCTCACGACTTCATCGAGTTTCGCAAGCCCCTCCGCCACGACAAGGCAGTGATCCATGAAGGGGACTCTACATGTACATCACCGCTTAGTGTCACCGCTTTAAACAAGCCATACAAACGTGCTTGCATGCCTAGAGGCAACGCGAATGCAATGATCTTGGCAGGCTGAGTCTGATATCAAACATATGAAAGGACAGAGTCGAGTCGGCAGCTCCTACCAAACGCAACGTCAGGCAACCATGTCAGTTGCTAGCGTCATCACCGTGATTTTTCCCTCACTACACCGAAGCTGCAGTTTCGGTTTAATGTGGCGTTTAACTCTATCGCGTTAAAAATGATGGACCCCTTTGGAGACGCCTATGCTCTTCTTGTGCAGGATGCAAAGCAAATGGCTCACGTTAAGCTCCTTCTAAGACTACGCATTCTGCACCTGACATTATTAGCCATGTAGGCCTTTTCACCATGATAGGTTTTGTACTAAATGCCCTTCCTGTTAAAATCCCCAGGCTATTGACAGGATGTATAAATAAATAAATAAATAAATAAATATTCGAAGAACACTGAAGAAATTTCTAACCGCTTATTTGGAATGTTGCTCCCGAACCAACTATAGAGCTCCTGCGACGTATGGGCTACCGAAGAGCCACAAGTTTGAGATCCCGTTGAGTTTGATAGCTGATTTCACACGTGTTAATCTTCAAAATTTGCCCACGTTTCTAACCCAAATTATTATGTCACTGGTTTAAAAGAGTCCATGAAAACAAATTACGGTCCTATTTTTGTGTGCTGTGGCTATTTACATGTGTGCCAATAAACCTTGCCGTTGATGACTGCATGTCCAGTCTTTAAACTAGTCACTTGTGTCTGGAAATATCACTCCATGTGAAGGATTTGGCCCTTCTTGTTTCCACTCTTCAAACTCTGCACATTTCAACACGTTCGTTTCAATTAGGTCCTTGAAGTAGAATTAGGAGCATCTATTTCTGTCACGGGGCTGATTTCGAATGGAAAGCCCGTTCACTGAATCGTTGACATATGAGGCCAAAGTTGTTCTAAGATGTGTAGACAATTTCCTTTGAATCGCGATATCAGATGCATTGTGGACTTTACTCTGCACCTTAACAGCTTGGGAATGAGCACTACTGCCTTTCTATAAAGTTGATGGCCGTAGTTTATTTCTGGATGCACTTATCTGCCTGCAATTATCAGCACTAACCTTCAACAATGAAAAAAAAAACTGAACTGAAACCTATCACCGTTCCTGTATCTTTGCTTCCATTATCCTGATTTCCCAAAAGCTGTCCCTGGTTGTTCGCTGCTCGGCGGAAAGAATTTGTACTGGACAGAAAGGCTGCTGGCTTGTACGTACGCCTCGAGGGTTCTGCTTTTTGTTACACTGGACATTTTGTTGAGTGTATGGAATTTCAACTCGTCCTTTATGCGCTGCATCTGACCCGGGGTAAGCATATTCGCCAATATTTTTGTTATATGGCAGCCACAGCTGCCACTGGGCACAAGCAGGTGTGATCACAGGCTGATTAATCAAACGACAGAAAATGCGCTGAGCCCTACATTGAGGATCTACACCCAATAAACGAATGTTGTCTGGAATTGATGATGCGCCGTAAAAAAATCGCGGTTTCTCAGTTTTGTCTTTAGTCTGAATAAGGCTTTCGCATCGAAGCAAAGCGTGATTTTTTTATTTTTTCGCTTTCGCCGGCACCGATACTGTAGGTCCGCGTCTTCAGTACTGGTATATGAAATAAGGTTGCCAGGCGATATGAAATGATTGAAAGAGAAATGTTCAGAGCTATCCCAAGTCAGCAAACAGAAATGAATATAGCAACTTTACATATGCATTACGAGAAAAAAAGGAATTGTAGCCCAGAGCCAGCTTATGCGAGTTGTTTTCTGCATTGTTGTCAGAAAGCAATTCTCGGGGAACACATAGCTTTCGATATCGTAAGCGCAATAACTTGATCTTCCCTCTATTCGCACCAAAGCAAACTAGCTTGCGCGTCAGAGAAACGTACACTCTTTTTACCCCTCAGCCTAAAATGCCACAGACCGACCGGCTGGCCAGTTCAACACTTTGAAACAAAGATTTGTAGTCACATTGCCGAAATTAAAAAGCAGTTTCAGACATTGCCTTATTTTTGAAACCATATGCCATGGTATATCAGGGTTTAGATGATATCTCATTAAGCTTGATATGAGAATATTACATGGACTCAAAATATGCAGTGCGAGTGCAAGGGAGTGCGCTCTATTGCCGTTGAACTGTATTATCCACAAGTAAATATAAAGAAACACGATCATTTCTAGAGCGAACTACTAGTGCCTGCAGGACTACTTAGGTCAGGAATACTACTCTGAGGCGATGTCAAACCTGCAGCCAGAGAGTCTCAGTAGAATATAGGTGTTAAATGCGGTGGCAATGGCTGAATGCCCTCAAGTAGCAGTATGCGAAGTTAATCTGTTCACGCCAAAGTTCCTCTATTTTACCACGATATATTGGCTATATTCAACTACGGCGAATATGTGTTGACATGATGGTACTAATTATAATCAGCTTCACAATCAAATGCAAGATCAACTGCCTCTTCCATATATAAATGTTAACCTTCTCCTGTTCCTGATAAATTCAATCAATCCCCATAAACTTGACAGTTTTATCCTCAAACTTGCATTTCAGTCGCCCGCTAATACACTTATCTTCATTTGGAACTCAATTAGGTACCCTTAACGACAAATAGTTATTTTGCACTCTCATCGCATGCACTTCATTTGACTATTTCGTCTTCATTTCCGCGAAATTAAAGCTTTCGCATTCATCAACTGAGAATTTCGAAGCTTACTAAAAGTTAACATTACACCAAACATTTTTCGCTCCATAGCTCTCCCCACTGTCCGCAATGCTTCGAAATCCCTTTAGTTAACCCCTTTTCCACCGCACAGGTGAGTACAATTACTATGTTCCTGTTATACACTATCCTTTTGAAGGTGTCGGAAAGCTGTCATCCCTGATCGAGGTATTTGCCGAATTCGGCCCATTTGATTGAGACTGTTTGTTATTCCTTTTTGTGGTGCGAATCTGAGGTCCTTATCTGTCCAAGGAAAAGGGGCGCTCCTAAGCCACTTCCGGCATCTAGCAAAAAAATAGCCCATTCCTTCCTGGATGGTTACATTAATTTTGTGTGTATTATTCGAGGCCTTCTGTTGTTCGTTTCTTGTCTAGGATATTTTCAATCTATTCAGGTCATCAACAGGGATACCCACATTATAGTGTCATCATCGAATTCCACATTACCGAAGCATGAAATGCTGACTTGAGTCCTTGACTCACTCTTACCCTTTTTTATGAAAATTTATTACTTTATGCGATTATCCAGTCAGAAAAACTACAGAAAGTTTTCTGATGTTACTACAGAATTTCTGTGCGGCTTTTTGAGGGAAACCTGTTATGACAACAGAAAATTCTGTAGTAACATCAGAAATTTCTGTAGTTACAACAAAAAAGTGCAACAGAACTTCAGACAACAAAAATATACTACAGAAAAACTACACAACTACAGGATATTTGGTCGTATGTTTGCCACAGTTCTGTAGTTTTTTTGACTGGGTATGCTGTAAATAAACCGCTTATACGTATATATATATATGTGTGTGTGTGTGTGTGTGTGTGTGTGTGTGTGTGTGTGTGTGTGTGTGTGTGTGTGTGTGTGTGTGTGTGTGTGTGTGTGTGTGTGTGTGTGTGTGTGTGTGTGTGTGTGTGTGTGTGTGTGTGTGTGTGTGTGTGTGTGTGTGTGTGTGTGTGTCAGGCCTCCCTGCTATGCTAGATGTACCCAGTCTGAAACAACATGGTGCTCCTAGCCAAATGAAACAAACTAAGAACTGGTAGGAGTCGCCTATTCATGACCCTCCAATGAGCAGTCAGGGTTTATGGTCGACAATATTGACTTATTTAATCTTCTGGCAATCAAAGGAACTCTCAAGAGTCTTCGCCAGCACCCCAATTCAAATGCGTCAATTCTTAGACGGTCAGCCTTTTTCACAGTCCAACTCTCGCATTCATACATCACAACTGGAAAGACCATAGCACGAGTTATACGGATCTTGGTTGGCAGACTAATGTCTCTGCTCTTTACTAGGTGATCAAAGCTAACCATTGCTCTCTTTCCCAGAAGCAGGCGTCTCCTAATTTCATGGCTGCAGTCTCCTTTCGAGGTAATCTTGGAGCCCAAGAAGAGAAAATCTGTCACAGCTTCCACTTCTTGTCCCTTGATGCTCCAGGACTTGATAGGGCAAGACGCCATGATCTTTGTCTTTTTAATGTTCAGTTTAAGCCCAAACTTCTCATTCTCTTCTTGTACGCGCATCAGAAGTCTCTTGAGTTCCGCTTCACTTTCTGCCATTAAAGCGGTATCATCCGCATATCTAAGGTTGTTGATACGTTTTCCAGCAATCTTCACTCCAGCTGAAGACTCGTCCAGACCGGCCTTCCTCATGATGCACTCTGCATATAGATTAAATAGGCAGGGCGACAGTATGCAGCCTTGCCTCACTCCTTTCTCAATCGGAAACCAATCAGTAAGACCACGCACAGTTCTGACTGTGGCCTCTTGCCCTTCATACAGGTTCCTGAGGAGACAGATGAGGTGAATTGGAACTCCCATCTCTTGGAGAGCTTGCCGCAATCTACTGTGATCTACGCAGTCAAACGCTTTCGCACAATAAATAAAGCAGAAGTAGATGGGTTTCTGGAACTCTCTTGCTTTTTCCATGATCCAGCGAAGGTTGGCAGCTTGATCTCTAGTTCCTCTGCCCTTGCGAAACCCAGCTTGCACGTCCGGAAGCTCCCGATCCACATACTGCTGCAGCTTACCTTGGAATATTTTCAACATCACCTTGCTAGCATGCGAAATAAGCGCGATCGTGCGGTAGTTGAAACAATCATTGGCCCTGCCTTTCTTTAGAATGGGGATGTAAACTGACCTCCTCCAATCCTGTGGCCACTGCAGGGTTGTCCAAATCTTCTGACATAATGTATGCAGAATGTTAACAGCGTCATGGTTGAGGTTTTGAAGCAACTCAGCTTGAATGCCATCAATTCCGCTAGCTTTGTTCTTAGCAGGGCTGGCTAAGGCCCATTCATTTTCACTCTTCAGGATGCCCGGCTCGAGATCAGTGATCACAACCGTCTTATGTTGGGTTTGCACATTCGGGTCCTTCTTTTACAGTTCTTCTGTGTATTCCTGCCACCTCTTTATCTCTGCGGCTTCAGTGAGGTCCTTGCTTCGCTTGTCCTTTATCACGCCCAGCTTAGCACAGGAGCTTCCTTTGATATCTTTGATTGTCTTATACAGAGCTCTAGTGTTCCTTAATTGGCTGTTGTCCTCAACTGCTTGGCACTGTACGTTCAGGAAGGCATTCTTATCTCTCCTTGCTATTTTCTGAAAATCCGCATTGAGAACCTTGTATCTTTCTCTTTCCCTCATAACTTTTGCCATCCTCCTTTCCTCAGCTATTTTCAGAGCCTCTTCAGATAACCAGTTTGCTGTCTTGCATTTCTTTTGCTTTGGAACTACCTTAGTAGCAACTTCTTGTATTATATCACGAACATCAGTCCACATCTCTTCGGGCCCTTTGTCTTCTAGATCTAATTCTTGAAATCGATTCCTCACTTCCACGGCATATTCTAATGGAACTTGATCCAGATTATACCTGAAAGGCCTTCTAGTTTTCTGCGTTTTCCTCAATCGAAGCTTAATCTTGGCAACAAGAAGCTGATGATCGGTACCACAATTTGGCCCCAGGCCTTGTTTTTACTGCTTGTATAGCGCTTCTCCATCTCTGCCGGCAAATAATATAATCGTTCTGATTCCTGTACAGATCGTCCGGTGAAGTCCATGTGTACAGGCGCCTCTTGTGCTGTTGAAAATGAGTATTCGCTATGGTCATGTTGTTCTCTTGACAAAACTCTACTAGCCTCTGCCCAGCTTCATTTGGCTCACCAAGACCGAACTTGCCTGTAATTCCGGATATTTCTTCACTCCCTACCTTAGCATTCCAGTCTCCTATGAGAAAAACGACGTCTGATGATGGGGCGCGGTCTAAAAGGCATTGTAGGTCCGCATAAAATCTCTCAACATCAGCTTCTTCAGCAGTAGTGGTCGGTGCATAGACATGGATAACTGTTATGTTGAAAGGGTGACCTTGGATCCGAAGTGAAATCATTCGGTCGTTTTTGGGGTTGTACCCTAGCACTGCTTTGCCCATTGTTCTGTTTACTATGAGAGCGACCCCATTCCTTCGCTTGGATTTGTGCCCACAAAAGACATAATGGTCGCCGGAGTTAACTTCTCCCATTCCGGTCCACTTGAGCTCGCTGATACCCAAGATATCAATGTTCAATCTTTCCATTTCTCGCTTGACGATATCCAGTTTACCTTGCGTCATAGATCTTACATTCCATGTTGCTATGTGATACATCTCCTTGCAACATCGGACTTTCCGGTCGCTTCCCGACACATCCACAACTGAGCGTCCTTTTGGCTTTAGCCCAGCCGCTTCATTCGTCCTGGAGCTACTAGGAATCGCCCTTTGTTCATCCCCAGTAACATGTGGGACGCCTTCCAGCCTGGGGGGCTCATCTTCCGGCGCCATATCATTATTGGTATTGTGACTGGCCGTAGGGTTTTCTTGGCAGGAAATACTGGAGTGGATTGCCATTACCTTCTCCAGTGAATCAGATTTTGTCAGAACTCTCTGCCGTGACCTGTCTATCTTGGGTGGCCCTACATAGCAGAGCTCACGACTTCATCGAGTTTCGCAAGCCCCTCCGCCACGACAAGGCAGTGATCCATGAAGGGGGATGAGTGTACTACGAAGGTTAAATTATCTTCGGTATCCATCGAACGTGCTCACAGGGTTGGTACACGAAATGTGGCATATCGTCGTGAGCAAAAATTGTATACAGCACTCTGTCGATGGCAAATCTCAGGAAAACTGCATTGCAATGCCGTTTAGCAACAGCTATCACGAATTGAAAAAATATTGGCGATTCTCATTTTATCAGCATGCATGTGTAGCGGTACCTATAGTTGTCACTGTCGCTAGATAGAATTTCGATGCAGTTTTCCCGATCTCAGTCACAGGCTGAGGGTCGTATACCACTTTTGCTCACGACAGTACGTTTTAGGTCTTTTAATGCACGCCAGGCTCTGCTTTCAGGAGCATACAGGCTGAAGAGATTGAGCATTGAAATATCCGAGGGCCTTTATCGCACTGTTCTTGAGCATTGAAATATCCGAGGGCCTTTCTCGCACTGTTCGATATAAACGAAAGAAACTATGGCTTTATGCGATGCAAAATGAGGAAGACGGAGTGAAACCAGTCCTGAAGTACGATACGCTTCACGTGGGCAGCTGGCGCGTTGCGGCCGACCGTAACCATCAGCGTCTCATAATTTTAGCGCGGTATGCCGAGCTGCCCTTGCGCATTACAAGAAACTTCCAATGGAGTTTGAGAGGCGTTCTTTTTATCTACAGTTTATTTAATGTAGCTAGCGAAAAGGGAATGAGCAAACATGGTGATATGAGGTACTCACCTGTGAATAAAGGCCTTCAAGCACTGTCATGTTAAATAAACTGTCTGAATACCCAATCCTGGTTTTTATCCCAGTCAACTGGAAAACAGTACATAGGTTAGTATCAACTACTCTTCCGACTGCACGACAGTAAAGGTCCATTGTATTTTATGACGACATTTGCCTTCGGACCTAACACAACCTGCATGGCCAAGCGCGAGCGTGCCTGATTTTTTGACGGATGCTTGAATGCTTCGCTTGCTGAACTGGCTAACCACCCAGTCGAAAAAAACTACAGAAAATTTTCTGATGTTACGACAGAATTTCTGTGCGGTTTTTGACGGGAAACCTGTTGTGACAACAGAACATTCTGTCGTAACATCAGAAATTTCTGTAGTTACAACAGAAAAGTGCTACAGAACTACAGACAACAGAAATATACTACAGAAAAACTACAGAACTACAGAAAAGTACTACAGAACTACAGAAAAGTCTGATGGTTATGACAGAACTACAGGACTGTTGTCGTGTTTTTGACACAGTTCTGTAGTTTTTTTCGACTGGGCACCATATCCTGTAGCCTACATCTGTGCATATGGAAACGTATTTTGTTTTTTTCATTTCAAGTTTTTGATTGAAACTACAGGCCACTGTGTGAGCTGAAATTATTCGGTTACAAATTTTGCTTTCTCTTTTAGTTCGCTTGTTTAACGTAGTCGACAGCCTGTTATACCATTGTTTTGTTTTTGAACTTGTATATGTTCTTTATTTGTGAGTTTTTTGCGCGAATCTGATAACACATTTTCAGTTTTTTTGTGCTTTAAGAATAGCCTAATACTGTATTTTTGTAAAGCTGCTTAATTTCTTTTTCATCATCATTTTTTGAATATTATGAATGTAATGCCCACCACCTACTATGGTCTCAAGTAGAGACTGGCAGTATTCCAAATAAATAAATAGCTTCAAGAAAAATTTGCTTCACATCGACCTGTAGAAAATTGGCACGTATTGCAAACTTTAAAAAGCCACTCTTTCTAAGTCACGAATGAAACTATGAACTGCGAATTTGATTGCCCTCCTGTGCCGTGTGCGTTCTCCTTTGACACTGTAGTGAAAAGACAGCTAGGGAATAACACTAATCATCACTAACGACATCGCTATAGTTTAAGCATTTCAGTGCCCTGTGCATGCGGAGTGGGCTCCCCGCACTAAGCAACTTCTAAGATAACCTGACAATTTGTCATCTCCACCGGAGCAACATAACCTCTGGTTGTGTTGACGCTGTCTCCAGAAGGCGGTGTAGTGCCTACAATGAAATTCCTCCGCGGCTTCACGTGTGCTCTAATTCCAACCGTGAGCACCAACCTTCAAGGCGATCTGACTTGCCGTGAGTAGCTGGCGACGAGGGGAATTCACGTGGGTGCTACTTTGAAACCTGCGATCAAATTCTCATAGACCTCGCAGACTGCTTTCGTGAGCTGCCATTTCTTCCCATCTCCCGCTACGCTGGCGATACAACGGCCTTTTCCTTCCGGCGCCACGCAAGCTGCAACTTCGAAGTAACGATTATCACACTAACTGGCAACCTGATAAAAGAGTTTGATGACATGGGCCCCACACCCAAGAGTATTGGTATATACAGGTGCCACTAACCTGCATTTTTATAGTTAGGTCTGTTGCGCCGAAGAGTAGAGGTGCCCAATAAAATACAATAAACTAAAGCCAATGCCGATGTAAACGCACATTCAGTGATTATTATTTTAGCATCAAGAATTTCATAACTATTATCAAAAATACTGCGTCCTATTCTTTATGTTTATGTGGGAAACGACCTTTCTATACGATACACTATTTGGACTCTGAGAGCCTAAGTTTACATAAGGCCTGTCGCTCATTACTAGATTTTATTGGTAAATATTCTCTTATATACATACAATTTTCTTGTAACAATTTCTGCTCAAAACGACCACTGGGAAAAGAGGTGATGTTCCTGTTCCAAATGTATTATGCGAGCAAATATGTAGCCCTTGAGAATTCAGTGCAGTATGCAACACTGAATACCGAGGGCAGGGTTTGCCAAAATCATCGTAATGGGCTTAAGACAGTTACAGCCCGGTTATATAAGTAACTATAATTATATAGACAAGATGAAAGAGAGGAGTGTTACATTTTTTAAAGCAACTGAAAGCCTACTCACAAACGATCAAACTGTACGCGTTACAGTCCATGAATTTTACACTACCAGAACTGCAAGAACCAAAATATATTCAGCGTTTTATAAATAAATGATTCCTAGCCATCTCTTGCCTTCTTGCGTAATCGTCGCTGTCAGTGACTACCAAGGGATAATATAAATTTTATTTCTACATACTGCTTGCTGCGGAAAATATTGAGCAGATTCATTCTATAAGAACCAAAATAGGTCGATTGAATTTCTTCGTAGAAAATTTTTAATAACCTTAAACATGAAAAAAAAATTTAAAGAAATAATTATTTTGATAGTCAGACACTCAGTATTGAAAACAAGAACTGTATTTTCTCACCTTCTTTAGTAAGGACTCTTTCGTGCTGTTCTGAATTGTGGCCATATTACGAATTGATTCCACGAGCGTCGCATTAACCCTGTTAGCAATTTCTTCGACCTAAATCAAGAATCACTCAAGTCACCACGCCACATTTAAGACTAGAAACGTGAAAAGTACAAGCTGTAGTAATTCGACTTTAGTAAGAAAAACAGAAGCAGCATCATGAGGATACTTTTATGCGACCCTTATTGATATAGCAGTTACGGCTTTCTGTCAATAGTGACTCTGGTAGTTTTGTGCTCTCGGGGGCAAGCACGACCCTTCTAGATATTGGCTGCTGAATTCCTTTCAAACCTTTGCTGCAGTGGCCAATAATCCGGGAGGCGCTAGCAGTTTCATATATTCTGGAGAACGTCACTTTACATTCAATACTGTAAACATTAACAGACCGAAAATTACAATGTAACAGCCGCTCTTAGCTGCTGCTGTTATGCCACAAAGGATATCCGTATGTGTGATTTCCTGTCAATGAAGGCGTTTTACAAGAATTTAGTGACGCTGTCCGGCGGAATAGAAAAAATCCTTGTTGCTTGTCACAAAACCCGCACTACCCACGACAACCTGCTCAGGATCAGAGAAAAATACCTGTCGCAGTAAACGACGATGTGGAAATACAAATATGCTGGAAACCGTAGTGGTTGATTTCACGAAAACGTTCTAATCCGTAGAATAAAAAATATTTATTTGCGAATGTGAAATACATACTGTTGGAACATTAAGTAGAATACATTTCAGAACACTATTCGACAGCTTGATTCAGTTCAGTTCAGTTCAGTCATTCAGTCGTGTCCGACTCTTCGTGACCCTATGGACCATGTCACGCCACGCTTTCCGGTCTCTCACTATCTTCCTAACGTCACATAACTTCATCTGCAGTGCCTCGAGGATGCCATCTAACCATCGCGTTCGCTGCCTACCCCTTCTCCGGCGACCCTAAACCTTTCCCAACATCAAATCTTTCTCCAGCGACTAGCCATGATCAAAAGCATTACTTAAAAGCAGCAGCTGAAGGTTCCGTTTGGTTTTTAGAGGATTTAACTGTGATGATTGTCCGAAAACCCTGAAGAGTCGTGAAAACTTTGTTAGTATGCTTCGCCAGGACAGATTTAAAGTAATGGTACGACAGATTCAAACGGTCGGTAGATCTATAGGTAAAACATTCGCGGCTGCTAAGTCCAGATTATCGCTAATATTTCATTATATGAGGATATAGAAACTATCTGAGCAAATTGCAGTAAATAAGGGGTCAACTTGTGCCGTTACATGCGACTGGCACAGAAAGGCGAGTGAAATGTTCGACTTCTGGCCAGCCAAAAAACTTAGTAAATAAGAGAAGTTCCCTCAGCAAATAATAATGAATGGAGATGCCTTAGTGCGGGATCATGGTACCCTGTCAGTAGTTCAGCTAAATAATGAATGCCCAGTTATAAAGCATAGAGAGCGTAGAATTCAAAATTTCTTGTTCTCTAATAAACCATGCAAGCACCAAGAATATACTTTTCGAGTTGTGCTGCCTGGTCCAGTCGCTTGACCCAGCCATAGATTTAGCACAAAATCCTGGCTCGATGTATCAGTAGGGAGAAGTGAAATGTTTATTTCAGCGTATCATGTATTGAGAATATGCAGAAACCCGAGAGACACAGTATTCATCTTAGGTAGAGAAATTTTATACTGCATTGAAACTGGCAAATAAATGAACGATTATGAATCTCTTAAATGCAGCCTCATACCCGGAGGTGAAGGTATGATAACTTTATTTACGGGCCACACACCACATGTTGGCATGTTGCCTCATTTCTTCATGAAATTCCGGCGACGCCTCTTGATGATGCTATTGTGGTAATAGAAGACTCATTTGGTGTTTAAACTGTAGCGACAGCTTGCTTTCAAACGGAGCCTGTGTAAGGTTTTATATGAGTTGCACATACAGATTTCAAAAAAAATTTCTTCGTGCTACACGCAGAAAGAACAACCTCCTCCTATCGCACTCCAGTCGCCAGAATGTTGTATGTCACGCTGTCGTTCTCACAGTGTTATCAAGAAATTGTAGCGAAGATATAAATTGCTACTGATGAGATCCAAACTATCTCCCCATAATGTAGAGGAGAATACTATAATCAATCCTGGTTTGCAAGCATAGCTTGAGGCCAATTCACAAGCATATTTAGAAAGCGCGGAAAATAAGCGTGATTCCTTACAACCTATGGTATGATCACTGGGGAGAAATAGGTTCCTTCAATACGTCTCAGACAAGCCGAAACTAAATACAGCCTGGAAGGTTTAAGAGGTCGAACGACAGATAAAACTAAACCAAATATAGCATGCTTCTCAGATATCTTAAAATTTCCTTCTAACGCTGAACGATCATCTTAAGACGCTGCACACAGCCAACGGAGAGACTGGGACTACCGCTAGAGACAATACTTTTCTTAGCTATATAAATCAAGTGACCGTAATTTGTAAACAATCTTAACCCATCTCAAAGGGTACGCAAACGCTTGAGGGTACAGTTTTTTTTATGGATTACTCAAATCGGATATATGAGAAGAAAGCCAAAGCTCACTTTTTCAATATATGTATTAAATGACTATTTCTAAAACGCGATATATCGAAATTTCCCATGAAATAATTTTATTATGAAATACCTGTTGCCTTTTTTCATGATAGAGACTCGGGGTATCAAAACATCTTTCTTCTGACTGGCAATAAGACAAATGTCCCAATGAAATCCCTTCGAGTGTACACAGACCCTGTTCACTAATTATATCTTAATACCAAATATAATATTTACAATGTAGTCGACTGCTACACACTTCGTTAGTGCCAGAAATGCCTATGTACAGCCAATTTTTTTAAGTAACTTTGATCGTCTACAACCTCGTGGCGTTAAGTTTAACCTCTTTTCGCACATACACAAGACTACTTCCACTTCCTAATGGTGTTTCTTAATCCTCCGTATGCAAATAGATGAAATATCATTCTGTTCTCTGTGTTGTAACAGTTTAGGCACAAATGCTGTATCAGTAGCAGACGTATATAATTAAACAGTTTTATTCCTCTAAATGAGCATGGTTTCCTGAATGGTGGATCCTGTGCCTCTCAGCTTGTAAAACTATTTCATGAGCTTCAGGACATTGCTGAAAGGGACGCTGCGTACCAATGTTATTGGAAAGAATTGAACTGCATCTCAGAATTGCTAAACCTTAACTTAAAAATGCTTACCTTGGTCTTGGCGAATACGGTACACTACCCGAATGACATATTTCCCCCTCACAGAGGCTATGTACATAACACTGTTGTCGAGGCAGTAATATCATGCATCATAATTTAAAAGCCCTCCATCAACACATGATAGCCATAGTCAATTGGTGTCATGCCTGGTAACATGGCCTGAACGCCTATTATTGTTACGAGGTAGACACTATGTAGGCGTACAACATTCTCCCTAAAAATGAGGCGTTGTGTATAAATGCTGACATTACTGGTAACCTAATTTGAATTGAGAATTTCTTCATTTGCCTCGTTCGTAAGGAAATGCGCCTACTAAGGCTCAATAATTATATGGCTTTGAAGACGGTACTTTAAAATTGTCCTGTTCTTTCTTTTTTTCATGTTTTCTTCCACACCGTTACTCACATGTAGAGGCGAGTCAAAAAATAATGCGGGGTTCACCTGAAGCGATTCAATGATTGCGCTGTGTAAAATGACAAGGCGGAATTGTGGTCGGCAACTGTAAAACCCCGCAATTTATACTGAGACCAGGTGTTATAATTTCCTCAGACGCATTCTATATTTCCAATAGTAGTTTCAAAACTTCCATTAAGCGCCCACGTAGCTTATCAATAATAAGGGCACGCCAAACGCGATATATATCGTTTAGTACAGCTTATGCACTGGCTTTGCCGCGAGAGCGGCAACTGAAACGCAGAATAAATTACGATAAAAGTAAGAGACCTTCCTTATTCTCCCTCTCTGCATAAGTCTTACAAAGGAAGCCATTCTCACACGCTAAAGATGGGCTAAGAGATAAAACACACTTGTTGATAATGTCGATCGCACAGGGGGCTAAGGAAAGGCGCCTACTTTGTCACTTCGATTATAACGTTTTGAACATGCATTCTTTAAACGCTGATGTTAGTTCTGTTTTTACATCTTTTATTGCGCAAGCCTGTTCGCGGTTTCGGGTCGATTACTTTCAAAGTAATGAGCTTATAAGAAACAAAAATGTTTGCATTAGACAGAGCATTAAAAATCTTGTATGGGAAATTGACAGGTGCATGTGTCAAGAGCAACAAGCCGTCATTATTGTCGGACACCGTTCGAAGCAAAGTTTAGATTGAAAAAAGCAATACTAATGGTCTCAGCTAATCTATACATCTGCAATGCTGGTCTCAAAACTGTCACAAAGCGCTCACATATGATATAAAAAATATGAGCAAGCCAAACTTCATATATAGACTTAGTTTAGGAGCAGCGTTTATGTGTAAGGTGATAGGGGCGGTTTAAATATAGGTTACCTGGCTATATAGGTTAGCGCCTGCCTTTATTGATACGTGTATCTTTCTTTCCCTAGCTAAATTTGTTGTTGTAACTTCATTTTGAAAATACATAGCCAACTAGCCCGACGATAATTAAATAGACCAACTAAATCAATAAGACGTCGGAATAGTCGGGAGAGGTAATATCGTCGTCCAAAAGGGGTCACCTGGTGCTCAACTCCGGTAATATAGGCCCACCTTCCGGAGGCTGCAAATTTGAAATGATTGAAAGCGAACGAGCGGGAAAGGGCATATCTGAGAAAGCAATAAAGCGAGAAAGCAATATCTGAATTTTTCTTCTTTTAGCATTAGAATATTTACTGCCCAAGCAGTAAGGACGACCGGTGCATGGTGCTGAAATTCATGTTCAGTTTAGCGTACTCAAAATATTAGGCGAAGTCTCTGTAGCAGTTTCGAGCCAGAGACTGGAAATACTACATTCCCTTGGTTAACATGTTAATAAAGGTGTTGCGAGGTTGCAACGTCGTTTTAGGCTGTATCAGAAGAACATGCTGGCTGGTTACTTGTGCTAGCGCCACCAATCGAGGTCGTCGATTAAGATCCGCGGTTGTGCTCCCGCTTTGTTCTAATATGAGCGAGAAGGAGAACAAAACTAACCAAACAAAGAAAGGACGAACAGCTGAGTTTTAGAAAACACATGTTCAACACGCCATAATTGAAGAACGTGAGTTAGCACGTCCTGTTAGCGGCCTACAAATGACCGATGTTATCTATTATTAAGGAAATTTTCTCTATACTTTTTGTTTCGCTTGTGATAACGGCTTCTTGTAGAAGCGTCATGTAGAGCAGGGCACTTAGAAACGACTCTCTCATTTTCAAAAGGTGCAAGTTGTCGGGCTAGTTGGTTCTGTATTTTGAAGATGAAGTTAGGACAACAAACTTAACTAAGGCAAGGAAGATACACGTATGAATAAAGGCAGGCGCTAACCTATATCGCCAGCTATAGCTTCTTAAGTCACCCCTACCACCTTACACGTAAAATCTGCTCTTAAACTCTCTATATATTGAGTATGGTGTACTCATATTTTTAATATCATATGGGAGTGCTTTGAGACAGTTTTTAGACCAGCATTGCAGATATATAGATTAGCTGAGACCATTAATCTTGCTTCGATAAATTAAACTTTGCTTCACACAGCATCCACTATAATGACGGCTTGTGACTCTTGACACATGGCAGCCATTCAGCGAGCGTTGGGAGCTCCGCAATAAATTTTGCGTTCGCGTTTAGGTATGAGAAAGGCGATAAAACAAGAAAAAAGTAAGAAAGTTTGAAGAGCAGAAAAAAAAACACGCCTCTCCAAAGCAATACAATCGGAAAGCCAAAGTAAGCGCCTTTCCTTAGCGACCTGCAGGCTGATAAAATTTTCAACTAATAAGCTATTATCGCGTATACCTAGTTTCAGGTCTCAGGACCGCTCCCTTTAGAAGCGCTAAGTACAGAAAAGAGAGGAAGGATTCTTTCTTTTCAAAGTCCCATAACTTATCTTTAATTCGTCGCTCGCGTCGTGAAGCCCCCCCCCCCCCCCCCCCCCCCGCCCGCTACGTTGTAAGCATATAGATCGAGTTTGACGTGCCCATATTTTTTTCAGGCTATGGGAGCTCTATGCTATAGTTTTGAGATTATAATTGTAGATGTACTGCGTGCCTAAGAGCATTAACGAAGCTATTGCCATTCTTAAGCCTCCTCGCGCAGGTGTCAATGCTATTGCAAACCTTCGATGCGGTCTGCCGTTCCTGTCATAGAGCCCTAATGCACAACACAACGAGACGAGGAGGAAAGAGTTTTTGGTGATTCAAAAATGCTTTTCCGTGCTACCTGCCTTGGCTTATTGACACGGTTAAGAACAATGTGTTGCAATCGGGGTTTTTGTGCTGTGAGCTAATTGGGCTACATGAAGAAAAGCTGGTTGAGAAACATTGCCAGTTACAAGTATTGTAATGATGGTTCAGAAAGCGGTTGTGCATTTCTAGCACACTAGCATGTCAGGAAAGAAGTTTGGAGGATCTCGGGGCACTTTCTATTGCTTAGGACGGTAGTGTTGCATCGCAGCTGTTATTGCGTCTCGAGGAAGTGCTTCGCGTGTAATTTTCTGCCCCCCCCCCTTCCCCCCCCCCCCACATGCAAACTGCGAATTTGAGGTGACGGAGGAACAAAGCAAATTAAATGAAGAGTTCCAAATATGTCCAGTTCCGCGCATCATAGGCGAAATGATTGTTATTGGGTGTCCGAGCAGCCTGCGTTTGGCATTAGTGCTACGATATATACTCTTTGGTGTCTTCTTATACAGGCTTCGTTTGAAATGGTTACGTAGCTCTAACTCGTAAGGCACAAGAACCATCCTTTTGTAATGTTTGAGAATGAAACAGCCCTCAAACAAGCTTTCCCGCATGTTCGAATTAGCGTCGTCAAAGTGCATTAAAGTTGCTTGTAAAGCAAATTTTCATTGTTACAATGGTGTTAAGACATCTGGAAAGTGAGTTCACTTCCCTACTAACTACGGTTACATTTACTAAATCTAAGTTTACTAATAACTCGGGCTCATACTAGGAAATTTTGGTCTTACTAAGGTAAGTCATTTATTTTGATATTCTGTTAACAGATACCTTTCTTTGCTAGTTATATTGAACATGAACGTTGAATAAAAAAAAGTCTGCATATACGGATCCTTGGCGCTGCTCCTCAGATTCTAAAACACAAAGCATAGGAAACTGGTAAAATATAAGCTATAACATGCGACCGCGATGGGAGACCAGCACCAGGTCTAACTGATCTACAGGTTACAAGGCCCAGCAAACGATGCGGCAAACTTATTTCAGAACAGTGTGACAGAAATATCAGCAAAACAAAGATAACAAAACCAATCAAATTTTATCCCCCTTGCTTGATACGTTGATAGAATGAAATGTTTCAACCTCTATATAAAATTGTGCCCACTCAACATTAATTTTAAGCACTCTAGCTACATTCTAGTTTGAAGAGACCAAAGTTTTATAAACGGGGAAAATACGCCTGCTTGGTTACCAAGTTTTCTAGCATTCGGTTTCTCGTCTCGTATATTTCACTGGATGAGGTGCCGATTGAGGTTTTTATTTTTGACTGAAATGTAATTATACCGATAATCATTTTTGTATGGCTTCACTTTTCTTTTACAACTAGCGTTCTAGGCTCAATTCTCTTGTTTCTGTTTTTGTCCACTTTACCGTTTTAAAGAGTTGATACACTGCTCCTTTGCCCTCCCTTCAGTTAGTCTAATTTTTCCACTGTTCTTTATATTTAGGTTCTTCCCTATCTATTGTTATAACACTGCTGCAGAGTGCACTATAAATAAGTAAACATATGCACAAATTAGAAAAACCTAGATAGGTACATATTTGTTCCTTATGCGCATCATTATTACGTATTAACAACATAAGCCTCGTTTATAAAGGCTGTGTTGTTATTTTCAAATTACTCAATAGTTTTTTATGACAAAGGGAATCGATTTCACAGTGCATGTGAAAAACCACCCGCTTTCCCGGCAAAAGAGCTCCACACGTCTAAAAGCATATGTACTAGAGCACATTTGGGAACATTTATAAAAACAACCGCTTGAGTATATTTTTGACGAGCATACACAAAACAATTTGGAATAGGGCAATGCAAACAAAGAAATCAAATAAAACACTTTTCCTCAAACGTTTTGTAATCTGGGAGAAATTTTTAACTGCCGGGAAAAGGTACACACCAAAATTACATTCTATTTAAAAACGTAATGAAAAAACATCGGTCAAGAAATCGTAATGACTCGTAGTGCCTTAACACCTGTGGTCTAGAAAAGAGTATATCTAGCCCCAGAACCAAGGCAACGACAGCAACTTGCCTAGTTGCATTCATCGCAGAAAACTGTGATATCTCAGTATGTCCTATTAACAGCTGGTATTGACATTTTGAAATTATTTCCTCGGCAAACCAACATATATTACTAAAATGGATAATATTTTTATTTATTTTTCCTGTGGAAAGCAGTATGCGTGACAAAAACACGCTTCTAAAACTTTGCATAATGCATATTGCTATT
Source organism: Amblyomma maculatum (assembly GCF_055883805.1). Classification (NCBI taxonomy): domain Eukaryota; kingdom Metazoa; phylum Arthropoda; class Arachnida; order Ixodida; family Ixodidae; genus Amblyomma; species Amblyomma maculatum. Next base: position 81,953,622 of record NC_139348.1, on the reverse strand, counting down.
TCTGCTTCAAAGTGCGGCTCTATAAGCTTAAGGTCTTTTTTCGCGTGGTTTAGGCTGATTCCTCTGAATGATACGCTGCGGTTGTTTTACGTCAAAAAAGTTATGCAAACTGTTCTACGTAGAATTCGTACCAACAACACAATCCTCGGGTCATATGGAGTCGTATAAATATTAAGATATGCTTACGTGTTAGCATAAGGACTAAAGAAGTTTGCGCATAATAATATCGTGGTCTTTTACTGTGTCCAACTTATTTTTTATGCACCCAAACATCTCATTGGAATTTTTTTCAAACCATATGGTACGTTGATCAAGTCATTTTTCGTGATTGCTGTGATACGAAATGGTTTTATACAAAGACAATATCTGCGAGCTATCATTGCAAAGTAATGTAAAATTTGTTTATTACGGAATTGAATATGTCCAATCAAAAATTATTAGATTTTTTCACCCTGTACACTTACTATCAATGTAGCTATCCTTTGTATTGTGGTTTCATTTCATCTACTACTGAAAGAGACCCAGCTAGCCCTAGAACAACCTCTATTCGCGTATTTTTTTATAACGTGAATAATGATCAGCATGGGAACTGAACGGGCTCAACGTCCATGTGCGAAGATGCGTCACGGCCTGAAACAGCGCAATAAGTTCTTGGCTTACCTTTTTTTTGGCTTCCAGACCGAATGTGTTTTTGGCATAAACATAAGTTAAAGGTTCTGGCAGTTTCTTTCGCAGCAATTTCAAGCATTCGCTCCACCGGTTTCCAACATTTGCAACAAGTGCATGCAGCTCTTTCCAGCTGTGTGTGAGACTATGCATAACCTTGGCACCAGCATAGTTGTATAGCAATTCTCTAGAAAACAAAACCATAAGCATTTTATTTAGCTCGCGATTAATTCGCAATAATAGTTCTGTCAGGTGTACATGCGCTATTTATTTGGCACCTGCCCCAATAAATGTACGGAGGAAATGTGAAGACATTTTGTTGTCCTTATAGTGCTTGTCGGTTGCTTTTCAAGGTTTCCAGAAAGAATGTCTTGTAATATTGAAACTGACCCTGGCAACGTTTAACGCTAGAAACCTAGCTAGTGAGGCTAGTTTAGCAGTGCTGTTAGAAGAACTAGAGGGTATGACATAGGATATCATAGGGCTCAGTGAGGTTAGGAGGCCGAATGAGGCATATACTGTACTGAAGGATGGGCATGTACTGTGTTATCGAGGTTTACCAGATAGGCGACAACTAGGAGTAGGTTTTCTTGTCAATAAGTATATAGCGGGAAATATAGATGAATTCTATAGTATTAATGTGAGGGTGGCAGGCATCGTTATTAGCCTTAATAAGCGATATAAACTGAAGGTTGTACAGGCCTACGCACCTCCATGTAGTCACGATGACCAAGCAGTTGAAAGCTTCTACGAAGATGTAGAATCGGCAATGCGAAAAGTAAAGACGCAGTATGCCGTACTAATGGGCGACTTCAATGCCAAGGTAGGAAAAAAGCAGGCAGGAGACCAGGCAGTAGGTGACTATGCCACTGGTTCAAGGAATAGCCGGGGGGAGTTACTAGTTGAGTTTGAGAGCGCAATAATTTAAGAATCATGAATACCTTTTTCAGCAAACGGAAGAACCGGAAATGGACATGGAAAAGTCCTGCAAATAATGATTGGTGCCCTAGACAGGAAAAGTAGAAATGTAGGCTTGACAATCAGTATGGAGAAGACTAAGGTAATGTTCAACAGCCTCGGAAAGGAACAGCAGTTTACATTAAGTAGCGAAGTACTGGAAGTAGTAGGAGAATATGTCTACTTAGGACAGGTAGTAACCGAAGATCCGGACCATGAAAAGGAAATAACAAGAAGAATATGATTGGGATGGAGCGCATTTGGAAAGTACTCACAGATTATGACTAGCAGCTTACCGGTATCGCTAAAGAGGAAAGTATATAACAGTTGCATCTTACCTGTACTCGCCTATGGGGCTGAAACGTGGAGGCTAACCAAGAGAGTTCTACTTAAGTTGAGGACAACTCAGAGGGCTATGGAACGAAAAATGGTAGGGGTAACATTAAAATATATGAAGCGTGCACAGTGGGTCAGAGAAATGACTCAGGTTACTGATATTCTAGTGGAAATTAAGAATAAATGGGCATGGGCAGGACATGTAGTGCGAAGATAGGATGCCCGATGGTCGCTTCGGGTAACAAACTGGATTCAAAGGGGAGGAAAGCGTAGCAGGGGGCGGCAGAAAGTTAGGTGGGCGATGAGGTTCAGAAGTTCGCAGGGGTGAAGTGGATGCAGCTAGCTCAGCACTGGGTTAAGTGGAGAAATATGGGAGAGGCCTTCGCCCTGCAATGGGTATAGTCAGGCTGATGATGATGACGATGGAGGCATATACTGTACTGGACGGGCATGTACGGTGTTACCGAAGTTAACCGGAAAGACAAGAACTATGAGTAAGGTTTCTTGTCCATAAGAATACAGCTGCTACTATAAATGAATTCTATAGCATTAATGAGAAGGTGGGTGGAATCGTAATTAAGGTTAATAAGCGCTACAAAGAGAAGGTTGTACAAGCATACGCGCCTTCATGTAGAAATCATGACAAGGCAGTCGAAAGTTTCTACGAAGGTGTAGAATCGCAATGAAAAAATGAAAACTAAAGTATACTGTCCTGAAGGGCTATTTCAATGCCAATGTAGGGCGACAGCAAGGTGGAGACCAGGAAAAGGACAACTATGACATTGGGTTAAGGAATAGCAGGGAGGCGGTATAAGCTTAGTTTGCTGGACAAAATAACTTGCGAAATATGAATACCTTCTTCAGCAAACGGAAGACCTGGAAGTGTACATACAAATACCCTATTAGGAGACCCTGAATGAAATTTACTTCTAACCCTGAAATTGACTTCTTCTAAACCTGAAATTGTGCAGGATGTAGAAGTAAGCGGTGAGTTTCGACGCAGTGACCGCAGGATGATAAGATCTCGAAATAATCTGGATTTGAAGTGGGAACGCAACATACTGGTGAGGAAGAAGTGCATCCGCATATTAGCGGTAAGGAGAGAATTAGAAAAATTCACTCTCTCTGCAAAATGGATATTCGGTGCGAACCGCAGAAGGAGATATTAGCCTAGAGGCAACGAATAATTATTTCTGAGATATCATTTCTGAGTGAGCGGTAGGAGCAGGCAGTAGAATGCTTAGAGGTTATAGCGGTAAACTATATAAGGAGGCGAAATGTTTTGTTAGGAAACGCCTAAGCATGCAAGCCTCCAACCCAACAGATCGCATAGAACTGGCAGAGATATCAAAGCTACTCAAGAACCCCAAGGTGGCCGACGTAAAGAAACACTACATGGGTAACATTCGAAATGCACTAAAGAACGCTTGTAGCCTGAAAGCGGTAAATAGAAAATCGGGCATAGGCAAAATCAGGTGTATGCAGTGAGAGACAAGGCGGGCAATGTCATGACAAACATGGAAAATATAATCAAGGTAGCCGAAGAGCTTTATACGGACCTCTACAGTAGCCATGTAGTCAGGACAAAAATGAAATTCGCTGTAGGGAAGGGAAATCAGACGTTCCGCCACTAAACGAAGGATGAGGTTCAGAAAGCCTTAGAAGCTATGAAAAGAGGGAAAGTAGTGGGGAAGATCCGGTGACTACAGAATTTTTGAAGGACAGAAGGGATATCGTGCTAAAAAAACTGGCCACCCTGTGTAGAGAATTCCTGATGATATTTAAAGCACCGGAATCATGTAAGAACGCGAACATTATCATAAATCTTAAAAAGAGGACGCAAAGTACTTGAAAAATTACAGACCAGTCAGCTTACTGTACGTTACTTAAATAGTATTTAGTAAGGTAATCGCTAATACGATCTATACAAATTTAGACTTAAGTCATCCAAAGCATCAAGAAAGAATTCGGAAGAGTATTCTGCTATCGATCGTATCCATATCATCAACCATATATAGAAAAATGCTTCAAGTATAACCAGTCCTGATATGTAGCATTCATTATTTAGCAAAACAATTCATTAACGCATTTCATAGTCATGCAATAAACCTCAGTCAAAACTTTAGTAGTCAGGCAAGCATATTAAGATCATAGTTTAGGTGAGCCATATATGAAAATGCTGGGAGATCTACAGCGTCTGCACAGTAACCATAGTTTTGCATCAAGAAAGGGATGGAATTTCAATTACGAAAGGTGTTAGGCAAGGAGACACGATCTTCTCAGTGCTCAGCTTGCTTAGAAAGTGTATTCAAAGACATGGAATGAGGGTGTCACGAAATCGGCGCACATTTTCATCAAGCCGGTATGGCGCGAGGCCCGCGCGGCGTCGCGTGCAAAAGCATGGATATAGCATGGAGAGAAAAGCCTCCTTCTCCGCGCGGGAGAGCGCGTAGCTTTGTACGCGTTGCCGTCACCCCCCTTTCCCATTGCCCGGGGAGGACGGTGGTATAGTGCTCTAGAAGATTGGGCAGTGCGCCGACCACGCCGCGAAATACATGGGAGCGACGGGCCGATTTTGCGATGACGGAGGCGCCGCAGCGCAGAGGGAGCCACCAGCAACTGGTGTGTCAGCCATCCGGGCGCCCGCGTATGCGCGCTGTGCGGCGGGGCGGATACCGCGCGGACTGTACGTTTTTGTTTGCTTGTGCGTCGTCTCGAGCTGTTCGCGACAAGATTTTACAAATATGCCGGTTAACGGTGCTTAGCACTATTAGCGGTAACACCTCGGGGAAGTAACGTGACAGGAGTTGGCTCCGAATGAAACAGCTTGGAGAGGGCCGGCGTACGACTCGCACAGCACGCTTCACTCGCCGTACAGCTTGCTTTAGTATTCCTAAAGCACCTAATTCACGTCCAGAAATGTAGTCGTTTTGAAAAGAGGGCTGTGTGGAGGCAGGATGTATGAAGAAGTGAAACATACAACACGTGCGTTCGAGCGCTGACTAAAACTGGTCACAGTAACCCCATTATCAAAACAGTCCAAAATGGTATATTCTGTTGTTTTTCACGCCCACTATGCCGACTACAATACGTCACTGAAGCCGCAAGAGAAGTCGGCATTCAGTTGGAATGAATTAAATGTGGACTACCCCGCATATGAGGTAGAGATAGAGTAAACTAAGGACATGAAAAACGAACGACACCACGCCAACTGGCTACTGAATAACGGAACACAGTGGGTCAGGAAAGGTGGAAGAAGTGGGAGGTAAAGGTTTCACAGGAAAATAAAAAGAAACGTGTCGCCTATTAGGGAGGGAGAAAGGGGTTGGTGGAAGGCACGCAGTGCCGTGAAAAGAGCGACCGCGAAGGTGAATAAAGGTTCAGAATTTTTGCGTGCGGCACGGCTAACGCATGATGAAGAAAGCAGGCAGCTAAAGACGAAGAAAAATGGAGATATATTAAAAACAATAAAAAAAAGAGGACACAACCGAGCATAAGAACCAAATTAAAGCCCGGGAAGAGGAAAGCAGAGCACAAACAGGCTGCAATCGAACGCGTATAAAGATATAAGCGTCGAAATTTAAGAGACAACAATTTGTGAAACTGTACACTAATCTAAGAACACAGCATTTTCTTTTCTCTCCATAGTCTGAAACATTGTTGTAACGGGTAGCTTTATACATACCCAGAAATGTGCGCTATACTTAAAACATGTAATCTCACTGCGTTAAAGTTTAACAATGACCTAATTGTTCCAGAAAATGTTTCCAGTCTAAAGTGCGCAAGCCACCGATAATATGCAAGTCATTGCCTCCAGAAGATCGCTCCAGTCCTGTTTTATGTACATACAAAATAAAAAAAAAATAAAAAGCTTTGAAAAAGAAATAACGACGGAAAATAGAGGGCGCAGAGGCTATAGGGTACGCCTAATTCGCTTCCGCTAGATCATCGTTCTGCGAAAGAGAGGTTGTGAGGCCGGCACGGTTTCTCGCCACGAACAAAAATAGCGCCATAGGTTCGAAGCTAGGTCGCAATTTACTCAAAAATTTGGCTCAGATGTACGGCCCTTTTCGACTGCTTTGCACTTCAGATTTTGCAAACTTCCTGTAAAATGTGAAGGTTCAAAAAGTTTACCTACTTGGAGCACCAGAAAAGCTCCCACTTGAAGCAATGAAATTTAATGTGTTTTTGCGGCTTCGCTCTTTGCGAAGTAATCGAATCACGACAAGAGTTCCCAAAGGGAAAATAACTAAATTCCTTTGAATGTATTTCACGTGTAGTATCAACCTTGTTAACAATTATAGTCTGGTTAGTACTGCAAAGAGCACCCGCGGCAAGTAGCCCGATTATATATAGTCCGGTAAGCAGTAGTTGCAAGTATATCCAGTCGATTACTCATATTTCCATACCATACACTCAAAAAATAAACACGCATTATGTCCGCATATGATTTTGGCATTATATTAATTGCTTGAGTATTAGGTGCTCGTCATCTTTTTCGCATTTTTCCGCTTTCTCTCGGTGCGCGCCAAGAACTGCATCATGCCTGCCAATTCGGCGCGCAATTATCAGTGCTTTTATTTTTGATTTTTGTTTGTTTGCTCTGGTACCATTTGATGCCAGTAAAGCGTCCACACTCAAGTGCCTACTATGAACGTATTACGTATTGGACGGTTTTAATTTTTCATATTGTATTTGAAGTAATGCCCTAGCTGTACTTGACTTTTTGTTTTTTTGGTTCGCCCTTTGGTTAGTGGCACGCAAAACAAATGTCCACGATATACGTAATTGTTAATCACGAACAAAGAATAAATGCTTGAGTCATGTATACCTTTTAATTTTTTTTGCCGGTAAATACAACAGTGTTTTAAATTAGTACGGTAGTGAATAAATGTGTTTTTTTCTCGCACACTGTATTTGTAATTTCTATAAGCGGTGATTATAGGGCACATAAAGAACACCGATTAAAGAGATATATACAGATTACTGACGATTTAAGATAAACGTTGTTATGTATTAATAAGCGCAAGCTGCATAATGTAAGCAGGTGTTCGCAAATAATGTTTGTAAAAAATAGGTGTTCCTAAAGAGGCCTTACGAAGCACAAGCTTTGATTCGCATGTACACTGTTTTTCTCCGCGTGTCAATAGCGCTCCTGGGCAGCAGCCTTTATTTCCTTACGGGAAGAACGAATTCAAAACACTACGCTTCATTGCAAACGTTAAGTACAAATTGCTCATCTGAATGATTTGTAACTGTCCGCTGGAAGAAATGTTGAGAGTTTCAGATAGCGATTCAAACATCGCGCGCTGCTCCGAAGGACTACCCAAGCATGCACGATGTCTCCCGATAGACGTAAAAGAATGGCAGGGATGAGTTTAAGCACCTGGAATAAGTAGCCTCTTTATTAATTATCACACTAATTGCATAGCGTCTGAAAATCGCTCCAAAGAGAACCGCAACCCTCCTCTGTACCCCCGCTATCCCGCAGCCGCTACGCGCCGAGCGGCGAACGTGGCACCCCTGTTGCACGTCGCGCCCTCTCGCAGGAGTCGGTTCTTGTCATCACAAAAGCGGCCCGCTCTCCGCCGCCGGTCGTCACACTGCCCAATATTCTAGAGCACTATAACGGTGGTTCATCGGACTGGATTACGCCAGAAAATTCCAGAATCTCCAATGGGACCCAGCCAATGACGACGATGCGGCTCGACGGGAGGAGAAGAGAGAGCTATAACCAGCGATGCTAAGTGTGTGTGCGCGCTAGTTTTAACGCGTGCTAACAAACAGACGCGGCGCGCCCTATTTGAAGCGACCGCGCCGCTTGTTGAGTCAGTGAGTCAGTTCGTCAGTGTTTTGCGGCGTGCTCGCCTGTGCTTCGGCTGGACTCCCGGGGATCACCCGCTGCTGGCAAGCCCACGGACCTACAAGGGAACGGCGCTCGTCTCGTATGGTGGCCACATCGTGACTCGAGGCGTCGGACTGCAACAGTGCCAGGTGAACAATTTGCTGTTTATTTATGTAACTCTCTCGTGTTTGATCTGTTGTAAAGCCTCTGTGTTATTGAATCATTCTGTAGCTGCATGCTTAGCGTTTGTATTCTGGGAACCTCTCGTCTGTACATTTCAAGTGATCTTGTGTATTCCTTTGTATCGTCTCCTGCGTGCAAAAATTGGGTTTTGTTTTTTACTTCTGACTCCGATCCTTACTCTGGTTTGAACCGGCGACCGCTGGGCACCAAACGACCAGCCCTTCTGTCACTACAAGGTAGTTGGATTCCGGTTGAGCTTGCCACGCAGGTCGAGGGCATCTCCTTTGTGACCGAAACAGCTACCCCCCTCACTCTAAGGGTGTCTGGGAGTGTGCGTACCGTTGAGGGCGCATCGTTGTTAATACCCCCTAATTATTAACGGGTGAGAAATATTCTGGCGTCCGCGACAGGACGTTTGGTGCATTCAAGCTCAGAGGACGGAGAACGAGTTAGAAGAGTTTACGAAGAGCTCGTAAACTGTGTAGCAGCAGAGCGCTAGCGAGAAGTTGTGCCGCGCGAAAGCGTTTAGGCGAGGTTCGCTAAGCAGACTTAAGGCTACACCCAAAGAGTTCGCGCTTAAGAGATGAATCTGAAAGAGTTGATTGAGGCTGGCACCCAGCTGGGGCTGTCCGGTGCCGAACTGCGCAAATGGGTTAGCCAGAGAGAAAAGGAGAAAATAGAAAGAGAAAAGGAAGAACGAGAAAAGGCTCGAAAGGAGCGGGAAGAGGAATTTCAGCGGGAAAAGGAATTACTATGAAACTTCAGCATCAAAGTTCAGCGAACAACAATGGTTTCTCTGAAGTGCATAGCACCAGTGAAGGACATAGCAGCTTGCGGATAGACGCAAGTAAATTGATCCCGAAGTACGACGAGAGAAGAGACGATCTGTACGCATTCCTCATGCGCTTCGAAAGGATCGCCATAAATGCCAATTAGACAGACAGTGAATGTGCTACCATTTTGAGCGCTTGTCTTAGCGGTGAAGCATTAACCGTATTTGGAAGACTTCCTCCTGAGGATGCAGGCAGCTATAACAAGGTTAAAGCTGCATTACTTAAAAGGTTTAGATTTACGACGGATGGGCTTCGTGAGAAGTTCAGGACTGGAAAACCTATGGACGGTGAAACGACAACACAGTATGTTGCGCGATTGAGTCATTATTTTGACTGCTAGACTGAACTCTCAAAAAGTAAACTAGACTATGGCGCACTTCGCGAACTCCTAATTAAGGAAAAATTCCTGGGCAGCTGTCACCCTGGTCTGTCGCTTTATTTAAAAGAAAGAAAAGCGCATACATTGGACGAAATGATTGATCTGGCAAACCAATATTTAGAAGCCCAGGGAGGCGAAAATTTGAGCAGGAATGCAAATTCTGAAACCCCTCAAAAGCCCGAATTCCGGCAGACACAAGCGCAAAGCCACCCCCGATGTGCTATCTCTGCGGACAACTAGGCCATTATGCACCTAACGGCCGCAAACTTGCAACCAACAATCCATCCACGTGTTGGAAATGCGGACAGAAGGGCCACAAAGCAATGTCATGTCCCGACGCTGAGAAGGCAGCACCACAGGCGGCATGCGCGAGGACTCTGTCAGAGTCGGAATGTCGCCTGGAGGAAGAAGATGCCGATGGCTTCGTTGAGCTTAAGAACGGCAGGAAAGTCCGCGTGGTGCACGACCTAGAGGAGGAGGAAGCAGAGAAGGTGGTTAATCGGAAGGAGGACAAGAAAATCAGGGTGGTGAACGCCGTAGTACATGCACAACATGGATCTGCGGTGAATCGGATGCCGGTTTCGGGGGGAAAGATAGGAAGAAAGTCAGTGTCTGTGCTACGAGTTACAGGTAGCAGTGCCGTAATCGTGAAACGAAGTTTGATTCAGGAGAATGATCTGACTGGTGAGAAATGCCCTGTGAGGCTGATTGACGCTCTATTCAGCTGCTACCTGAGGCAAAATTGGAAGTGCAGACGCCATATCATTCTGGAAAACTGAGAGCCCTTTGCATGAAACACCCTATCTATGATTTGGTGTTGAGAAATATCAAGGGCGCAACATTTCCCGAGGATCCTGATCAAAGTCCCGCGCCTGTGCGCTGCAGTGAATCTAATAAGAACAAGGCAAGGCGAGGAAAGCAAGGCCATGAGAAGCCGGAAGAAAAGCCTCGAGAAAAGGATAAACAAAAGAAAGCACCTCAGGAGGAAACCGAAAAGAAAGAGACGACTCAGGAAATTAAGCCAGAAATGCCTAGGCCGTCGTTGATGCAGGTAGCCCAAGGGTTTTTCCTACTTATGGGGGCGTTACTTGGGATTTTTCACCTTCAGCGGAAGGAATACCGGTGCCTATTAAAGAACACTACTACAGTGATTCTTTTAGTTGGTCTGTGCGCGTTGGCACAGGATCCCGTGGATCCGTCGGCGCTACTGGTTGTAGGGACGATTATCGGCACACATTGGTTGTGTGATTTGCAAGGGGACTATAAGTCAGGCCTCAGGGAATTTTCAGTAGCCCGAACGGGGAACATAGAAGTGTCTCAAATGCGAGAGCCTAGAGCGAAAGCAGAATCCCTGGCGGACAGAAGCGTGTCACGCACTGATCGCGGGTTGTAATTACACTCGGAAATTTAGGTTTGTGCGCTTCGCATTTGAAAAGCGGTGTGTTGTTGATTCTTATGTGTATCTGACGACAGTGTCGTGCTATGTTTGTGAACATCATGGCATTGATATGTGAATTTGGTAATGTGTTACGGCAGTTGCGAAATTTGTGCAATATGTGGACTTTTGCTCCATATATTTGTGAGCGCATGCATGTGCGCGCGATGTTCGTGGTTGTTGTGAATATTATGGAAAAATATTCTTTAAGGGAGGGACAGTGTCACGGAATCGGCGCACATTTTCATCAAGCCGGTACGGCGCGAGGCCCGCGCGGCGTCGCGTGCAAAAGCATGGAGAGAAAAGCCTCCTTCCCCGCGAGGGAGAGCGCGTAGCTTTGTACGCGTTGCCGTCACGCTCTTTCCCATTGCCCGGGGATGGCGGTGGTTCATCGGACTGGAATATGCCAGAAAATTCCAGAATCTCCTATGGGGCCTAGCCAATGACGACGCGGGGCTCGACGGGAGGAGAAGAGAGAGCTATAACCAGCGAAGCTAAGTGTGTGTGCGCGTTAGCTTTGATGCGTGCTAACAAACAGACGCGGCGCGCCCTATTTAAAGCGACCTCGCCGCTTGTTGAGTCAGTGAGTCAGTGAGTCAGTGTTTTGCGACGTGCTCGCCTGTGCTTCGGTTGGACTCCCGGGGATCACCCGCTGCTGGCAAGCCCACGGACCTACAAGGGAGCGGCGCTCGTCTCGTATGGCGGTCACACCGTGACCCTTGAGGCGTCGAACTGCAACAGTGCCCGGTGAACAATTTGGTGTTTGTTTATGTAACTCTCTCGTGTTTGATCTGTTGTAAAGCCTCTGTGTTATTGAATCATTCTGTAGCTGCATGCTTAGCGTTTGTATTCTGTGAACCTCTCGTCTGTACATTTCAAGTGATCTTGTGTTTTCCTTTGTATCGTCTCCTGCTGTGTATAAATTGTGTTTTGTTTGTTACTTCTGACTCCGATCCTTACACTGGTTTAAACCAGCGACCGCTGGGCACCAAACGACCACCGCCTTCTGTCACTACAAGAGTTGAATTCCGGCTGAGCTTGCCACGCAGGTTGAGGGCATCTCCTTTGCGACCGGAACAGCTACACCCACTCACTCTAAGGGTATCTGGGAGTGTGCGCACCGTTGAGGGCGCACCGTTAATAATACCCCCTAATTATAAACGCTTGACAGAGAGCCGACAGCCTTAAGAGTCGAAGGAGAATATCTCAGTATTTAGCGATTCGCTGATGACATTGCCTTTTTATGTAGGTCAGGAAACCAATCAGAACTAAATAATAATGATCTAGACAGGAGATACAGAAGGGTAGGCATACATTCATATGCATAAGTCTAAGGTAATCTTTAATAGCCTGAGAAAATAAAAAAAACAGTTAAAGATAGGTAGCGAAGCGCTGGAAATGATAGGCGACTATGTGTACTTAGGACAGGTATGACCAAGATCCGCACCACGAAAGGGAAATAACTTGGAGAATAACAATGGGATGGAGCACATTTGGAACACACTTAATAATTGTGACGAGCAGCTTACCAGTATCAATAAAAAGGGAAGTGTAAAATAGTTGCATTCTACCGCTACTCTCCCATTGGGCTGAAACATGGAGGTTAACGAAAAGGGATTTTCTGAGCTGAGAACAACGCAGAGGGCTATGGAAAGGAAAACGGTAGGTGTAGCGTTAAGAGACAGGGCGGATGAGAGAAATAACTGAAGTTACTGACATTCTAGTTGAAATTAAGAAGACATAGTCATAGGCAGTACTGCAACGATGGTTCGTTGCAGTACTGCCTATGACTATGTATGTTAACAGTAACCAATTGAATTTCAAAGAATGTAAGTACTCCAGGGTGTGGCCGAAATTAGGTGAGTGGATGACGTTCAAATATTAGCTAGGGTCAAGGGAATTCAGGTAGCAAAGGCCAGGGTTATTTGGAGGGAAATGGCAGAGGCCTTCGCCCTATAGTATAGTCAGGCTGATAATGATGATGAATATGGTCAAAGAAAATTGCCGATGCGAGTTTGATGAAAACAGCTTCATGTTGGAGCACATGAATCAGAATGTTTTGCAGTAGTGTTCCCCTATAAGCGCAGCGGTTCCTGCTTAGGTATAGAAATCTACTTAACACGAAGTAATTCCGAAATCGGAGCAATCTATTTTCTCAGACAAATTTCGGATTGCATTTAAGTCTACTTAAAAGCGTAAATGCCGAAAGCCCCTTTACACGACTGCTTTCATGACCTGCATCATCATTTTCATCCTTACTATTACCGTCATTATTATCAACTAATTGCACAGCCATTGCAATCGCTACTACCATCAATATTACTGTCACGAAATGCCACGTCGTTTTCATCGCTACTACCATCCTTACGCTAGACAAGGAGAATGGCGACTGGTTTCTCAAGACTCCTGGGTACACTCCCGGCGAACCGACACGAACGTCACCATGCGCCTAGCAAAGCGGTTGCCCTAATACTTTATTAAATTCCAAAGCCCAGCTCGTTGGATCTCTTGAACGTAATTTATTAACACCAAAAGCATTGTGTATGAATGTGAGATGATTCAGAAAGCATTATGCAGTTGTTTTTATTATTACTACAAACTGATTTTATGCATTAGGTGGGTACTACTTCTGACTGAAGTATTGCTTCCAGGCCAGTGGCAGACAGCGGACATGAGAAAAGAAATACCATCCACTTAAATACACTGCACTAGAACCAAGAAGCTAATGAGCCGAAGAAAAAAGGAGGTGAAGGACAAGAACATTAAAAGAGTGGAGTGAAATACTTTTTTCAGAGTACGCCCTGATTGCCTCCTAAAGTGTTGGATGAATGACGAGGGGAATGGGTGAATAAAGAGGGTGATGTCTTTAAGGCCGACCCACATGGAGCGATTTTCCCGCGGCAAACCTTGCGAACTGCCGCCCGGCGGCCGTTCGCGGCTGCCGGCGGCCGTTCGCAAGCTATCAAGCCGGGCCAGATATTTTCGCCGGCGGCTGGACGAACGGCCGCTCCTGGGCGCTACCACCGTGAGATGGCAGCAATTGCTGCCGCACCGCGCCGGCTGCAGCTCCGAGTCACGAGCGCCGACGCTACGGAAAAATTTAGAAAAGTGTGCTAACGTTTGTTGCTCCCGTAAATAATAAGCGAAATGTCAATACTGAATCCTTCCTGAGGATCGCTGAGCCGTACCGAGTGGCTGATATAGAAGCGACAGCTGCGATGGAAGCAAAGTTCTGCTCACAAATATCTGCCGCCGTCACGGCACGATTTCTCCGGTCCCCTTGCACGCCGCCTCCACTAAAAAGTGGAGCCGAAGTTAATCATATTTTGCTTTTATTGTTACAGAATGGGATTGAGGGTTAGGTAGTTCTATGAGTAGACCATATACTATAGCACGAAGGAATTTCATAGCGCCTTTTCATGTACTGTACCACCGATGCGAAACAAAATTAGGCCTAGAGACGACTAGGGAGCAGCGCACGGCAGAGCACTGTCGTCCGCCGCGCCAGCGGGCGGCACTGCTTTGGTAAGGTCCCGCCATAGGATGCTGTAAGCATTGCGAGCTTGCCTACTCTGATTATACAGCTGAAGCGGGAGCTTTTTCGATGTTGCGCTCAACCCTGGTTGAAACCCTGCTTCAACAGCGCCGGCAGTACGCTGTTGCTACATCGTCGGACGTACACTATAGGAGGCAGTATACAAGCGCTGTCGGGCGCAATTTGAGACGCTAGCTAATTTATAGGTTGCTCTTGAAATGTCATTTAGAGTGAAAAGTGAGTTGTTGAATCGGACTTAGGTCGTGAGTTTTCGCACTCGGGCGCCAACGCTGCCGACGCCGCCAGCTTTTCGGTGCATGTGGTTCGGCACGACGACAGTGCGTCGGCGTTCCGCCACACCGCATGAAGTTCGCAGAGAAAGTTCGATCCATGTGGTTGGACACAGCTAGGATATGAACTGAATTAGAGACTCTGGGCTCCATGCCATGAACTTGACATTCAAGCCACACTGATCATATTGTCTTATAGCCTCGCCAAAATATGGCTTCGCTGGTAAGGATTACACCTCGTGAACTCTTGCCAAGCAGCACTACCACAGTTGAACATACAGCCTGCTTAGACGCGACCGTGTTTGAACGGACAATCTGTAGCTTTGTAATCACAATTGATACCTTCCCTTTACGAAATGAAGAAAATTTCTCGTTAATGAGAAGGCGAGATAAAATTTACCAATTCGCACGTACCCTTGCAGCTGGTTGCAGACAGGTGGCACATGAAGCGCATTACAATAAATGGAATGATCACGTTATGGATTCCTGCCTGGTACATGTTCTTGGCCACTGCATTAACTACGGAGCAGGGGTATTATGTTCAGTAATGTTTATTTTTTGCACTTGCGCAACCTCTCATTTTCTCTACGGGCTACTTCCACGGGTTGGTATAAATATCCTGTTCAATCATATAGTTTATAGAGCTTTTTTATTCGTGCAACTACCTCTCATTAGGCTTCTTGTATAAACAGAGCCCAGCTGTTTAGTAGCTCACAAGATAGCTGTAACTGTGAGATTTTAAGGCGGTGTTATTAGAATTGATAAAAGCATTAAGTCATGCCATTAAACAGAAGCTGAATTACACTATTTGTTTCAAAAAAGTTCATGGTCCTTATTTAAATTGAAGGGATGATAACGTGTGCAGTGCTACTTCAAAGCAAAACGCGGCCCACAAGAAGATACGGTATCGATTCAACGCTTGATGTAAACCATAGCCCATATATGATGGAAAAAATATGGGCGTAATAAAGACCAGTAATTTTCAGTGTCGTTGGGCAGGTTGTCATGTAACAAAAAACTTCTGTGACACTCCAGAACCTCAACCGTGACTAAATGTAAAAAATGCCAGTCACTTGTGAAAGATTAAACTAGGTACAAAAGTTGAGGATCTGTGATTTAAATG
Source organism: Amblyomma maculatum (assembly GCF_055883805.1). Classification (NCBI taxonomy): domain Eukaryota; kingdom Metazoa; phylum Arthropoda; class Arachnida; order Ixodida; family Ixodidae; genus Amblyomma; species Amblyomma maculatum. The sequence continues at coordinate 81,938,040 of NC_139348.1, read as the reverse complement.
TTTTAGGTTAATAGAAAATGCATTTGCGCAGTGTTTCGATTTCTCTTTGAGGAAGAAAAAAGAAAGAAAAAATGTTTGGAATAGTCAAAAATAGGAGTCGAAAAAACAATGTTCACCCATAGAATTTGGATATAAATTTTTTTAGTAGTATCCAAATTAATAATAGGAAGTGATGCGCGATAGTGTACAAATAGAATTAAAACAGAAAATACATTCAGTTTGCTCAATGTTGAAAAGAGTTGAGGAATAAAAACAATCACGTGTTTCTAAGATAATGAGTAGGAAAATAGGCAATCTGAAACTCATGCGGGTCGGTAAAGTCTATGGCAGGCGAATGGGCGCAATCCACATCCACCCTAATAGGCAGGTGCCTATAAATGAGCTACTCTATTGGATGGTCTTAATTCACGCATTCATTTTCTGGGCTTCCAAACAGATAATGCTGCTATGTCGCGACTACGTCGCACGTGGGCCGATGCAAAATGTCCACGTCTCCTTATTGGAACATTTAGGCGTTATTTAGGATTTAGGGTTTGTCTGAAAATAGCGTTTAGCTGAAGTCGCTGAAAATATGTTTTCGAATGACGAGGTAGGGGTAAGGTATGCAACGTATTTGATAAGGGTCATGTTGGAATAAAAAGTAATGTTTGTAAGGTCCAAAGATGTTTCCTTTCTTCGTCACCCTGTCGATAGGGCGCAGAAATAACGGCTTTCGTCAAACAGATTCCTGTGCAGTTATGATTCTAAAAATATTGGGGGGCCACTTCGTTAGAGGTTTTGTTAGCAAGGATACCACAGGGAGAAATTCCGAGCTGAAATGGTATAAATCGGTCTGCGACAATAAATAAATGATGGATGCAGACAATGTTCAATGGAACTTGGTAGTGATTAGAATTGTTCACCAACTTGGACATAGGCTTCACAGCCCATACAGTAACGGGATTATTTAGCGCAATGAACCTCTAAGGTCAGGGAGAACACCTTCCGCTGCCAGTAAGAACAAGTTTTTAGATTCGTTGAGGTAAAAAAAAAGCCATGAAAAAATTTAGCCTTCCGCTTACACAAGATATTGTGTTGAAAAGCCTCCCATTTCTTTGTCGCCAAAAGAATTATTGTTTTTAATATGCCACATATAGATTGCTCGTTTCAAGGTGGCCTCATTTTGAAAGGGTCCTTACGCATGGCCTGCTCGGTTTTCCTAAGCAAAATATTCGTGCAATAAAACGTTTTTTGAGGCAGTGCGAGCTCTTGTGGAAGCTTCGGTTTCAAATATGTTGTGAGACTTCTACGGATATTCTTTCGTTTGTACATAACATAATCTTCTTCTCTAGTTTGTACATACCATCGTCATCATCCCGTGGCGCCGGCTCTAGCACGCGCATGGGTTCACCATCAGATTAAGAACGCTGACATGGCGTACCTTGCCTTGCCGTCACGGCTTTGGCGTCTCGACCTGGCCTTCTTTCATAAGTGGTGGATGTGAAATTGGATCCACTTGCTGCCTTGTGTCCTGCCTCTCGCAGGAGCTACGTTCCGGTCGCCGTTTGGCAACAACCACCATCGTTATGTCAACCGAGAGCAGTCCCGACCAGGCCGGACCCTCTACCTCAGCTACACCGCCGCCACCCACTGTGCCCACACGACAACGCGACCCGCCGCTGTTCGCCGGTAGTCGCGACGACGACGTGGATGACTGGATTGGCACTTATGAACGCTGCAGTGCCTACACCCGGTGGGATAATGCTTTAAAATTCCTCAACGTTTCCTTCTACCTTATTGTGGTCACCAGGAATTGGTTTGTCAACCGCGAGCCCCACACCACTAACTGGCCCACCTTCAAACAGCAGTTCCGCCAATACTTCGCCGACCCGGCAGTTCGGACTGAGATCGCGAGGAACAAGCTCCCGTCTTCAAGGTCCCGATGACTCGTATGCGTCTTACATAGAGGCCATACTTGCACTTTGCCGGCGTATTATTCCCACCATGCCTGAACCTGAACGCGTGCACCATGTCATGAAAGGAATCAATTCTGCGGCTTATAACACTCTACTTGCCCAGAATCCATCAAGTGTTGATTCCATTATTACGACCTGTCAGCGCCTCGAACAGCTGCGGTCCTCCCGATTGCAGGCCGGCTTCTCTACTTGCCCGCCCTCTACTGACCTCGATCTACGAGCCCTAATTCGAGCGATAATCCGCGAGGAGCTTCAAGCCTTCAGCCCTTTCTGCTGGGACGGCTGTGATCACTTCTTCTAATGGCGCCAGCCTCCGCACCATCATTAAAGAAGAATTTGCAACTATCACCCACCCTGTCGCACCTGAAACTCCTGCACCTCGCACAGCACCGACCTATGCTCACGTTGCTGCATCCCCTCCTCCTTTTGTCCCCCCCCCCCCCCATGACAAGCACCGCACTACAACCACATCAACGCCGTGATGACGGCTCAGCCTACGCCACCCTATTACTCACCTTGGCGCCCCTCTCAACCAGTGTGCTATTACTGCGGAATCCGAGAACATATATCTCGCTTCTGTCGTCGACGCATTCAGAACGAGCGGCGTGGTTACGACGCCTTCGAAAGCGACGTACCGTCATATTATCAGCGAGGACCTATTCCCAGCCCACCTCGTCGATCCTCTCCACCTCCGGTATCCTCGTCTGAACAAAGGGGCGCCCATGTATCCCGACGCCGGTTTCTTTCCCCATACCGCCGCTCTGTTTCTCCACTTTGACCAGCAACAACTGTTCCTTTCCGGCATTCAGAAAACTAAACGATGCAGTTTACGGAGGCAAAACTGCACTCTGCGAACTTACCAAAAGTCCTCCTGATTGCCCGTACAATATGACTTCCGTTTTGCTGAAGGATTACCGGTCGAAGCTTTGACACAGGGGCTGCAATCTCTATTATTCGCTCTGATTTGTGCCACCGTTTGCGATAAAAAGGACACCAATTGATGTACCTGAACTTCGAGGAGCAAATGACGTCTCTCTACATCCTTCAGCAAAGTGTACAGTTCGAATTGTTATAGACCCAGTGCCAAAGCGCCGGCACTGGGTGCATCGAGGCGTGCGGCACTGACGCCGTACATGTCCTACCCGGCTGCATCGAAGACACAGTGGAGGTCTCCTCGGGATAAGCACTAATGCCTGCACCCCATAAACATTAAGAGCGTGAGGAATTCTACTTGCTGACTCTCCGTCCTTGAGCGTGAGGGAGATTTCACGGTTCGCCGTTTCCATGTGCTTCATCCCTGGGCACCGCCACTTTTCACGCTCCACAGATTAAATCGTTCCATAAGCCTCGAAAGCTTCCACAATCATCCGGCGCCCCATATAGCGGGGAAGCCAAAGGAGCTGAACCTTGATATTCTTTGTATCCGGGTCGAACACCATGCACCAAAGTCCTTTCACAGGGAACTCTGCTTTGTTAATTAGCTTCTGCTCGGGAAGGAACAGCAGTTTACATTAGGTAGCGAAATACTGGAAGTAGTAGGCGAATATGTCTACTTAGGACAGGTAGTAACCGCAGATCCGGACCACGCAAAGGAAATAACAAGAAGAATACAATTGGGATGGAGCGCATTTGGTATGCACTCTTAGATTATGACTAACAGCTTACCGGTATCGCTCAAGAGGAAAGTATACAATAGTTGCATCTTGCCTGTGCTCACCTATGGAGTTGAAAAGGAGGTTAACCAAGAGAGTTCTACTTAAGTGGAGTACAACCCAGAGGGCTATGGAACGAAAAATGGTAGGGGTAAGATTAAGAGATAGGAAGCGAACACAGTGGGTCAGAGAAATAACTCAAGTTATCGACATTCTGGTGGAAATTAAGAAGAAGAAATGTACATGGGCAGGACATGTAGTCTGAATAGAGGATAACCGATGGTAGCTGAAGGTAACAAACTGGATTCCAAGGGTAGGAAAGCGTAGCAGGGAGCGGCAGAAAGTTAGGTGGGCGGATGAGATTAAGAAGTTCGCAGGGGTCAAATGGATGCAGCTAGCATAGAACCGGGTTAAGTGGAGAAATATGGGAGAGGCCTTCGCCCTGCAGTGGGTAAAATCGGGCTGATGATGATGATTATGATGATGATGATGAATGCACAAAATTTCCCGGAGGTCCAAAATCTGTGCAAGTGCGTCTCGAAAGTCAGGTGCTCGGTATGAGCGACCCTTAAGGTCGGCATGCAGGAAAACGATATTAAGGACAACATTACCGGTATGCAGGCGTGGAAGGACAACTTTGTACGTTTCGGTAGTGTCCTGAGCAGTCGAAAGACCTCGGCCAACGGCCGATGCGCTGTTTCCAGCAAGCAACATTTTGTGGCCCAGCCTTCCAGAACGCTGCCTCGCGCCAGCTAGCAAATGAAGCGCCACGCCGAGAACTGGAATTCTTTGAAACGTTTCTGCGTTTTATGTCATGACCCGCATTTATAAAGCTGGGACTTCACGTTTCGCAGTTTACAGGCCCATTGTTGCCGCTCTAACAATTACAACTTCTTGATCATTGGAGCTTGCTGCCTGCTCGCACGACTTGCAACTAATGTTCTGGGTGCCTATGCACGCTATTTTGTGCACTGGAATCATTTTAACTTGTGGAGTTTGGCATCGCTGGCAAATTTACCAACGCCGGCTCTTCGGTGTTGCTCTGCTACTGCGGGCGTAATTTTCGCTGAACATGGAGCTATAGTACAAACCTTTAAGGAAAAATTGCAACCAAGCTTCAATACCGGCAAGCGCAGCAGCGACGACACTATTTTGAGTGTAACTAAACCTTATTTGTATGTAAACATTTCGGGAAGCGTTGCGATGACCGAGGGCTCGGCTGCTTTATACGCAGAGTAAGAAGGAGCGCGAAAGCTTGAGAAGCACGCAAAATATTATGCATTACAAGCGCTGTATGTTGTTGTTTTTTCTCTCTTTGGCCCATCGCTCGCTAATGTACTCTCTTCCTCGTTTTATTTTTTCTTTCTGCTGTTTATACTGGGCCGTGGTGCAGGCTACGCTCGTCTGCGATTGAGCCCGCATTGAACATTTTGGCAGTAATCATTGTGTTGGGGTGCTCTTAAGATGAGCCGTTAAGTTTGTTATGCATGGCACCCCACATTATTCAATTCCAGCTTTAGTTGTGCGTTAATCGTCAGTGTGTCATGAGATATCAGAGGCGCGGCGGTCGTGGTCTCTTTCGAAACGCTCGAAACAACCTATCGAAACATGGAAACTCTAGAAAAAAGATACTGCCTTTGTTTTCTTACAAGTTCGCAACGAATTCGCAAAAAACAGCGCTAGCTTGAACCACATTTTTCTTATGCGCCCCGATGGCCGATTGCGAGTACGCTGTTGCCATGTTGGCACCTGAGGGATGCTACTCCGGGTGATGCCGCAGGCCGCACCGGCTATACTGGGGCACTGGGACCAGTGCGGCCCCAGCGCACATACAGCGCCTCTCCCAGTGCATCACGGATGCCAGCGACGCACCCAGCGCCAAAAAGCTAGTCCCAGCGTGTTTCTCCTATCGTACCAGTGAAAGCAGTGTGTTCCCGTTACTGCTCCTGTTAATATCGCAGACCTCCAGCATGCCCAGCAGACCCAGTGCAAAACCAACGCAAAAATCTTACTGGTTTGCACTGGAAGACGCTCGGAGACGCTGGTTTTTGCAATAATGTTGTTACCCCTTAGTAGGACTTCAAGAGACAACAAAATGATATTTAGGAGGGGTTTATTTGGTTGTTCAGAGAACAGGAGACCGTGACCAATGGTCCAAGGCAATCATGTTGCGAAGCACAATAATAGATCCGACCAAGGCAGCTCAAACTTCAAGAGCGCGGGACGACTGATCAGCAAAGAACCCAGAAGCCTTCATCATCATTTTTGTTCGCGCCGTGTCATCGTCCTCTTTACAATATTGATTCGTTTGTACGGTTTAATTCATATTGAGCAATTTGCTTTGAAAAGGCTTTCTTGGGAGGTTTATAAGAGAAGCCTTAATGTGGTGTAGTCATTAGGCTTAAGCTGGACTCTGTACCTTGTACTACGCAGTCAGCCAGAACCGCACAAATTTTTTTTAAGCGCGTATAGTTCCAGAAGTACTTATTTAGGTTCATTATATTATGTATTTATGCTAGCGCGCAATTTTCGAGTACTCTAAATAATAGAGATATAAGGGGGAACCATTATCATGAATAATAAACGTTTCGCCATAAACTAAAACCAAGTTGCTTTTTTTTCATTCCTTATTCGCGGTCACAATGACAGACGTGTGACTATGGAATACTGAAATCCATCGGCGATGCTGTTTGGGGGTGGCCAACTCAAGTAAATTCGGTAAGATGTTGGTTCTTTAATTCCAAATTTTTTTAAATACATCGCCAATTTAAGGACGCTTATGTAGAATGGCCCTATTACCATCACCCATCATCATGTATGCAATACTGACATGCGAAAACCACAGCAGCACTAATCCTCCTCCAACTTTGGGCTTGTCTAACGTAGCCATGAAAGCTCTGCCAACTTCCCACCAGCCACAAAAACATGTATTCAAGATTCCCAGTGCCAACGATACTTTTACTAAAGGTATTTTACAAGATGCCTGTTGGATTTTATTATTTCTATTATTGTCATTTGTTTCAAAGGGGTTGTCATGCATTTGGCGTACTCCGCAATATGCGAGGAAAACTTCTCGCCGTCTAGTCACTGGTCACGATCTACATTTGTGTGTACTCAGCAGTAACTGCAATTTGCACATCAAAAGGTGTTTGCCACCACAACTTCAGCCCAACTTGATATAAGCGATCGGAAAGATCCTGTACAGAACTACGTAGTCTACTCATCACCTATCGCAGGCCTTATATCACCGTGTTCTTCTGTCATTGGGCTCGTATACTTCTACATTTTGACTTCCTACGATTTTCACAATTGGAACGCTTTTTTCACGATTGGTAGCAACGCATTTCGAAGTTCAAGCATCGAACTCGTGTTGTCAACTCCAAACAGCCACGAAAGTGTTTAAAGCAGTTCTATAACAGCTTGCTTTATTAATGGTTCGAAACAGGACATCTGGAATTCAAACTCATGCACAGGTTCCTAGCTTTTCAGAACGTATCGTGTTGTCACAGTAAATTGAGCACACGAACTCCTGTTAGGCAGTTGGCTCTCGTAAAAAGTGTTTAACATACCTCTATTCCAGAACTTTAATAGCACTGCAGCAGCTATGTGTTTTCCTCATATGTGGTTTCGTTTTGACCTCTGTCAATGTTTAAAATAACTCATTGACATGAGCTTGCTGATACGCTGTAGAATCCCATGCTTGCCTCATCCAAGGTATGTAATGATAGGAATTCATCGCGTCTTTTTCTGCACATTTAACTGCATGTTGCTCAGTGAAACAGCTTAGCAGTGTTCATAAGAGGGATTTTAGTGGTTTCGCTTCTATATAGGCTGTATGTACTGTTAAAACTTTACTAAACCATTTTGCAAAAATATAGCTTAAGCGAAGTTCTTGGCGGACAAGTTTGGTAGCGGATCATTTAAAATGTAAATGAGTCAAAGCTACACATCACGCACAAGCGAAGGAACGGGTGCTCGGTCCCGTTTTTCTCCGCTTGTGTTTTATGTGTGTGTGGCTTCAGCGCCTTTAAATTTAAAACAATTTGCAGATCATGGGCCAAGACGTTTTGATGAAAGTTCCGAAATAACATCCTTCGAATAATATAATACATAATAACTTGCATAGGAATACCGATCGTAACCCTTTTAGTGCCTTATTTGATCAGTTTCAAGACGCAAGTGGCGGCTCATTGTACACGCCAGGCGACGTGGCTAAAGCCAGAAGTCTCCTGAAACAATTTTCAAGTGCTTTTTTTGAGATAAAAAGAACAACTTATGAAAAAAATGTGCAGCCCCATTTAAGGCTTCCCGAAATATGTTTACCGTTTCACGAATAAATGTCTCGAATAATTGAAGTTACTTGCATGTTTTTCTGCCGAAGAAGATCAACACAGAGACTCTTTAGACAGGTGAATGATATTCACATTATGCAACTGGTGAGTTCCAAGATTTGTCAGTCTCAATCGTAAAAAGATTTCAAGCGTTTGACCCTAAGCAATTGAATCACGAAAATTTGAATATTGTCCAAAGTGAAGTTAGGATGTTGATGGTTCGTACTTCTGATGGTTTCCGAAGGTTCTTGGTTCCCCTACAAAGGGAAGAATAAGATGCCGCCGGTTCATCAAAGTTAGAAAACATAGACAAAATTTATTGACATGGTTTCTGGTCAGGGTACAGATTGAAGATCAGAATCGAAGATCAAGATGTCTGAAGACTTTTCACAGGCTCATTTTAAGGCTTCCGAATTGCGAAAGAAAATTAGGCTGTTTTCTAATCAACCAGTCATACCCCTTGATGAAAGCCCACCCACGGTAAGGCGGTGCCTTCACACTCTCGCCGGTCCTCCCACCACGTGGCTGGTTGATTGATGTAACATCACTCCTTGGACTGCCAAATTCTTCGGAGCCGGCGAAGGTGATCCTTGCTCGTCCACTGTTAGCCCGCTTTCGAAGTGAACTTGATGGTTCAAACGGCCGCTTCTCGGCAGACTGTCAATTTATGGGCCTCCGGCTTCGCTGTCCTATTGCCCGACTTCCTTTTACGCAGCCGCCGTTTCGCAAGGCAGCGGTCCAAGAGCAGTCTCTCAAGATCGCGTGGCGGCAGTTTTGTTCCCGCAAAAGCGGCTAAGGCCGCTTCCGGACCACAAGAAGGGGGGTGCGCAGGCGGCGTTTGGTCCTCAAAGAAACAGGCCGTCGTTCAGGAACACGTGCGCGCGACGAAAACACTTCTCCGAATGGGATGCCGACGATTAAACACACACATACAGTCTGTTCTGCAGCAACAGGCAGCTTTTCAAATAATTCAGTCGGTTTAGCGCTAACTCCAAATTACTAACGTGACGAGCCAAACACCTCCCAAAAAAACTGTGGTGCACAAGCTTCAAGCTTGCGGCACACAACAAAGTACAAGAGCTGACGCGTGGCCACGATTTCACATGTCGACAAGTGCCCCTCGGCACACCGCCGACACAGCCATCAACAATCCCATACCTCCCGCGGACCCAGGTCGCGAAAACGGACGACTGATCTTACCCGTTTCCGTCATTGGTGACCAGATGCGACATAGCGTCAGAATTCGGGTTTAGAAACCCCTTTTTGGGCCCTACTATCAGGATAGGTTTCTGGAGAGCCAGCGCCCACCTAGTCAGCACTTTTTCACCGTGTTCTGTCTCCTTATATTACCCAGAAATGTGGCGCAGCAAACCGTTATTCTGTCTCTTTCCCGGAAACGTCCTCGCTTACAACTGCCCTTTCTTCGAGAAGTCGTTTGTAGTCTTCGGGCGTTATGAGCGCATTTATTCCGATCGACAGTTTGTCTTTAGGTGAACATAGCAAAGCTGGTTGTGCATTGCCGAACGAGATGAACGGCGCACCTTCCGCTGCTGCGAGAGGCACACAATCTAGCTCAGCGCGTACTTCATCATCGAAAGCTCCTCTCAGCTTGATTTGTGAACCAGCTGCCTTAAATTTCGCCACTAGTGCCTGCTTGATAACCCTCACTTTCGCACAGGAATCAATTACAGCGTTACACCTTTGTTTCGAACTTTTCAATGTCACTGTTGTGAGGCAGCTCACGCCTGCTCCACCTGTTTCGTGTAGGCCGACATCGCAGTTACGTCCTCCAAAGGAACCATCACTTTAGCTATTACAGTGTGATGTCCTGCCTTTTCATGCCTTCTGTGCCCAGCAGCAGCCGTTCTTTTCTGGCGACAATCCCTAGCGAAGTGATTAGTTGATGTGCATTCAAAGCACCGTCCTTTCCTTTCCGTTAAGAAAGAATTCACTCATTGAAGAGGGTCTGCACCGGCTTGCCCATTCGCTCTACCACTCAGCTTCTTTGGATAGCCTCTCGAATGAGCTGTTGACCCTGGTTTGCATCTGAAGCTCTCGTCGAAACTCTCCGCCTGCTTGGCGACTTCGCTTGGGGACACTTGTCACTCTTATTGGCATATCCATGAGCCCTTGCCTCAGCTCTTAAGCGCTTCTTCAATCTGTCAGTGATCATTAATTGGTTTAGTTCCGCAAAACTGGTAGCCTTCGAGGTTTTTGGATAACATTCAAGATTGTTTTGTAGCCGGATTGCAAGTTGGCGCCATGTTTCATCTGTTGCTTTTGTCGACCTTGCAAACATCCTTTTATATTCTGCCGTTGACAACCTCAACCCGTCAGAAATGCTTTGCTTCATTTTATCATATTCCTTCCTATCTTGGGCTGTCAATGTAGAAAGCAATCCGCGTGCCTTTTCACTCAAGTGCGGCAAGACAAGCCCAGCTCGCCACTTGGCTGGGGTATCATAAATATCAAGAGTCGCCTCCACATCCTCAGATCATCCGGGCACTAGGAACTCCCGACTTGGCATCGGTGATGGTACTCCCTTCAGTAAAGATGCATATTTTAGGCGCCTACCTTCCTCTCAGCAACTCACAGCTAACGCTCCGCTGTGGCCATCCTCGTGGGAGCCAGCCCACTCTAGGGTTCACAACTTCTGACTTTCCAGAATTAAGCGTTGATTTTCCCTTTCTGCCTCAGCAATTTTCAATCGAAGCTCCAGCATTTCTATCTCCTGCACCGAGGCTGTTTGCGTCATAGCGCTACTCGGAAACCCCACCGCGTCACTGATCACCGCCAACTCCTGCAAGCTTAACACCGTTCAACTCCGCATCTGTAGTGTTAACCTCCCTGTCTCGCAAGTTGTATGGCATCCTCATCAACCGCGCCCGACAGGAAACCAAGAAGCACTTCTGAAGAGTCACTCCGTGACGCTTTCTTCTTCCGCAGGATTGGAGGGACTCGCTTTGGCAGGCCGCTGGCTCCTCAGCGACGTTCTCGGGTCCACCGTCCACCCCACCGCTCTCGTCCGATGTCCACCGCTGCTTCTCTCACTTGCCCATCGCTGGAGAATCCTGCTCGACTGCGCCAGTTATGAGGTAGAAGGTTTGTACTTCTGACGGTTTCCGAAGTTTCTCTGTTCCCAAATGAAGTGCAGAATAAGATGCAGCCGGTTCATAAAAGTTAGACGAGATAGACACAATTTGTTTACATAAAACTAGTGTGGATCTTGATTGAGGATCAGAATCGAGAATCAAAATGCGTATCAAGATGTTTGAAGACTTTTCAGATGCTCATTTTAGGTCTTCCGGATTGCGAAGGAAAATTTGGATGTTTTCTAATCAACCAATCACGCACGTTGTCGAAAGCCCGCCCATGAGAAGGTGCTGTCTTCACACTCGCCGGTCCTCCCACACCACGACTGGTCGATTGATATAGCATCACTCCTTGGTCTGGCAAGTTAATTCAGAGCCCACGAAGGTGATCCTTGCTCCTCCGCTGTCAGCCTGCTGTGCAACTGAACTTGAGCGTTCAAAGGGCCGCTACTCGGCAGACTGGCGATTTACGAGCCTCCGGCTCCGCGGTCCTGTTGCCCCACTTCTTTCTACGCAGCCGCCGTTTTCCAAGGCAGCGGTTCACGAGCTGTGTCTCCCCATCCGGTGGCGGCGGTTTCGTATCCTCAAAAGGGGCGCCGGCTGCTTTCGGACCGCAAAAAGGAGGTGCCCAGGCGGCGTCTGGACCACAAAAAAACGGGCCATCGTTCGGGAACACGTGCGTGCGACGAAAACACTTCCCCGAACGAGATGCCGGCGAGTAAACACGCACACACACTCTGTTCTGCAGCAACAGGTCGCTTTTCCCCTAACTCAGTCGGTCTGGCGTCAACTGTCCAAATTAATGACCGGTCGAGCCCAACAAGTGATATAAAGCACCGTAATTGAGGCAGAAACGTTCAGGTATACGTTGAAACATGAGCACACGCCGGGTTACATGAAAATGACAATGACGGTTCTTCACCATTGAATCAGACAGGAAGCGCAATACTGACACGGGAAAACATGTAAAACTCGCGAAAAGCTAGCTCAAGCGGCAATGAAAAAAAATTGTGGCACGGTGAGGTTTTAAATTTTTTGTTCCTACTACGAGATCTTGATTTTATATTTTTGATTTTGCGTTTTCTCGACCGTTTCCTTCTATATCTGAGATACACTGCTCTCTTTCGCTCAATTATCCCACCGTTTTACAAAGACCACTGGCAGATTCATAATCACAACTTACGGTTTCGCGTCAGGGGGTATGGTCAGGCTGATGATGATAATAAATTGAGGAAGAAACTGCCAGGTATACTTTGTAACATGAGCACATGCCGGTTACATGAAAATGACAATGATGACTCTTCATCATTTCTTCAGACAGGAAGCGAAATAGTGGCATAAAAAAGCATATAAAACTCGCAAAACGCCATTTCAATCTTCAGTGAAAATATTTTGCCGCCGTAAGGTTTTAAATCTCTGTTGTCACTCCGAGAGCTATAGATGTTTTCGCGTTTTCTCGACCGCTTTCTTGTATATCTGAGATACACTGCTCCCTTTCACACAATTAGCCCACCGTTTTCTTTAACACCACTTGCAGATTCATAATCAAAACTTACAGTTCCCTGCTGTTTATGACATCATTTATGTAACTGAAGTAGCGTTCGTGCAACATAAGCGTGTCATTTTCAGTTATAGATATACCAACACTTCTTAGTTTTTCTTGCAATGCCGAAAGGAAAGTGATCTGCAAGGAAACATAATCATAGCGCTCTTTAGTTCTTCAATAGATAATACTATTTGTAAATGTTCCATGTTGCCACCATGGAACCTATTTTTCCGTAATATCACTACATAAAAATAAGGACTCCAGGAAAACATTTGGAATCATAAAACATTCGTTGACGCACGCTCTCTGCCAATAGGGATCAGCAATTTAACGAAAAGGTGCATTTAGCTGAGCCATATCGAATATTACCGCACCAAATTAATGACATTTTTATCAACGTTTGCAAAGCAGTAATTTCGTTTCTGCCAAAATAAGTACTAGTATATCTATTTAGCATTTTATAACATCGAATTTGAGAAAAAATAGTTTTTTTTTTCTTTAGAGATAAAACCAAATATGACAATCAATTTAGGTTGCTGCAAAGTGCAATAATAGTGCATGATACATGTGCGGTCGCCTACCCTTGTATATTTGTTAACTTTAGCTGCGGGCGGTGGTGCGTTGCGTCGAAATCAATTAGCGTTCCGTTGAAGGCATCAAAGTTTTACCAGCGTTCTAGACAGAATACACTCTCCGCAGCTCTTCGCAGCGGTGCTTACATGCGCAGTGCAGAAATCACCCTTCTCCTCTACGCGCCGTCGTGCGCGCCTGGTGGGATGGTCCCTGCTGATTCTCCTCTGTAGCGAGCGCAGCCAGCGGCGGAACACGCAGAGCAATTTGGGCCCTATTGAAAACAATTTTCCATTTTGTCCTAATTGTGACGTACGCTTGACGCGCGCAATAAGGTGATGCCAGGCTGCGTAAACACGCAATCAGTTTACGTATTCTTAAAGAAGGAGAAAAAAATGATAGAAAAATCGGTGTCGTCTGCTACTATATATGCGTGCCAAGTATGGAAAACGACGATGCTCCATAAACCGAGCCGGTGGGATGCATTCCGCGAAGCGGACGCCTCGAGTTGCAGTGAAGGCGAGTAAAATATATTGCTTCGTTGCGGTCTCAGTGCATTAGCACATACTTGCGGTTGAACAATCCTCAGCAGCTACGCACGCGGAGGCTGAGCGAGTTTACAGACACGAGGACCTTTACAGCTCAAGAGTAAGAAGAGCAATGGAATATTCACATTAGCTTGACGCAGGATGAGAGTGGGAAGTAGAATATCTTTCCATGGGCGCCGGGGCCCTCTCGCGTTCTTTTATCAGCGGCATTTATAGAAAGAAATAAAAGGTTTATGTACCTCATCCTAAATAGAAGGAATCGACATATTTCCGAAGAAGCTCCAGCACAGGCAATGAGACGCCTGCGCATCCGGCATGGTCCATATCCGAGGACAACGCTAGCAGTCTCAAAGCATCAATTGTTGTTTGCACCTGGACATGCTGTCCACCTTCATCGAACAGCCACTTCAGGACCATCTACGGTCAAGTCTGCAAATCTCCTTTAGTTCTTAACCTCTTATGCCGGATTGAGTTGTGTGGAGCGCGGAAAGCAGCGCAAAAAAGAGAGAGAGAGCGTGTGTGTGTGGAAATGTGTGCGTGTGTGGTAGCCTCACAGATACACATACTTATATCTCAGACATATTTGGCGTTTTGCGGAAGCCTTTTACGAGCCAGCGCGTAAACATTTACCCGACTAAGTGAAAGGCCTAGATTGTGCATTTGACATAGTCGCTTGTTAGTGCGTGTGTGTGTGTGTGTGGGAGGGGGGGAAGGCACACACAGGGCGTGTATGCGCGTGACTTCCGCACACACAGACGGCTAAGCCTTAGGCGCACGCTGGTCTTGCACTTAGTCGATTAAATTGTCATGCATCATCATCATCATGATCAGCCTGATTATACCCACTGCAGGGCGAAGGCCTCTCCCATATTTCTCCACTTAACCCGGTTCTGTGCTAGCTGCATCCACTTGACCCCTGCGAACTTCTTAATCTCATCCGCCCACCTAACTTTCTGCCTCCCCCTGCTACGCTTTCCTTCCCTTGGAATCCAGTTTGTTATCCTAACCGACCATCGGTTGTCCTCTCTTCGCACTAGATGTCCTGCCCATGTCCATTTCTTTTTCTTAATTTCCACTAGAATGTCGGTAACTTGAGTTATTTCTCTGACCCACTCTGCACGCTTTCTATCTCTTAATGTTACCCCTACCATTTTTCGTTCCATAGCCCTCTGGGTTGTCCTCAACTTAAGTAGAACTCTCTCGGTTAGCGTCCACGTTTCAGCCCCATAGGTGAGTACAGGCAAGATGCAACTGTTGTATACTTTCCTCTTGAGCGATACCGGTAAGCTGCTAGTCATAATCTGCGAGTGCTTGCCAAATGCGCTCCATCCCAATCTTATTCTTCTTGATATTTCCTTTTCCTGGTCCGGATCTGCGGTTACTATCTGTCCTAAGTAGACATATTCGCCTACTATTTCCAGTATTTAGCTACCTAATGTAAACTGCTGTTCCTTCCCGAGGCTGTTGAACATTACCTTAGTCTTCTGCATATTGATTTTCAAGCCTACCTTTCTACCTTTTCTGTCTAGGTCATCAATCATTATTTGCAGTTCATCCGCCGAGTTGCTTAGCAAGGCAATGTCATCAGCAAATCGCAGATTACTGAGGTATTCTCCATCTACCCTTATCCCTAACTGCTCCCATTCCAAGTCTCTGAATACTTCCTCTAAACAAGCTGTGAATAGTACTGGGGAGATTGTGTCTCCTTGCCTAACACCTTTCTTTATGGGAATTTTGTTGCTTTCTTTATGTAGAACTATGGTTGCTGTGCAGCCACTATATATATCTTCCAGCACTTTCACGTACGGCTCGTCTACCCCCTGATTTCGCAATGCCTGCATCACCGCCGAGGTTTCAACTGAGTCAAATGCTTTTTCGTAATCAATGAATGCTATGTATAAGGGCTGGTTATTCATGCGCTGGTGCGCGAATGGCAACTGCGAAACGAAAGACAAAGGGAAAAACGCAATAGTATGGAGGGTAACTAGGCGTTGCGCAGTAGCCTATTGTACACGTGCAAATAAGGACAAGAGAATAAGAAGGAAAGAAAGCGAGAGAGGACTGAGGAAATCGCGGCATGAAGCTAGGGCAGCGCCGCGTTGCAGTTTTTACTGTCGAAACAGTAAAATGCAAACCAATAAAGGGAGAAAAGTTTTTCGCTATATTGCAAAAATATACAACACAAAAAGCATTAATTTATTATGAGATAGGAGAGTTTTGTCATAGCGTGTTCTGGAGTACTTATTTTTGTGTTCTGAATAATACACGCAAATACTCCAGAGCACGCGATGATAATACCTGAGCATAAATACATTAATGCATTGAATGAGTGTCAAGGAAAGGTGCGCGTTGTACATGGCCCATGCATTACTTTCTAAAAACGATGTGAGTAATTTTGCTTGCTTTTTTTGTCATGGGAAGGCTCTTTCTTTTAATAACAATGAAATGTGCATAGGGCTGGACAAAGAAGAGAGTGTTTAGGGCCAGCTTTGAAAGAAGTTTTAAGTGACTGCTCGTTGCTGTCGCAGCTACGTTCTTTTCACAGGCAATGTACCATATGCCTCCTCAGGTTGTGGCACTGATAAACCGTCCAGAAAGCTACTTTGCAAGCAGTGCGGTGCTCGCTGGAAAGTCTCATCTCGCGCAGATCAACCGCTTGAGTTAGCAGACTGCCATTGGGGCGCTTGGTCAAAACCGCGCGGATCGGTGGTTTCTGTAAGAGGGCGACGCGTTTGCAACGGGATAATGGTTGGTGTCCTTGTGCGGCTATAAATTTGCGTCTTCCAGCCAGAGTAGTTGTCTACCAAACTCCGGTGAGTTAGCAGTCGCCTATAGTCCACGCCAAATTTATCGTTTTATATGCGCTCGCCTCAATGTGGTCCCTGACATTTACGGCAATGACAGCACATCCTTTACGTCATAAAAGCGTTTTCGACATCACCGTATGATTTGCATACACGAGGCGTTTCCCGCTACACATTAGCCAATCATATTTCAGGAAGCGCCTCTTGATACGAAGCAGCAATATGGATCCGAACAGAGGCCATGTTGTGGCTTTAGGAAGAAGGAAAAGAAAATGCACCGGCCTGCTACTGGCTCTGTAGCTGGCCACCTCCGCTGCCTCGTGCGGACAGGAGGGAAAACAGAGAAGAAAGGAAAAAAAAAGAGGGAGAGAAAGACGCGCGCCGCAACAACAGCCGTCGTCCACCACCTAAGCCGTGGCGGGTGCAATGACGGCCTACAACAGGTGAACATTCGGTGGCTGGCTAGCTCCCACCGCAAGAGGCGTTGACCTACCGTCCCAGCCTCGTAGGGGCAAGAACAGCCACACTTCAGAACAACGGCCATGCATGGAGACACGGCCGGTCTCGAAGAAGAGCGCGCTTCTCTTCTTTTACAGCCTCACCAATGAAGTATTTCCCCCTTTCGCGCGCCTCGGTGGGGTCGCCACAGCCGCACTGCTGCAGCTATGCTGCCACCGTTAACGCGAAAAAGAAATGCTCGATCGCTCTTCGCTCCGCCCGCGTCAGCTGCAACCGGCCGGTCCTGACATTTCACTGTTTATGGTTTATACAAAGGCGCTGCAATCAGCGCCTAAGATTTAGCTTGTATGAGGAATAAAATAGTCAACAATCCGCTCACACGAGGGCGGGCCTTTCTCAGTGCGGCAGAGCACGATCGAATGAAGCTTCGGGTACAGCTAAACATTTTAGCCTTTTGTTTTGTAGCAAAATTAATTTACCAAGCACTGTGGCGTGCCCATGAAAGCTGTAAGCAGGTGTAGCGAGGCCTGACGTGAGTGCATGGTTAACTGTTGGGTGGAGATTCTGTCAACCGCTGCCGTTTGTGTTTAGAGCAAAAGAGACAGCGACGAAAATTCATGACGCCCCTCAGATTCAGAGTAAGAAATAAATATTTACGCAGTTAGTTAAAATTTTGGTTGTCCAGTGGTATGCGGTATCCTATCTTAGTTCAAAACAAATCAGTCGGTTGAAAGACAGAAGGTGTATACGTAGTCTCGCAACTGACGCACGTATATGACAGACGTAGAAACCTTAATACATAGATAAATAAGTACTTTAAATCATGAAAATAGGTATAAACCGTTAAGCTAATTGAATAGAGTGGCAAACAATAAAAACATTGTCTTTCAAGTTACACATTGTACTACATATTCACGAATTCATCAAAAAATAACCTGAGGCTAGAAAATTCACAATCTCAATATCTTCCTGGAGGGTTTGTTTAAATAGAAAGATGGCCTGTGGTTACTATATGTCACTTTCTTGGCATAATCGACAAGAATGATTCTGAAAAGATTTTTAGACATCGAAGAAGCGGCCCTTATAGCATGGCTGTTGTCAATTCCTTCCGGTCAGCTCAGCAAAGACAACTTCTAAATTGGGCTATGTAAAGCAGGATATTTGAAGTACTTCGAGAATATTTGTGTATGGCAGGCACACGAGAATTTTTTTTTTTAAGACAAACCTTCCCAACAGAGCAACAAACTGTGATTTTGTTGAATGCAGTCCACAAGAAGTGTTATCCTCGTAGAAGAGTTTGCATGGAATTAGTTCTTTCGCTAGTTTAAATAAGAATAGCGAGAGCGTCACCCTCGAAGTCACTGAATAACTTACCAATGTATCCAGTGACGCAAGCTAAACCGGAATATGTGACAGTGGGTAATGGGATGACAGGAGGTGACCCGACAATTCCTTCAAATCCTCCGTTACTGATTGCGGCAGAGCAGAAATTATTTGTTTGGCATCCACGCAAGCTGCCTTTATTTTGCTCCGAGATGAAACGTTCTCTCCGCACATCAGTTTTACTTAGAGCGCCTTAAAGGAGTCTAAATGGGGTCGCTATATTGAATTTGCTCGTGAGGACGGAGCCGACACATTTCAGAAGGACATATTCTAAAACTTGCACCGTAGACTTCGTGATGAACAGTATTCTTGAAATGTTTCAACAGTGAAAATCTCCTTCTTTAGCGCTTTAAAAGTTTTTTGGTCATTTGCTTTCGATATGAAAGTGACTAGTTTGATTGCCACTGCAATCGAGTATCCCCTGCATCCTTAATTGGCCTATTTTTACCGCTCCAATCGCAAGTGATTCCATGTATATCAAACCATTTATTGATTGTTTTCATAACATGCATATTATTATAAAAATTTCATTAAACCACATTTATTTGTAATCTAAGAAAAGTTTATAATACGACGCATTTGTTAATATATGTATTATAACATTGAAAACTCAACCGTACAGCATTTACTTTGGCTGTTATACTAATAATTTACATCGTGCAAGCCTTTTGCAACTTACATTACATTTTTATGAAATAATTTTCATCTTCGGTACTACATTGATGGTTACGCATCTAGCGCAGAAAAACGGTTTTGCTGTTGCAGACGAGTTGCTATCATGTTAGCCTTTAAGAAGCTTTGATGTGATCACAGCTCACTCAGGGAAACTTTTGGATTAAAATCCAAAAGTAGATACCATGCCGCAATGTTTATGGTTTTCCATGCCTTATGGTTTTCGAACTTTTTTCTGATGCTGAACGGCAGTGTCTTTTATATAACGACTCCGTTGAAGTGTGTACTGCTCTGACGGCATTCCGCTGCAGCATCTGCCTTATGTGTTCTTTTATTTTGGGGCTACACTCGCCACGAAACCCGAGAACGACAGCGCGAAAGGCAAAAGCTACCCGCCGCCACTGAAGCAGATGCGGAGTGATAGATGGATGGATAGAAAGATGGAATATAGGAGTGTCCCCTTTGAAATGGGGTGGTAGCAGTTATTTGTCTCCCTATATCTTAATTATTGTTTTGGACTGGCTAACTGTACCTTCATTCTATTTATTAAATTTTTGCTTCTACATTGCTAACTTTATCTCACTTTTCTGCTTTTATGCCACCAATATTTCAATCGTTTCTTGCTAGCTTCTGCTGCAGGTTCATTCCCCCGGCCACTGGTACCTCTAAACCTCAGAGCTTCAGGAAGAGTGACTGCGCCTCATCAACGTCCGGACGGATACTATTACATTCGAGTAAAATATGGTCCATTGTTTCTGTGGATTTACCACATACTGCACTGTTAAGCTTCATTGTTATACTTCGTTTTCTAGCTGCGTGCTCTAAGGCACCCTGATCTTCTCTTGAGTTATAAAAGAAAGATTCCTTCCTGATCTCCCTTTTCTACTTTAGGTATAGTTCCCCACTCTGTTTCTTTTCCACAGAATTTATCCAATTGTGAACAGTGAACGGTGAGCAGATCGCTCCCCTTGCGGGGACCGAGAGCGCAAGTCAAGGAGAACCTTTCCAATTGCTCCTGCGGCGATTGAGAAGGCCGTAGGATAAAGTGCGCGCTCTCCCCCGAGACCGACCGTGGTCTAGAATAGGCCTCTGTGGCAAAAATCGGTCTTGACGAACTCGCACTGCAGTTATTTTTCAGGCACAGCTAAATTTACAGCGGCTTCGCTTTTCAGCCCATCGCAGAGCAAAGCACTTCCCATCTGAAAACTCTTTGCCTCTCGTTCACCATTTTATTGCGAATCGGGAAGTCTTGCAGGGGTGTGACATGGTCTCTACGTCGAACTCCGGGGCACACTGCCGGCATCAAGTTCGAATCAACTTTCTGTCCTAGCAACTAGCTTTTGCCATTCGTCTCTACAAGGGTGGCACTACCAAGACATGCCCAGTGGTTTCTTTCTCTTTTTCTGATGCTTGTCGTTCTAGCTCTGCAACAGTGGCGAAATTGGTTTCTAGGCAACGGGATGCTCCTTCAGAGACCGGCGAAATGCTCAAGGGTAGCGTTGTGTAACTTTCGCTACAGAATTATGGTTCAAAATAAAACTTAGCCTCAGGAGTATGACTCGATAGCGTTGGCCATGTTTAACTAAGCCGTATGAACATGCCCGCGGGACATAGGGATGTCGTGATTTCAAATGCCATGGCAGGCTGATTGTAATGCCACCCTCTCAAATGAAATGAGAGGTCCGAGTTGGCGCTCTTTCAGGCACCAGCGAAATGCTCAAGGTTACCGTAATGTAGTTTTCACTAAAATATCCTTCTAATTAAGCGCACTCGGTGTTGAGGTCCCTGGTCTCTGTTTGATCCCAGTTTTTTTTCATTTCTGAATCCAGCGATCTACCTTTTTGTTAAACTTAGATCCAGCGACTGGTGCCCACGCAAGTTTAGGCACCAGCGGTGCACCTATGATGCCGGACGAGACCACCAGTACCCGACCACCAGGACAACGAGTACTAATATCGTTTCATTCCAATACTAAACTACCGACAAAAATCCCACTTTACTGAACACATGAATGTGATAAATAACAGCTTACGTTGGGGAACTGTTCCTCTAACCAGCGAACACTTCTATTTTCCGGATTCATGCCTTCGATGTAGATCAATCCCTGCAAGAAGAAAACAGAAAACTGCACGTCACACAAGTCCTTTCGACATCACGTAAAAGTGAATGATGACAAGAGGTGAAAGAATAAATAGCAGTTTAGTCCAAATTCCATAAATAGTTGTTATTTGTTATAAGCTGCGAAAATTTCAATTTTAATTATGTAACGTTATTTAAAATTAAAAAAGACTGAAACTACCTTGCGACTATTTGTAAGAATGTCTGAAATCGAACTGTTCTTTTTCATTCGCAGTCTTGTCTTTTTAAATGGAAATTCAAAACCGTCTATTTTAATGTTTATTTGTGACCAATTATTTAACATCTTTTGAACATAAGCCCACGAAACTGAATGAGACAAAAGCTGCAGATTCTATGAGAAAAAAAAATGCAACCATCGCCAAATACCAACAACGTTTGTGCTAAGCGCATTTATTAAATGGGCACACTACTTTCGGACGACTAATGTAAAATTATTACTTCTCTCTAAAAGCTACACATAAAGAGCGATGCTTTTGATGATCGGACACAGCTTGTCGACGCCATCAACAGTTGACGCACTTGATCTGACACCTATCTTTTCTAAGTAGAATTTCCCCTATTGAAAGCACTGTACAATAAATAAATGGAAATATATACGAACTGTAAGTTATTCTGATATGATGGGTATTTGGTTAGTAAATTACATTTTCGCTCAATATCATTGAGACAATACACAGTTTCCATTTTAGATTACAAATATTGTAGAATGTCGCCAGTCATACAGTATTGTCCTGTCTCATTCGCCTTTCATAGAATCGATGTCTGATAACGTGCGATACGGAACATCAAGGATGATAAATCTCATTCATACCCGAACAATACCGCGATATCATTCCAAATAATAGGTCGGGTTTCATAGGTTTCATATATCGCACACATCAAGTAGCGAGTCAGCACTTGCTTGTGTAATCATGATGAAGGCATCACAGTACATATGACATAATAAAAATTGTAAAATAAATCAGAGAAAATAAGGCGGTGACTGCAATGTAATTATTGAATCGGAGCATAGCTGTAGGGTGTATTCATTTTTTGGGTAAAGGAAAACATTTCTCATGACAGTGTAAAGAACATTTCACAATATATAATTAAGGTGTTAAACAGGTCCCGCGCAATATTTGTTGCAATCAAACTAATCAAATACATTTTTTTGTGTAGCCATGCAGTATAATTAAAATTAGCTTGATTAAACTATGCCAATCAATATCAATAAACAGTGCTTTCGCGCGGGTTGATTGCTTTACGTGGAAATGAAATGCGGCTAGAGGTTCGCTTTTTTTCACTGATATGTGTGTCCTAACGACATTCTGAGAAGATTACAGCAGTATCGAGCCAACAGCCGCTTTAGCGCAGCGATAATTGTTTGTGCCTGTGGTGAGTTATTCACTATGCATCAACTGCTAAATTTCAAAATAAGCTTCCCTGCATGAAAGAAAATTATCTCAGAGAATCTATATGAGCTTGATGGATTTAGATTTCACTGTCAAAGGAGTTCTCTTTGATATGTTCAAGTTGACAACCAACCTATGCAAGCAAAAGCAAACTATAGGGGAGATTGCTGTTTTTAACTTTGCCTTGTTATTTTGGAAGAAAAATACTGCTCATCACTGGAATATTTTTTTCTTATAATACAGCCTTTTGACAAACTTCAAAAATTGATTATTCAACAATAACCAATATACCTTTGTTTAATTAAGCCATGGCATCCACTATTTTTGAGGTACTGAAGGAAGTATGAAGTCTACAAATGCCTTTTTTATTTTTCTACATTACGCTTACCAGCAAGGAACATGCGAATATGTAGAAAAAGTGTGAAATTATGGGATAACCTAAGTGTTTCAAACAACGCTGATACCTGTACTCGCAGTCATATATTCAACATGCACTTCAACACAGAGAAATCTTTCTCGCTAAAGATATTTAGATAGGTTACCAATTTTTATACGCGTAAATACCATAAATTTTCATAGAAATCTAAAATAGTACTCTGCTAAGCCATGGACATTCCAAATGTGATGACCCAATTCATACATTGTTTTATCAGCGTAAGGTAGTGCTAAAGCTCTAATAAAACTACAGCTTTAAATGACAGTACACCTACAAGCCGACAGCGCGTGACCACATAGCAATGGTGCGACATTCATTGCGTGATCGCGATATAACCTGTCGATTGCCGAAGAGAAGGCATTGCCTCGAGTGAATGTACTTGAACAAACAACAATGTCACGATCACATTTTTGAGTGCTGCTTCTTTGTACTTAAGTTATTATGCGCCACGCCATCTGCCTAATTGTGCAACGTACGAAAACTGCGTAGTTGCCAGCCGTATGGCATACACAGTAAAATGTAGAAGGAATTTGAATGTTATCTGTTTCGCTTTGTGTCCTTCGTAGATTGGAAAAAATTCAGGGGTTTCCTGCGTAGGCGGCGAGCAATAACACGTTATACAACCGCTATAAACATTTATTGCGGCTCCTGTTGTTTTAGATTTGTAACCTTGTAATAGCGCTGCAAGGCGGAAAAGTAATAAAGTACAAGTAGTGAAAAGGGGTCGTTCCATTCAGTCGAAATTGAACAAGAAAGGTGGGGCTGAAATTTTTATTTCGTCATAAACTAGGGAACCAGTCCAAGGACCGGGGACATAGTTTTACAGGAAGTCGGTGGGGTTCCCTTGGGTTGTAGTGACCTCCACCACACGGTGGAGGTCACTAGAAAATCCGGCGTTGGTCTGCTGGCTCGGAGATACGAAAGAGAGACTCCCAAGCCTCTGCTGTGTTTGAGGTGTCTGTGTTGTGATATGAACAAGTCAATGCCATGTGTATGCGACAGGACGGAGTTGAGCAAGATTTGCACGTAGGAGCTATCTGTTGCAGAGGGATCCTCCTGTATAAGAGGGGGTGAGGAAATCTGCCCGTTTGTAGTTCGCGCCATTGGAAGGCCACGCGTACTCTTAGATGGCAGTGTGCGGGAGAATATGCGCGTCTTTCGGGTCAGAACTTCCGGAGGCTGTCTGTGTAAGTGGTGAGTAGAGGAGCATGTGAGATATTACTTTCAGAAGAAGCAAGGGGGCAGACCATCCACTATTTTCTGCAGCTGCGATCTCGGGCGAGAGTGTACGCCTGCACTTTACCGCAGAGTGACTCGAGGTGCAACCTTAAGGTGGAACAGGGTGGAATACAAAGTAGAATTTGTAACGCCTGCTAAAAAATATGGCCGGCATAGTAGTTACTGACAGACTGTTGAGAATCACGATGACAATTTTGGTATCATGGACGGCTAGCGAAACGCAATGGCAACCTCTTCTGCTGTGGTTACTGTTTATGCATTGCGAATGTTGTAGGCTGTGTTTCAGCTGCAGTGAAGGTCTAGCTCTACCGCCATCAGCGCTGCCTTCAAGGGGTGTTCAGAGGCTTCCGTATAAGCATCATCCGAACTTCCCTTGAAGCGCTTATTTTATTCACGTGCACAGTCGGCCTGACTCTCGAGGTGATGTTTCGGATGCATCCGTTTGGGAATGGGAGGGATGCGGAAACTTCGGTGATATGCGACGGTAAGGTCAGCAAAATGGGAGCCGACTTCAATTGTAAGATCAGATAGCTGCAGTACTGCTAGGCTAGCCTGTGTGAGCGGTAATGGGTGGTGAGGATTACCTCGATCAGTTCGCTTTTATATTAGAGATTCCGAGATATATTTGCTTATGAATAGCTTTGGACATGGGAAGAATCAGGGCCGTATTGTATGCTTTTAGACGTTATGTCTCTAGACGTTCGCTTTCGTCGCGAGTGCGACTTAGTTAAGGTGAAGAATGGGTGATGTAGAAGCAGATGAACGCTTGAACGAGGTGCTAGAGGTTGAACTCTGGCATACAATGATGCTTGTTGTAGACTCGCGTAAGGAAGTGTCCGATATGTACCCGCGGCTGGTCGATGCGCTGGAGCATGGTGGCATTCCTTCAGTTGGCTTCTATGTATAGGCCCAAGATTTTGATGTGATCTGTACGAATGATGAGGTTGCCTTGACACCAGAGGTTAAGCTTAGGAAGTTTCTTTTGAAGGTGCCGTCCCGGGGAAGGGATGGCGGCTTAGAGAGTTTTTCTATCTGGCCGTCACTACCGTGCGTAATCAAAAAAAAATAAAAGATGCCGCCGGCGTACATTATGTAATGTAAGTCGGGGATGTTGGGGAGTAGCTTGGGCAGGCCCATCAGTGCAACGTCAAAGAGGTTTGGCGAAAGCAGGGAGCCTTGCGGCGTGCCACGGTCTTCCGTAGAGATGATGGTAGGGATGCCGTCGATGAGGAATTCTCGAACTTATGCATGCGTGCGGTGTTCGACGCTAAGAGTCTGAAGTTGATGTATCGCTACGTGAAGGACATTGTTGAAGGCCTAGGCAACATTGATGCCGGCGATGACTTTTGTGTCTGGTTTGCGACTCGTGAATATCTGGCAATAGAGAATCATAATGTCCGGGGCCGCTGAATGATGGAAGAAGATGAACATTGTATCTGGTGGAATATGATTGTGTCCGAGTTATCGTAAGAGCCATGTCTGTCTGGGTCCCGTGTTCCATCAGTTTTTGAAAGCAAGATTAGAAAGAGATGAGACGCAGGTTGGCCAAGATTGGTTGCTTTCCCGGCTTTGGGATGAGGACTAGAATGGAGCATTTCAGCTCCTGAGGGATGGCAGCAGTGGCCCAACATTGATTAATGTACTCGGTAAGAGCATAAATGGGTGCGTCGAGATGTCACAGCATTTTATTTGAAATTTGGTCGGGACCAGCCACCAAGATGGCCTTGAGGAGATTGAGCTCTGGTCGGACCTCGGCAAGACTGTCTAGACTGGGGTTCTCCGGGGCTCTGATAAAAAGGGAGTTTCGTGACCGGTTCGCGGCGGATGTAAGTATTTAGAAAATCTTTGTCAGCTTATCTGGCGTGTTAGGATACTGGTGAAAGTTTCCTTCTAGCTGCTGGCGTATTCGGAGTTTGCCTCCATCTATGTCGAGTAAATGTCGAAAGAGGTTCCACGTGTTACAATCGTTTGTAGTCTTTTTCATCTGGTCACAAATCTTGTACCCGCTCTGTCGACAGGCTTCAATGGCATAGTTCATGATGTTCGTGTGGGAGCGCGGCAGTCTAGTTGGCTATCTCGGGCCCATTTGCGAGGGGTGAATAGATCTTCGAATGACGTCTTGCGCTCCCACAGATAGGCGTAGTAGGTGTCGCAGTGTACGACTGTGTCCTCTAACTCGACGGTTTTTGTGGAGTCAATTTGACAATTTCAGTTGCTACGCATTGATGTCGGTAAAAATGAGAGGTGTGTCCTGCTGTTTCACCTGCATCTGAAAAGAGTGCTAGTCAATCACGTGAGCCAAAAGCATGCATTGCCTTCTGGGTTCATGTCACAATCTCGAGCATAAAGCGATCACACCCGAAATGTTCGTTGGTGTGACAAAAAGTAGCTTTAACTCTGGAGCTCGTAAAGCCGAGATCCGGCGTTGTATCCCCGTGTTGACCCGTAGCGAGCCTTATGGGATAGCAAACGTGTGACAAAAAGTAGCTTTAACTCTGGAGTTCGTAAAGCCGAGATCCGGCGTTGTATCCCCGTGTTGACGCGTAGCGAGCCTTATGGGATAGCAAACGTGTGTGCTGAAGACTAGCTGCTGCGTATGCAAGTCATCCCAGAGGCGTCTGCCATTAGCCGTTTCGTAGTGGTAGCCCCAAGGGCGGTGATACGCGTTGAAGTCGCCGAGGATGAGAAAGGTATATCCTTGCACCAGCTGCTGGGCTCTGAGCGAAGGGGGGCCGAAAATAAACTTATGGCTCGGAGAAGGCTGTAGACAATAATTACACGCAATGTGAAGTTTGAACATGATCGAGGTAATATTTCTACTAAGTTGTATTCTAGAAACGTTGGTTCTAAAATGTTTTGGGTGATGGTGAGCTTACATTTTACGAGACTGGCTACTCTAGGCTTTACTCGTCCCGATAGGTATGCGCTGTAACCGGCCAGCTGTGTGCTCTTGTTTCACTCCTGGAGGGCTATTAGTTCGAGGCAATCACTCGCAGTGAGGAACTGCTGGAGGAACGGACGCTTACGCACAAACCAGCGGCAGTTCCTCTGCCATATGGTGTTTTTACCGAAGCTGCTCAAGATGATTGGGCTGGGAAAGTGTGGGGTTGGAACAGCCGCCAGCGCAGGTGCCGCGGGTACAACGGCCGAGCGGATGTCTCCTTGCGCTTATACAGTTTTGCTCAGAACCGCAAATTATGACTTGCGAGCCAATTCTGTTTAATGATCGTTCGATGTGTGCTAAAGCCTTGATGCGAGTTCAACCCGGTTGGGTGGTGCGATATACATAGGTACTGGCTCAGGTAGGACCTGCGGATAAGGGAGGACGAAGTGAGTGCGACCATTGGTATTTCGATTCTCTACTCAGAATATCATTTGTCTGATGACTGCAGTCAGCTCCATAATCTCTTTGTGTGTGTCTAGAGTATTGGGGTCTCTGCCCGCGTGCTCACCGGTTGTTGAGTACTGATATGGACGGAATTGGTTGTAGCCCACGTGGCTGCTGCAGATAATGATTGCCCCTGTCTGCCAGACGACTACAGGTAACCCGTGTCTGGTCCTTGAGATATTCTGAGACCCCCTCATTGGAGCGCATGCCTCGAGCAGTAGAAAAGCGCTCGAGCTTTTGGGGGCTGCCACTGATGGCTATCGGAGCGTTTCAGGTCCCATCTAGTGTATGCTCGAGTGTGGTGCGCCTGGCTCGCCGGTCTTGGATCTTGAGACTATCTGCCTCAGAATTTCAAATCTCCGATTTTCAGCACACGACTTCGCAAGGACTCCTGACGACGTCCCTGCAGGTCCTAATAACAGTGAGATGTGAATTACCGCAAAGGCGGCGGATTCGTTTGCACCTGTGGTTGATTGTAGGATTGGATACTAAGCAAATTCTTCAATTGGCAGCTTGTTAACTTGGTTAAGAATGTGCTCGCTACAGCGATAACACAATTCATACTCTTTTGTGAATAAGCTGCATGTGTGGCGACTATTGCAAATGTAAACCCAAGTCGCCACTTAGCTACACCACTGAGTTGACGAGCCGCCGAGAGTCTACAATGGGAGGATACGGTTATCTTGTAACTCTCCTCGATTTGTATTTTATTACAATCGTAGATCGATTCCGTGAATCACACACTGCAGCTCGAAGTATCGCCTAAAGCGCAGTAGATGGATAACTCATGTGGCTTGTTGATGTCGATGCCTGAGTCGTATATCCGGCTCAGCTTTTTCGACGACTGGGGTTCAGTACGCGAAATATTCTGAATCAGGTTTGCTTATATTGTGTCTAGTGAAGCAAGGCGTCATTGGGATATTGAGCAACCGTGCCGGCAGCTTCCAGTACTCCCGCCTCGTGCATAGCGCCGATAAGCTTGAGAGCGTCGCCGGGTAAGCGAGGCTCATTCAAAGCTACAGAATTCTTGGCTAGTCCAGGGTAAAGGCATGAATTTAGCGGACATATGGGAAGTTCTTCCGTTGTCGCGTACGCAAGCAGCGCCTACCGGACGAGATGAGGAAGGGAGGGGGAGGGCAGATAATGTGCGGCTTGAGCCTATAAAATCGATGTGTGCAACTATATTCGTTCAAGCAAGTTCGTTGTGTTGGCAAAAACTATAACGTGCTTCTCGCAGAGGCATATTCTTCCCGAGGCTTGATTGGAGAAGTGATCTTTTCAAGGTGCTGCTCAGAAGCTGAAGCTCGAGAAAACACTCAATGATAGACTACGATAACTTTGAAGTTCTCATCCTCGAAGAGTTTCACAAGCGTACTCTGAGCAACGTGGCCGGTCACTCCCGCTTGAAATAGAATGTGGGGGTCAGCATAGCCTCGTACAGGGCGACCACTAGGAGCTGAAAATAGATAACTATCTGGATGTATCCGGGCTACTTCTTTCCATTTCCTCTGGTTTGGTGTACTCCTCTAAAGCTTTGGCTGCCTTTGGTTTTTTGCTTTGGTTTACTCGGAAGACAATATTTACCTCGTTGGAAAACAACAGAAAGAAGAGACTTGTCTTCCCCCTATGCCAAAAACGGAAACCTAGAAACCCAAAAAGGGAAATAAGAGATGAAAACATTCGCCCATATCTGGGAAGACTATGTTTAGACGCATGATGAAGTTGGAGTTGCCAGGCTGACCATAGACGCGTTACTTCCTTCGTGGCTTCTTATAGATGCAACACGTCGTATCTGCTTGCTCGCGACCGGTGGCCACTTTGTTTATGCTTTTAATTCCTTACTTCGTTAACTTTTTTCTACTGCACCCTAGGTATAATGTTATAATTCTGTATTTTAGATCTGCATTTGTTAGTAGTGCGCTTTTCTGTGTGCGCTGCATATTGGCGAATAGTACAATGCAGGTGGCAGATCCATCGCCATGAACGCCATCTTAGATGTTGAGTGCATATCACTGGTGCATGCATTTGTTCCATACATTATTTCATATAATCTTGTACTGCTACCAGATGCTCTCTTTGCGCGCCCGTTCTCGGATGCCAGAAATAACAGCCGTGAACCGATATTTACAGAAAGAATGTAGATTCGTCAGGGGTACCCATAAGCTAGTGCGTGGACTTCAGTCTTCTAAAAATTGAGCAGCATTGCACAAGGGCTCTGTGTGCCACCGACGTGTAAATGCAGCAGCGGAGCAATTCACTAATTTATTCCGCGTGCGCGTTGCAGCACAGTAACTTAGTAACAGAAACTACGCGTTTGACTGTATGTGGTGTACATTGTAATGTGGTAGTGTAAATATGCGCGTGATAGCTGGCACGCTTTAGTATTTCGGACAGCATCTCTGCACAGCGCAATGAGCACACGCTTGATCAGGGTTTGTGGTTTGTTAAATATGCATACATTTCATACGTTTCATGACAGCCTGTGGGGACCGTGAATGTGGATTCTACACCAGGGCACATAATATATGCTTTATAGTGCTTCATGATTAGGCAATTATTCATTTATAATGAGCCGAATGTTTTATTGCGATAGCAATACTGCGCCAGATTTTGAGCCGTCGCGTATCCCCGGCGGACGCCCCGCTTGACCTTGAACAGCCGAGCGGAGCAACCGCTTCAGCTGATCTCCGCTGGATCAGATGAAGGCCTGCGCGCTGCAGGGGTGCCGCTGCCGCGTCGAAATGATGGTTCGCCGTTGCTTTGGCCTCGCCTTGACTGCTTTGCTATGCAGGCGGCTAAAGAGAGGTATCGACGATAAGCTCCGACAAGGAAGCGACAATGTACACAAGAGACAGTGGAAGAACGTGAGAAACATCGCGCTAAGCGTCATGCACAAGATGAAGCTCGGCTAGTACGTTGTAGCTCTCAGAGAGCTTCCATTTCGTCGGCTACTGATGAACACATGACTGCGCAAGAGCTTTGCAATGCCACCAAACGAAGACAGCCCGCTGAAGGATCACCGGAAGCACGGTCGTAAGCATTGTGTGTCCTGTGCTACTCTATAGCCAAACCATCGAACCACACCAGCTAAGCCACAAGCGAACACAGAAGCGTAGCCATGCAGCCATTGCTAATGCAATTTTACAGTCTTAACCAGAGCCACTGCCATTTTTTTTTCCTGTGTAATAGTATATTGAGACTGAAAGCAGTCAACAGCGAAAGTGAGAGCCATTTTTGTTTTTTTTTCAACTACACCTTAGTTCGTATTATGGAAACACAATTAAATGCATTTTAAAGCTCACTGAGCTAAACTAAGACTCAACCATACATTGGCGTCTGTTGTATCTCAAGAGCATAGCATTCAGGCATCCTTTGCATGTTCAATACTCTAGTTTTAGCATAGTATTTATGATGTTGCTGCGTGAAACGACTGTATTATATATTCATTGCATCAAGAGCGCCAAGTAAAATTGGTTTAACATGCTCACTTTTCACATGGGATATTCCGAACAATACTGCAGATTAGGTTATTTTGAAATGAAAACTCGACTTTCACTTCTCTATGCTTCCCACTAAAAAATATACTTGATTGTCAGTTTATCATTATTATATATTCAATATCTAGCTTTTTCTTGGTCATATAGTACACCCTTTTGTAAAGCCCAACTATACAGACCGCGCTTGCATATGCAGCGTAGACTTTAACATCTGCGAAAATTCTTATCCCCACAACATTCATTCCCGCATTTTACAATTGCTCGCTTGCATTGCGATCTTAAATGTGTAATGAGGGCACAAAGATGTTGGCCTCTATCGTCAGGGTATCGTAATGAAGCCTCAAAAAGTCCACTTTAATCTGAATGGGAACATTTATAACTTGAAAAAACGCCGAAAATTCTGCACACATTTTGCTGCAGCAGCTAATTGTCCTCAACAGAGCTCTCTATTCGAGCTCAACCAGGGACGCTTGATGCTCCAACCAGGTATGTAAGATTAGATACCCATCTGATGAGAAAAGAAGAGTCGCTGGAGAAAGATGATGTTGGGAAAGGTTGAGAGTCACCGGAGAAGGTGCAGGCAGTGAACGCGATGATTAGATGGCATCCTCGAAGCGCTGCGGATGAAATTATGTGATGTTAGGAAGATAGTGAGAGACCGGAAAGCGTGGCGTGATATAATCCATAGAGTCACGAAGAGTCGGACACGACTGAACGACTGAACTGGCTCCTCTGCTTATTATTCTCTCATATTTAAAAAAATATGATTAAATTATAATCAATACCAAAGAAAAATCAGGGCACTGCTACTATATGTGGGTTCTACCATCGACTATACAAGTGATTGTTTTAAGTCTAGTTATTGTGCGGGGAGTTTCATAGATTGAAACTCTTCCAGACACTACTGTTCCACCTGCACCAAAAAAGAACTACTGCAACATTTAGATAAGTTTGTCTATGACACATACTCTGAAATGCAATATTTGGTGGGAATTTCTGTCATGGTTTTCGATAAGTTGCATTTAGTTACTGTGCTCTCGGTGCTTGTAGTCAGGAATGTGATGCGTTCATTTAGTTGAGTTCATGTGCGTGCTTACAGGCTATTTGCTATTAGTGGTGGTATACTAGTAATTTGATAATATTGGCAGCTCTTGCAGTCCGCATTGCGTGATTATTGACATCGCTGCAGGTCCACTGTTTTAGCGCATGGGGCTAAGTTGTTCTCACTTTAGACTTGAGATTGGAGAACATTATCGTTGACGGAGGGTGGTGTTATGTCGTTAATTCTTCTCAGTTCGATACAGCCTGGCGCAGACATGCAGAAGTCATCACAAATGTCAGAGTCATTGACAACGGCTCTAAAGTTTTCAGAAGAGATTAAAGTGTCTATAATTATATGACTGATGATTTGCTGTGGGCGAAAAGCTTTATAAAAAAATTATTGGTTACAAGATTGTGCTAGTATTTACCGTCTCATATTTTATACTGCAAATACGATAGGGACCATCAAGTAACCATACGGGTTTCGCCTGCAGGCGGTGCTGAAAACATACGACGGTACTGCAGAACAAAGATGATCTGCTAGCTTGAAACCATATATATTTAAATAAATGCTGAAAAATGGGACCAATTTCATTATTTGTAAAAGTGTTTGTTTTTGTACATTTGACTAGAACCGAATACAAAACGATTTTACTAAAGCTACATTGTTTGTCTATATTTCGTAAGCAAGATATTTTCTGAGCTGTATATTATGGTTCTCTCTTTTCTCAGCTATAAGAATAATATAAAATATGATTTGCAATTTTGCGCCGTTTCCATGCTAAATCTCTAATTCACGAATTTGTGTCTTGTTCACGCCACCTACAGGATAGTTTTTTTTCACCGAACGTAGCTAATGACTCGTGCTTTCAAAGAGTCTCTTCTTTTCTGCTGGATTCTATGAGCAGCACCAAAATTATCTAGCACGTAAATTACTCCGAACAAACTTTTCTGCTGCTTTGTTATGATTTTAAACATTAAACCTCTCTTATAGATGTAAACATTTCTATCCAAACTGAACAATATAAAGCCAGATGGTATGTATGCAGTAAATATGACTTTTTAAAATAAAACCTGCGATTGCTCAAAACGGCATGCTTCAGGTGACATTGTTATAGATCCTAGTATTGAACAGGTACACCGTTCAGTTTTTACAGCAATCTTCACAAATCAAAAACCTTCACTTAACTTATCAGGATGAATGTTCGCAATTAGATAAAACTAGAGTCCCAGGTACTTTGTTGCTCCGCATCTTTGCTATTGCAAAAAACTTGAATTGTAGTCTTTCGGTAGATATTTATGTAACAGCGTAAGAGCATATTATTATGCATACTGCGCATAATGAAGTGTCTTTGTAGAAGTGCATTGCGATTTCTGGTGAAGGTTAAACTTAGGAAGAGGAAGAGTTACTGCTATCAGTATAAGCTCTTGAGAACACAAGTCTTCATATTACCATAAATAGTAAAAACAATATGTATGTATCTAGCTATTCAAGGACATTTGCTACCAGAATACGAAAGCAATGTATTATGAAAACTGCAAAAAAAATACGTCTGGAAGTTTTGGCAGGCGGCTTATCAATATAAAGTCAAGAACCCCTGTAATCTTTGTCCTGCTGGCAACTTCGAGCGTCCGTCTTCGTCACTTGTCTCGTACCGCACTGCATATGTTTTGTTTCAGCTGAGATGCGGCTTTATCATTTCCTTTTCGTGCGTGAGGTGGAGACATATATGAAATGATTGTGGCCACTCGCGTCTGTTTCTACATGATTCCAGCTTTTTTCTTACCACACTTAGCGGATTTGCCTACATGCTTCTTCACCGACTCTAAATTAGGCACTGACGTGCGCAACAAGCATTTCTAGTTCGACGACCGACAAGCACGCTCCCTGTTAAACCCGTCAAAATCCTTAGTTCTCTAGCGGGCGCACGTTATCACAATGAAGAGGTAATTCATGTTTAATACCAGCCTCTTTATTTGTGGCTTTCGGTGTTGTCACCCTTGCCTGACATTATTTGAGCATAGCTTGATGGATTGATATCGACATTAAAATTGAAGTGGAAATTGCGCTATAGGAATATTATACTGCTACTTTCACATTTAACATGAGTGAATTCCCTAAACTGAACAATATTTGGTACAGAGAAACGTAATACTATAAGCAGTCATGCCAGGACGACAGAAAAAACACCTGATATAGACAAGGCGCTAATAAAAATCGTTTTGTCCACTGACTTACAAACATATACTTTTAGTAATGTAAATTTTCATAAATATGCTGAACATTTACTTTTCTTGTCGTAGGCATACTTCTGATCTGAACCTAATAAGTCGGTACATATGCACACTTCTCAAACGTGAGAACCCGTAGAATATTCCCAGTATTAAAAATTGTTTTGGAAATGAAAAAACACTGATCGTCGGTTTTTATTTCCGTCACCGTTACTCAAACACTTCTATAATATTCACATACTTTTTTCTTCTTTGCGAGATACAATAAATTACACATGTCATACTCTAGCTTTAATAAGCCAACAATAGCAAAGCCGCTTGGCAGAAAATCGGGCTTCACCTTTGACAGCGACGCCATTGTCGGCTTCATCTCTGCGAGTGTTGTGAATGAGAATTCCCGAACATACCTCTCGCGAGCGATAACTTCCACCTCCCTTGTGATGGCATGAATTCATGGGCAGATTATTTCGCGTCACAAAAATCTATACCATAATCGAATTGGCAGGAGATGCGAATGAACTCGGGAAGCTTTGATGGCGAGATGGCAATAGAGCATTCGGTAGGTGTCGAATCCCAACTAAGGCAGTGTTTTCTAAACTCAAAAGCCAATTCGTATGGTTGCGAAAAGGGAGGCTTTACAATTATGCTCTATGATCTTTCAAAAATTTGGTTGTTTAAGGGTATATCAGTAGGTGTAAGATCCTAGCGTCATACTTTGGGGATTTGTGATTAGTTCAGCAGAGCCTTCAATGCGCACAAAGATTAACAACCCTCAGTAGGGGCGACGTCAAGGAATCATCGATGCTTAGACCGATGTATTCAGACCAAGCTCTAAATATTATCTAATTACGAGATTACAAATGTTCAATTGTACCCCAAACGCAAGTGAAAAAATATGTAAAGAAAAGTTATGTACTTACTCACCCACGATAGAGCTTCATCAAGCTCTGCAATAGCGCTGCTCACATTTTTCACGTCGTCATTACTTATATTTGGCTTCATTGCCTTCATGGCTATTTCAATAACATTGTTGCGGTTCTTAACACTGTGCCTAATTGCATAAGTGTCGTCCATCTGAAATATCGAGTGTGTCCGTAAGCCTTTGCTGTTGATAATGAGAGGATAAGTGTAATAAAAAATAGGAACAGTACTGATTCTACCTCTAATATTCATCATCATATATCGCTAATCAGATTCTTTTCTGGTCTCCCTTTGATTGGACTCATTTTAAAATTGTGGGACACATTCAGCTTCCCGGAGACAGGGATCTTCGCCCTTTCTTTATATAATGTACTCCCTTTGTGTCGCCAAAATGGCATGTTTATTACAATCGCTCTGTAAAGCTCGAGTAGTGTTAGGATTCTAGAGAGCTTCAAAGACATTCACCTAATTATTAATAATTCAAGGATACCAATTTGTCTTCAGCGCATCGCCAATTTTCCTTTCTTGTAGCCTTTCACTGGATAGCTTCAACCTACATTGTTAGGCTTCGTTCGCAGAATAGTGGAAACTCATCAAGGATTGATGTGGGGCTTGTTGGTTACTTAACAGCATAACCGAAATGCGCACTTAGGACAGGACAAAAAACATGAAAAAAGCATGACCGCTACTATCATCTAAAAATCTATTGCACGCAGAGAGATACACGTATGAGTAGACTTGCGCTTGGTAGATTTGCTTCTTTTCCCTTGTTTATGTTTGTGTGTCGGATAGAACATTACGGATTGTGTCGTGTTCTTTTGACTTGTTCTGTTTATGTATTTGAAATCTGATATACAGGTATATAGTCGGTATCCCTTCGTAAAGCTTGAAAAAAACACCTTGCAGTGAGCAAAATTTAAAATAATAGGAAAATTGGAAATCGCAGAGGCATACCTTTTACGATACATATTACAGAATAGGATGGAACTGGAACGTTGGTTGAGGAGAGGGAAAGAAGGCGTATAGGCAGTTAAAATGCAAGGTGGCTAGAACATCTATTGAGACTCCTGGCAGCGAAGTTATTAGGCAGTCTCTTCGGACAACTGCACCTGAACAGCACAGAGGAAGTCACACCACTTCGTTTACTCTTTTTCTGCCTACAGGTATATTTAGGCAGAAGTGAAGCCGAGAGAGCGCCTGTATACATGAGAAAAGCAGTGCCACTACGGCAAATAATAGTGGAAAAGCTAATAAAAAATGTAAAATATTTAATAACATGACGCTGTGCTTTCCGATGAGAAAACGGCGAATTCTTTACGAGCTTTCAATGGACCAGTTTGCATAATGTTTCTCTATTCACTTACTTGTGGAAATTGATCTCTGAGGTTGTAGTAGAAGTATGGAAGAAATCCAATATTCACAAGAATTTTCCCCAAGTCTTCTTTGTTTACATTGTTGGTATCGCTATGAAGAAGTGGCCAGCTTGGCACTCCAGCACTTTCAAGGATGTGAAGCCATCCATCGGCGTTGTTCGTCTGATTTGGGAACTCTAGGGAACCGAACCCACAAAAAAAGACGGTTAACTTATATCACCCGTTGGAACATTAGCAGTTTCTTGAAATCGATGCCAGTGTGCTTAAATTATTACTTATTGCTAGTGAAAGGCATATTAACCTTCTGAAGTTTTCTTAACTTTATCCTTATTATGTAGTAAGCGTTACCGCCGCTCTAGAATAGCAATTATTTTGCAAAGCTAACCATTTGTGATACTGTGAGTCGTGAAACATGACCATTTTTATATAATGCATCGTAGATTCAATACTGACGCTGACATATGCTTCTTACCTGTGCAGGATTTGTAGAGCACACCAACTTTTTGAGCCACATTTTGGTCAGCGCCATCAATGGTCATGTTCTCAATAACACCTAGGACAGGAAATAATTGTTCAGGCACATTAGAAAGGGTAACTCAAAACTAAAGGGGTTCTAGAAATTTAGTTGTTTTATCAAAGAAACAGTCATCAAGCGAGATTTTCCGCAAAACACGCTTCGAGGAAACAAGAACTGAGTTACTCGTTGGTCGTCCTTAAATGCTGGTAATGCCAAAAATAAAACTACTGGTAAGCACTAGAATTACTACAATATAAGAAAATTACCCAGCTTCAAATCTTGGTGTCATCAAAGTTAAATATGGCAACGTCAGCAAGGTTCAATTTTCCATGTCATTGTCACGGTTCATAATTGTTTATGAGATTTAACGTTCCCAATCATCTCAGGCTATCAGCGACGCCGTAGTAGAATACTGTGAAATTTAATGGTGTCTAGATTCCTTCATCTCGCGTTGATATCATAAAGTACAAAAAATAATTCTTTTCCATGAAACCCACAATGACTCTAAGGTGGTGGGATTACATAAAAGATAGGTGCAGCAGTAAACAATCATATGTAGAAAAGATATACAAATCAAATATGGCAGTTACACAATTTGAAATCATAATGTGCAAGGTGTTGCAGCGATATCGTGTGGAAGGTCATTCCAGTCCATGGGTGAGTTCCCAAGGAAAGAATGATACAGAAAACTGTGATGTGGGCTTCAGGACGGGAAACTGATAATTGAAGCGTGCAATGAGAGCCGGAGGGCTGAGGAGGGCCAAATGTGATGTGAGCTGTGAGGACGCTTATGAAAGAAACACAAGTTTAGTTACACCTTACCTTCCATTTAAATATGACACGCCTGCATT
The DNA here is from genome assembly GCF_055883805.1 of Amblyomma maculatum. Lineage (NCBI taxonomy): Eukaryota > Metazoa > Arthropoda > Arachnida > Ixodida > Ixodidae > Amblyomma > Amblyomma maculatum. The sequence goes on along the minus strand of NC_139348.1, from coordinate 81,900,003 downwards.
GTAAGGATGGCACAAATGATTCAATGTAGTAGCTTGATTATGTAAAGATTCAAGGGAAGTTGCCAGATACATTATGGCAGGGCTGTAGATGGTGGATGCTACTTCTAATTTTGTTTGTGCCAGGGACATGTATGCAAGAAAATTACTTGTGGTGGTGCATGGCACATGTGCCGTTTAGAAAACCAGGGGCACTGTTAGCTGATGACAGGAATTTTTTTGACATGTGCACTCCAAGTAAAATGTAATCATCTGGTTAGGCCAAGATATATAAAAGTGATTGAACCTATTGCGACGCCCGAGATTACGTTATGGAGTGCAAGATGGTCACCTCTGCGGTTATATGAAACGTGTTTGCATTAATCGAGATTGACTTTCATGCGTCTTGCTGCATCAGTATTGCACACAGATTAGATTGTGCTGAGCCATTGATCAGATGCGGTAGCAGCCGTAAGGTGGACAATGCCACCTTTATAAAACTTGCAGATTCCAGGGGACACATGCGTAGGTAAGTCGTTTACACACACGCACGCACGCACGCACGCACACACACACACACACACACACACACACACACACACACACACACACACACACACACACACACACACACACACACACACACACACACACACACACACACACACACACACACATATATATATATATATATATATTCACGTAGCCGTTACGGCCCATAACCAGCAGGTTGGTCTTTAATGGGGAGTTGATCTAGCAAGCACAGGCCAGCAGGTCCAGAGCACAGAGAGCCAGCAGCCAACTTCAGCCTCTTCTAATCGGACGCCACGCGGCCACTTCTTCAAGTCCGCGCACGAGACAATCAATGAGCAGCCGCCTAGCGGCTGCTGTTGCACACGCTACCTTTACCCTCTCTCTAAAAAAATAAATGTCAACTTGATGATTTTGAAAGCAGGGAGAAAAAAATAAAGCAAGAAACATGCGGTAGGCGGTGCGCTAATTTTCTCTCTATAAGTACAGCTTCATGCGCAGAACATGAACAACCTCGGATTTCTGCTGGCGACGAGGAGAAGAAATGCCATCCAGAAGCACTTCGTACGTCACGGCACTCAGCTGACAGAGCAGTTTGTAGGGGCCAAAGTACTGCTTCAGAAGTTTCTCGGATAGTCCACGACGTCAAATCGGAGTCCAGAGCCACATTCTGTCGTCCGGTTCAAAAGTCACTACACGATGGCGGTGATCGTAACGCTGGGCGTCTTGACCTTGCTGGTACCGGATGCGTGCCATCGCCAGCTGTCGCGCTTCTTCTGCGCGTTGAGTGAACTCTTCGGCGCCAACTTCGAGGTCACGGCCATTGTGGCGCAACATGGCTTCGAGCATTGTCGAAACGTCGCGGCCATACAATACTGTGAACGGCGTCATTTGTGTTGTTTTCTGCTGCGCCGTGTTGTACGCAAACGTGACGTACGACAGGACGTCAACCCAAGACTGGTGTTCAACATCTACCTGTATGGACATAATGTCGGCGAGAGTTTTGTTCAGACGTTCTGCCAAGCCATTAGTTTGTGGATAGTAGGCGGTTGACCTGCGATGAGTAGTACGGCTCAGCTGCATGACAGATTCCAGTAACTCGGCAGTGAAAGCAGTGCCTCGGTCCGTTGTTATAACTGTCCGGGCGCCGTGCCTCAGGACGATGCGTTCGATGAAAAATTTCGCTGCCTCGATTGCCGTACCACGCTGGAGGCCGTTCGTTTCAGCGTAACGCGTGAAGTTATCTGTAGCCATAATTATCCACTTGTTGCTCCAATGAGAATTTGGAAAAGGACCCAACACATCCATGCCAACTTGTTAAATGGGTATCTTGGCACTTGTACTGGATGCAGTAAAAGGTCCTACTTCACAGGCGGTGTTTTCCGTCGCTGCCAATCATGACATGTTCGCACGCAATGTCGTACTGCGGCCGCATGGTTTGGCCTATAATAACTTTTCTTAATTCGGACCAGAGTTCGAGCATACACCAGGTGACCCGCGGTAGGCTCGTCTTGACATGACTGTAAGATGTCTTCGCGAAGAGACTCTGGTACGACAAGTAGATAATCTCTTCTCGTCGGAGCGAAGTGATCTTGTATAAAACATTGTTTCGCATGCCAAACGATGAATGCGTTCTGGCGAAGAGACGGGGAGCTTCTCTAGTGCGTGCTTCCAGAAAATCAATAAGTGCTGCGAGAGCCGGGCCGTTACTTTGCTGCAGCGAAACAGTAAGCCCATTGACGGTTGGGATACTGGGGAAGTCTATTTCTTCGTCTTCCCGCGCAGCCTCGACAGATGAACGGGACAAGCAGTCGGCATCGTTGTGCTGACGTCCAGACGTCCAGACACGATGGTCATGTCCTGTAGCCGTAATCTCCATCGTGCAAGGCGTCCAGAGGGATCTCGCAAGTTCGTTAACCAGCACACAGAATGGTTGTCGCTCTCGACCCGAAAGTGCCGGCCATAAATATAGGGACGAAATTTAATCAACGCCCATACAACAGCCAGACATTCATTTTCGGTGGTGGAATAGCTCGATTCGGCACGGGACAAAGTCAGGCTGGCGTATACGATAACTAGCTCGGCAGCGTCTTGCCACTGGACGAGTACAGCACCTAGACCCATGTTGGCGGCATCTGTGTGGACCGGAGTCTCGGCACTCGCACCGAAATGGGCAAGCACAGCTGTTTTCTGCAAGCGGTGCGGTAACTCTTCGAAAGCCTTTTGTTGTTCGTCCGTTCAGGTGAAAGTGACATCATCTGGAGTGAGATGTGTCAACAGAGCGGCAATGCGCGTAAGTTTTAAAAAAACCTGCGATAATAGGAGCAGAGGCCGAAGAAACGGCGATCTGTCTTCTTGTTACATGGAGTAGGCATTTTGGTGACTTCTGATGCTTTAGCGGGGTAGGGACGAACTCCTCGATGGGTGACGACGTGGCCCAAGAAGAGGAGCTCTTCATAGCCAAAGTGACACCTTTGGGGTTTTAACGTTAGGCTGGCAGATCTGATAGCCCGTAGCACAGCGGAGATACGTTGGAGGTGTTCCTGGAACGCTGGCGAAAACACAACAACGTTCTAGGTAGACTAGACACATTTGCAATTTAAGACGAGATAGAACTGCGTCCATCATTCGCTGAAATGTCGCTGGAGCGGAGCACAATGCGAAAGGTAGGCCTTTGAATTCATAAAGTCCATCGGCCGTGGCAACCGCGCTGTCTTCTCGCGATTACGTTCATTGACTTCGATCTGCCAGTAACCGCTCTCAAGATCCAGCGATCAAGCGATGAAAAGTAGCGCGCGTGCCACAGCCGGCCTAATGAGTCATCAATGCGTGGCAGCAGGTAGAATTTAAACTTTCGTATTTCTTCTTACCCAGGACAACAGGTGAAGCCCAGGGACTCCTCGATGGCTGTATGACACCGTCATTTAACTCGTCTACCTGTTGAGCAATGAAGCACTGACTTCGCGTCCCCGCGGTGACACTCGGTAAGGGTTCTGTCGGGTGCGGTTGTCGGTTATTATGCGGTGCTTGGTCATGGGCGACTGTTTAACCACGGAGGCGGACGAGAAGCAGTCTTGAAACTGAAAGAGTTGCCCGACGAGTCTGTCCTTCTCTGCCGGTGGCAGAGCAGGATTCACATCAGTGTAGAAGTTGGGAGTTTGGCTGGCAGATGTTTTGGTCTCAAGAACAAAGCAGTCGTGGGCTGCTTCTGCGACACCTTCAAAGTGGACTACCGTGGTGCCTTGGCGATATATTGGCGTTCGCTCCCGAATTTCGTAGTAGGCACGTGCGCTAGCCCATTAGTCAGATGAACTACACCGCGTGCAACACAGACTCCATGGTGTAACAGAAGCTATGTGTTCTGTTCGGCAATGCCGGCAGCAGAGGACTGGTCGTCGCACCTGACTGTGACGGGAGCAGACGAACGTGGCGGCATGGATACATCCGTGTCAGCGATGCGTAAAGGTGCGTAGCGTCATTCGGAGTCAGCGGTCATCATTGCAGTCATCGAAAACGTGCCAGTACGGCTACGAAAATTATTAATGGCCCCATGAGCACGTAAAAAGTCCATGCAGAATATGAGGTCCTTGCAGCAGTGCGGCAGGATAACAAAACGGCTACAATGGCTGAATCGGCGATGGTTACGCGGGCAGTGCATTGTCCAATCGGTGTCATAACGTGACCGCCAGTAGTACAAATTTGCGGCCCCTGCTATTTAGTTTTCACCTTGGAGAGCCTATCAGCGAAATTCTTGCTTATTATTGAGAGGTCTGCTTCGGTGTCTAACAAAGCGATCACTGGATGGCCGTAGACGATAACGGGAAGGTCGGCGCTAACAACGTGATCGGCTTGAGGTTCATTAGGAGTATTTGGTTCATGCGGCGGCGGCAGCATCCTATTCACCGCATCGGGCGAAGTCGTCACGGGGGGTCTTCGCGACATCGATTCCGTTCATAAGCAATCTGCCCCCCCCCCCCCCCCCTGAGGTCGCCGCCTTCAGTTTCTCCGGCCTGGGCTTGGCGACCGGCACCTCGGCAAATCATTAAAATCACGGCGGCTGGGTGACGAGTAGCGCACGGGAGAAGCCTGTGTATGGTCTCTCGAATAGGTTTAACTGGTTTCTAGGTATATTTTGGGATTTCTGGAGGGCGTTCGCCGACCCGGGGACGGGGGAATCACGAGAAAATCCCCGAAGACCGAGTTCGCGGTATGTACAACGACGGTAAAAGTAGCCGGGTTCTCTGCAGTGGTAGCACAGCGGCCGTTGGCGAGGAGTGCGCCAGAGGTCTGCCTTCCAAACAGCTTGATGCATGACGGGACTCTGCTGGGATGGTGGCTGGTTTGGTGGAACGATGGCTGCAGAGTGAGCTGCGTCTGTGATTCGTAATGAGGCTTTGCGCAGGATGCACTGCAGGCCGACGAAGAGCCACTGCGTAGTTCATAGAACGTGACTCCGACAGCGACTCAGGCGGTGAAAATGGCGGATTTCTTTACGCACGGCTTCGGTGACAGCAGCGGCAGTCGGATTAGGCGATCCAAAATTAAAATAAGGAGCTCCTCGTGAACTACCTCGCGGATCAGCTCACGCAGAGTGTGATGTTCAGTGGGCCCGCTCAATGTGGCCATAGTTGTGAAGGGCTGACCACAGGCAGACTCCGTGCGGCGGCATCGTTGCGGCAGGGCTCGCTCTATGAGTGTAGCTTCTTTGGTGAAGTCCGCGACGGTTTGCGGTGGACCGCGAAACCGAACCAGACCAGAGAAAGGGGTTTCTTTACGCCCTGCATCAAGTGACGCAACTTTGCTGATTCCGCAATGTCGAGATCAGCCCGTCGGCCAAGACGCCTCATGTCTTCAGCGAACATGGCCACGCTCTCGATAGAAAGTTGCACACGCGCTTCTAAGAGGCGGCATGCGCGATCACGGCGGTCGTGTGTGTCGAAAGTATCCCTCAGCTGCTGGCGAAATGAATTGAAGACTGCCCTCGCTATTGTCATACCACGTTTTAGCGCAATCTTCAAGCGCGAAATATACATTGCCCAGTTTCTGAGCAGGCCTGCACTGATTGAATTGCGCCACTTGCTCGAACTGGTCGATCCAGTCATCGACATCTAACCCAGACCAGCCATGAAAACTGGGGGGGCATACGAGGCTGCTGAAGCAGCAAATGATGTTGACTTGCCTGGGCCACTGCAGAAACCTCGAACTGCTGGCCAGCTGGCGCCGGTTCAGGAAGAGGGGCAAATTTCGGCGCCAGACCCCGGAGGCGACGACTTAAGCGATGAATGGGTGTAGACACGAGCGGAAGCCGGTTGGGACTCGATGAGCGGCTGCGAGAGGCCCGAGACGTGGAGTTCAAGGCCTCATTTCCACTAGTGTCATGTAGCCATTTAGGCCCGCAACCAGAAGGTCGGCCTTTAAAGGGGAGGGGGGTTGATCTAGCAGGCACAGGGCAGTAGGTACAGACCACCGAGAGACAGCAGCCAACTCCATCCTCTTCTAATCGAAAGCCACGAGGTACTTCAAGTTCGCGCACCAGAATCTCAATGAGCAGCCGCCGAGCGGGTGCTGTTGCATACGCTACACTATATAAATAAATATATATATATATATATATATATATATATATATATATATATATATATATATATATATATATATATATATATATATATATGTCCCGTAGTGGTGACAAGGCCGTTGCCACCAAAAAAAGACACAGGCTTGATGGTACTGAAATGAACTCTTTATTGGGCTGACTTGCGCCCGCAAAAGAACTAAGCAACTCAGAGGTGACGATAGCAACAAACGTGTTCGTCGATCGTCTAACAAAAAATGCCTGTCACAATCCTCAACGCTCAATTTAAAGGCTGCTCAGAAAATCTAGGTAACATCGCAAACTGCTACTATCACAACCTGGAAAATTGCAGACACATACTCAAGGGGTCGGAATCTTCGAGACAGATCTCGGCGCATCGTTCACGACAAAATAAATGATAACGCTTCGTTTCGCGACAACGAGCATGAACGAACGCGGGATACAGAATTGATACGCAATCCAGAATCACAGCGATAAGGCCGCATGCGGCGCCCGTTAAAAAACAACAAATAATGTTTTGAAGGTTTTGCGGCAATACTCCGCCTTAAAAAACATCGCCTCGATGTTCCAAAATAAACAACGTAACTTAAATAGAAGCATTACAAAGTTTAAACACCACGGATTCTTTACCGCGCGTAATAAGGCTTCAGACGAACAACGTGGACGATGTTTGGGCGCACGCGTCGCCGTTGTGATGGTGCCGTACCGTCGGGAATGACTTCATAGTCCAGTTATCCGATGCGGCGAAGGATTTTGTATGGCCCAAGGTATCGACGCAGCAGCTTTTCACTTAATCCACGGCGGCGAATTGCAGCCCAAACCCACACTTGGTCTCCTGGTTTGTACTCCACGTGACGTCGTCGTAGTTGTATCATCGGGTGTCGGCGCGCTGTTGGTCTTTAATACGCAGCCTTGCCAGTCGTCGGGCTTCCTCTGCACGCTGCAGGTAGGCGGCGACGTCAAGGTTGTCCTCGTTGGTGACGTGCGGCCGCATTGCGTCGAGCGTCGTCGTGGGCACCCTGCCGTACACAAGATTGAGACGGGGTCGCTCTGGTCGTCTCCGGGACTGTCGTGTTATACGCGAAGATCACATACTGCAAGATGGCGTCCCAGGTCTTGTGTTCAGCGTCGACGTACATGGCGATCATGTCCACGATCGTTTTGTTCAGGCGCTTGTGCTGTTATCATCTGTTTTGGTTTGGCTTGGCTTGGCTGGCAGCTGCGACTGCGATAGTGGCGCTAGTGTATCTGTGGCGCAAGTGTGGCGCAAGTGTATAAAAGCGGAGTGCGAGAATAAACGGGGGTTCATTTCGTCGCTTGGGAGCTCGGTGTCTGGACTGCTTTCTCTGGCAGCGTTCCGGCGCGGGTGCAACGGCGCCCCCCCCTGCCTGGGCTAACACGACATGGTGCCAGAAGTGGCCGTCTACGACATGATGTCAGATGGTCAAGAATCTTCGCACTGAGCCAGGCACCTTCCATCCACGATGTCGAAGACGCCTCCAATGCGGCTGCATGGACTGCAGCAACCGCCACCGCTGGACTTTGACCGCACGTCAGAGTGGCCGGCGTGGATCGAACATTTCGACAACTTCCGATATGCAACGGGACTCAACGAATGCTCCGGGGAGGCTCAGGTACGAACGCTGTTGTACACAATGGGGAGGCAAGCTCGTGACATATTCAAGACGTTTTCACTATCTTACGAAGACGCCAAGAACTATGAAACCGTAAAGAAAAAGTTCGACGGGCACTTCGTAAAAGAGAGGAACATAGTGTACGAAAGCGCCTGTTTTCACAGACGCGTACAAATGCCAGGAGAGTCGGTAGACCAGTTCGTCACTGCGCTACACGGCTTGGCGGAACGTTGCGACTACGGTGAACTAAAAGAACGAATGATCCGAGACAGACTGGTTGTCGGGCTCCGTGACGCAAAGCTCTCGGAAGCTTTGCAAATGGATTCTCAGCTAACGCTGGCTTCGGCGCTGTCGAAGGCTCGCTTAAAGGAAAGCGTCCAACAGCAGCAAAGTACTCTACGAGGACAACACAGCCATCAGTCATCGGAAATTCGTGACCAGGACCCCAATGTGGACGCGGTGGTTCAACAGAGGCACAAGGGACGTCTGCATGGGCAACGAACGCCGGAGGTGCGGCAGCATGGGCAACGAACGCCGGAGGTGCGGTGTCCTTTCTGCAGTGGCGACGCCCACCCCAGGACAATGTGCCCAGCCAGAGCTGCCAAGTGTCTTCACTGTGGCAAGAAGGGACATTTCGCAAAGGCCTGCTTGAAGAAAGCAACGGCTTCCGCTCAACGAAAGGTACGCGTCTCAGCGGTCAACCAGGAAACTGGAGAGCTACGCGTCTCAGCGGTCAACCAGGAAACTGGAGAGACTTTCGTGGGATCAATAGATGCATGCAGAAAAGCGCGATTTGTTCAGGTGCGCATTAATTCTGTGCCCATTTGTGCAAAGGTTGACTCAGGTGCTGAAGTGTCAGTATTACCAGCAACGTTTCCGGGATTACCGTCCCGACTGGTAAAAACCGATGAAATCTTGCTAGGTGCAGGAGGCAGTAAGCTTAACGTACTAGGCAAATTCGTAGCAGAGATCGCATGGAAAGAGAAAACTGCGTATCAAACATGCTACGTTGTCAGTCCGTTACGCGACGTCCTTCTAGGATTACCTGCACTTGAGGTCTTAGGTATCGTGAAATTTGCAGACGCGGTCGACTCGGGAAACCTGCAGTACGAGACGCGTTTTCCAGAAATTTTCCGCGGTCTAGGTACGATGCCAGGGCAGTACACCATCAGGCTACAAGCTGGCGCTATCCCGCATGCCATAAGCGCTCCACGCAGGGTACCAATTCCCCTGAGGGAGTCCCTGAAGCGCGAAATAGATAAAATGGAGCGTTTAGGCATAATCAGGAAAGTGGATGGGCCCACCGAATGGTGCGCCGGAATAGTTCCGGTAGTGAAGCCCTCAGGAGACCTGAGAGTTTGCGTAGACCTCACTAAATTGAACAAATGCGTAGTTCGAGAGCGATTTACGTTACCAACTGTGGATCAAGCTCTAGGGTCACTGTCGGGAGCGAAATGGTTTTCAAAGCTCGATGCCAACTCAGGCTTCCACCAGGTGCGACTCAGTAAAGACTCGGAAGAGCTAACCACGTTCTTAACACCCTTCGGTAGATACTGTTTCACGCGTCTACCCTTTGGAATTACCTCCGCTCCGGAATACTTCCAAAAGAGAATGTCTGAGATACTAGGTGGCCTTCCGGGGGTCGTTAATTTCATGGACGATGTCCTAGTGTTTGGCGAAAGCAAAGCTCAACACGATGAGCGTTTAAGTAACGTGATCACACGCCTAGCAAGGGCAAATGTGACATTAAACAAAGAGAAATGCTTATTCGGTGTTAGGCAAGTGCGTTTTTTGGGTCACATTTTGAATGAGGAAGGTATTCATCCTGATCCAGCGAAGGTCAGTGCTATAAAAGATTTGAGAGCACCCAGAAACGTTACTGAGCTTAGAAGCATTTTGGGCATGGCGAATCATTTGGGCCGCTTCCTGCCACATTTAGCCCAAGTGACTGCTCCCATGCGTGTTCTTTTGCACAAGGATAGGGACTGGGTCTGGGACAGCAATCAGGAAAAAGCGTTCCAAGAACTCAAAGGGCTCATTTGTTCAGCGCAATGCATGGCTTTGTACGACGCTTCGCTACAAACCACTCTTTCAGCTGACGCATCGTCTTTTGGTCTGGGAGCAGTTTTGTTTCAAAAGCAAAAAGACGGGCAACGTAGACCAGTTGCATTCGCTTCTCGTTCGCTCACCAAAACCGAGCAACGGTACTCCCAGATCGAAAAGGAGGCGCTGGCGTTGACGTGGGCAGCGGAAAGGTTTGATGAGTATATACGTGGTCTGGAAGTTGTTTTTGAAACTGACCACAAGCCCTTGGTGTCGCTGTTGGGTCACATGGCAATCGACGCTATGCCCCCAAGAATTCAACGTTTTCGTCTGCGCCTGATGCGATACAGTTTTTCTGTATTATATGTACCAGGCAAATCGCTAACCACTGCTGATACTCTTTCACGTTCGCCGTTAGCTCGTACGAAAGTGAAAAGCTGTTTAACTGTCTCAGAGGTAACCGCTTACTCGAAAGCTTGTTTACTGGGTTTAGAAACAGGCGACGATTTCTTGAAAAGAGTAAAAGAAGGTCAAGCAAAAGACGAAGTGTGTCGAAGCTTGCGCACAGTGTGCAAAAAAGGGTGGCCCAGGAAACAAAATGTTCCCTGTTATCTTCTGCCATACTGGCAGGAACGTGCATGCATTACTTTGGTGAACGGGTTTCTGCTCAAAGGTATGAGGCTTATCATTCCTCAGACCCTTCGCAAGGAAGCGCTAAGCAAACTGCATGACGGTCACCAAGGCATCTCGCGATGCCGCAGTGTGGCTAAAGGTTCTGTCTGGTGGCCGGGACTTAGCACTGAGATAGCGTCATTCGTGAAACAGTGCAGCGTTTGCGCGAGGCATGCGCCAGAACAGATCGAACCGATGATTGCATCGCCAACGCTCTCTTTTCCTTGGGAGAGAGTAGGGGTCGATCTGTTTCAAATTCAGGGACGGCAATATCTTGTCGTAGTAGACTATCTTTCGCGATACCCAGAGATTGCCATTCTTCCGTCAACAAAGTCTGCTACCGTGATAAGCCGAATGAAAAGCATTTTTGCGAGACATGGCATTCCCGAGTGTGTGGTGACCGACAATGGTCCCCAATTTGTCAGTGCCGAGTTCGAGAAATTTGCAAAACTGTATGGCTTCCGTCATGTCACCTCGAGTCCGAGGCACCCCCAGGGAAACGGGGAAGTCGAACGTATGGTAAAGACGGTTAAGAATCTCATTCTAAAATCGGACGACCCTTACTTAGCCTTGCTGGCTTATAGGGCCACACCTGGTGTTCTGAACGTCAGCCCAGCGGAGATACTGATGGGTAGAAGGCTTAGGACGAGAGTCCCAATGCTGCCTTCGCACCGCAATCCGGGACAATGCTGTCTGCAAGAAGCGGCAGCCAAGGACCGTAAAGTCAGAAAGGAGCAAAGCCGCCACTTCGACCGACGTCACCGGTCTAAAAATCTCCCAAAGCTGGAAGCAGGTGATGTGGTGTGGGTGACTGATCTCCGTACCAAAGGTACAGTGCTCGGAGCAGCACCACAGCCGCGTTCATACCGTGTTCAAACGGAAAACGGGGTTGAAGTCCGTCGAAACAGGAGAATGCTTAACCGTCTCCCAAAAGACCGGGTAGATAGCGGGAACTACGAATTTCCGGATAGTCAGGAACAGCCCAGCAGGGCCGGATTGGTAACTGGAGTAGACAGCCAATTTAACGAAGCTCCGGAAGCTTTGGTGCCTCTAACTCAGACGGAGACTGACGGTGGCAATTCTCAAGCTAGAATTGTAACTACGACCAGATTTGGAAGAGTTGTTCGCAAACCCATAAGGCTGGGCGTGGACGACTGATGCTGGAGTGACTGTGTTCTGTCGTGTTTTCTTGGGTGTGTTCCAATGTTATTTTGAAGTGTATGCATGTAAAGTTAATAGTGCTTGAAAAGGGGGATGTGCTGTTATCATCTGTTTTGGTTTGGCTTGGCTTGGCTGGCAGCTGCGACTGCGATAGTGGCGCTAGTGTATCTGTGGCGCAAGTGTGGCGCAAGTGTATAAAAGCGGAGTGCGAGAATAAACGGGGGTTCATTTCGTCGCTTGGGAGCTCGGTGTCTGGACTGCTTTCTCTGGCAGCGTTCCGGCGCGGGTGCAACGGCGCCCCCCCCTGCCTGGGCTAACACGACAGCGCTCCGTAAGGTCATTGGTCTGGGGATAGTACGCAGTTGTTCGTCGATGGCTTGTGTGACTGTATTCCAAGATGGCTTGCGTCAACTCTGCCGTAAACGCCGCTCCCCTGTCCGTGATGAGCACTTCTGGGGCACCGTGCTGCAAGAGATTTTGTTCGGCAAAAATTTTTGCAACTTCTGCCGCGGTACCATTGGGCAGTGCCTGTGCTTCGGCGTAACGGGTAGGGTAGTCAGTGGCCACGATGATCTACTTGATACCCATAGACGAAGCTGGAAAGAGGCCGAGCAGATCAATGCCAATTTGTTGAAAGGGCAAGTTTGGAGGCGGAATCGGGTTTAGTAGTTCTGCTGGTCGGATAGGCGGCGTCTTGCGTCGTTGGCACTCGCGAAATGTCCTCACGTAGTGGGCAACTTCAGCAGGCAGTCGCGGCCAGTAATACTTCTCCTGGATTCTACGCACCGTGCGTGCGAATCCGAAATGGCCTTCTGTGGGCTCATCATGAAACGCCTGCAGAATTTCCTACCGGAGGTCTTTAGGTATTACGAGAAGTTGCGCGGTCCTGTTGGGTGCGAAGTTCTTCACGAGGAGGCCATTGCTTAACGCGAACGATGGTAAATTTCGCTTGTACACACCAGGAGGGGAAGCAGTCTTTCCTCCCAAGTAATTGGCTAGCGCTTTCTGCTCAAGGTCTGATCGCGGTTGTTCTGCGAAATTGCTGGCGCTTACCGGTACCAAAAATGCGTCGTCGTCATCGGCCTTCGGGGGAGCGTCGACGGGAGCGCGTGATAGCAGCCTGCGTCGGAATGCTTCCGGCCCTACTTATAGACTACAGTCAAGTCAAATTCGTGAAGTCGTAGGCTCCATCTGGCAAGGCGGCCGGAGGGATCTTTCAAATTAGCCAGCCAGCAGAGTGTGTGATCGTCGCTTACCACCTTGAAGGGTCGGCCGTATAGGTATGGATGAAATTTAAAAGTGGCCCAGATGATCGCGAGGCACTCCTTTTCGGTCGTAGAGTAATTGACTTCGGCTTTTGAGAGGGACCTGCTGGCTTAGGCGATTACTTTCTCCGCTCCGGCACTCTTCTGGACGAGAATGGCTCCTAGGCCCACACTGCTCGCCTCGGTGTGAATTTCGGTCTCGGCGCTTTCATCGAAGTGGTTAGGAACGGGAGGGCATTGCAGGCGGCAATTGAGTTCGTCAAAGGCTTCTTCTTGCGGCGCTTCCCATTTGAAAGGTACGTCAGCCTTTGTAAGCTGCGTCAACGGTTCGGCGATGGGCGAAAAGTTTCTGACAAATCGTCGGAAATAAGTGCACAACACAAGGAATCGGCGCACAGCTTTCTTGTCGACAGGCGGTGGAAATTGCGTGATTGCAGCTGTGGCGTAGCGGTAGAACATCCGCCTCGCATGCAAGAGGACCGGGGTTCAAATCCCGGTGCCACGCAATTCTCCACCGGATGAAAAAAAAAACCCGCGTGTCGATGGAATTGCATAAACAGGTTTGAGGTGCGACCTGATGCCGCTGAACACCTCCGGCAACGCACTCCCTCACCAGAACAGGAGTTGGCCACCTTGGTGCAGTAATTAGCCACAACCTCCTATGATAAGCTCCATCAAACCCCGGCCTTCAGTCACCAGCGGCTGCGGAACAACAGACCACGGCGGCGGTCAGACCTGTAACGCAGGAGGGGGTGCTAAGAAAGCCTGGCTCCGCTGGACAGGCCGCCATTGGAAACTGACCCTGGCAACGTTTAATGCTAGAACCCTAGCCAGTGAACCTAGTTTAGCAGTGCTGTTAGAGGAACTAGAAGGCATGAAGTGGTATGTCATAGGGCTTAGTGAGGTTAGGAGGCCGAATGAGGCATATACTGTAGTACTGAAGGATGCGCATGTACTGTGTTATCGAGATTTACCTGAGAGGCGACAACTAGGAGTAGGTTTCCTTGTCAATAAATATATAGCGGGTAATATAGATGAACTCTATAGTATTAATGAGAGGGTTGCAGGCATTGCAATTAGGCTTAATAAGCGGTATAAACTGAAGGTTGTACAGGCCTACGCACCTACATGTAGTTATGATGACCAGGCAGTTGAAAGCTCCTATGAAGATGTAGAATCGGCAATGCGAAAAGTAAAGACGCAGTATACTGTACTAATCGGCGACTTCAATGCCAAGGTAGGGAAAAAACAGGCAGGAGACAAGGCAGTAGGTGACTATGGCATTGGCTCTAGGAATAGCAGGGGAGAGTTACTAGTTGAGTTTGCAGAACGCAGTAACTTACGAATCATGAATACCTTCTTCGGCAAACGGAAGAACCGGAAATGGACATGGAGAAGTCCTAACGGAGAGACTAAAAATGAAATCGACTTCATAATGTGTTCAACCCCCGCCATTGTGCAGGTGGTAGAGGTTATCGGAAAAGTGCGATGCAGTTACCACAGGATGGTGAGGTCCCGAATTAGCCTAAATCTAGAGAAGGAACGCAACAGATTAGTAAGAAAGCAACCCATCAACGAATAAGCGGTGAGGGGGAGGGCAGAAGAGTTCAGGATCTCGCTACAGAATAGGTCATCATCATCATCATCATCAGCCCGATTATACCCACTGCAGAGCGAAGGCTTCTCCCATATTTCTCCACTTAACCCGGTTCTGTGCTAGCTGCATCCATTTGACCCCTGCGAACTTCTTAATATCATCCGCCCAACCTAACTTTCTGCCGCCCCCTGCTACGCTTTCCTTCCCTTGGAATCCAGTTTGTTACTCTCAGCGACCATCGGTTATCCTCTCTTCGCACTACATGCCCTGCCCATGTCCATTTCTACTTCTTAATTTCTTCTTCTTCGTCTTAACAGAATAGGTATTCAGCTCTAACTGAGGATGGCGACATTACCCTAGAGGCAAGGAACAATAATTTCAGAGATATAAATAGTGAGTGCGAGGTAGAAGTAGGTGGTAGGATAGTTAGAGAGGATACCGGTAAGCTGTCTAAGGAGACGAAAGATTTGATTAAGAAACGCCAGAGTATGAAAGCCTCCAATCTAACAGACCAGATCGAACTGGCCGAGATATCAAAGCTAATCAATAAGCGCAAGGTGGCCGATATAAGGAAGTGTAACATGGAGAAAATTAAGCATGCTGTAAAGAACGGGGGAAGCCTTAAAGCGGTAAAGAAGAAATTGGGCATAGGCAAAAACCAGATGTATGCGATAAGGGACAAGGCGGGCAACGTCATCACTAATATGGACAAGATAGTCAAAGTAGCCGAGGAGTTCTATACAGATCTCTACAGTAGCCAAAGTAGTCAGGACCGTAATGAGATTGGCGGTAGGGAAAAACAGTCAGACGTTCCACCAGTGACGAAGGACAAGGTCAAGAAAGCATTAGAAACTATGAGAAGGGGGAAATCAGCTGGAGAGGATCAGATAACCCAGATTTGCAAAGGACGGAGGGGATATCGTGCTAGAGAAACTGGCTACCCTGTATACGCAGTGCCTGATGTCATCGACGGTACCGGAACCATTGAAGAATGCAAACATTAACCTCATTCACAAGAAAGGGGACTCTAAGGACCTTAAAAATTACAGACCAATCAGCTTACTGTCTGGTACGTATAAGGTATTTACTAAGGTAACAGCTAATAGAATCAGGACAACCTTAGACTGCAATCAAGCAAAGGATCAAGCAGGGTTTCAGAAACGGTACTCTACTATCGATCATATCCATACGATCAACCAGGTGATAGAGAAATGCTCGGAATATAACCAGCCCTTATACATAGCATTCATTGATTACGAAAAAGCATTTGACTCAGTTGAAGTCTCGGCGGTGATGCAGGCATTGCGAAATCAGGAGGTAGACGAGCCGTACTTGAAAGTGCTGGAAGATATATATAGTGGCTGCACAGCAACCATAGTTCTGTATAAAGAAAATAACAAAATTCCCATAAAGAAAGGTGTTAGGCAAGGAGACACAATCTCCCCAGTACTATTCACAGCTTGTTTAGAGGAAGTATTCAGATTCTTGGAATGGGAGCAGTTAGGGATAAGGGTAGATGGAGAATACCTCAGTAATCTGCGATTTTCTGATGACATTGCCTTGCTAAGCAACTTGGGGGATGAACTGCAAATAATGATTGATGACCTAGACAGAAAAAGTAGAAAGGTAGGCTTGAAAATGAATATGCAGAAGACTAAGGTAATGTTCAACAGCCTCGGGAAGGAACAGCAGTTCACATTAATTAGGTAGCGAAATACTGGAAGTAGCAGGTGAATATGTCTACTTAGGACAGGTAGTCACCGCAGATCCGGACCATGAAAAGGAAATAACAAGAAGAATAAGATTGGGATGGAGCGCATTTGGCAAGCACTCGCAGGTTATGACTAGCAGCTTACCGGTATCGCTCAAGAGGAAAGTATACAACAGTTGCATCTTGCCTGTACTCACCTATGGGGCTGAAACGTGGACGCTAACCGAGAGAGTTCTACTTAAGTTGAGGACAACCCAGAGGGCTATGGAACGAAAAATGGTAGGGGTAACATTAAGGGATAGAAAGCGTGCAGAGTGGGTCAGAGAAATAACTCAAGTTACCGACATTCTAGTGGAAATTAAGAAGAAGAAATGGACATGGGCAGGACATGTAGTGCGAAGAGAGGATAACCGATGGTCGCTGAGGGTAACAAACTGGATCCCAAGGGAAGGAAAGCGTAGCAGGGGGTGGCAGAAAGTTAGGTGGGCGGATGAGATTAAGAAGTTCGCAGGGGTCAAGTGGATGCAGCTAGCACAGAACCGGGTTAAGCGGAGAAATATGGGAGAGGCCTTCGCCCTGCAGTGGGTATAATTAGGCTGATGATGATGATGATGATGATGATGAGCTGTTTTCTCCGGGTCTCGGCGAACACCATCCTTACTAACGGTGTGACCTAGCAACCACAGTTCTTCGTAGCTGAAGTGGAACTTCTCTCCTTTTAGCGTTTGTCCCAATGACTTGATGACTTCCAGCACTGTCCGAAGTCGTTTTAGGTTGTCTTCAAAGTTTGCCGAGAAGACAATCTTGTCCAAATATACCAAACAAATTTGCCACTTCAAGCCTGCCATTGCTATGTCCATTACTCGCTGAAACGTGGCTGGTGTGGAGCAGAGGCCAAATGGCATCACCTTGAAATCAAAAAGGCCGTCCGCTGTGATGAATGCGTTCTTCTCGCGATCTATTTTCGTCTACCTCAATTTGCCAATATCCGCTCTTCAGGTCTATCGATGAGAAGTACCTTGCATTGCAGAGCCGATCGAAACTGTCGTCGATGCGGGGAAGCGGGTATACGTTCTTAGGCTATTCAAGCGGCGGTAATCAACGCACAAGCGAAGTGTGCTGTCTTCACCAAAACGACTGGTGCCGCCAAGGGGCTGTTCGGTGGCTGGATTACGTCATCACGCAGTATTTCCTCCTCTTTATCGCGTTTAGCCTGGAGTTCTCGTGGCGATACACGATAGGGGCTGTGGCGCAGAGGTCGGGCGTGTTCGTCCGTTATAATGCGGGGCTTCGTCAGTGGTGTTTGTCATACCTTCGATGGTGACGACAAGCACTCCATGTAGCTTCGAAGAAGTCTGCGAATCTGGTCTTTCCTCCTTTGAATGAATGCCGGGTTGACGTCAAATATGGGCTGACGTAAATGATCCGATGCGTCTTTCAGTGGTTCGTCGTGGGGGGCGAATACATCTTTGAGGTCCGTTAATTCATCGAGAAAAGCAATCGTCGTGCTCATGTTGAGATGCCGGTATTCTTCGTTGAAGTATGTTACCAGCACCTGAGCTTGAAGTCGTCGTAGCAGGTATGGCTTTGTCTGCAGAGAGCTTGATGAGCTTGTATCGAAGGTCGATGATGGAAGTCCATGCCTAAAATCACATCTCGGGAGCACTGCTGCAAGACCACAAAACTGTTGGGACAAGTACGCCAATTTACGGTTATTCTTGCAGTGCATCGTCCAGATGGAGTAATCAGGTTGCCACCTGCGGTGCGAATCAGCGGACCATGCCAAGTGGTGGTAACTTTCCTGAGCTGAGAGGCTAACGGTCCGCTGATGACTGAATAGTCAGCTCCCGTGTCTACTAGGGCAGTGACTCTGCGGCCGTCGACATAACGTCAAGGTCGCTTATTCGCGTCCTCGTATTGCACGTGGGTTTTGGTGTCCGATCTCGGCTTTGTCGTTTCTTCAGGTCATGTCTGGGGCATACCGTTTTAACTTCGCTGGGCGGCGGCGTCGGCTTGCACTCTGGTCGTGTTGTCGTCGATGTTGTTGTGTGGAGCGGCAATGAAAGGGCTGCATCGTCGTTAGTGATCGTCGGCGGCGAAGCATCTTCGTCGTTTCGCCGTTGAGCAACCTCACCTCCAAAGTTTGCTGCCTTTAGTTTCCCCTACGGGGCTAGGAGACAGTCCTTGCAAGTAACCGCGGCCCGGCGACGCAAATCGGGCATTGTACGGTGATGGGGAGCATGACAGATGCCTTTGCGACGAGTACTCTCCGCTGCGCAGGAAGTCTGATTTCCTGTGGTCGCTCGCCAAGACGGGTTCGTGGGACGTCGACAGTCAAACCACGTAGGCCGATTCGCTTGAATGGGCAGTTACGGAGTATGTGTCCTGCCTCACCAAAATGGAAGCAGCGCGGTCGGTTGTTAGATGTCCTCCAGGTGTCGCATTTTCTGGGGCTTGGAGATCGTTGGTAGACTTGGCGGGCGGCGGCAAGGGGTGGTTTTTGGGGGCAGGATGATAGCGACGAGGGCTTCGGAGGTCGCGTCGGCTTAGGGTGTCGCGTCGGGGTGCAGGACAGCGTAATGCAGCAGCATAGTTCATCGCTGCTGATTCATGCACTGGAGCCGTCGGAGTCGTCGCTTGAGGAGCGCCGAGTGCCTGCTGGACTTTTTGACGTACGACGTCCGCGAACGTCGCCACCTGGGGTTGTTGTGATGATGGAAGCAATCGGCTGAGCTCCTCTCGCACGATCTCTCGGATGAGATCCCGAAGATTTTCCCCGCTAGCAGATGCGCTGGAGTAGTGGCTTAAGTAGTTTGGTTGAAGTGGTCGCTCGTAGTGGCGCATCCCGGTGTCCAACGTCTTCTCGAGGGTAGGCACTTCAGTTTCAAATTTCGCGATAGATTTCGGCGGATTTCGAACAAGACCTACAAAAAGTTACTCTTTAAATCCTCGCTTTAAAATTCGACTCTCAGCTTCGGCCATGTTAAGGTCGGCGCGGCGAAAGAAGCGCTTCATCTCCTCAATGTCTCCTTCATCTCCTCAATGGATGCTTGAAGAAGAAGAGGAAGAAGGAAGAATAAAACGGCTTGTCGGTACCCCCCTCTGTTGGTATGTGCCATAAGTTATTTGGACAACCACAACAACAACAACAACAACTACGATGTCTGATGCGTGGGTGATCCGCCTCACTTGTAGCTGTCAACCATCCGTCACCAGAGTCCATAGAACCGATGGCGCGACGTCACGTCGGGCAACTTGGGTGGGGGTTGCGTGTTCGTGTCCATCGGTTCCTTCGGGTCTTTCGGGTCCTTCATCTCGGTTCTGATTGGTATGTCTTTTCGCCTTGTCTTCAGGTCCGGGCTGGAGGTGGGCGGTGGTAGTTCTTCAGGTCTGGGCTTCAAGGGCTGGGGCGAAGCTGCTCGGCGATGTCCCTAGGCCCTCGGTGATGGTTCCGCCTTGAAGATGGCTTCGATCGCCCGTTTCGAGGAAGGCATATCCGGTTCCGTCGCGGCGTTAAACAGCTCTGTCACTGAGCAGCAGGTGCGACCAGGCATGGCGACCCAAGTTACGGCTATGATTAGTAAGTCTCTTTCTACAACTGAGCGTCGTATTCTAGTGGAACTACTACTGAAACACGTGACAGTGTTCGACTTTGCCAAGGATGCCTCAATGCCACTGCCTACCAGTCGTATTCATCATACGATCAACACAGGGTCCGCCCCTCCAATACGTCACAAGCCCTATCGAGTCTCAGCAACTGAACGTAAGGTAATAGATGAGCAAGTTCAAGACATGCTAAAGCGCGGCATTATTCGAGAGTCCTGTAGTCCTTGGGCAGCTCCAGTTATCCTTGTTAAAAAGAAAGATGGCACATGGAGGTTTTGTGTTGACTACCGCCGTTTAAATTCAGTCACAAAGAAAGATGTCTACCCGCTTCCACGTATAGATGACGCAATTGACTGTCTGCACTCAGCTTCATACTTTTCCTCTATTGACTTGAGATCCGGTTACTGGCAAATCCGCATGCACATTGCAGACAAAGGAAAAACGGCATTCGTAACGCCAGACGGACTTTACGAATTTAACGTTATGCCTTTTGGATTATGTAATGCACCTGCCACATTCGAGCGGTTCATGGATACAATTCTACGTGGACTAAAGTGGCAAATTTGTTTATGTTATTTGGACGACGTAGTAATATTTGGCAAAACTTTTAGTGAGCACAACAGCCGTCTGGATATCGTACTTAATTGCATGGAACGAGCTGGTCTTGTACTGAATGCAAAGAAATGTCATTTTGGCGATCGTGAAACAATTGTCCTCGGTCACTTAGTTGACAAAGAAGGTGTTCGACCAGATCCCAAGAAAATTGAAGCCGTCAAAAGTTTTACCGTGCCCAAGTCAGTAAAAGAGCTGCAGGGTTTGTTGGGGCTATGCTCGTACTTTCGACGCTTTATACCAAGATTTGCAGACATCGCTTACCCCCGTACGAATCTACTGCATAAAGATACACCATTCAATTGGACCAGCGAATGTGACTCAGCTTTCCGTCATCTGAAGTTTCTTTTGACCTCGGGCCCAAACCTCCGCCACTTCTGCCCATCAGCTCCAATTGAAGTACACAATGACGCAAGTGGTATCGGTATCGGCGCTGTACTTATACAACGCCATGGACGCGATCAGCACGTGATAGCGTATGCCAGCCGCTCGTTGAGTAAATGTGAAAGAAATTACACGGTTACGGAGCAAGAATGTCTAGCTGTTGTTTTCGCTGTACAGCGCTTTTGTTCCTATCTGTACGGGAATGCTTTCACGATTGTGACCGACCACCATTCCCTTTGCTGGCTCGTGAGTCTTCGTGACCCCTGTGGGCGGCTCGCTCGATGGGCTTTACGCCTACAAGAGTTTAATATTACTGTGGTGCATAAAAGCGGCCGAAAACACTCAGATGCTGACTGTCTTTCGCGTTTGCCGCTTCAAACGACTGATAATGACTCAGACAATTTCGATAAATATTTGGCTCCAATTGCACAAACTTTCCCCGATCTCAGAGTTTTCCGAACCGAGCAACGCAAAGACAAAACATTAACTTCACTGTTTGATTCCGCCAACAATCCTATGAAGAACACATTTAGCATTCGCGAAGGAGTGCTTTACAAGAAAAATTTCGCTTCTAGGGGAGCACGTATGCTTCTTGTCGTTCCGGAAAGCCTACGTATCACAGTTATAGAAATGACGCATGATGATGCCACGTCTGGTCACCTGGAAGTGGCCCGAACACTCCACCGCACACAGCAGCGATTTTACTGGCCGAAGATGCGTTCAACAATCAAGCGATATGTAGCCAGCTGTGTGCAATGTCAGCGCTTTAAGCTGTCGACTTCAAGCCCACATGGAAAACTGCAGCCAGTCACACCTCCAATAGCCCCGTTTGAGCAAGTTGGCATTGACCTTCTTGGACCTTTTCCACGGTCCTCTAAAGGAAACCGATGGATTCTTGTGTGCGTTGATTATTTAACCCGCTACTGTGAGACAGCCGCGATACCATCCGCTACTGCGTCTAAAGTATCAAATTTCTTACTTCGACTCGTCATTCTTCGGCACGGCCCTCCTCCGGTCATCATTAGTGACCGTGGACGCCAATTCACAGCGGACATTGTCGAAGAACTTCTTCGCCTCAGCGCCTGCAGTTTTCGCCACTCCACGCCTTATCATCCCCAAACGAACGGTGTGGTAGAACGAACTAATAGGACGCTTAACACCATGTTGGCTATGTACGTCGCTGCAGACCATAAGGACTGGGATGGCGTTGTACCGTTCATTACGCATGCATATAACACAGCGCAACATGAGACAACAGGCTACAGTCCCTTCTACCTTCTCTTATGCTCGCACGCCTCGCTGTGCCCTCGACACCATACTGCCATTTTTCATTCACGACGAACCTTCTCTTGCTACCACACTCCGCAGAGCTGAAGAAGCCCGCCAGCTGGCCAGAGTTCGAATTTTATCTTCACAAGAACGTTCTAAGAACCGCTACGACGCCCGACACCAACAAGTTTCCTATGCTCCTGGTGACTATGTGTGGTTTTGGACACCTCTCCGTAAGCGTGGTCTTTGTCAAAAACTGCTTTCACACTACACCGGACCGTTTGTTGTGCTAGAACGCATCAATGACCTGAATTACGTCATAGCACGCATAACGGCTAATGGTCGACGGTCACGGCAGTCGCAGGTGGTGCATGTAGCCCGCCTCAAGCGATTTCATTCCAGAGGATCTCTGTAACTCGCTCGACGGGCTTCGTCTGCGAGGAGGGAAATGTCACGCGCCTTCGTAGTACGTCGACGGAAGATGAAAAAGAGCGGTCGGGTATTTCGGTGAAGAAGAAGAAAGAGCAAGGGCAGATGAACGCTTGTACGCTTCGCCGCAGTCCTCTTTGTAGAGATCCCTGTAAATAAACCCCCCGTGCGTACAAAGTACGTAACATCGCGTACAAAGTACGTAACAATATATATATATATATATGTGTGTGTGTGTGTGTGTGTTTGTGTGTGTGTGTGCGTGTGTGTGTGTGTGTGTGTGTGTGTGTGTGTGTGTGTGTGTGTGTGTGTGTGTGTGTGTGTGTGTGTGTGTGTGTGTGTGTGTGTGTGTGTGTGTGTGTGTGTGTGTGTGTGTGTGTGTGTGTGTGTGTGTGTGTGTGTGTGTGTGTGTGTGTGCGTGTGTGTGTGTGCGCATCGCGCTGAGCAGGGCAGGCACAGGCAGGAGACGGTAGGGAACCACACGCAGTTCAGTGGGGGTGCCTGATGTTACCAAAAGAGAATTATAAGAGGATTATTATTCCCATGGATGAAATACGAGCAGTAGGCTAAGCATTCCTTTGTCAATACCAGTACATTAGGGTGCAGATTTAACTGGGAAAGCTTTAGTGGCATGCGGTTTTGGGGTAATATGTCAAGTTTTTAGCAAAGCATAGAAAGACCACATTAGTCTGGATTTTACAAGTGAGTTGATAACCACATTATAAAAAAACATGGCTAATTACATTTCGTATGACACTACCTTACAAAATTCCTGTTGAGGATGTTTGCGTTCAACACATTTACTTTTGAGAACAAATGACTTCTACAAGTTCGCAAGGGCATGGCACAGTATTCAAGTGGAAATTCTCTGTTGCCTGATCTGAAGAATGCAATGACGTTTGGCAGTTTCCAATCACCTGATATGTTACCTTTGGGATGTGATCGCACGCAAAGTAGTGAGAGGTATGTTGCGCAGAAGTGGGATGTATATAACAGCTTGGAAAATAATTTCTTCATTGCCCGCTGATGATGAGTGCCTAATGTGTTCGTAAACACAGACGACTCCATATACAGATAATACGGTTGACAGCATTGGGGATATCGTATCAGTAGCTGCGACTGATATTGGCTTGTCAGGTTCCTTAGGAAAACAAATTACACCGCATTGCTTAATATACGGGCATATTCGACATCGCTGGAGTGTTATTCAAGTTCATCCGTGAGAGATAAAGTGCGTCATTCGAGAGTTTTGCACACGACAAAACTTTAGTTGATTGTTGATTATTACATTTGGCAGGCGTGTTCCAAAAAAGTGTGTTTGATTGAAAATAGGTGTCTCAATCTCACAATACGTGTTCTATGCAATTGAAAAGTAGAATGTTGAAAACGTCTCAAAGCACGCAGCTGATTATATATATTGTAATAGGAGTCCTTGACCAGGGCGCTACGCCGTCAACACTCAATGGAACGTTCTGCGATCAGTCGTTGCACTTCTGTGAGTGCACGCCCGAGCGTCGGAGAGAGAGCTTCGTTGTCGTTTTCTTTCCTGACCGTCACGCGCGTTGAACATGGTTGTCGTTCTCTTCATAGCATCAGGCGCTGAACGTATCAGAGCCGAATACCTGTTTTACAACTTCCCCCGGGCGAAAAGACGCCATCCTGGCGGATTATGGCGATGTGACGATGACAGGGTCGTAGAAAAGGCTTCAGGCGGTTACTGTGTACTATTTCACGATTTCGGCGACGGTGGTCAGTGGATGGCGTAAGGGGTGCGATGAGGTAGTTGACGGGGATGTTCGCTTGACAATACGGTAGGGGCCCTGATACTTGCTCAAAAGTTTGGATGAAAGGCCGGGACTGGAGGAAGGCATCCATAGCCAGACCAAAGAGTCTGTACGGTAAGTAGGAAGAAGTGCAGTTTGATCTCGTGTGGTTTTCTGCTGTTGCTGAGCGTGAGAAGTGAAGGACCGGGCAAGCTGGCGGCATTCTTCAGCATAAGTTGCAGCTTGTGAAACAGTCGTGAATTCGGAAGAATCCGGTCGATAAGGGAGAATGGTGGCCATAGTATAAGAGGGCTCACGACCGTGCAGAAGGAAGTATGGCGAAAATCCTGTGGTTGCTTGAGTGGCAGAGTTATAAGTTAATGTGACGAATGGAACAACGCGGTCCCAGTTGGAGTGGTCGGAAGCGACATACATTGCCAGCATGTCGCCCATAGCGCGGTTAAAACGCTCAACCATTCCATTTATTTGCGGATGGTACGCGGAGGTGGCGCGGTGAACAATTTTGCATTCTCTTAGAACGGCTTCGACAACTTCAGAAAGGAAGGGGGGACCTCTGTCACTCAGCACTTCTTTGTGAGCCCCGTGGCGAAGAATGATGTGATGGAGGATGAAGGAGGCAATGTATTGGGCTGTTCAGTTCAGTTCAGTTCAGTTCAGGCGTTCAGTCGTGTCCGACTCTTCGTGACCCTATGGACCATGTCACGCCACGCTTTCCGGTCTCTCACTATCTTCTTAGCATCACATAGCTTCATCTGCAATGCCTCGAGAATGCCATCTAACCATCGCGTTCGCTGCCTACCCCTTCTCCGGCGACCCTCAACCTTTCCCAACATCAAATCTTTCTCCAGCGACTCCTCTCTTCTCATCAGATGACCAAAGTAGCTGAGCTTCAACTTTAGAATTTGACCCTCCAATGAGCAGTCAGGGTTTATGGTCGACAATATCGACTGATTTGATCTTCTGGCAGTCCAAGGAACTCTTAAGAGTCTTCGCCAGCACCACAATTCAAACGCTTCAATTCTTCGGCGGTCAGCCTTTTTCACAGTCCAACTCTCGCATCCATACATCACAACTGGAAAGACCATAGCACGGGTGATACGGATCTTGGTTGACAGACTAATGTCTCTGCTCTTTACTAGGCGGTCAAGGCTAACCATTGCTCTCTTTCCCAGAAGCAGGCGTCTCCTAATTTCATGGCTGCAGTCTCCTTCCGAGGTAATCTTGGCGCCCAAGAACAGAAAATCTGTCACAGCTTCCACTTCTTGTCCATTGATGCTCCAGGACTTGATAGGGCAAGACGCCATGATCTTCGTCTTTTTAATGTTCAGTTTAAGCCCAAACTTCTCACTCTCTTCTTGTACGCGCATCAGAAGTCTCTTGAGTTCCACTTCACTTTCTGCCATTAAAGTGGTATCATCCGCATATCTAAGGTTGTTGATACGTTTTCCAGCAATCTTCACTCCAGCTGAAGACTCGTCCAGACCGGCCTTCCTCATGATGCACTCTGCATATAGGTTAAATAGGCAGGGCGACAGTATGCAGCCTTGCCTCACCCCTCTCAATCGGAAACCAATCAGTAAGACCATGACCAGTTCTGACTGTGGCCTCTTGCCCTTCATAAAGGTTCCTGAGGAGACAGATGAGGTGAATTGGAACTCCCATCTCTTGGAGAGCTTGCCACAATCTGCTGTGATCTACGCAGTCAAACGCTTTCGCATAATCAATAAAGCAGAAGTAAATAGATTTCTGGAACTCTCTTGCTTTTTCCATGATCCAGCGAAGGTTGGCAATTTGGTCTCTAGTTCCTCTGCCCTTGCGAAACCCAGCTTGCACGTCCGGAAGCTCCCGATCCACATACTGCTGCAGCCTACCTTGCAGGATTTTTAACATCACCTTGCTAGCATGCGAAATAAGCGCGATCGTGCGGTAGTTGGAACAATCTTTGGCACTGCCTTTCTTTGGAATGGGGATGTAAACTGACCTCCTCCAATCCTGTGGCCACTGCAGGGTTGTCCAAATCTTTTGACATAATGTATGCAGTGTGTTAACAGCGTCGTGGTTGAGGTTTTGAAGCAACTCAGCTGGAATACCATCAATTCCGCTAGCTTTGTTCTTAGCAAGGCTGGCTAAGGCCCATTCAACTTCACTCTTCAGGATGCCCGGCTCGAGATCAGTAATCACAACCGTCCTATGTTGGGCTTGCACATCCGGGTCCTTCTTGTACAGTTCTTCTGTGTATTCCTGCCACCTCTTCTTTATCTCTGAGGCTTCAGTGAGGTCCTTGCCTCGTTTGTCCTTTATCACGCCCAGCTTAGCACAGAAGCTTCCTTTGATATCTTTGATTGTCTTATACAGAGCTCTTGTGTTCCTTAATTGGCTGTTGTCCTCAACTGCTTGACACTGTATGTTCAGGAAGGCATCCTTATCTCTCCTTGCTATTTTCTGAAAATCCGCATTGAGAACCTTGTATCTTTCTCTTTCCCCCATACCTTTTGCCATTCTCCTTTCCTCAGCTATTTGCAAAGCCTCTTCAGATAACCAGTTTGCTTTTTTGCATTTCTTTTGCTTTGGAACTACCTTAGTAGCAACTTCTTGTATTATATCACGAACATCAGTCCACATCTCTTCGGGCTCTTTGTCTTCTAGATCTAATTCTTGAAATCGATTCCTCACTTCCACAGCATATTCTAATGGAATCTGATCCAGATCATACCTGAAAGGCCTTCTAGTTTTCTGCGTTTTCCTCAATCGAAGCTTAATTTTGGCAACAAGAAGCTGATGATCGGTGCCACAATCGGCCCCAGGCCTTGTTTTTACTGCTTGTATAGCACTTCTCCATCTCTGCCGGCAAATAATATAATCGATCTGATTCCTGTACAGACCGTCCGGTGAAATCCATGTGTACAGGCGCCTCTTGTGCTGTTGAAAATGAGTATTCGCTATGGTCAGGTTGTTTTCTTGACAGAACTCTACTAGCCTCTGCCCAGCTTCATTTGGCTCACCAAGACCGAACTTGCCTGTAATTCCGGATATTTCTTCACTCCCGACCTTAGCATTCCAGTCTCCTATGAGAAAAACGACGTCTGATGATGGGGTGCGGTCTAAAAGGCATTGTAGGTCCACATAAAATCTCTCAACGTCAGCTTCTTCAGCAGCAGTGGTCGGTGCATAGACTTGGATAACTGTTATGTTGAAAGGGTGACCTTGGATCCGAAGTGAAATCATTCGGTCGTTTTTGGGGTTGTACCCTAGCACTGCTTTGCCCATTCTTCTGTTTACTATGAGAGCGACCCCATTCCTTCTCTTGGATTCGTGGCCACAATAAAAGACATAATGGTCGCCGGAGTTAAATTCTCCCATTCCGGTCCACTTGAGCTCGCTGATACCCAAGATATCAATGTTCAATCTGTCCATTTCTCGCTTGACGATATCCAGTTTACCTTGCGTCATAGATCTTACATTCCATGTTGCTATGTGATATATCTCCTTGCAACATCGGACTTTCCGGTCGCTTCCCGACACATCCACAACTGAGCGTCCTTTTGGCTTTAGCCCAGCCGCTTCATTCGTCCTGGAGCTACTAGGAATCGCCCTTTGTTCATCCCCAGTAACATGTAGGACGCCTTCCAACCTGGGGGGCTCATCTTCCGGCGCCATATCGATAATGGTATTGTGACTGGCCATAGGGTTTTCTTGGCAGGAAATACTGGAGTGGGTTGCCATTACCTTCTCCAGTGAATCACATTTTGTCAGAACTCTCTGCCGTGACCTGTCTATCTTGGGTGGCCCTACACAGCAGAGCTCACGACTTCATTGAGTTTCGCAAGCCCCTCCGCCACGACAAGGCAGTGATCCATGAAGGGGGTATTGGGCTGTAGCAGATAGCAAAGACGCCGTTTCGGCGTAGCGTGTGGGATGATCAATTGCAACGATGACCCAGCGATTGCCTGTTGATGTGCTAGGAAGCGGGCCATACAGGTCGATTCCAACGCGCTCGAAGGGCTGAGCTGGGCAGGTCAGCGGCTGCAGAGGAGCGGCGGGCTGGCGAGGTGGGTGTTTTCGGCGCTGACACTCTTGGCGGGACTGGACGAACCGACGAACAAAACGGTATACCCCACGCCAGTAGTACCGCTGTCGCAGGCGAGTGAAGGTTTTCAATAAGCCTGCGTGGGCACAATGGGGATTGTCGTGGTAATGGGAGCAAATCACAGAGCGCAGATGGGTCGGAATGACAAGCAGCCACTTTCTACCATCCGGAAGGTAATTCCTATGGTAGAGGAGCTCGTCTCTGATGGCGAAATGGTGAGACTGGCGACGGAGAGCGCGGCAAGGAGGTCGTGAAGCGCGGGCAGATAAAACACAAAGGAGTGAAGCGATTCATGCGTCTTTGCGTTGCTCGGAAGTCATATCGATGGGCATGTCGGTGGGGTGTAGAACGGACATAGCAGGAGTGGCTTCAGACGGCAATGGAGAACGTGAGAGAGCATCAGCATCGGCATGTTTACGGCTAGAGCGATAGATGACGTTAATGTCGTATTCTTGGAGCCTCAGAGCCCAACGGGCCGATCGACCAGAAGAATATTTCAAAGAAGACAGCCAGCAGAGGGAGTGATGATCGGTGATGGCATCAAAAGAACGGCCATACAAGTAGGGGTAAAATTTTGCTATTACCCAGGTGATAGCAAGACACTCTTTCTCGGTGACGGAATAGTTTGCTTCAGCTTTTGTTAGGGTCCGACTGTCGTAAGCGACAACGTACTAATCAAAGCCAGACTTCCGCTGAGCAAGTACTGCGCCGAGGCCGACACCCTGGCATAAGTGTGGATTTCCGTGGGAGAAGAAGGGTCGAAATTACGCAGGATTGGCGGAGTCGTCAGAAGGTGGAGGAGTGTCGCGAAGGCATCGCAGAACTGTCTCAAGGCGCCGGAGGTGAGATGGAAAATCTGGGGAAAAGATGACAACGTCGTCCAGGTAACAAAGGCAAGTGTGCCATTTGAGCCCTCTGAGTAGGTTGTCCATCATTCGTTCGAATATGGCAGGGGCATTGCATAGTCCGAATGGCATGACATTAAACTCATAGAGCTCATCGGGTGTGACGAAAGCGGTTTTTGGCCGATCGGCCTCTGCCATCGGCACCTGCCAATAGCCGGAACGCAGGTCTATTGAAGAAAAGAACTCATCTCCCTGCAGGCAGTCAAGGGCGTCGTCGATACGAGGGAGAGGATAAACGTCCTTGCGCGTAATCTTGTTCAGTCGGCGGTAGTCTATACACAATCGGATGGAACAGTCTTTTTTCTTGACCAAGACGACCGGAGACGCCCAAAGGCTGTGCGACGGTTGGATGACGTTGCGCTGGAGCATGTCAGTCACCTGTTCGTCAATAATGCGGCGCTCGGCGTCTGAAACACGGTACGGACGCTGGCGCAAAGGGGCATGCGTGCCGATATCAATGCGGTGAGTAACGGCAGTTGTGCGCCCCAACGAAGGTTGCTGGGAGTCGAACGAAGCCGCGAAACGTTGTAGGTTGGCGACAAGCTGGGCTCGTTGGAAGGGCGTCAGGCCAGCGTCGATGGACCCGTGAAAAACTTCGAGGGAAGATGGAGTGACGACAGGAAGAGGCGTTATGGCGCTGATGTGAATGCCGGCAGTGTTAGGGACGAGGAGATAGGTGGGAGTGGAATCGAGCAAAGCAACGCTACCCAGTGACTGGCCACAGAGCAAAGTAGTTGGGCAGGGGCACGGGTTACCAACAAAAATAGCACTTGAGCTGCGAAAAATTGCTAGCACAGCATGGGACAGCAACACGGACTTTTGTTCAGTGCATCGTAACGAGGGTGTGTAGATAATAGTGGCGTCGTAAAGAGCAGCACAATAAAGAGGCACAAGCACTGAGGAGAAAGGCGGAACGTCGGTGTCCTCTGCGACGGGCACGGTAGAGGCAGCAGCAGCGGATACGTCGAAAGAAGTGTCACTGTCTTTCCTGACCGTCACGCGCGTTGAACATGGTTGTCGTTCTCTTCAGAGCAGTAGGCGCTGAAGGCATCAGAGCCGAATACCTGTTTTGCATATATTATACACGTACAGTAGACAGTACCGGGACGCGCTCATCCTCCCTTTTGTTGCTTCGAGAATCTTCGTACTTGTCTATGCGTGTGTGTGTGCCTTATGTGCATTTGATCTGTTCAGTTGCGCATTTCGTCACGTGTGTTCTATGCGTATGCATTTGGCTTCAGCTTCGCTGGCCAGAGCAAGCATTTCTTTTATTTTCAAGCTTACTAAGGACTTTAATAACCATGGT
Organism: Amblyomma maculatum; assembly: GCF_055883805.1. Taxonomy (NCBI): domain Eukaryota; kingdom Metazoa; phylum Arthropoda; class Arachnida; order Ixodida; family Ixodidae; genus Amblyomma; species Amblyomma maculatum. The sequence goes on along the minus strand of NC_139348.1, from coordinate 81,869,435 downwards.
TTATAACGACCTACACGAGACATTCTAGTGGGATGAAATTCGATTGCTACTTTTTCCATTTTAGTTTTAAAATTCAGCTAGTTATCTTGAACAGACCGATCATGAAAGGCCTTTTAAGAAACTGAAAAAGGTAAGCAGATAGTTATTTACAGCTTCGTAATTACTTTTGTTTTACGAGCGTATAGTTTTCTAGTAGAGTTGGCTTAGCCCCTCAGTAAAGGTGAAAGATGTTGCAATGCATTATGGTCGCCAATTATGTAGAGAAGGGTAAGGCATGAAAGACTTTCAAAATAATTAGTTTTTATCAAGTCGATAGTTTTACGCTATTCACAAGTGACACATAGTGGTTGTGTTAATAATTGAGTCAGATTAAAATTTAAACTAAACTCGATCAATTCCTTTGTTTTCGCTCTCAGTCGGCGCAATGTTTCTCTGATTTATCGCCGCCAATTTAAAATCTTCAAAGAGAAGGATGCGCACTGTAAAGTATTTATATTAGGTTGATTTAGGTTCTCAGTAAAGGCGCATGCAAATTCGGATTGTTTTTATAGATCGGTTGCTTATTAATGATTATTTTAATATTAACTACTTATTAGTGACAGTTGTGTTATGAATAACTAAATTACTAATTATTGCCACGCATACGGTAAAATCAACCACACAACAGTAAACGTAGAACAACTGTGAAGATAAAAGGAGAGCGATCTTCTCGCTGCCGAGCAGAATTCACTGAATAAATACTGATTCTCTAGCCGAATCAACCAGCTTACTATCTCTTAACGTTACCCCTACCATTTTTTATTCCATAACACACTGCGTTGCCCTCAACGTAAGTATTCAAACATAACATAATATAAGGTGTGCTTGAAATGCACTAATTAGCCTAATGAAGGATTGCAGCATGAAGAAAAATCTTGATTTACCCGTGCAACTCCATAATGAGAGGTTACCTCCTACTGTGCTCAGAGGCTAAAGTTACACAAAAACATTTATGGCATTTACCCTACAACTGTTTCCGCCATTTGTGATGCTGCTTGAAGAAACGTCGAAAAAGTTTATCGTAAGCATTCTACCATATATGTGGAACACCATTACCTAGCTGTTTTGAGCTGCGTTAACACATTATCACATTTCGCTGCCTGCCATCATGCATATTACATCGTGAAGCGCTACCCGATTCATTTTTGAGGGGCATCAAACTAATAAGTACACAGTGACCATGGAAAGTTCTTAAAGTGTGCGCATAAGCAATGCTTAACTTTTAATATCGGTCATGTGGCAAGCTGCAGTCAGCCACATTCAAGCTGTAGTCAGAACGCAGAGGATGGTAAAGCACCTGGGGTTGTTATAATGTACAATCATATAGCACGGCATCAGGGTGTTTTTCATATTTGTTTGATTTGGAACACGGCTGTGGCAGCCGGAATTCAGACTCGCCTGCTAATCTTTCTCCTTGACCGCAGATAAAATGACCTCGTTCACTTGTTAAAAGCATATAATTTGTGTCTTGCAACTCATGTTACAGATGTCCGCGTTTTATGACATGCCACCGAGCCTTGTGTTATAAGTTGCGTGATTTAAAAAGCAAAAACATTTTCCTTTAAAGGACAGTAAGGTTTCTCAGGGAAAGACCTTCCCTACAAGGCTATTTGTAAAAAGACCAGCCTTTGTTGCTGTTATCCTCCTCAGATCGCAAAGATGAGAACGAACGCTAAAGATCTACACTGCTGCTGGGACGCCAAGCATTGTCAAAAAGAGATTTAATTTGCCGCCTTTCGTGCACACCCTACAATAGATATCAGAAATAATATTTGGGGGCAAGTTACTATCAGGTGAAGTGCTAATTTCTGAGTTTGTGAATGGACGTGAATATAAAGGCCTGGGAAGGTCACACATAAAATGTATAAAATGTGGCTCACGTTTCATTCTTTCCGGTATACCCTTTCCAAGCTCCGACAGAATTCCGTAATGTTGAGATGGTGTCAGGTTTTTGGCAGTTTCATTCCACCGACCACAAACAAAGGAGTAAAAATTGTCACAAGGTTGAACGCTCCAGTTGATAGATGCGTTGATAAGTTTTGCTGAAAACAAGAGTTATAATATTGTAAAAAAACTCCTCCTTTCACTCTGTATTTGGGCCTCGCACGTGGACCGGGCAAGGATATTTTTACACGCAACCGATTGAAAAGCGTAAACTTTCTTTTCTGCTATTTGACAGAAATCCTTCAAGGAGCTCCCGTTCTCGGTCTACTTGACGGTAGAACACCTTCTGAATTCTGCGCTATTTCTGTGTTAATACCTGCGTTATGATAGAAATACTGGGCAGCTTCATTATTACACACCAGTAGTCCAAGTGCAAACATCTTAGTTTGTTTTCGTCGGTTGTTCATCTTAATTAGAAATCGCGCAAAAAAAAACAGCAGGGACAGAAGAGGAACACAAAAAAAAAACTGGACTGGCGCTGGCTAATGATTCAAATGTTATTGATAATGGCCGAGTGTGAAATACAGATAGGGCATCAGTTGAATGTATCGGCGCTAGAATGTTTAACGCACCCAAATCTTTATCACAAAAGGCATAAACAAGCATAAATCCCGAAATTCACGTGAAGGCCCGTGCAGCTACAGAAAAGAATTCGAGGGATTCGTTGTTAAAAAAAATCATATACAATAAAACGCCGAGGCAGGGCAATACCACCTAACAAGGGAACAGACCTCCAAGACCAGCATCAGCAGCATAGGAAGTCATTAAGTGTAGCAAAAGCAGAGTCAATCGAGCATAAGCGTAGCAATAGCAAAGCCAAACAAGTAAAAACAAAACAAGAAAATAACCCGAGGAGAACCCCTGCTGTCGCAGAAAAAGTAAAAAAACTTAACAACAGCAGTATCATTGAAGTAAAACAATGGAACAATGCAATCAACGAATAGAAACATAAAATACATAGGGCTAGCCAATGCTACTGTCCAGAAACCCGATTTCGATGGTTTGCTTACGCACCAGTCACCACCCCTAGAGATACCCCAGGCCTAGATAACCTCTTTCTTGCGTTGGTCCCTCGCTTTGGCCCTTTCGAACACCCCGAACAGAGGCCCGCACTTGAAGTCGCAGTCCTATTTGCAGTCATTTTAACAAAAACGTTTCTCGTATTTTATGCAGGGGTCCGCCAGATTCCCCCCCCCCCCCCGCGTTACCATTCCCACACGTTCCATGTTCCACTAAACGTTCATTTGCGCATCTACAAGCTGGCCTACGTAAAAACTAGCACATAGAAGTGGAATATCGTACATAACTCTCGTGATACAATTCACGGAGTGCGTCGCATGTTTACGCAATCTTGATGCTAGTTTTCCTTGATCATCATGTTGTAGATGGTATATAGCTTGCAGTGTGCACATAACACTATGTTGATCTTGTACCTGCTGGCTATTTTCTCGACGTTGTGAGAGACCTTGTGGTGGTAGGGTGGGATGCATTATCCGCTTGGTCATGTGATGCTCTGTCTGTTTTATAGTTCTGACGTTTTCAATAAAATTTCAGTCATTAGTGAGTGCCAGGCCTGCCGTTTGCGTGTTCCTCATTCTCCCCGTTCTCTGTGGCCTTTTTTTACTTTACTTCAATTAAAAAAAGAAGTCGTGTGGTGCTTTCTGTTATATACCTTCAGTAAAACTACATATAATGTTCGTTTTTCCTGTATCTAAGCAGGGTTTTCGAGCAACCTAAAATATGTAATCTTTAAGTTCGTGTAGGCTAAGAGAAGTTGCTCCATCAATAAATTCGTTTGATTGAAATTTACTGGGCAGAAAGCGAGTCCGAAATATTAAATTACATCATAATAGAGAATACGGTTGGATACGAGTGCGCGGTTATTTTATCATGTGACAACAGATTTTGTAAAAAAGCAACACGACAATAAGTTTTCTCTTCTATTATCATAAACGTCGCCATATGAACTTCACAAGAGGTAGTCAAATATTCTCCCTATGTACCAATTTAACCCTGCCAATTTACCCGATTTCACCCGGCAACATTGTTCTTTCGCCCTTTGTACAAATGCCGTTTTTTTTTCAATTCATTGTGCTATCCCCAAATACTAATCGCTTAATTTGATATCGTATTGCAAATAGTTCCATTTCTTTTTGTTTTCCAACTAAATCATACAAGGAGTTGAACTCGCAGCGCTGGTCACCCGTTTCCTCATTAACAGCTACGTGACAGCAGTGATAATTTCCACTGAGAATCGGCGATATGAAAAATGCTCGGTATACATTACTTTTAAAGAAAGAAAGTGTTTATTCATAAAAAAAAGAAACAGGTATAACATAAATCATACAGCATGAGTTCCCATAGCTCAACGCTGTATCAGGACCTCAAATAGATGAATATATAAACTTCGAACAATATTATTGGTGCAGCAAACGCAGTCAGAAGAGGCAAGACTGGCGAAAACAATATGGTAAAAGGAAAAAAAACCAAAAATGTAATACAAGTTCAAAAATTTCATGTGCGGCCGGTATTGTTAAATAAATCTTGCGAACGAACATATGAAAACAGTTTTGAATGAAATGTGAACAAACCGGTATACAAAGTGAAATCCTAGTTTGAAAGTTGGGTTACACTATTGCGATAATACAGATAACAGCTCTTGTTTAAAACAGGAGAGAGATGGGAATTGTTTAACATGAGAAGGGAGGTTATTCCAAATTTGTAAAGAAGCAAAAAGAGTCGTTTGTTTGGCGTAGTTTGTTCGAACGGCTGGTAGTAGAAAATTATTGTTCTTAGCAAATCTTGTTTGATTACTATTGGCGAGGGCGTCCCTGTTAACTGCATTTGAGGATATGATATTGTCCTTGCACAACTTTATTAAGTAGGATTGCAAGACTAGAGGTAATCAGCAAAGCGATCAGTAAAATGTTGTGATCGTGAAGAAGTCATAGCGCATCGCCGCGGTATGACCTGTAGGTTATTATACGTATGGCCTGATTTTGAAGATGTTGCTGTTGATATAAATGTGATGGGTAAGTGTGTCCCCATGAACTGATGCAGTAATAAAAATGACTATGAATGAATGCGTAGTGAAGACATATTAAAATGCCACCATTGAAAAAGGGACGCGCTTTTAGTAGTGTTCCCATGCCAAAAACACATTTCTGTTTCATGTTATAAATGTGCTTATTGTATTTAAGGTTAGCGTCCAGAGTAACGCCAAAAAAAGGTGCAATGGTTCAATGTCTGAAAGTTCAATGCAATGGGAATTAAAAGAAAGTAATGGGATGTATACGGGAGCCTTGCGATTGGAGTTGAATACCATTAATGTTATCCTAGAAGGTTTGATCTGCAAGCCGTTACGATGACAAGAGTGTAATATGTTATTGAGATCAGCAGTGAGCATAGGTTTACAGAGCTTTGTGCAGAACAAGGTTGGCTCGAGGGCTCAAGGCTACTAGCCATACGCAACCGTTCACGCGCAGCGCCGCACGGTGAGGCTACGTCACGTCCCGTCCTCGTGAGCAGTATTGCACTCAACGGACGACCGTGACGGTCTCTTTCTAGAGTCGGGAGCGCTGCTGCTTATAGAGGCCAGGAAAGCAATTCAGCTAAATTATCAGATACGGAGGCAGCACTTTGCTTTTCGACTCGTTTAAATAGCAAGCGAGCTGATCACACACTTCAAGTCGGCCCGCGGTTCCAGGTGGTTCTTTCGCCAGGAGACCATCGCCAGGCGGCCTGGGAATTAGCTGGCATGACTTGAGCTAGCATGGCTTAAAACCATGCTCGACGATGCTTCCTTGAATCGTGACCCAGCCTCAAGGTGCAGCACCGAAAATTCTAAATGGACGTCACAGTTAGAAGTTTTGGATTCCCATTGAGCGAAATGCTGGCGGGTTTCTCGGGCACATCAACACCCCCTCTGGCAGACTATGCTCCGAAAAGACAAATTGTGTCTAGGTGACTTGAATCCTGAGACGTCGTTAGCTAGGTTTTCCCAGGTTCATGTTCAGTATCCGGGCATCATTTAAATCCACGTGTCTAGCGATTCCTTCGCCAGGACAGAACATCTGTTCACAACTTTATCTCCAAGGTAACTCAAACAGATTCGCTAAGGTAGCTCCAATGTTCTTGATTCTCCCCTATAGTCATGATTGGTCGTTCTGGAGCTTCCAAACCGACCGTCTACAGGTAAAAATCAACACGAGCAAGTACCATTGTCACCTATAAGACACCAGACATTATAACTCAATTTAGCTTGACTAAATGAATGTCCCCTTTATGCTTGTACTATTTTAAAACACGTGTGAAGGGTACAGTACACAAGGATCAAATAACAATTTCTAAATGAACAAAAACAGGAATAATTGACAATCAGCAGTATTATTTAAACCAGTCCACGTGATATTTTGTTTTCCGTAACGAACAAACTAAAAGCTAGGTTTGGAAAGTGCATGCCCGTGCCGTTCTGTTGCAGCTGTGGCTTTTTGTTTATTTTGTTCTTTTTCAAATTTCTGTGTGTGCCAGTAGAGACAAACATCACTTGCTGCTTTGCTCAGATACCTGTCCTTGCCATAACTCTGCGCGAAAGTCATGTTTTTATACATCCGGGAACACTTCTGCCACTGAGACCGCAGCTCATTTAACTTTCCCTATAATTTAAGCATCCTCCTATTTCGAGGACAGCATTACTTTGGCAGCGATACTTCGTTGCTCGCTTCCCTCTTTTGACAGCTGGCGGAGCTGCTTTGCACTGGGCCAAAGACTCGAATTTCTCAAATCATTGTTAGTATTTTCAATAGACGCACCTCTAAGAATGCCTATTATGCAATGCCGAGTTGGCTCAAGTCGAAACTCTTCATCAACGTCCCAATCACACTTTCGTGCTTAAGTTTCTTAGCTGAGATTAAGTGGAGAACGTTGGTGTCGTTTTTTCTGATCTCCACACTGCCAACAAGTGGTTTGCGTCCCACAAGCACTGTGATTTCGACTGACGTCAACCCTGTCATACAGTTCATCCAGCTCTCTGATTTCCTTTTCAACTTCGGCCAGCTCATGCCAGCTGGAGGTAAACGCGCTCTCGTCTCCCAAGTTATCCGGCACTTCATCCGTGGCCAAAATCTGCTAGGTACTCTACTTTATCTCTGTTGATGACAATTGTTTGCTGAATCTCTCGCGGCTTCAAACCGCTACACTAAATATGCAGTTAAAACTTCATACCTTCACAATCTCATAAAATTTACACTTGCTCTATCTATCTACTATCTATTTATCAATCTCTATACGTATCTCTGTCTTTCTGTCTTTCTCATCATCATCACCATCAGCCGGACTATATCCACGGCAGGGCGAAGGCCTCTCCCATTTCTCTCCAATTAACCCGGTCCTGTGCTCGCTGCATGCACTTGACCCCGAAGAATTTCTTAATCTATCCACTAACACAGTTTTCGGCCGCCCCTTTGTAGGCATACCTTCCCTTGCAATCCAATTGGTTACCCGTGCACATTTTTTCTTAATTTCGACTAGAATGTCTGTAAATGAGCTATTGCACTGACCCACTTTGCATGCTTCCTATATATTATTGTTACACCTAATATTTTCTGTTCCATGGCCTTCTACGTTGTGATCATCTTAAGTAGAACCCTGTTCGTTAACTCCTATATTTTTTAGCCCCAATAGAGCCGTAACGGTAGGATGTAAATGTGTAACTTTCCCCTTGAGTGATACCGGTAGGCTGCTAGTCGCTATGTTTGAGCACCTTTCAAATGATATCCATCCCAATCTTATTCTGCCAGTTATTTCTCTTTGTTGGTGCGGATTTTCGGTTACCAGATGTCCTAAGCAGACACATTTGTCTACCCTTTCCAATGTTTTGTTACTGATTTTAAACTGCAGTTTTTTTACAAGGTTGTTCAGCTTCTGCATATTAATCTTTGGGCCTGCCTTTGTGTTACCCTTTCTAGATGATTCATAATTAGTAGCAGTTGGTCCCCTGAGTTTCTTAACAATGTTATGTCATCAAGGAATCGCAGATTACTGAGATATTCTCCATAGAACCTTATGCCTAACTACTCCCATTTCACGCCTTTATTTCACTCTCTACGCAAGCTGCACATAACACTTGGGAGATCGTGTCTCCTCGCCTAAAACCTTTCTTAATTGAACTTTTATCACTTCCTGCATGTAGAACTATGGCTGCTGTGCAGCCATGTGGATATCTTCAAGTAGATCTCGCAATGCCTGCATCACCGTTGAAGTTTCGACCGAGTCGAATGCTTTCTAGTAGTCACTGCATGCTATATGTAAGGGCTGGGTATATTGCGAGCACGTTTCTGCATGGTTTATAGCGTGTATATGATCAATGGTAGAGTACCCTTTCCGAAGTCCTGCTTGATCCTTTGGTTCGTTTAATTGTAAGGTTGTCTTGACTCTATTAGCGATTACCTTGGTAAATACCTTGTATGTAACGGATAGTAATCTGACTGGTCTGTGAATTTTGAGGTCGTTAGCATCCCCGGTTTTAGGAATTAAGATATTGATAGCATGCTTCCAGTATTCTGGTGCTTTCGGTGTCATCAGGCATTGCATATAGAGTGTGGTAAGTTTTTCAAGCACGATATTCAACCCGCCCTTAAACAAATCTGTTGTTACCTGATACTCCCAACCTGATATCTCCCCTTTCATAGCTTTCAATGTTTTCTTAACGTCATCCTTCTTTACTGGCGGAGAGTCTGTTTCAATTTCATTCTTGACCTGACTTCTATGGCTAATTTAGAGGTGCGTTTAGAACTCCTCGGCTATCTTTATTATCTCGTCCATGCCAGTAATGACATTGCCCGTCTTGTGCCTCAGCGGCCACATCTGACTTTAGCCTATGCCTAATGTCGTCTTCAGCGCTTCCGGGTTACCATCATTCTTCAGAGCATGCTCAATTTTCCCTGTGCTATACTTTTTCATGTAAGCCACCTTGCGCCTATTGATTAGTTTAGATATCACTGCCAGTTACATTCGTTCTGTTGGGCTGAAAGCGCTCAAACATTGGCGCCTATTATTCAAATCGTTCGTCACCTTAGACAGTTTATCGGTATCCTCTAACAATTCTACCATCTATATCTATCACTCACTCGGTAACGTAATCTCTAAAATTCTTGTTCATTGCTTCTAGGCTAAGGTCGGCTTCCTCGGTTAGCACTGAGTATCTATGCGGCAGTTAGAGCTTGAATTCCTCTACTCTTCTCTCCACCACTAATTCATTGATAGACTTCTTCTTCACTAGCCTGTTCCGCTTCCTCTTTAGATCCAACTTAATTCGAGAGCTTACCCTCCTGTGGTCACCGCATCACAGCTTTCCGATTATCTCTACATCCTACATAATGTCTGGGTTAGACCAGAGTATGAAATCAATTTGAAAGTTAGGCCCAATTAGGGATTTTTGATGTCCCCTTCCAGTTATTCCGTTTGCTGAAGATTGTATTCATTATTCGCAAAAATTCTGCTAATTTTAATTTTGTGTAAGTATTGTTACAACTCCTATCTATAACACCTCAACGGCTCTGACAGTAGCGAAATAAATAAATATAGGGTACATGTTCCGAGAAGGTTATGAACACCCTTTCGCGAGGAAGACTGTTCGAAATGGGCGCAAAGCGGCGATGTTTTGTGGGGCTATATGCCTAAAGCAATTGTTTCCTTTTCACAGCGCTAGAACTGTGAAGGCTATTCTTAACAGCGGGCTACACATATGCATTTCCCTTAGGATGGAATGGGAAGATGTCAACTGTCATAAACTAGCTTACCACCTAGTAGGTAACATGATTCGACAGTTCTCCCATGTTCATCAGAGTTTCTATAAAAAAACTCGAGAGGCCTTTATTATATCTCAAATCCGCTACATATAAAACGTATTGTAGTCTGCAATGCAATCACCTGCGCGTTTCTTGTACGCGTGTCGAAAGTGAAGCATGTCGTTCATAAATGCCGGCCGCGGTGACGGGGTGGTTAAGCTGCTGGACTACTGGGCCTGTTTACCCGGGTTAGAACCCGACACGTGGCGGCTGCGTTTCGATGGAGCTCAAACGAAGAGGCATCGGTGTTCTACACGATGTCCGAGCGCGCTAAATATCTCCACCCCGCCGGGGTGGCGCAGTGGTTACGACGCTCGACTACTGTTCCCAAGGACGCGGGATCGAATCCCGGCCTCGGCGGCAGCTTTTCGGTGGAGGCGAAAAGAAAGGCGTCCGTGTGCTGTGCGATGTCAGCGCACGTTAAAGAACCCCAGGTGGTCGAAATTTCCGGAGTCCTCCACTACGGCGTCTCTCATAGCCTGAGTTGCTTTGGGACGTTAAACCCCACAAACCAAACCAAACCAAATATCTCCAGGTGGCCTTAGCTACTATGGCTCATCTCTCTTTCCACTTTCACTCGCACTTTCCTCCTCTTCCTTACGTCCCAGTTCAGGTGTCCACATAAAGAAGTGTGGCAGACAGTGCATTGCTCTTCAACATTATGTACAGCGCGAAAAACAGGCAGGGGAAGAAACACGCGCTGTACATAATGTTGAACGTTCACCACCTCGCCCAGTTTTCAGATCTCCATTTCTCTTTTTTCAAACCAAAAATCATTATAATAATATTGCACCAAAAAGGATACATTTTATCAATAAAACCACGGTCATTACTAGTTTTCTTAAAAGAAGTTTAGAATATATGAATAAAAAATAAGTACTTTACCTCGCTCTTGACACTTCGGACTGCTGCATACGAGATAGCCACCGGAATCATTGCTGTCGGTTGTCAGCATGAGTGTATCTAGGACATAGGTGAATGAAACAAAGGGCGAAACACAGCTGAGATTATCTTATCAAGGCTTCATGGAGGAACTTATGTCTGGGGTAAAAAATGATGACTGCGTACACCTCTGCTCTAGACATTCAGTTTACCTCTAATATTTAAAGAAACCATGAATATGGCTGCCAGTGGTGTAACTTAAGCTTTCACCGTGCATGATAGGTTTGTTTTCACCGAGCGTACCACAGATTTGGCGCAGAATATCCGTGCACAGAATCCTTTTCACTGCTTTCATGCGTCTGTTATTTACCCATATTTATGCTTAAAGTTAACAGGGCTTCATTTTTAGTATGGTTGTGTTACTCCAAACACTATTGATGCTCAAATTTATTAGCATTGGTCAAAGCACTCTTTGTTATAGACCATCCCAGCGAAATGTAATATGCCTGGAGTTAAACTACATTGAATACGCTGACAAAGGCCACCGTTTTATCCCAAAAACTTCCAGAGCATATTTTATTGATACATTCCGACTAACGCCGCTGACAATCAGGGTTGAAATACCTTGTGCTTTGGTTATACCTTCGCCTCTTGCCAAGCAACGCAGTGATAATATCGCAAGCGCAGCCAATATTTTCTTCATTTTGCTTGACCCAGCTGCAGCGGTTTTGTCTATTTCCTGGAATAAAAAACCATCAAAAATATAACCCAACCATAAATACCACTTTTATTTCACAGAAGGTAAATCACTTCGCATTTTAGGTCGCAAGAATGCTGACACAGGGATAAAATGATGTGACTTATTACGGCCAAAAGAGTCCGCAAAATGACACAAGAATATTATAATCTTTATGAAGAAAAAAGTGAAGAAACGGTCAAATTATTCTAACCAGCTGTAGTCTTGGAAGGTTACTACTACATTTCTCGAAAGCTCTCCTAGAAAGCGAGCAAAACATTACAGGCGCAGGCCTTCAATTAGATATAATTTCACGGCAACATAGAGGAGGGTGGCACAAACACCCAGTGCCTAATCTATGACCAGCCGCATTGCAGAACGGACCGCTTTACCACGTTGTTCTGCATAACGACAGACAAAAGAATAAATGGAGTGTTTGTTATTTTTGCAACAGTAGCCCATCTCACACCGAAGATTCTAAGTGGTACGCATAGTTTGTTTCTAGTATACGGCATTTTAGGCCTACATTTTTCCATTACTGTCCAAGATAATAATGGTTCTTTGTAATTTGTCCACTCAATAACTTACATAGACTATGTTATTGCGAATCGCAGAGCACTCGGGAATTTTTCATCAAGCCTCATCCCTAAGTGCTCCAATTCCAAGTCTCTGACTACTTTCTCTAAGAGAGCAGTTATTATACTAGGGGGCTGATGCCTCCATGTGTAATGGCTTTCTTTAAGCGAATTTTATTGCATTCGTTATGAAGAACTATGGTTGCTGCTCAGCTATTATAGATTCCTTCCAGTACTTTACCAAAGTGGCTCATTTACACCCATATTTCGCAATGCCTGCCGGACTGCTGATGGCTGGTTGAGTGATTAGCTTCCTTGAATTCCAATTAATTTTTAACATAGTGCCTGGTTCTATTCTAAGCCTTTTACTGTTAACTGAATGTGAGTATGCAAATGATCAATGCTAGAGTACCCTTTCCAAAAAATTACAAGGGTTCAACGCTGCTGAACCAAATATTGAGCGAAATTATTAGCTGCGGGTGACTGAGCGTTATTCTTTTTGTTTCTTCTTCCTCAGCTCACTTATAAAGCTCCGCTTCAACCTGCCCATATGAACTTGCCTTAGGGACCTATAAGGGTAACGTGAATACAAGGGTCCTAGCGGGCTGATTCTGACATAACCTTCCCATGAGAAACGACAGACCCAAGTTGGCAGCTCCTGCCTGCCCAGGTGCCACGTGGGGTGTGACGTGACAGCGTCACGTGAGTAAGAAGTAACTGCGACCGGGTCACGCGAAGGCTTGAAAGTGCAGTAGTATTGCTTTCGCAATAAAATCAGATTGATCATTTTCTTGATAGAAGTCTAAGGTTGCACTGATTCATACTGCAGTTAGATCGGAGCTACATAGAAGTTGGGACTGACTCCGAGGGTGCGGAGCTTTGAACTGATACTTTTATGGAAGAAGGACAAAACTCAGGAAAGGCCGTGATGCAACTATGTGAGACGCCGGCCCGCGAGCCGGAAATGCTGTGGCGCCACATACACATGAGGCAGCGTTTCCCGTCGCACTCCTCTGTTTGCCCTTTCTCTGAGCGCTTCTCTGGCTTCTCTGCACCATCCGACGCCGACGCCGACAGCCATTCCGCCCCATTGCAACGGTGACGCTGTTGCTATTTGCCCCATATCTAACTTAAAAAAAAGCACGTGACTTCTGGCATGTTTTTTGCAATGCATCTAGGATACATGGGGCCTCCTCTAAGTTGTTTTCCTTCCTCCATGGATACGTTTTAGTCGCGCTGCCGCTCCTTGTGGCAACTTCCTTATTGTCCGGCGCCTGCCGTGGCTTCCAACCGAGTTTTGGGCGAAGATCGCCGCACGACTACCTTTATAAATACCTCTTACATAGCTCATAAAAAGCTTATTGCTCTGTATTTTTTGTTTTCCTTACCGTACCCTTTTTGTAGTTAAACACATTTAGAAGTCTTCCCAAGATTCCTGCGCTCTTGATGTAATGAGGTATTGCGTATGCAGCATGGTTAGTTTTCCGAGCACGATATGCCCGCGGTTCATCAAGAGATGTGGTTACTAATACTCCTCATGTTCAACAGCTTAGGAAAGGCACAGCAGTTTACAATAGCTAGCGAGGCGCTGCAAGTGGTAGGTGAATATTTCCCTCTTGGATAAGTAGTGACCGCTGATCAAGAACACGAAGAGGAACTAAGAGAATGGGATTGAGAATGGAGCGCATTTGTGTATTCGCAGATCTTGATTAGTAGTATTCCGGTATCACTCCAGATAGAAATATATAACAGTTGCATGTTAGCGATACTCACATATGGGCTGAAAGGAGGGGCTAACAAAATGGGTTTTACTTAACTTGAGGACAACGCTGAGATGTTTTGAACAAGAAATGGTTGATGCAGCGTAAAGAGATATGAAGTGGGCCGAGTGGGTCAGAGAACGAATTCGAGTTCATAACATTCTAGTGCAAATTGAAGATGAAAAAATGGGCATGAGCGGCGCATGTAGCTCAAAAAGAGTTTAACTGGTTATTACTAAGGATAACAAACTCGATCTCAAGGGAAGGAAACCGTAGAAGGTGGAGGAAGAAAATTAATTAGGCAGGCAGATGAGGTTAAAAAGTCTCCAGGATTCAAGGGCATGCATCAAGTACAGAACCTGTTTAATGGGACAATTATTAAAGAGGCCTTTGGCCTCCAGTCTGGGCAGTCCGGCTGCTGATGATGATCAATGTGACATTCTCAGAGGTAAGACGAAGGTTTAAGCTTAAGCAAAGTGGCTTGTTGGGCGAGTTGGTTGGACATCATGTTAAAACAGCGCTAGGAACATGGACAGATAGAAAGACAAACACATATCGCGCTGAACTGACAACTGAGGTTCTATTTATTAAGCATGTCTTATATACTTGGAGAGTGACAGAAGGTGGACAACCAGTCCAGTCGCGTGATAGAAAACGACATATTTTTTCTTCCAAAAAAGCCGTTTCCTTCGCATGCAGTATTAGGGAATTGCTGCTTATGCATGTTTCTTTACCATCGGCTATGTTTAATGCTTCAACAATTTCTCTTGCTGTTTGGTCTAGGTTTCGCCCTATTCCGTCGTTTGGAAGCATGGTTCTGACTTGCAGTCCTGGCAGTTTTGAACAAGAATCCAGATCATTTTCCGCTCGCAATTGTTCTTGTGGTGTTTCACACTACATGCTCCGCATAAACCTGCAGCTAGGAGCACTAATCCTTTATTCTAATAGACATTATCAACATCAAAACAGGTGAAGAATACTTTACCTAGAAGAGAAATCGCACGATGTGCCAGGAACGCTACTCTAGTTTGCGCTAGCAATGTATCCCATTATATATATATATTTCTCTATAGCCAGGTTGACGTCACGATAGGAATTTTCACTGCAACTTTCTAAGAAATCTTTGATATTTTTCTGTATGCAGCGGCAGGAATAGGAAGGAGAAAAGTGCTATAAATGGCATCAATATGTCATCCCAAATTTGCAGATGCGGCGCCATGTTGCCTCTGTTGTCACGTTGTGTGCGCTTCTTGTGCTGTCGCCTTTGATACGATATCAAAATGATGGGCAACCTCTGCTCTTCGGAAGATGTTTTAATTACTTAAAAGTATTGCAAACAGACTCTCTGTAGCACTACGCCTTGCATAGTGCTTTGGCAACATTGATAAACAATTTCCGAGCGTGATTTGAATACAAGTCTGGAACAGTGGAAGATAATATATCTTTTAATTTATCTCAATCTTATATTTAAAGCGCTGTAATGTTGATAGGTGCTTCTCGCAATAACGTTTAAAAAACGAAAAATTGCAAACGTGACAATGGCCCTCATGTTTCTTCTTTATAAAGGTCACATACTTTTTTGCACAGACATACATGTGAGAGCAATTGAAAAATAAACCTTTTTCCTTTAGCAGACTGCATAAGTAAGCTGGGATGTTTTACAAATGCGAATGTGTTCAATCTCTTCAATAACCTCCTTAAATGTCATGGGATACGATATATTTGCGATGGGAGAAAGATGACGAAGTTGGGTCTGCTCTACAAGCTTAAAAATAAAAACTGTTTATTAACATTCCCTTTGCATCGGTCAGTAGCATTCTAAGCATTTTAAATAAACATCATATAATCTCCCCCGGTTATATTCTTCAATCCTAATCCTTCCGGCAGCATCCGCCACTGTTGCCGTAATTTGGAGCAGAAATAAAATAATGGTACTTCACAACACATGCATCGCATGCTTGAACACGGGTCTAGAAAAACTAGCGTATATTCGAACATTTCAAAGGCTTCTATAAAGTTTAAATCCTAATTTTGTTATCTTCGGATTTCTTATCACATTCTCCGCTTTACTTCTATGTCTACTGTTTCGTTAAAGAGAAAATGTTCACATGCGGTGTGCCGCCAAAATCAATTCATAAGCCGTTTTTCTTTCAATTATGTTTGTAAGCCATGCCAACTTCTGCACATTTTCCTTTTTCTATTTTGCCGAAGGCTATGCCAAACATTGCGAAATAAATAGATATGAAATCATAAAGGTACAGCTCGGCCCGGCCTATCATGTTATGACGCGATAGCGTTTCCTTGTGCATTCGCATATACTCGACATTGAATTAGAAATGGTTGCTTCTTATTCCCTTCCCCACCTCAAATGATCAAACCGAATTGGAAGCTCCTCCCATCATATTGATATCATGTGCTCTCTTTAGGTTACCGAAACCATATAAGATTACTGCTTGCCCAGGTGAGAATTAAACTGGCTACACCTTCCGGTGCCATGCCCGTAGTCTTTCGCTCACAAGGCCGCCTTCTCATTTTCTGCGTAACATTTCCATTATCGCTATAGTATTCAGCGGCATTCCTATTGTCCAGCATTACCAAAATGTTGTAATGGTATAAGGTGGCGAACATAAAGCTGCATGCTAGCAAGGGCTACAACTTGGGCAATTGTGGCCTCTACTTGTCATATTAAAAGCACCTCTCTTAACTTCCACATGACTTCAGTGTGAATAAGAAACGACGAGCCCCAAGGAAGGGAAACACACACGACACAGACCATGGCTGTTTCTCTTCCTTGGTGCCCTTCTTTTTTCGCGCTGCTTCTACGTGGAAGAAAATTAACGGCTTCGAAAACACGCGATCTCTATTATTCTGCATCACCCGTAATCATAACACAAACCAAACGGTGATCAAGAGCGCGACTACGTGCCGCGTTGGTCACTCTGTTCCCCGTTCAATACATGAGTGAGGCGTATTGTAGCAAAGTACCCGCGCAAAAGAATGGCAAAAATTTTCAAACTCACCTCAAGCCGACGAGGCCAGCGCGACTAGCCTGGCAGTCCAAATAACAACGAAGCAACGTCGACACAAGTCTCCAGTGCGTCGTAAGCAGTTCCGAGAGGAAGCGTTTGAACTCTACGTCAACGAAAGGGGTAAAACAATACTTCGTTGAACGTTTTTCACGCTCGAAGAGGTCTAGTATGCGCATCCAGACGTAGCAGCCGAGCTACAGCCCTGTTGAATCTTGTAAACGTTTGCAGTTAAGACTGCCTGTACGCTCTTTTAATCTCCATCTTAACTGTAGCTTTGACCGCGGTCTTAAACGCAGACTGAAGGTTATGTGCAAGCGAATAAAGCCGTAGGAATATCTACGATAGGAACGTTGTCTAAAGGGACATCTAGAGCCAACTGAGGCTGACTACATATCCGCACAAAGCCTATGAACGAGCTGTGCAGTGACGACGTTTTGCTGCAAGGTTTCACAGCGATGTGACAACGCCATATCTGTTTGGCTTGACTACCATAGACGCGTTTTTTACCAGCGTGCCTTTCTTGCGTTTTTGCCCAGACAACAATATGCGCATCAGCGGCTTTACAAAACAGCTGACACTACACTAAGGTCGTCGCCATGTTTTGGGACTGTATCAAAATGAAGATACGGTCACTCAGTGAGTTTTCGTTGATTAGCGTGGTGTGCTTTTGTTAAGGTTTTCTCATTCGTTGAATGCTTGCGGAGCCTCAGTCATGCCTGCTTCCCCTTGGAGATCTTCACCTAAATCTCGAACGTGCTTTCAGGGACAGGCCATATGCCTGCGAGTAGGAGCTGCAGCGGGGATTTGTTCGGCTGGATCGGCATCGCTTAACCGAGCTGCTTCAAACCGACATTATCAACCGATTAATCGTAGTCATGCGTTAACCTCGCGTGCCAGGTGCTTCTGGCGCTGGCATTATTTGCAACCGGTGGCTGCCCCGTAAAGAAAGGTAAACCGGTCAGCGGGCACGAATCGACAGCACGCCGGACAGTAAGAAGAGAAAAGTGCTTTGATTGCAGTAAGAAGAGTTGCCTTGAAACTGAAACAGACAGAGAGAGAGTAAACTTTAATTGTTTAACGGAATAGCGTGGGTGGTTTCCTCAGTCCTGGGAGACAGAACGCTGCAGCCTGGGTGGGGTAAGAGACGTTGTTATCGTTTCACCGATTTAGCCTTTTGTGATCTTTTTTGAATAGTGGAGTCAAGACAGGAAGAAATAGAAGATGGAGTACTAGATCTTATCGTATCGTATGGATGGTATCGTATTTGGCGGTCGTTGGGTTGTATAGGGCCCATAGCGGACGTTCACGACAACGAAGCATTTTGAGGAACGTTGATTTATTCCGCTGCATACGGTCATAAACATTTAAGGTTTTGACTGAACTCAACGGTTTACGAAGAAGCTTGCTGCACTATAGCATCAGCGTGGAATTTATTCCCAGTTTTGCGCCGCCACATACACTTCCTTTCTGCTCCGCAACGGAACATAACAGAATGAGATGCTGGGCTTCATCAACGAGTTCTGTGCGGCTGGAGGGTTCCTGGGATTGTGGGCGCCATCGACGCCACGGATGTCAAGATTCATGCCTCTGAGCTGTACGAGAAGGTGTACATATCAACAATCATTTCTACCACTACAACTTTGTGCAGCTTGCGGAGGGCAGCAAATGCCGAATGCTCGACGTGGTCGTAAAAATAACCCGTTGACACACGTCACACGCGGGCGCTCACCAACAGCGGTCTCGACAAGCATTTGGAGTCAGCCGCTTACACCGGCAACCTGCTCGAAGATAGTGGCTGTCCGCGCAGGCCGGGGCTCAAGATTTCGGACACGCCCGGCAAAAGGCGATATAATGCAGCTGCGGACCTCCAGAGCAGTGATTGGAAGTTTGGCGAACAACACCGGCACCACCAGAGCAGTGATTGGAACGTTGGCGCACAACACATAGTAAATATAGGATTGCATGGTATCCCAGACACTGACCGGTTTCACGTGTACTAGTAGGAACAGCGTAGTATATTTGCAAGCTTTGTTCAGTGAAAATGTATACTGAAAGAAATTGACTTTGATGTCACATTTTGGTCTAATTAGTAACATTGCAGGCAAACAACATTGACCAAAAAGAAGGGGGGGGGGGTGCTTTTCTGCAAACAATTATTCAGATGTTGTCAAGTTACGTTTATTAAAGAGTACACATATCAATATTTACTCAGTAATTAAACATCTTCAAAATTATGATATTATTTTTAATTGTGAGCATGAAACAGTTTTGCAAACTGGAGGTACTGAAACATGCTTCCATTCATTTAGTGGACAATAGTACTTACTGCATTATATTGCACTGGATGCCTTTACAGGTTTGTGATGGCGTGGAAGGACAAATGCTAACTGCATACATTTTATGTACAACGTATTCACGGGCTGTCCATTCCATAAACTACAGGTTTACTTACAGCAGATATGGATTTATTTGAAATCAATAACAATGGTGTGAAAATTTTATTATTCTACGTTATATGAATTAAGATTGACTGCAGTAACTTGCGTTGTGCGCGCCACTAAATCTATAATCCCAGTGGATGTCCCACTATCCGAGCTTTTCTGTAGGACAATAGGGCAACTGAAACGCTGCTTCTATTCCCTCCATGATCAGCATCGCATGTCACTGGACCATGCTTTCACCAGCATTATCACGTGCTACATACTCCACAACGTGACCCAGGAGTACGCGTGCAGTATAGGCAAGCACACGGAGGAGCAAGACAAAGTGTCTGTACATATGCATATCCTCAGCGGGGTTGTACATTTACGGTGCGCAAAAGTCTGGTGCGTCATGATTTCTCCTGCTATATATAAATAAACGCGAACTAAAATAGGCCAGTTCTAGTCACCGAGATTAATGTGTTCATTGGATGACATCTCATGACAGGATGACTTTGCAAATGTTTTTATTTTGATTTGTGGTACGTCAGTCTTGTATTGACTTCTGAAACCTGCACAAGAGTGCTCACTGAAATATTTGCTGTCGAGGTGTTTAAAGTTGCAATACGTATAGAACTTAATTATAAAACAACCGATAGTTTTTAAACATCTTGTTACTTCATTTACTTTGTAACATACTATTCGAGGCATATAACAAGGAGATAATTTGATGGTGTTTCAGTGGGTAGGGTGCCCGACTCCTGCTGCCGAAGCTGGCCCCAGTGGCCACATTTCGACAGAGGTGAAAACCGATTCGCCCGTGAGCTGTACAATGTCAGTGTGCTTTGAAAGATCCGAGGTGGTCGAAAGTTTCTTAGCTTTCCACTGCTGCGTCTCTCGTAGCTTCACTCCCTTTGGGATGTTAATCCCACAAGCCAAACCAACCTTACCTTTACGTTCACACCAAGATTTGGTTCGATATATAAAAGTCTAGTACTTGACAGATTGCAGGTATATTTTAAGCTATGAATTTGGATTTTAATACCAGCAACATATATGTTTTACGGTCTGAGCAGTAAATTGTTAGACATGCAATATTTTTGCCGGCTTAAGAATTGCCATTTTGTAAAACACGTTCGCGCTATCAGTTTAATATAAAAACTCTGGGAGACTTAGTGTATGCACGCAAAAGCAGAAGCCCAGGATATCACAGTGTGGTCGGTGTTCACTGACTCAGGTTTTGCATAAAATTTATGGTTGTATGTCACGCAGCAATACTCGGATGAGCCATGGGGAAAAAATATATTACGAGTACCTGCACTGAGTACCGGCAGTAGCGCCTGTCCTGTGTTTTTTTCTTGTGTGTGTCTTCCCGTGCGCTTTATCTTCGGTCAAGTTACAATACACCATGTAGCCTAACTTCAAGTTTTGTTAAAATACCTGCACTGAGCGTCACAACTAATTTTTCATGAACTTTCAGCTATAACGGCTGTAATATTAACAGTGCTTCATTGCAAACACAGTAGTGACTAACCCAGAAAATATATAGTACCACAGAAAACTCTCTTATTATTTGCAGGTGCAATATTGAGCAGCGTTTTGGCTAACCTTGTATTAGAATCCTTATAGCCTCTTCCTGCACTGCTTGCTCACCCTGAATCAAATCATGTGCATGTTTTGTATTGTACAGTTTTTATGTCACCTAAGCATTTCTTAACTGAGCTCTTGCAAGTGATTCGAAATAATTCTTTATCATGTTTCCGAACAACACCTATGACCATTACAAATGGTTTGGTATCCATTTGCTGCTACTCACTCTTTGGTGTGACCTGTTGAACAAAGATTGACATGGCTGGTGTGTGTGTGTGTGTGTTTAAGGCATCTATAATAGTCATTTTGTAGTTTTGTCAAGTATATTCTCACGTAGGAAACAACAAGGCGTAGTGCAAAGACAGAGGTGTGTATGATGAAAGAAGTGAAAGTGCTATGCCGAACGGGACCAAAAATGACTTCCCACGTCTGGCGCGGTCCCGTCCTGTGTGAAGGCTGGAGTCACCTCTTAAGAGTTTGTTGGCGATTAGCATGTATGTGCTAATTAAGAACTTATTAACGCGAGCCTTGTTGAAACCTACGTCTTTCCGGCCTACCGTCTCAAGTGCCCGAGATGTCCCTGGACGGAGATTCCCCACTTAGGGCTACACTCAGTGGTTCCTAGCCTCATTACTCAGAACCTTGCTCCTTCGCTGCAGCAGCTGGTGATGACGTGAACGAAGGGCTCACTCACCGCCAACGCGTGAGCTGATATAAAATGCGTGGCCCACCTGGGACCCGTAGGGGCAAGTTGGACTGGGGAAACCACAATAACACCCATGAGGGCCCCAATCAAGCGGGCGAGCCCAAATTGAACATGCCCCTGCTTTTTTCATCTGGGCATCATATAGGCGCGTAAAGGGCTAACTGAGTACACATTTCCATATCTTGCCATCAAGGGTCTCGCTTGGGGAATTTCAGGTCCGATGCAAAGCAAATTTTCGCTTTGTGTAGAAAAAGCCTGGGCTAATCTAAATGTGGCTGCCCACTCAAAAGCCCAATAGGTCCCGCATGGTTTTCGGCCGGCTGAAATGTGGGCATGGCCTACGGAGATCCACACTGATGCCAGCGGTGTTGGGCTTGGTGCCGTCCTTACACAACGTAAGCCTGGTTACAGCGAGTATGTTGTGGCATACTCCAGCCGAACATTGACGAAAGCAGAGTCCAATTATTCGGTCACAGAAAGGGAAAGTTTGGCCATTATTTGAGCCATCGAAAAATTTCGCCCCTATGTGTACGGCCGACTGTTATATGTTGTGACCGATCCCCACGCTTTGTGCTGGCTGGCCTCTCTGTAAGACCCATCCGGTCGCTTTCTCACTAGGCTCTCCGTCTCTAGGAGCATTACATTCATGTCATTTATAGATCAGGTCTGAAGCATACGGAGGCGGTTGCTCTTTCCCGCTCGCCATTGCCTAGTGATACCCAGTCTGACCACGTCTGTGCTTACGATTTGTCGACTCTTGCCACTATCGATATGGCTACCGAGCAGCGGAATGACCCCTGGATCAATACACCTTTGGATTTTCTCTCAAGTCGTATTCCCGGTCATTCATCCAAAGCGCTCGTCCGGCAAGTCCACCATTTCTCCATTCGTGACGGTCTTCTCTATCGCCCCATTTACGTCCTTGATGGACAGAAGTGGCTTCTAGTCATCCCGCGTCAGCTGCGTACCGATATTTGTGCTGCGTATCATGGTGACCCACTAGGTGCACATGGTTGCGTATTGAAAACCTGCACACGCCTACGTCTGCGATTTTACTGACGCGGAATGTACCGCTTTGTGCAAGATTTCGTGCGCGCTTACGAATCTTGTCAACGCCGAAAAGCTTCTCAGAAGTCCCCTGTTTCGTTGCAGCCGTTACCCTGTCCTGCTCGTCCGTTTGACCGCGTTGGCATAGATCACTTTGTTCCTATTCCTACTACATCTGGAAACCGGTGGATTATCGTGGCAGTAGACCATTTTACATCTGGTTTTGCCTATGCCCAATTTCTTCTTTACCGCTTTAAGGCTTCCCCCGTTCTTTACAGCATGCTCAACTTTCTCCATGTTATAATTTCTTATATCGGCCACGTTGCGCTTATTGATTAGCTTTGATATCTCGGCCAATTCGATCTGGTCTGTAGGATTGGAAGCTTTCATAATCTGGCGTTTCTTAATCAAATCTTTCGTCTCCTTAGACAGCTTACCGGTATCCTCTCTAACTATCCTACCGCCTTCTTCTACCACACACTCAGTAATGATATCTTTGAAATCATTGTTCATTGCTTCTACGGTAATGTCGCCATCCTCTGTTAGAGCTGAATATCTATTCTGTAGCGAGATCCTGAATTCTTCTGCCCTCCCCCTCACCGCTAAATCGTTGATGGGTTTCTTTCTTGCTAATGTGTTGCCTTCCTTCAGATTTTTGGCTAATTCGGGATCTCACCAACCTGTGGTCACCGCATCGCACTTTACCGATTACCTCTACATCTTGCATAATGGCGGGGGTTGAATATATTATGTAGTCGATTTCATTTTTAGTCTGCCCGTTAGGACTTTTCCATGTCCATTTCCGGTTCATCCGTTTGCTGAAGAAGGTATTCATGATTCGTAAGTTATCGCGCTCTGCAAACTCAGCTGGTAACTCCCCCCTGCTATTCCTAGAACCAATGTCATAGTCCCCTACTGCCTTGTCTCCTGCCCGCTTTTTCCCTTCCTTGTTATTGATGTCGCCCATTAGTACAGTATACTTTTCGCATTGCCGATTCTACATCTTCGTAGAAGCTTTCAACTGCCTGGTCATCATAACTAATTTAGTTGCATAGGCCTGTACAACCTTCAGTTTGTACCGCTTATTAAGCCTAATTACGATGTCTGGCACCCTCTCATTAATACTATAGAATTCATCTATACGCATATTTATTGACAAGGAATCCTACTCCTAGTTGTCGCCCCTCTGGTAAACCTCGATAACACAGTACATGCCCATCCTTCAGTACAGTATATGCCTCATTCGGCCTCCTAACCTCACTAAGCCCTATGAAATCCCATTTCATGCCCTCTAGTTCCTCTAACAGCACCGCTAAACTAGCTTCACTAACTAGGGTTCTAGCATTAAAAGTTACCAGGGTCAGTTTCCAATAGCAGCCTGTCCAGCGGAGACAGGCAATCTTATCACCCCCTGCTGCGTAACAGGTCTGACCGCCGCCGTAGTCAGTTGTTCCGCAGCTGCTGGTGACTGAGGGCCGAGGTTTTGTGGAGCTTATCATGAGCGGTTGCGGCCAATTACTGCATCAGGGTGGCCAACTCTTGTTTTGGTGAGGGAGTGCGTTGCCGGAGGTGTTCACCGGCATCAGGTCACACCCCAAACCTGTTTATGCAATTCCATCGACACGCGGATTCTTTTTATACCAGTGGAGAATTGCGCGGCACCGGGATTTGAACCCCGGTCCTCTTGCATGCGAGGCGGACGTTCTACCGCTACGCCACCGCTGCCGATGCGATAAAAATAGATCAGCCGAATTGGGGCAGCGCATGGAAGGACGCAGTGGGCCCCAAACTGGCCGTAGGCGGGCTTACCCCTTTGAACATCTCCACCCTATCTTTAAGGCACTATTTTATTCATGTAATTCATGCTATACCGGCCACTAAATGCCTCTTCTTGAGGTTTCACATAACTGTCCTAAGCATATAGATGCCACGAATAAAGACTATGTATTGTTACTCTAAAACCCACGTTAAATATACAGTATTGGCAGAAAATATGCAGCAGTAACTGTTCCGCTTCACCGAGCAGTTACGAGTATGTACTTAAGAGTATGTTGACATAGCTCCACAATTTTCGTGCGCGAATATTTTTCTACACACTCCGCCGAAATAAATATTCAGGCTCAAATTTTGGAGGTGACGTGGGACAGCCCACATTATTATAGCGTTGGGAATAATTTTTTTTATGTTACTGAGTATCGAATACAAGTTGCTCAGATAGTGCTCAGTGATTCACACATGACGATTAATGGAACTTGGGCAGCCCCGAAAATGCCAGATTCAATCCTTTAGGGCAGCACATGGCCAGCGCAAACTGGAATATCCTCCGGAAAGCCCGCGCCGGTACAATTCTGGTATTGGAGGGATTTATCGACATGAAAGTTAAAACCTTGATCAATGAGGTGGCACTGCCTATACAAACCTAGGACCCATTAATGATTCTAGTATGCTGCATACGTGCGGCTATCTGGGCTGAGTGCGGGCAGCCCTTATTTGGGCTGCCCACACGGGTACAGATTGGGATCGATCGCGGCAAATTTGGGCAGCCCACACGGGGCCCCTCTCGGTACGTGTTGCAAATTCCGCATGGGGCCCGTATGGGCTGTCCTCACGGGCCCAACGCGGGCCCCCCCGTCATAGCCCATGTTGTGCTACTTGGGGTGGGACAATAATGACGAATTGACGAATATCGTCTTCTCGTACATTGATACGGCACTCATATGGTATCAGAATCCCGAGGATACCATGACATATTAGCTTCGTCTGCTGGAATAGCTTAAAAGTCCTTTGTTGTTTCCCCGGCGATAAAAAGGGCTGAACAGATAGTGGCTCATCGGGCTTAATTTGCCGCTGAGACGTGTACACAGTATATTGAGGCTGTACTGAAGTTTTGTAAGGTCGCCTCGGCTAAATTGTCTGACGAGGACAAACTGAGACATTTACTAAGGGCTTCGCTAAGGCCACCTGCACTTTTTTCATCAGTAAGGAAAGCCTGAACACAGTATCCGATGTCGTACGGCATCGCCGAACATTTGAGAACTAGACTGAATAACACCAAAGCTCGGTCGCTTTTACACAGTGATGCCAGTTGCTGCCTTCGAAACAACTTTTGAAGCGACTGATCTCGCCTCAACTATTCACTGGATAGTTCGAGAAGAATTGTTTCGCTCCAAGGTACTCCCTTGTGATCACACGTCCACATCTATGTAGCAATCGGGAGAGTCGTTTTCCTATAACGCAGCAAAATTTGGTGCGCGGCACACGTCTAACAATTCTCCACCACACAAAGTTCCGAGGTCGCCAAGTCGCTAAGATACTACGAGCGGCCACCGCTCGTTCGCGACGACAACACGCGGCATGATGCCTTCTCAATATATTCTAGCACAATCAACGCTACCAGACACGGACGTTCGAATGCTCTGGGGAAGAATTCTAGCAAGAACCCTTGATAGCACACCTATGGATTGCTTCTCGTGCTGAAATCCAGGCGATACCGCAAAACTCTGCCACCGCCATCGAATATATCGCTACGGGCAATCAATATTCCCACTGTGACCAACTTACCAGGGTGCGCCTCCTTTGACTGCATACTCATCTCCTCCAACAGTACTTCGACACATTACCCTTCGTAATTCATCCTGAAGCAAGATCGGAGTGCCACACCTCCTGCAGTGTGTCGCACGCGACACCTCGTCGCCGGTCCTCATCAACTGGTCCGGAAAACTAACCACAGCGACCGATGGGGTTGAGGCCGCTGGAGCTTCACTGTGCTTAGATTTTCCTCTTCCTGTCTCAATTCTTAAGAACAAGTTTGTGTGGTCTTTAATCGCGTGTCTACATTAGCTCTCGTGTATGCCGGTGCAAGTGTTCCTGTTTTTAGTAGAGATATGAATGGGGCCGCTCATACGAAAGTGATATTCAAGTGGCATGAAACTTCAATTTTTTTTTGGCATGAGTGGCGAGTCATTGCGTCCTCTGGGAGCGTATAATTTTCACGTTGAATTTGGTGAACCCATCTATTAAGCGAAATTCGTTGTTATTCCTACTTCTAACCATAATGCATTTTATGTGTATGTATGTATGTATGTATGTATGTATGTATGTATGTATGTATATATGTATGTATGTATGTATGTATGTATGTATGTATGTATGTATGTATGTATGTATGTATGTATGTATGTATGTATGTATGTATGTATGTATGTATGTATGTATGTATGTATGTATGTATGTATGTATGTATGTATGTATGTATGTATGTATGTATGTATGTATGTATGTATGTATGTATGTATGTATGTATGTATGTATGTATGTATGTATGTATGTATGTATGTATGTATGTATAACTTTATTGAGATGCCTGCAAACGACGGTCTAAAGCATCGTGACACTGGCCAAGCGTCGACCCGGGTTTATGCCCTACTCTGCATTACCTTATTTTGGCCAGTTTGAGGGGGGTTATGGAGGTTGTGCTTTTCGAGCTCAACCCGGGCCTGCTGGATGGTCCATAGTTTAATGTCCTTGTCTGTATTTTGCACAGCAGTTTGAAATTCCGGCGGGTATGACTTGGATGCAGCTTCGGACGGGAACCTGGGGCAGTCCCACACGATGTGCTTTTGGCCCGCCGGACCCACTTGCATACACTGCATATATCACTCGTTTAGATGTCTGGGTGGAGGCCGTGTAGCACTGCCAGGGCTAAGAGTGACCCGGTTTGGATTTTCCTTAGGATGATCGCCTCCTCCCGACTAAGTGCCGGGTGAGACCGCGGCATTGTCCGTCGCGCTAGGCGGTAACACTTAATCACTTACTCGTAAGTGGTCACTCGGTCCTTTGTTTCGAACCATCACTCGAAATGGTCACTCTCGAGGGCACGGAAGGTACGCGCTTGCGCCGCCGAATGGGCCGTCTCTTTGTAATTTGGTGAGGACGCACAATCTCTCGCGTGCGCCAGGATCCATTTGATGCGGATAGTGTTGTCGCGGCCTTGTAGCTGAAGCTTAACGATATGGTGGCCGCCGGCGCGCACATTCTCCGCTTGGCAAAGTTGCGCACAGCGTTCTTCGAGTCAATGAACACGGTGCAACACTCGGTCTCCGAGATCGCCAGAGCGATGGCAGCCTCCTAGGGGTCTATGTTTTCCGTGCACCGCACGCTCGCTTCCGTTTTCTTATTGCCGGTAATCGCCGCGAAGGCCACGGCCACGAATCCTTCTGGCTTGTATTCCACCGCCCACGTGCCGGGCGTGCGGGTCTTTGGCGTGATGTTCGACGAAGACTTTGGCCCCCGCCTGCTGCTATTCTTGGTTTCTTGGTTGTACTCGGGGTGCACGTTCTTGAGGTGGAGCTCATGTGGATGTGGGCCCGCGCCTCATCACTGATCTCGCACAATTGCTGACTGGGGGTTCGGGGATTGGGGACCCAGAGACGTCAGTATACTGCGGCGTGTCTTGGTGGTAGAGAGGAGCCCTATAGACGTTTTGAAGCTCTTGGAGCGACGGCCGACTGCGCAAGTGGCGAGGTTTTTAGTTTCTGCGTATGAATATGTCCAGCCTCATGCATAGTGGATATGACGCCCGGACGGGATTTTTTGTATATTATCGCGCCATCGCGGGCTGTAGTTTGTGTTTCGGTGTTCGCTTGCCTTTCAAGAGGTGAAATAATTAGAGCGCTAGTGGAACCAGTGCAGTCGACCTGCTTAAAGTGCGTTGTCATAGTGCCGCACTGTCTGGTATCTGCCTAACGGCAGCGCGTGTTTATGGACGCTCAGTTCATCATCTTATTTGCTTTATGTGAACCCAATACGACTCCAGTTTGCGTGTTGGTCGCGGCGGCCACTGCTAAACCCGTTCCACCGTCCAGCGTGAACTTACACTTCTTTTCATGATCAACAAAACGCTAAGCACCACTCAGTGCCACGTACTTGAAGACATTCTTCTGCAGTACTCGGCTGTCTTCGACTTCTACCACCCCTTCTACCATCATCTAATCCAAACTCTCATACCCACCACATTATAGAAACCGATAGTCTCGTCCGATTCGTCAAAAGCCATGTCGTGTGTCACCGTCGGATCGCAAAGTAATCCACGAGCAAGTCTCAGATGCTTAAGGAAGGTCCCTCAAGAGTCGTCAAGCCCTTGAGCTGCTCCTTTTATTGTTGTCCGTAAAACGTTATGTGGCGATTTTGCGTGGACTACCTTCGTTTAAATGCCATCACTAAAAGGAATGTACACCCTTTGTCCCGCATTGACGAATCCATAGACTGCCTCTCGGGCGCTTCTTATTTTTCCTGCATAGATCTGCGACCAGGTGCATCCAGTTCATCCGGCATACCGCACATACCAGTGCATCCGGCATACAAAACAAAACGGGATTTGTAACGCCGGATGGACTATTAGAATTTAATGTAATGCCTTTGGGCTTTGCAATCAGCCCGAAATGTTTGAGAAATTTTGGATACAACATCGAGTGCATGAAGTGGGACATATGTCTGTGCTGTATCGAATGCGTCGTAATTTTTGGTAAAGCGGTTAACAAGCATAACGACCGCTTAGCACGCGTTGGAGAATAATCACATAAAGCAGGACTATTCCTCAATTCTAAGAAGTGCTGATTTGGTGAGCGTCAAGCTTTGATGCTCGGCCACCACGTTAGTTAGCAGGGCATACACGAGACGGTCAAGGAATGTCCGTTGTAGAGTCATTTCATGCACCTCGGACAGTTAAAGTGGTGCGTAGTTTATTGCGAATATGTTCCTATTTCCAGCGTTTCATTTACAACCTTGCGGACATCGACTACTCCCTGACACGCCTTCTGCAGAAAGAAGCTTGGTATGAATGAATTACCGAGTGCGATGTCCCATTCTGACAGCTGAAGTGGCTATTGACCTCACATTCTGGTCTCTGTACTTTCGAGCCCTCCGCACCAACATACGTTCTTAGCGTTGCTAGTGGTGCTGGCATCGGCCCTGGTACGGTTTAGCGCTGCGATGATGCTACTGCATATGCAAGCCGCTCCCTTAGCAAGCTAGAGCGCAAATAAACCGTCACAGAACAAGAATATTTCGCTGTAATCTTTATTGGTGATCATTCATGACTGTGACTGAGCATCACTACTTGCGCGGGCACGTCAATCTTCGAGATCCATACGGTCACATCGCGCGCTGAGGCGTCCGCCTTCAGGATTATAACTTCAACGTTGTCTACATTAACGGACGCCGACACGCCGATCTAGACTTCTTTGCGAATGCCGCTGCCATCAACAGAATGTGACAGTCACAACTTCGACAGCTACATTTCCGCCATCATCCCAAAAATTTCCTAGCTTTGAGG
This sequence comes from Amblyomma maculatum, assembly GCF_055883805.1. NCBI lineage: Eukaryota > Metazoa > Arthropoda > Arachnida > Ixodida > Ixodidae > Amblyomma > Amblyomma maculatum. Next base: position 81,839,527 of record NC_139348.1, on the reverse strand, counting down.
TAGTTACTAGTAAGCTGCGCGAAGATCCTGCTCTACAGCCTCTGGTTGCCGCTGCACGCAAGCAGGGAGTTAAATGCTATTTCTACATTCATGATGGTCTTTTGTGTTTAAAGAACGTTTCTCCTGTGCGCGCACAGTACTTGCTTATTGTTTCAAAGGCTCTGTGCTCCTTCCTCTATTTTCGTGTGATGCATACCGACACCACATCCGGGCATCAGCGATCGCCTTGCATACTCCGTAGAGTTCAAGAGCAGTTTTAATGGCCGAGAATGCGCTCCACGACAATTATTACATTGCCAGCTGCAAGCAGTGTCAGCTTCATAAACGCCCTACATCCGCACTACCCGGTCAAATTCACTCTATGGAGCCTCCCAGCAGTCCGTTCGAATAGGTAGGAATTTATCTGCTTGGACCTTTCCCCAAATCTCCAAACTGCAATTGGTGGATATTATATGGGCAGCGTACTTAACTAGCTATTTTGAAACATCTGCTTTAGCATCGGCTACTGCGCATCAGGTGTCACTATTGCTTCTGAACTCTGATCTCTTGTGGCATGGACCTCCACGAGCAGTGATCAGTGATCGAATCTACCAATTCATTGACGATATATAAGCATGAAAACTGAGAAGCCGATATATAAGCATGGGTTCCATGTATAAGCATGAGACACCATGCTGCCCTATGTCACATACACTTTCACTGCTCATTAAAATTCCGGATACAGTCCAATCTATCTCTTGTAGGCTCGCCCGCCGCGCTACACCCTCAAGATAATCCTGCCGTTTTCTACCAGTGAAAATCTGGATGTCGCCGAGACACTTTCATTGGCTGAAGAACCTCGTCGAATGACCCGCTTGAGATCGATAGCTTCAAAGAGCGTTTCAAGAACTGCTACGATGGCTGCGCCGGTATATTACCTACGCTCCGGGCGATATGAATTGGCTTTGGCGTCCAGTCCAGCGCCTCGGCTGGCGTCAAAAGCTACTCACCCACTATGATGGCCCTTTCGTGGTCGTGGCAAGAGTTGGTGACGCTACCTATGAATTATTAATTTAAACAGCACGAACACAAAGACAAAGGACAATATAAAAGAGAGCGACAGTACAAGCGCTCTACTGTGGGTTTTATCTTGTCCTTTGTCTTCGTGTTCGCGCTGTTTAAATTAATAATGAATATGTACCAACTTGCCCAACAGAGTATCTTGGTAAGCAACTTATGAAATTGCGTGCGTCTTCGCAACTGGTCACCTTTCCGCGAAAACTGAACGGTTGCACATCAGTAGCCTGAAGCCATGCCCCTCTAGGGAGACAGCAGAATTTACCAGGAGTAATTTTCAGAGGTAATTGTCACGGAGCAACTTAGGCGAAGTAGTCGAAGGACTGAGGTGTACGTGATGAAAGAAGTGGAAGTGATATGAGGAACGGGACAAAGATTTCACTTCTCACGTATGGCGCAACCCCGTCATGTGTGAAGGCCTAATGCACCTCGTAATAATGTGTTGGCTTGCTTGTATGATAATATTTTGTGACAATGTGTGCCTAAATATTCTCAATTGTATGTTGGCAGAAGAGGACGTGCAAATAAATTTGCCCAATGTCGAGATGGTGCTGGTCACATGCTTGCATTAAACCACATGAAAAGCTACTCATCTCGCATATATGTGGTTGCAATACCACTTAACACCTTTGCACATTCAGCACCTAGAACCGGCCAAAATTATATGACTGCAGCAGATAAGCACCTGGTCGTTTTTTGTATATCTGCAGGACAAAACGGTTGAGAGTAAATGCTGTGGCTGCAGAAGTATACCACATTACTGTTTTGCTGATCATTGCTGTGGTCATATACACAGCTGTACTTGTCTACAATACTGTAAAATATTTGTGACTGATTGTGCTTGAAAAATTTTAAATAAAAACCAAATGCGTTTGTTGGGACGAACACATTAGAATATCTATTCTACGAACTTGTGGAAAATTTTAAAAGTGAATAAAAATAAAGGTTTGCGTGTGATTTCTGCTTAACATTGGCACAAGACTGAAATTGTGCATATGCATACACAAGATCGAAAAGTCTATTATAAGCGTGACATAGCGTTGGACATACAATCGTTTTTCATTAGGACTCTGCATAAAATTAGTGGGAGCTGTCATATCGTGGCAGAATGCAGTAAACGCATAAAATAAGCCTTTAAGGATTCAGAAAAAAAAAGATCTTTTATATATAAGAATACTCTAGCTATTTAAGGGACCTGAAGAAATTGACAGAAACCGTTTGGACCACAGTATTTGTACGTGACGCACACTTGCGCGTTTTTTGTCTACGTTTGAAACGAAAGCGTAGTTATGCGGAAATTATTATTTGGTTTCGTAAAGTGCAAAAAACAGCCCCGTCGCGTTTTGAGGATGCCTCACAGCATGGTCCACGCGTTCAGAGTGAAGCGTGAAAAGCGCTCAAACTAAGACGATGCTGAAAATTTGCATTATACTTGGTATTTTTACATTATTATCAAATTCAAATTAACGACCTTTTGGAAGACGAATCGATTAATAAGCGTATTAATCGTGTACTATATTTCGCACTGCCCATATTTAAAACGAAAACCGCATATCTTTCAGTACGTCAATACGTGCCATTTTCAATGCAGCGGTCTTGAAAGTGTGAGTTATCATTTCTGTTGCATCTAAGCGCGTTTTTATTTTAGTGCTACTGCTGTCCGTGTTTGTAAACCACGCTGGTAATAAGTTTACTGGCAACGTTCCGAGCGACAAGTCCTGAGCAAGAAGCCATGTCGATGAAAGGATTTGAGGACGGCTCCAAAAATGTGGTGTGTCTGAGAGTGACAGCCTTATAAAAAGGGAATGATATTTTGTAGGAGCCTATAAGTTGGCGAACCTGGTAGTAACGTCTTGGTTGTCTTGAGCCGGTCGCTCTCACAACCACTATTCACGTTACAGCCCTTGTACACAGAGGATCAGGATCTGTCTTTTTTCGAGTGGGATAGATCTGACGAGCTTCAATACTCCTACACACTGTTGGGGAAAGAGGGGTATAAAGTCGTAGCAAGTTTTGGCAACTTCAGCAGAAAGAAAAAAAAAATTGCGGATATGCATTCCGGGTAATTCCAGTTACACGAGCGTAAGGTGTATTAAACACGTCTACAAAGCGCACAGAAGCGTTGACCGAGTCGGACTGGCACGCACCTCATTGATAGCGAAACCGCGCGACCGCATCACCCACGGCATGGCAACCTACTCAGCACATGTTAAAGAACCCCGGCCGGTGGTCGAAATAAATTTAACGGCGGAAAAAAAATTAAACACATAGACAACGAGACGCTTCCTCTCTTCTCAGTATGTGTTAGTATGGTTTTGAGCCGTTCAATTTATTTAACAATCAACTAAACCAATAATCATACAGCAAGTACTCAGGTGGTCAAAATTTTCAGCGTCCGCCATTACGGCAGCTCTCGAAATTTTGACCGGTTCACCCTATTTTAATGAGGGACACTGATTCACCAATCGTGTGTTTTATCTTGACCCAAGAGTCTTGGATAAAGATGAAATACACGATTGATGTATTAGAGCCTCGGGTCAAGATATTGTTACGTGGAAGATCTACAGTCTGAAAGCTCTCCGCACAGCTAACGTTGATGAGGGCACTGATTTCACGACACTCAGCGTCGTCGTCTTCTCGGAGTCTGTTGCACTTCTTCATCCTCATCACGAACAGCGAATACAGATAAGTAACACTACCCCCCCCCCCCCCCCCCCGCGGGAAAAGCACAGTCCCGGTGCGGTCTATGTTAGCGAAATAGAACGTTGATAATAGGGCTTTAGACGGGACACATGTACTATTTCGGAGGTTGGAGCTGTGGACGGGGACTTCGGAACCACAGATTCAACTTCGTAGGCAACGTCGGTCACGGGGCGCAAAACACGGTAAGGGCCAGCGTAACGGGGCAAAAGTTTTTCACACAAGCCCACTCGACGGCACGGGAGCCACAACAAAACGAGAGATCCAGGAGTGGAGTGGTCATCACGGTGGCGGCTGTCGTACCGGATCTTTTGGGAATCTTGGGATGCAGAGAGCCTGGAATGAGCTATCCGCCGGGCATCATGAGCGCGGGTGACGGAATCACTGGTGTAAGTACTGGTGGCGTCTGCCGCGGGTAGGGTGGTGTCGAAGGGTAGTAACGGTTGTCGGCCAAATAATAAATAAAATGGGGAGTATCCAGCGGTAGAACGGAAAGATGAATTGTAGGCGAATGTGACAAAGGGGAGATGAACGTCCCAATCTCGATGGTCGTCAGACACATACATGGCCAGCATGTCTCCTAGGGTACGGTTTAGACGTTCCGTGAGGCCATTGGTCTGGGGGTGATAAGCTGTGCTGAATTTGTGGCGGACGGAGCACGACCGGAGAATTTCGTCAACCACTCGCGACAGGAAACAGCGGCCACGGTCAGTTAGTAGTTCACGAGGAGCACCATGATGAAGAATTACGTTTTCTAGAAGGAAGTCGGCGACGTCTGTGGCGCAGCTGGTCGGGATGGCTCGGGTAATAGCATACCGAGTAGCGTAATCGGTGGCGACTGCGATCCATTTGTTCCCCGAGGCGGAAACTGGAAAGGGGCCAAGGAGATCAACGCCTATACGGGAAAACGGGTCAGTTGGTATGGGTATCGGCTGCAGATGACCTGAAGGCAAAATTGTGGGCTTCTTCCGACGCTGACACAGTTCACACGCAGCAATGTACTGCTGGACAGAGCGGTAGAGCCCCGGCCAGTAGAAACGTCGGCGCAGGCTGTCGTATGTGCGAGAGACACCCAAGTGGCCAGCCGTGGGAGCATCATGGAACTGTTCAAGGATGGTGGAACGCAGGTGTTGTGGAACAACAAGCAAAAGGTCTGTGCCATCTGGTCGCATATTACGTCGGTATAGGGTGTTCTCGTGGAGCACAAATAAGGCGAGAGATGGGTCAGGGCGGTCGGAGGTAAGACGGAGGATAATGGAATGCAGAGAAGGATCTAGGTGCTGCTCCTTGGCAATGTTAGCAAAGGCGGAGACAGACAAGACACATGCATCATCGTCAGAGTCTGTAGGACTAGGGGAGTCGACGGGATGACGTGACAAACAGTCTGCATCTTGGTGAAGCCGGCCGGACTTGTAGACGACGGAAAAGGTGTATTCTTGTAATCGTAGCGTCCAGAGCCCCAAACGGCCAGTAGGATCTTTGAGAGAGGAAAGCCGGCACAAGGCATGATGGTCTGTTATCACAGTAAAATGGCGGCCAAACAAATAAGGGCGGAATTTCGTAATAGCCCAGACAAGCGCCAGGCACTCTCGCTCTGTAATAGAATAATTTTGTTCGGGTGTTGAGAGGAGGCGGCTGGCATACGCAATCACCCTTGTACGGCCGTGTCCTTGCTGACCGAGAATAGCTCCTATTCTATGACCACTTGCGTCGGTACGGAGTTCAGTATTGGCGGAAGGGTTGAAGTGGGCCAAGACTGGTGGAGTAGTTAGAGCAGCAATAAGCTCTGAGAAAGCTGCAACTTGTTCAGGCCCCCAATAGAATGAAACGTCTTTCTTGAGGAGTTGGGTGAGCGGACGAGCGAGGACTGCGAAGTTCGGGACGAATCGACGGAAGTAGGAACATAGGCCAATAAAGCTTCGGACATCGCTGGATGAACGCGGAGTGGGAAAATCTCTGACGGCACGTATCTTGTCAGGGTCAGGCTGAACACCGGAAGCATTAACCAGGTGACCAAGCACTTTGATTTCCCGATGACCGAAACTGCATTTCTTTGAGTTGAGTTGAAGGCCGGCGCGACGGAATAGCTCGAGAATGGTAGAAAGGCGAGAGAGGTGGCTGTTAAAAGTGGACGAGAAAACAATGACGTCGTCTAAGAAACAGAGACAAGTCGTCCACTTGAAGCCGCGCAGCAATGAGTCCACCATCCGTTCGAACGTTGCAGGGGCGTTACACAGGCCAAAAGGCATGACTTTAAATTGACAGAGGCCGTCAGGGGTGATGAACGCTGTCTTTTCACGGTCTCTCTCGTCGACAGAAATCTGCCAGTAGCCTGAACGAAGGTCGATGGATGAAAAGTACCTGGCTCCGTTCAAACTATCAAGCGCGTCGTCGATGCGCGGAAGAGGATACACATCTTTTTTGGTTATCTTATTCAAATGACGGTAGTCAACGCAGAATCTCCAACTGTTATTCTTCTTCTTGACCAACACAACAGGAGATGCTGGAACAGGGGCTACTGGAAGGCTCGATTATGTCGTTCGTTAACATCTTTTCGACCTCCGTTTGAATGACGCGTCGCACGGCAAGCGAAACACGATAGGGCCGCCTGTGGATAGGACTGGCGTGCGCGGTGTCAATGCGGTGGGTTACAACTGTCGTTTGACCCAATGAGCAGGGTGCCGAAGTCAAAAAAGTCACTGTAGGTAAACAAAAGCTTGTGTAAATCAGCGGCGAATTCAGGTTGCAGATCAGCTGATATCATGCTGTCAAGCGGATCAGGGCGCGATGTGAACGACGAGGGGGTGTTGGCAGGGACGGCAGTTGCGTGATCTGTAGACAGAGCTGGAATGGCACAATCGGTCATCGGGGACAGCGAAGCTAATGAAATTCCCTCGGGCAGAACTTGAGTTGAAAAGCTGAAGTTGAGGACTGGGAGAGTGGTGCGGTTCTGGGAGATGTGCACAATTAGATGAGGAAGGGTGACGTGCCGCTGCAGCATGACATCAGTACTGGGACAAGCGAGATAGTCGCCATCTGGGACGGGTGGAAATGGCGACATAGCGATGTAAACGGCAGTTTCTGGAGGAAGGCGGCTAAACTGTGCTGATCGAAGTCGGGGTGAGCAGGAGGGGTCTTCAGAGCAGAGCGGGAGGTCCAAGCGAAGTAGGCCGCTAGAGCAGTCGATAAGGGCAGAGTGGGCTGTTAACAATATTGTTACGTGGTGGCGTGAGAAGTGATGAAACACGGCGACACAACAGGAACAGAACGACGTGCTGACATGACGATGAAATATGCTTTAATGGCCAGCGGGCCTGGCGCGAGCGCTCCGCCCCGCGCCACTGCCCGCTTTGTTATCTTCGTAGCAATACCCGGGGCCACCGAATGATCCTCCCGATCGATTGCTAGAAATCCATTGCATGAAGTGACGTGAACACAGACACAGGATTAGGACATGAAATGCTGGACACCACAATGAATGCGAAGATGGTATGAATGCTTGCACCGGAGCGTCAAGTCCAATCTTCACCGTTTGCCGAAGGCCAAGGCTCATGGACACGCCGAACGGCTTGGGCGGGGGCGCTGTCTTCGTTCGAGTGGTCGTGAGGTCGCTTCGTCGTGGGGTCGGTAGGGTTGGTAGGGTCGGCTTTGAGCTCTTCCTGGTTGTCGTGTGTTGGGTCAGGGCTGGGGACGAGGCTGGGGACAGCGGCTGGTCAGGTCTGAGCAAAAAGGGCTGGGGCAGAGCTGGGCGGCGATCTCCACGGGCTTTCGGCAGATGGACCCGGCGTACGGTTGGCTTCGACGGTGCAAGGCGAGGATGGGGATGAACGTCACCTCCAACCAAATGTTACGTGGTGGCATGACAAGCGATGAAGCACGGCGACACAACAGGAACAGAACGACGTGCTGACATGACGAAGAAATATGCTTTATTGGCCAGCGGGCCTGGCGCGAGCGCTCCGCCCCGCGCCACTGCCGCTTCGTCACCTGCGTAGCAATATAATGCACGATTGATGAATGAGGGCCTCGCAGGAGGAGGACGAGGATGAAAAACATTTATTCTATACTTGCTTATCTTCCTGAGTGGAGCCTTCAGTCCAGGGCTTCATGTGCCGCCTCAATCCTGTAGGCTTGCCAAAATAGCTGTCGCAGGTGTGGAGGGTTGTTGCGAATAAAACGGTCTCAGAAAAAATAAATACACTCCAGACCATACGTCCATGGGCCACTATAATCCTCTCGGCCCGCTCGATTAGACGGCGTTGTTCGGTCAGCTCCGTACGGGACAAGGCATCTTCCCAAGATGAGAGGGTGGGGTGATTATAGGTCAAGATAAAACGCGACCATAGTGTCTAGTCAAGATAAAAAGCAGGAGATTGGTGATCTCGCGTCTAGATAAAACGCGTGATTGCCCCGTCAGGGTGGCTTAATGTTTGCTGCGGTCGACTACGTTTCCCAAGAATGCGGGATCGAATCCCAGCCGTGGCATCCGCTTTTTGAAGGACGCAAAAAGCAAGGCACCCGTGTGCTGTGCTATGTCAATGCAGGGTAAAAAACCACGGGTGGTCGCAATTTCCGGAGTCCCCACCTACGGCTTATCTCATAGCTTGAGTCGCTTTGGGACTTTTAATCCCAGAAACCAACCAGAAAAAACAAGATTGGTGAATGAGCAACCCGGAGAGATAACGCGAAGGAGTCGAAATATTCTGAGCCTTCGAATACGTCGTATTTTGGTTAAAGGGGAAATATTGTCAAGGCTCGGTAGAACACCAAGGAGAACCTAGCGATAGATGGTTTGAATGGTCGACCAGAACAAGTCTTGCGTTCAAGCTGCGTTCACTTCCAGGCTCGCGCTTGTCGTCTCAGATGTCATCATTTGCGTCGTCTTCTATACGCGTCATTTGCCCCCCTCCTCAGGAAGCATCGTCTCGATGAGGTCAGTCCGAGTTGTACGGCTTCATACGCACAACGTGGACGACGTCTGCTTGTTGCTGGCATCGCTTTGATGTCGACACCTTGTCTGGCACCACCTCATAAGTGACGTCGGTTAAACGTCGCTGAACAACATAGGGCCCGAAGTATCGCCGCAATAGTTTTTCGGAGAGTCCACGGCGGCGAATAGGAGTCCAGACCCATACTTGTCGCCAGGTTCGTACATGACATGTCGGTGTCTCTGATTGTAGCGTCGTGCATCATGCTCTTGCTGATTTTTGATCCGCACACGCGCTAGTTGTCGAGCTTCCTCTGCACGTTGAGCGAATTCCTCGGCGTCCTGATCGAGATCATCGGTGTCAACATTCGGGAGCAACATTGCATCCAGCATAGTTGTTACTGGTCGCCCGTGAAGGAAGCTGAATGGTGTCATACGAGTGGTGTCTTGGCGTGCCGTATTGTAGGCGAACGTGACGTAGGGAAGAATTTCGTCCCAATTCTTGTGGTTCACGTCGACGTACATGCAAAGCATGTCTGCGATGGTCTTATTGAGACGTTCCGTCAACCCATTGGTTTGGGGGTGATAGGCTGTAGTTTTACGATGACTAGTACCACTGAGGCGGCGAACGGTCTCCAAAAGTTCGGCCGTAAATGCAGTTCCTCGGTCTGTTATAATGAGTGCCGGAGCGCCATGCCTCAGGACAATGTTCTCAACGAAGAACCGAGCTGCTTCAGCGACGGTACCCCTTGGCAGAGCCTTGGTCTCCGCGTAGCGGGTTAGATAATCGGTGGCGACAATTATCCATTTATTCCCGGCTGTGGACGTCGGAAATGGTCCCAGGAGGTCCATACCGATTTGTTTAAAAGGTGTCGTTGGCACTTGAAGAGGGTGGAGTAGGCCAGCTGGTTTTACAGGAGGTGATTTACGGCGCTGGCAGTCTATGCACGTACGTACATAGTGTTTCACTGTCGCCGGCAGTTTTGGCCAGTAGTATCCATGCTCTACTCTAGCCAAAGTGCGGGTGTAGCCTAGGTCAGCACCTCCCTAGCACCTCCACCAGTGTCAAGGCTCGGTAGAACACCAAGGAGAACCTAGCGATAGATGGTTTGAATGGTCGATCAGAACAAGTCTTGCGTTCAAGCTGCTTTCACTTCCAGGCTCGCGCTTGTCGTCTCAGATGTCATCTTTTGCGTCGTCTTCTATACGCGTCAATATTAGGTCACATTTGCGGCGAACGTAACTTTAATGGTACTTGAAGGGTGAAGTGTGCTCTAAAAATTTGGGGGAGAAGTCACAGCTCTCGATAGGTGTTACCTTTTTTTGCAAAAGAGCAAAATGTAATCAGTGGATTCCTGTAAAATGTCTGAGTAGCGATGCACCCAGGGCTGACGTCAGCATAATACTTTCCTTTCAGTACTGCGGTTAATTAACGTTCCTTAGCAGCGTGTTACGTACACTGCCTGATACCCGCGGCCTGACTGCTTATAGACACACACACGCGCGCGCCATCTCGCGTACTACACTACCTACTCAGATGCATATTACAGCTGCCCTATGAGGCATTTTGAGGTCATCAAAAATGTGTGGTGGAAGGGCGTGGCGCCTTCCTGTAGGCATTTGATGAGGGAGAGAAATTACCAAAACAAAGACGCTGTAATTAAGCCAAATCCAACCATAAAACAAGCATTTGTGAAAATCTACGCAGATTGACAATTTTATTGTCAATCTAAGAATGGACATTCCGATTACCAATGAAGCACGCACGACAGCAACGTTTTCTGCTGCTTGATACATGAACGTCGCCTAAAATATATCAGTACTTGGGCTCTGGTTTAGGCAGCAACGATCGCACCACGCCTTAACGTGCGCTCACATCATGCGGCTGAACAAATTCGACATGCATGAAAATTCGAGAGGCATTGGAGACTCCTTGCTCAGTTGCTTATCGCTAGAGTCGCAACGGGCCCTGGCCATTAGGCAATGGCGACGGCTTTCTCTAGCGGCATCCTGGACTTGGCACTCCAATCATGCAAGTGCCATTTTAGGCCTGTGCATTCTTTTTTTTTTCATTAAAAGATTTCACCCCCCTGTGCCGTGACAAATTGAAAGCGCTGTTGGTTGCCACGCCTCGTTCCCTAGCAGAGGCCACGATTTCCCATGTGTGTACCCGCTGTCTTCAAACTAGGCATCCGCTGTCTCTATGTGTAAGTTAAGACTGCCCTGAACAAGTCTGGTCTGACTAAAGACACTACTGGACTTAGCTCAGACTTTATCGGGTAAGCGGACACATGTGTGGCGCTACACAGCAGAAATTTTCTTTCCTTGTAGTGCGTTCGTTACAGTGTTATAGTGCTCCTGGAAATGTGAGAATGGACAGTACACCATCGCGCCTGTCGCTTTGCATTCCTTGACGCAATTCCATTCCTAGTGCGGAATTGGAGGTACAGCGCAGCTGAGATCTGCTTCGCGCCCTCTAGATCGTCATGGAGATGACAGTAATGGCAGACAAGCAGAACACATATCGTGGAATTTCTTGAACAGATCTCGCGTATGGACGTCATGCACAGAGCTCGCGCATGCGACTATTTGACCATGAGACAAAAAATATTTTGCCTTATAAGTTATATACCACATTTTTTTATTACCTTATTTATTCAGTGCATAGGTGTTGTGCTATGCCACTTTGTATGTTCAGGCCTTCTGATCCAAGATTCTCGGCGGTCGCACTATACCTTAGGTTCTCTTCGTGAGAATGGTAATGCGACCACATACAGACGGAGATATTACCAGCTAAGAACAAACCGTGAATAGAAGATAACACCTGATGCTCTGATTGGCTTGCTCTTTGCGTATTGCTCCTATGTTCTCGCTTCTTCCTTGATATTCATCTTCTGTGCAAAGATTCAACGTTATCCGCCATTAAGCATTGAATATGTTCATTGAGACAGAACATCAACTAAAGCTCTCTGGCCCTAGCTCTTTCCTTCTAAAAATTATGTCAAGATCCCCTTCTCTTGTCTGACTGTCATAAATTCAGCATGACTAAGGTTTGGAAGCCACCTCGCTTTCGAGAGATTATTGTTGCAAAGGATGTAAAACGAGGAGAACATCTGGGTTCACCACCAAGCTCTCAGGGCGTATACTTTTGGCGAGTGTAGTATGTCGAAAGAACTAGTTCCGTCCATGTAAAGTGATTGCTCCTGAAATAACGGATGTTGCAAGCAACATGGTACGTCATGAAAATGAGCTTGTTTTTTCTCCCGAGCTCCATTTGAGATTTTGTTATCATTACGTGGTTGATGTTGGGTGTAAAAGTAATATTGAGGTCAAATATAGCAACCTTAAAATATAGAATCCCGACTCGAAACCCAATCGAAACCCAATCGAAAATGAGAATATCTTATTATAACTTGATTGCGATGTACAAAAAATCGGCGTATTTAATATTCCTTCGTTTAGTGTTAGCATATTAGGCAAGGACTGGCTCCTGAAATTAAGTTAGGATTCTTCACTTCAATGTATTCATATATGTATGGTCAATAGTTTCCTCCAATTACTTCATGATAAGCGCCCTGCCTTATTTATGAGATATTTTATGCAAAACTGAAGCCTTAGTTTATAGTTTTACAGAAACCACTTCGAGAGAAACGCCCTTTTTCAGACGAGCTAATAAATTGTTTTTAATACTTGCTCATTATAAAGGCGCGAATAACGTTCCTTATTTGATTTTCGTATCATTTTTAATGCTTTGCAAAACATTAGCAATGCCAAGACGCAGTGGCTTGCATAATATTTATTGTTTCCTTGGACAATCTTGGCAATTAAATTTAACCGTCAAGCTTGAATTTCGAAGTTCATTGCGAGAAATGTTTTGGCTTTTGAGAACCAAAGCAACCTTCATTGCTCTAAAATATGACCCGCGTTGAAACATTATATAAATACAATAATAGGTTTGTATAGATTGTGCTTAGATATGAAGATGATCAGGATATGTCAAGTGTATAAGGACTAAATAAAATGTGAGCCTACAGATAAGTAGAAATCTGTAGGGCTCGTTGTGAAATGGTGTACATGACGTGAAACATATATCGATCTTATATTAACATAGAATTTCGAAAGCCTGAGATTATAAATTTTTTAAGCGTCATAAATAAGCGTCATCGAAGCTCTATTTTCTCCACCGTTGACATTAATAATTTTTGGGCAACGTTTTGTCGAACTTGTCACCGTGACATTATTAAAATGAGCTTTAAAATTTCTGGACATTCCTCTAATTTCCCCACCGAAGTTTAAGCTGCATGATGATTGCGTTTTGTATCTATATCTGTGTTCTGTTTGCTTCCGTCAATACTTTTGCCCAACTGTACAAAGAAGCCCCATGAAACTACATCAAATAACGTGCCAGTCTGGTAAATGACTTCATCTGGGATTTATGCACAACTAAATTTGTTGACTTATTACACCGCTTTAAAAAGGACTGTTGTGTATCAGACAGGCGATCATGCTGTGTCTTAGCTTTTCGTGGCCGAAATTGCTGGGATGATCAGCAGAGAATACTCATTAAACCCAGTCATCAACCGACTGAAAGAAATACACAACGACTTTAAGTGTGATGAAGAATACAGCGATAGACTAGACGCCCATGTTTCAAACCTCACAGCTTCAAAGTGTCTTTAGTTCACCTTTAGGAATGAGCAATAGCTCAGTTGAGTGAAATATTTGCATCGCTAATTATCGGCATGAAGTAATCAAACCTTTCTGAATTTTAAGTAAGAATTTCTGTTAAATGCAGTACTCGTTAAGGCCGGCATTCATCTTCCCGTAATTCGAGTTCCTCTGTGGCTTGGAGGTGGAGTGCCGGGCATGCAGCATGAGTACCTCATACGCAGCCACAACCACCGGAGCTCTGCTCCTAAGCTGGATGTAATGCAGGATTTGAAATAGTTCCTAATGTTGGCAGAACTACTCTTTATGGGTAGTTTGTAGTTCGGTATTTAATACTGTCAAACAAGGGCTCATAAATATATGTATATGGTTTCCTTAAGAGAGCTCGAATAAGCTTTTTTGGACGAAAGCGTGAGCGTCTTTTCTTGAAAGGTACGTAGTGAGTGTGGCGGTGTATTATATGTGCGAGGCACAACACTACACTACATAAGCGAGGTATGGTAATTGCAAATCCCTGGCAATGTGAATTTCCCCAAAAACACATTGCTTTCTAAAAGACAGTTTTTATTCAAACTGCATCTTGAAGCGAAGATGAGCTTTTGCGTGTTGAAAGAGGTTTGTGGCATTGGTAAATGATATGTTCTGTTTTTCTGATCAAAAAACGCTTTTTGAATATAGAGCTGCGGAAGTTTTTGCAGCAAACATTCGCAGGAACTGACACTTAAGAAAAAAATACTTCTCCATCGCGAATGAAACCATTTTCCTCCAATCCTATGTCGAGCGTGGAAACCGCTACCGCAAACCGGGCGTTTTTTAAACATGGTATTTATTATACAGCAATATATGCATACATGCATGAGCTATTTACAGCGATTTTATTAATCGCCACAAATCAAACCTTGAAGCGCACAGTAACAGCATTAAATGCGATATAAGGCAGAGCACTTCAGCAAGTGAGAGTGCCACTGACGTTCAAAACACTTCCCTGAATTGAACAATCATTAGTTAAAAATGAGACTCCGTCGAAACACCCGATTCACGCGTCGATTAATCGCCTAGTTCCCTCAAAATATGTAGTTCATTAGAAACTGGTCGTAATTCTCTTCTTCAAGCTTGGGAATATTAGCGATTACAATGATGATTCAGATAATGTAATGATATTAATATCAATATAATGATGCTGTAGTTAGTTATAATGATTGTATTAGCGATGCATTTATGGTGCATCTCGTTGACGAAAATTATTTGTAGCAATAGTGATGATGATTGCCAGGCAGTTAAAGAAAACAGTGCTGAAAAGCGGTTTCCGCCATTCCCTTTTTAAGACGACGAGTGCAGTCCTAAAATTTTATACTACCTCAGTGCACTCGTATAGTACAAACAGTATTTGTATTTTGCATAATTAATCTGCTGCCGATGAGAGTTATAACCGCTTAGGTGCCTTAAGGTTTCATATGGCTAGCCAACAACAGTCTTTTAGATGCCATCACTAGATGTTTATTTCAATCCATCTTCAGCGCAAATTTCGTCATGGGAAACGATGGAACTACCTGAGGAAGTTATTTTAATTTTTTTTCTTTTCGCCTTCGAACATGCAAGTTTTGTTGTAATGTTCTATCTTGCTCTGGTGGTCTGAGTTGCTGTTTGTTCTCCTCAAATGTTTGTACACACAATATGAACGTTGCAATCATCTTTCGAAAGTTTTGTGATTTGTATCGATGCTTCCAAAATTCTACACATCATTCAATGCCCCTAGGTGATCATGACCGGAGAAAAGTGGTTCGTAAAATCACAGAGCTACAATCGAGACCTCGACACGAAATGTAACGCTATGCAGAAGATAGCCCAAACATCAGGAAACCAGTTCGTAGTTAGAATGTGGTTCACGAATTCATTTAGCCAAATGTGAGTATTTGACGAACATTACATTCACTCTGCAGCGTGTGCAACACATTTCCTCTAAGCCATTTTATATCTTAATGTCTTACCACAGAGATTGTTCTGAGACAGTCTTCACTGGAGAAACAACAGGACATCATAGAGTAGAAAATGCATTCTTCTACGCTCCAAATGACGGCAATGGTTGCACCTATATTAAACGTGCCTGTGAAATAGTCTCCGGTTAAAAATTCGCGCATTTTATACACGCCTACCTCGAGCACCTAGAGTGACTCTCCATCTGTACGATGAGTTCCTTAACAGACGCCAATTCAAGGCGGAACAGACGGGGCTGACTGTCACAATAATCTGATGCACTACGAGGCGGTAATGTAATAAAAGGCGCCTTTAAATAATTCCACAGTTGATCTGGTGTCCCCCACAGGCCCTTGAAATAGGTGTTTAAATCGAACATCAATACGCGCGGGCTCCTAGCATGAACAGCGTGAGCGTGTGGAAACAGTTGGTTCGTCACAACGCAGGAAACGCAAATTAGACAAGGGCGAGAAAAGTAAGAGGGGACCCTTACATCGCCACCTTACATGTCGAATAATCGTTTAGAGACTAGTGTAAATATACTTCAGTGTCCTAAAAATAAAATAAGCAACGAAGCCCGATAAAAATCATCGACACTTGAGATCACACAGGATAACTTAGATCTTAGTACTTCCGATAAGAAAAGCAATTCGTTCTCTCTAGGGGCTATGGAAGCGGCGCTGATAAAGCCCTTTAAGATCCGCAACACATATCGTGCAGAGAATAGTGCGATCTTGGTTATTCTGTGATTTCTGGTGATGATGATTGTTTATCGGGCTCTGTTGCTCTCAGTTTCTTGATACTGCTGCATACTTACTGAGGTATCTAAGTATAGTGCGCTGTCTATTTTGTGCACTTGTCCCTTGAGTGCGGAATATGACAAGATAACCGACAGCGAAAACTTGTAACACAGCAAGCCTTTTAATGACTGCTCGCCTTAAACTCTCTTAGCCAGGGCTCGTCAACGCAAACTTTCCTTGTTTGATTTCACCTCGGGTAATATGCTATGTAAATTAACATAGGCAGTAGTTTATCTTCTCTAAGCAACGATATATATGGGAAAGTAAACTTCAGTACACGTTCATGACTGAATGAATAGATAATATTTATTCCGTCAGAAAGCAAGGCTGACGGCGACCTGGATGTCCTAATCGATGGCCCTGGCCTGGCCGACCGGGTCCTAGACGGCAATCATAGCCTTCTACTTATCAAGAGAAGAGTCGGGCATCGTATATCTGCCGTTAGCGGCGATGTGCTCCCCTCCAAAAGACATCGTCATATGTTGCTAGCTCCTGGTATCA
The DNA here is from genome assembly GCF_055883805.1 of Amblyomma maculatum. Taxonomy (NCBI): domain Eukaryota; kingdom Metazoa; phylum Arthropoda; class Arachnida; order Ixodida; family Ixodidae; genus Amblyomma; species Amblyomma maculatum. The sequence continues at coordinate 81,822,901 of NC_139348.1, read as the reverse complement.
ACTGCACTCCGGTTAAATACCTTTCGGATATACATTGCTGAATTGAGGTTGAGGCAAGACCTAGTTTGGAATCTTCACCAGAAGCATTCCTGTGCTTAACTATCAGCTTACCCGGGGGCGGAGCAATCCTCCGCTCAACTTTGTCAGGATTTGTGGTGAGAGAAGACACCAGCTCATCCCTCGTGAACCTCATCAGAACCGCCACCTCATCTTCTCGGCTCTGCTGACGAAACATCGGGCATACGTCTGAGCAACCTCTTTCACAAGGTCCCCAGAGTGTACCGGCATCCAGACAATTTACACTCATCTAGGCCCTGTTTCCGTGACCTCATAAGCACTTGTGCCGCTGTACAAGGTATTCTGTACATCGCCAAATTTCGAATGGCTCTATTTCAGCCGCTAAAACACAGGTCAGCATCAGTATTACATATAGTCAATGCTGCCTGCTCTGCAGTTCTGAGAATCATATCCTGACAAATCACAACTTCACAACTCTTGCGCCGACTTGGTTGCTGTCAGATGTGAAGGATACCTTAACAGCTGTCATGTTCTTCGCATACGAATTTTGCACTCACCCCATCACAAATCTGTCCCTGCTTACATTGCAAGTGCAATGCATACGCTTCCATTTTTTGTTCTAGCTTGGCAGTCCTCCGACAGCCGACACCATTATGCTTGTGCTTATTCCACCTCCTCAATCACTCGCATGGGCTTCCATATGTTTAAAGTTCTAGAATCCGACGTAACGCCTTCCTCCTCCATCGGAACCTTTTCGGTTGTACATGCCAGATTCTGCTTGAGTGCCTCAAGCCAGGTTTCTATGTTGTCTGTTTTCCCATTACCCGTGTATTCCATGACTTTACGAGATGTGTCCCAATTTATGCTTCATTACCTCATCGCATTGTTGTTGTGCTTCCCAGTATTGAACACATTCAGATTCTTTCTTTTTTATTTTGCTTTTAGAGATTGCGCCGAGATACGCTTCAATAAGTCAGCCGCTTTCTTCTTTTTCTCGGTATTTCAGATTTGTGCGATATTATTAGGGTCTGTAGTGCAATGTTCGTAGAGACGGACACAATGAAGACGGTATCAGGAATGCACCGTGAGGTAAATTTTTGAGAGACGTAATGACAGCGAAGACAACGACATCAGAACCCAGCTTGGAATGATGGCAGTTCTCAAATATAGCTGTTGACTTTCGAAACAGTGCAGTCTCTACATTTTTGCACAGTGCTAGATACTGCATCATATAAGTAAATGCTACAGACCGTGTCTGTGCTCAAACTTTTCATTGATATTGTTACGGACGACATCAAGGAAGAAGAAGCGGGCAGTGGCGCGGACAGGAGCGCTCGCGCGAGGCCCGGCAACATTTTCATTAAACGTCATCTCACTGTCATCGACCATCTCTCTGTCCTCTGTTCTTCTGTTTTCATCGGCTTGCCGTCTCGTAACAATATTATTGGATATCCAGCAAACAGGAAACGTGGCTCTGAAGTCCGCACAGAATATTGAAATCCACTTCAGCAGCTCTTACGAATGCGCAATGAGTAACATCTTTGTAAAATATTTCGATGCCTCAATGGAAGCCTATCGTGATATTTATCCATATTTGCAAACGCAGATTTTGAACTCAAACTTCATTAATAGTAGGCCGCACATCTGTCGACTTTGAGTGGATAAGTCCGTGGAATATATATTTTATTAATTACGATTTGGCTAGTAGATGTCGAAATGCTCAGTGGTCTCGGCTAAACGTGCAGGAGGTCGATCGCGTTCTTGCCGTATTTAGTATGCTTTCCACATGGGAAATGAAATGAAATGAAAAACTTTATTTACACAAAGGGTGGCACGGCTAGACAAAGTCTTCCAGGCGTGAAGTGGGAGGAATCAAGAATAAGATCTTTTCTTGCGGCAAGTTGTAGATGCCTTTTGCCTGACAATAAAAATGCCTTTTTGCTCATTGCGTGCCTAAAAGACCATATGCTTTGCGTAGACAGCAACATTTTGTAACTAGAACAGAATATTGATGCAAGGAATCTTTGGTTCCATGAAAGAAGCATTTATAGTGTTAGATTTCTCATTGCAAGGATTTTAATTCTTTAATAACATAGCTTCGGAAGGGAAGCATTCTGCAGAGAATTGCGTAATATTTTACTTCATGAGCGCATTCACATGGCCCTATTTCCTTATTTATTCGTACTGTTAACCCTCTGTATGAGGGTCATTACAGGGAGGGAAACACATACAAGTACAATTCTCTTCGCTAAAATATACTCTATAGAGCAGAATTATAGATTTGCACTGTAATGCTCCACGAACTTGGTAACACCTATCTCAAATTTTTCTACTTCGGTTCGGTCCAGAAGTTCTCTTGGCAGTTGGTTCCAGATTTCTACTGCATAAGGAAATAAGAAGTCGCGATATACATCAGTACGTGTAGTAATAGGTTGCAATACCTTGCTGTGATTTTTTTTCGAGGGCAACGCTTCAGAAGATGTGTAACATAGCGTTGTTATTAACTTTTACTTCATCATTCGTTATCAGAAAAAACAGTTTCAATTTCTGCTTTGTTCTTCTCATTTCTAGTGATTCTAACTGACACTGTTTTAGCATTTCTGTGACTGAGTCAGTGCGAGGGTATTTAGAACATATAAAACGTGCCGAAATCCTTTGCAAACTTTCCAGTTATCGTTTTAAAACCTTTTGATGTGGACTCCACACTGCACTTGCGTTCTCTATAATTGGCCGCATGAGCTATCACCTGCACCTGGGGCAGTAATATTATATGATCCATCCTGAACATGGCATCCACACGTTTTTCATTCGAATTCCATGTCTCGATTTTTGGTTTTGAAGAAAAAGTTCTCTTTTACTTTATGCTAGCAAATACCAAGTGTAACAGTTTTTTGAAGTCTGGAATAAATATCCTCTTTGACCGCTTCCGTGATATTTATCTTTACCGGATCCCAAAATAAATTTTAACGAGGATTTCAATTACGATATGGCCCATAGAGAAACCAAATGATGGCTGCCTAGACACATTGCCTAGTTCCCGTGTATTACTGCGCTTAAATTTATTTACTCTTCGCAACAGTTAGTTCACGTTAACAATTTATTCTCGTCATCAGTAAGAAGGTGAGCATGGAAGTTGATGATAACCTTCAAAAAGACTAAATATATGCCCCTGGGTACCGGGTATGGGAAGTTTGTTTTTCAAGGGCCTTAGCAATACAAAACAAAGTACAAACAACTCCCGCCTGACAGCATTTCAGTATACCAAAATTCTTCGCCGGATAAAAATAGTTCTTTTTGCAGCGCTTCCCCTTGCAAATGGTGGCTGTGAAATGAGCAAGACATAGGATGTCGAATATGCAGCACGACATATTTCATGCAAATATAGCATATATAACTACGTGTATTACCATGAGCTAAATATCCGGTAACGTTTAAAATCGTAGGGCATTTGACTTCAAACATTACCTTAAAGCGCATTAAATATTGTAAACTATACCTTGCGAATACCTAGTCGTTCTATTTTTCTTGCTTACCTAGGTGAATCCTTTTTAAATGTATGCTTACATATAGTTTTGATGCCATTTGTACGTAGAATTTTGGCTGCTTAGCTTCCATGTGAGGGCATACTGCCGCAAACGCTAATATAGCGAATTTAAGCATTTTCTGCGCAACATTGAGGATAACACGGCAGCCTACGTCCACCGTTTCTCTCCGAGCCAAATCGCAATACACACTCTAGCCTTCGTGGTAGACCAGATGTAGAGATGGTGTTTTACGCTCCCTTTTTTCCGGCCCAAATCGCGTGCACGCTATCCTATATTCAGAAGATATTTTTGCTGCAGCCTGGTTTTGCCTTGTATGCGGGACAGCACACGTACCTAAAGTAGTAATCCGTATGGAATGTGCTAGTGAGATGCTCATTGGAGACGTGGAGTTTGTTGGCTGACTGCAGCACAGGCGCGGTCGGTATGAAGACCAATAAATGTAATGGAACAGATTTTTGAATAAAATAAACTTACAAGAGAAATTAAGACAATAAACTCGGAAAACCCCGGACTGAAGCTTAAGTTAGGTGTTTATGCTACATATGATAGTATTGTTCGCTCCTGCCTGCGTGCTCTTTCACGGATCCTTCTTCACGTATATGATCTTGGCTCCTGGCATAATATCCGTCGTTCAAACTGTACGCCTGATAGCTTGTTTATAGCAATCAGCATGCAGTCCTAAGGTTCCAAGTTGTGAGAAAGACCACCAGACATACAAAAAAACAAAGCACTGTCTCAATCGAGCCGTATAATTGGCCTGCATAAATTAAATAAACGTTTCTTGCTCATCGCTCAAAGGTCGCTGGAAGACTCGATGCCGTCTTACACATATATCCCGAGTTGACAGCTCAGGATGTCGCATGAAGAAATCGCAGACGTCGCAATAACTAAATATTCCAGAGCCACGATCGTGATTTTAGCATAAGGCGCCGGAAACGCCACGTTTCTGCAAAACGTAGGTTATGACACTGTCGAATTTATTTGCAAATCTGGGCAATAGTTTTCATTTACCTATTCAATTATTCGACCTTTCAAAGCCAACTGGCTGAGTAAAGAGCAGCCATTGTGTTTTAAACAAAACAATTTTAAGAGAAAAGCAGCATTTAAGTCATTTTGCAACAACGTTACAAGAAGAAGCTGGTCGAGAAGAATGATGTCATTATATTGTTTTTAAACATTTTCAAAGCACGCTTGATGCGAAGCAAAAATTCTTCGATCAGAAATGGATACATACGCTGATTTACTAAATGAAGTCCAACCGCCAATCTCTATACTTTTTGCAAAACAAGAATTACGAGTATTGAAATCAAGTTAAAAGAGACCGAAATGTTTGACATGAAATCACTGTGTAGCGCATATAAAATAAAAACATATAAGCAGGCAACAAATGTTGAGATGAAGGGAAAAATCAATTTTGTTCAATGATTATGTAAACATAAAAGGAAAGGTTTTACCCAAAACAGGAACAACTTAAATATTGAATGTGTGTAGCAAACAATGGGGATAATTGTTTAGGTACCGAAATGCATAATAACTTAAAACGGAACGGGCGCCAACTTTCCACAAAATTAAAAGGCTGCGTCCATCCTCTCCATTTCGCTATTGTGTTTTCATTTACTTGTGCGCAATTTTTTCTTAAGTGTACCACTGCAAAACCACTTCAGCAAGAAGTACTTCTCAGATCCGGTAATGGCAAGGAATGTATGCATCATTTTGAATTTCATACGCTTCATTTTATTTATGCGCCATACACTTAGGACATCAAAATCTGCTTGGCCCATTAACCAAGCTAGTTGGGGCTCATAATCATATATTCCATGCAATTATAATGAAGTGGTAAGATAAAAATGACAGCTATATCAGTGAAACAAGAGAATAAAATAGGAAATAATGGATATATTTTTTCATTTCGTATGCTGAGGAGAGACCAGACTTTCGCCATACAACCCCTGACCTCGCTTACTGTTCTGGTCCTATATCACCTCAGTGGTCAGCCACTGCCGATACCCTTCTTAGTGATTACTATATTATTTAAATCTCCATCCCTATTCGGATACACACCCACAAGCAGCGCATTCGACATACTGACTGGCAGGCCTTCCGCTGTCTCTTCTCCTCTGCCTCCTTCACGTCCTATGAGGAGTAGACTAATGCCCTTCTCCAAGCGGCTTCATCCTCTACTCGCACGGAGACCGCTGCATATCGCACTTCTGACCCCGAATTTCATCTCATCAGGCTATGGAAGCGTCACAAAGGCTTCTCTGAACAGCCACACTGCAATCCCGCAACATCCAACTGCAGACCCCGCTTTCAAATTTGCGAGACGATATCGTGACATATTGTGCTACGCTTGAGGATTCTCGTTGGAATACCCTGTGCAACGATCTTGACACGGCGTTCCATAAAAAATCAACCTGGACTCTTTCTCGAACCGTCCTTGGTGCCACCCCTGCCCGTGCCCCGACTCTTGCTAAAGCCCTAGCCACGAAGTCTCCCGATGAGAGTTTCGAAACCCTTGCAGATCTTTATCTCTCACTCCCTTTGTCCCCCTGTTGCCCTGAATACACAGGCTGTGCAAGCAATTACCTCGATGTCCCTCTTACACTGCGCGAGCTTTAAGCTGCACTTCTTGCTAACGCCGCTCGGTCGGCTCCCGGTGAAGATGGAATCACTCTGCTCTTCGCAATTTTCCCGATAACGCAAAAGAGCACCTTCTCAACCTATATAACACCGCCTGGGTAGAAGGCTTTCTGCCATCGTCCTGGACTTTCTCACTTATTTCTCTCATTCCTAAACCTGGTAAGCCTCCAGCCCTTTGAAATCTCCGGCCCATTTCTCTGACCTCCTGTGTCGGCAGGACGATGGAAAGAATGGCGCTCACTAGGCTTAATAGGCATTTGGAGGTTTCAAACTCGCTCCCTCATACCCTCATTGATTTTCGTTCCCGCGTATCTGCACGGGACCTTTTCTTTATACTTCAGCATACTTTCCTAGCCTGTGGTAGCTCTCAGCTCCACGCCCTGGTACATTCGATGTCCGCAAGGCATTCGATTGCGTCTCCCATGACCATATTCTTACCTGCCCTTCCAGCACCGGCTGCGGCTCTCGCATGTATAACTACATTCGAGCTTTTCTTTCTAATCGCGAGGCCCGTTTCCGCGCATTGAACTTCACTTCTACCCCCCACCGTCTCACCCGGGGTAATCCGCAGGGTGCCGTTCTTTCACCCACCCTTTTTAATATCGCCATGGCTCCTCTCGCGGTTCAGCTATCGTCTATTCCTGATCTTCAGAACTTTTTTTACGCCGACATCACTTTGTGGTGCTCGCGCGGATCTCCTGGTCACGTTCAAAACACCACTCAGCAGGGATTGGATATCATTTCCTGCTTTCTTGACCATGCAGGCCAGTTTCACGCACCCGAGATGTCAGAACTCCTACTTTTGACTCACGCTGCTTATCAACGAGCTCACAATTCAATGATATTCCTTACCTTGGGCTGCTCTCCAATCCCCAAAGTTCCTCAATGCCGCGTTCTTGGCATGCCTCTGCATGCCGCCAAAAATGTCCGGGCTCTCCATGCGGCTGTTGCTACCTGTCAGTCCGTCACCCATTTACTTCGCCGAGCTGTGAGACGGTCCTCTGGCCTGAGGGAAGCTCACGCCTCATGCTTGACCCTAGCGAAGCAGTAGGCTGGCCAAGATGGCCATACTTGTCGGCCGAGGTCGATTGCCGATGACCGGTCGTTCTTAGGCCATTATCAACCCCCACCGCGGCCTGAGGTGGGTGGCCTAGGTCGGCCCGATGAGTTTTAGTCGGACAGGGCCGAGCGCGGGCCGACCATAGGCTTGCCGCTTGGGATGCTTACGCGCTTACTCGCAACTGAATGGTTTATCCGATAAAAGACTGCTTAAGAACACAAGATAGGGAAACAAAATTGCAGCCTCATGTTTTGCTTATATTCAATTCCCCCTTGTGTTGTTAAGCTGTTTTTTCCCGAATAAACCATACAGTTGCCAGTGAGCGCTTGTCTCGTGTTGTCTTCTTGGCCGTGTTCGGCTTTTAGCACTCTTATACAATGAATACTTAAAAACTTTCCCTACTTCGCATGTTAGCGCGTATATTTTGATATTTAGTATTTCATTTGTTCTAGATAACGAGTTCATGGCACAAATAGTTTCATTACGCAGTGGCTCTTTTTGGCAGCGAATATGGCAATATTGGATATGAGCTTGATGAGTGGACCAACAATAAAATGATAGCGAAATGGGTTCATAACGCTTTTAAAGGGTTCACAATGTTCATAAATGGGTACATGTATGCTTTTTCGTCAAATCACTCCAAAGGATAACAAAAATGCACCGCTAGAGGATGCGGCTGTTACTGCGCCTCGGAGAATTTAACGCCCCTCTAGCACGAATGGCTTTGGTACATATCATCATCATCATCAGCCTGACTATACCCACTGCAGGGCGAAGGCCTCTCCCATATTTCTCCACTTAACCCGGTTCTGTGCTAGCTGCATCCACTTGACCCCTGCGAAGTTCTTAATCTCATCCGCCCACCTAACTTTCTGCCGCCCTCTGCTATGCTTTCCTTCCCTTGGAATCCAGTTTGTTACCCTAAGCGACCATCGGTTATCCTCTCTTCGCACTAGATGTCCTGCCTATGTCCATTTCTTCTTCTTAATTTCCACTAGAATGTCGGTAACTTGAGTTATTTCTCTGACCCACTCTGCACGCTTCCTATCTCCTAATGTTACCCCTACCATTTTTCGTTCCATAGCCCTCTGGGTTGTCCTGAACTTAAGTAGAACTCTCTTGACTAGCCTCCAAGTTTCAGCGCCATAGGTGAGTACAGGTAAGATGCAACTGTTATATATTTTCCTCTTTAGCGATACCGGCAAGCTGCTAGACATAACCTGCGAGTGCTTGCCAAATGCGCTCCATCCCAATCTTCTTCTTCTTGTTATTTCCTTTTCATGGTCCGGATCTGCGGTTACTACCTGTCCTAAGTAGACATATTCGCCTACTACTTCCAGTACTTCACTACCTAATGTAAACTGCTGTTCCTTCCCGAGGCTGTTGAACATTACCTTAGTCTTCTGCATATTAATTTTCAAGCCTACCTTTCTACTTTTCCTGTCAACGTCATCAATCATTATTTGTAGTTCATCTCCCGAGTTGCTTAGCAAGGCAATGTCATCAGCAAATCGCAGATCACTGAGGTATTCTCCATGTACCCATATCCCTCCCTAACCGCTTCCGTTCCAACTCTCTGAATACTTCATCTAAGAAAGCTGTGAATAGTACTGGGGAGATTGTGTCTCCTTGCCTAACACCTTTCTTTATGCGAATTTTATTACTTTCTTTATGCAGAACTATGGTTGCTGTGAAGCCACTGTATATATCTTCCAGCACTTTCACGTACGGCTCGTCTACTTCCTGATTTCGCAAATCCTGCATCACCGCCGAGGTTTCAACGGAGTCAAATGCTTTTTTCGTAATCAATGAATGCTATGTTTAAGGGCTGGTCATATTCAGAGCATTTTTCTATCACCTTATTGGTGGTATGGATATGATCGATAGTAGAGCACCGTTTCCGAAACCCTGCTTGATCCTTTGCTTGATTGAAATCTAAGGTTGTCCTGATTCTATTAGCGATTACCTTAGTAAATACCTTATACATAACAGGCAGTAAGCTGATTGGTCTGTAATTTTTAAGGTCCTTATAGTCCCCTTTCTTATGAATGAGGATAATGTTTGCATTCTTCCATGGTTCCTGTACCGTCGATGACACCAGGCACTGCGTATACAAGGTGGCCAGTTTTACTAACACGATAGCCCCCTCGTGCTTCAGCAAATCCGTAGTTATCTGATCCTCTTCAGCTGATTTCCTCCTTTTCATAGTTTCTAATTCTTTCTTGACCCCGTCCTTCGTCACTGGTGGAACCTCCGAATGTTTTTCCCTACCGCCAATCTCATTACGGTCCTGACTATTTTGGCTACTGTAGAGATTTGTGTAGAACTCCTCGGCTACTTTCACTATCTTATCCATATTCGTGATGACGTTGCCCGCCTTGTCCCTTATCGCATAGATCTGGTTTTTGCCTATGCCTAATTTCTTCTTTACCGCTTTAAGGCTTCCCCCGTTCTTACAGCATGCTCCATTTTCTCCATGTTATACTTATTTATATCAGCCACCTTGCGCTTATTGATTAGCTTTGATATCTCGGCCAAATCGATCCGGTCTGTTGGATTGGGAGCTTTCATTCTCTGGCGTTTCTTAATCAAGTCTTTGGTCTCCTTAGACAGCTTACCGGTATCCTCTCTAACTGTCCTACCGCCTACTTCTACTCGGCACTCAGTAATGGCATCTCTGAAATTATTGTTACTTGCCTTTAGGGTAATGTTGCCATCCTCAGTTAGAGCTGAAAACCTATTCTGTAGCGAGATCCTGAACTCTTCTGCCCTCCCCCTCACCGCTAATTCGTTGATGGGTTTCTTTCTTACTAATCGGTTGCGTTCCTTCTTCAGATTTAGGCTAATTCGGGACCTCACCATCCTGTGGTCACTGCATCGCACTTTCCTGATTACCTCTACATCTTGCATAATGGCGGGAGTTGAACACATTATGAAGTCGATTTCATTTTTAGTCTCCCCGTTCGGACTTTTCCATGTCTATTTCCGGTTCTTCCGTTTGCTGAAGAAGGTATTCATGATTCGTAAGTTATTGCGCTCTGCAAACTCAACTAGTAACTTCCCCCTGCAATTCCTAGAACCAATGCCATAGTCACCTACTGTCTTGGCTCCTGCCTGCTTTTTCCCTACCTTGGCATTGAAGTCGCCCATTAGTACAGTATACTGCATCTTTACTTTTCGTATTGCCGATTCTACATCTTCGTAGAGGCTTTCAACTGCCTGGTCATTATAACTACATGCAGGTGCATAGGCCTGTACAACCTTCAGTTTATACCGCTTATTAAGCCTAATTACGATGCCTGCCACCCTCTCATTAATACTATAGAATTCATCGATATTACCCGCTATATACTTATTGACAAGGAAACCTACTCCTAGTTCTCGCCTCTCCGGTAAACCTCGATAACACAGTACATTCCCATCCTTCAGTACAGTACATGCCTCATTCGGCCTCCTAACCTCACTAAGCCCTATGACATCCCATTTCATACCTTCTAGTTCCTGTGAGAGCACTGCTAAACTAGCTTCACTAGCTAGGGTTCTAGTATTAAACGTTGCCAGGGTTAGTTTCCAATGGCGGCCTGTCCAGCGCTGTTGGTAACTATAGCTAGCCTCTACATATCTATAACCACTTGCATGCGCAGAGCCACGTGTTTCTATTGTGATATCTGGCTTAGGTTTGTGCTGCTATGAGCAGGAAAATTACTCGAGCAGCGGAGGCGCTAGATGATTGTCCTTTCATGTATTTCTCTCTCGAAAAGAACGAAAATGTTGTGGATGGAAGCCCTGGATTTTCACGAGCAACAGATAGTTGTTGTGAGAATCCCTTTCATATTGCTGCCTGCATTGCAGATGACGCTCCGTCGCCTACTCTCTTGTGGCGTCGCACAAGCATTTTAAGTGGCGGTCGCTGTCGGTGGGGGAATTTCTCGATTCTGGTTTCTATCGCGTTTCTTCTAATATGCGCCGCGCGCTAGGGACTAAAAATTAGCGAGTAGAATCAGAGATTTGTATATTATTCACATATGCATAAACGGCATTACATCTAACGAGCCTCTCCTCAACCCTTTAAGCAATTAGCTTTTGACCAGGGTAATAAATGTTCCAGAAATTTATTTACAGGTGCCGTAACTTGATTTCTATTCTTGTTTGTAGTAAGCATTTTAACGGTATTAGCAAAGGCAATCAGATATACAGCAGTGTTGGTATCATGTTTTTATAGCAAGAATAACAGGGGTGAAAAATGGTGCCCTGCAGAACGCTCACAATGCAGGTTCTCTCTTATAATACCCCGAAAAACAAAATCAGTATGAAAATTCAGAAAAGTTATCTCCATCAAGCAATTAGAAATTCAGTGAGACACTTAAGCTCCGCCGTTAAGAGTGTTGCGTGTCCGTGTTTCACACACTGGGACGCTGCGTTTTCAGTTATTAATATTTTCAATCATTTTATTTTCTATGCACTGATACTTAGCATCAGAAAACATACCTGATTCTGAGTAACTTGATGCTTCCTAAACAACTTTTGTATTTTTGTTTTCAATTCCGGTTTTAATTATTTCCATCAATTGCGCAATCAAGGTTTTCTTAACGACCGTCATCAAGCATCAATTTTTCGATCTGAGCATTTGAATCAACTAACACGGTTTTTTTTTTCAATAGTGGTTTTTAGAATTACTTATATAATATTTTCAACGAATAAACACTGCATTTTGTAATTTGCATACTTTTATTTACCTTTTTTGCTAAAAATTTTGGCAGCTTTTAACATCGTTTATAATTTTATTTTTCTAATATTTCAAAAATTTGCTTTTTAGTGCGCAGTAAATTCTTTTTTAATTAGCATCATGAAGCTCTGGGTTTTCATTCTGAGCATTTTAACACACTTCAACCCCTTTTCCCTTTTTTTCATTTTCGAATTTTCTTGCAATCAGTTATAAGATTATGCGTACGTCATCATTGCCTGGCACATACCAATCATAAATAATATAAACCACAAAACACTCTGCCCTCGACTATTTCCAACACGTAGTGCCGACTACGACACCGATTGCGACGACGACATCTTTTGGATAGAAGGTGCTGTATCTGCTATCCTTTAAGAACGCACAAATTTTCTTGCCTTCGCCAAACACCTCTACCGCCTTTGAACATTCCCCTTTCCGTTCACGTGTAAACAAACTGCGGCTCATCAAACCCATAACATGAATATTGTACCCCCCCCCCCCTCTCTATGTATGATGCTTCTCAGCAAATACGCATTGTTGCTAGCCATGCCTGATGTCGAAACGGTAATACAAAAAAAGGGTGTTACACACTTGAACTGATGCATGGCGAGTTGGAGTACGATTTTGAAGAGCAGCGCGACTTATTCGAGGACGGAAGGAAGACTCACACAGACAAGCATAAACTTGTAACTCAGCACTTCCCTGTTGGAGGCTCTTCCTTCCTCGTCTAAGTCGCGCTTCTCTTCGAGAATATGAAGCCGCACCATACTTATCATGTGGTAAAACGCAATCGGAATGTAGAACATGGAAAAGTTTCGAATTTTGGTTTCAGTAGAAATCAATGTTTTTGTTATCATAGCTAACCATTTTGCATTATATCAAATTTATCATCGCATTCCAGCATATGAAAAGAAACTTCTGTTGACAAGTGTGTAAATGGTAGACATGTGCTCTTTAAATCTGTTTTTATTGTCACGATTATTGGCGACACAGCAGACATTGCTGGAATTCATTCGAGCAACAGGCAACAGTGTGCCCATTTAAAATGGCCGTCGTATGAGACGATTTGTTGCGTCAATGTTTTCCTTGTAAATTATGCTTCAAACGGAAGTCTAGTTAAGGGCCCACTCACGGTAAGTCTACGAGAAAGCGAAACAAAATGATGAGACTGGTCCAATAAATTAATGTCCTTACAGAATTAGTTCTTTGTGAAATTATCTCCTTCAAAGCAGTTGCCTTCAGTATTCACGCACTTCTGCGTTTGGTGCTGCCACTGCTGGTAAAAGTTCTAGAACAAGGGTTTTGGAAGTTTCATCAGGACATCCTCCGTTTTTGCCTGAACCTCTTAAAGTGAGGTAAAATGGGTTCCTTTTAAGCAAGATTTAACTGTAGGAAATAAAAAACTTTGCACGGAACCAAATCAGGTGATTAAGGAGGATGCTCCATCATAGTAATGTTTTTTCTGGTCAGAAACTGCTTGACAGATAGGGCAGTGTGTGCAGGTAGAGTGTTCTGCGTGCCACAGGCATCCATCACTCCACAACTGTGACCTTTTGTTTCCTAATTTTTTCACCAACTCTTTTTATTACTTCAATGTAGCGGATTTGAATAACGCTCTAAACACTGACAACCCACTCAATCATTAAAATTCCACTCTTATTTTAAGCTATACACTCAGTCTCGAAGCTATTGCGTCACACCTCGTATATCAAGATGTTCTGTTGTTATCGCATCGCCTCCTAAATGATTCTGAGCGCGCACTAAGCAGAATATTACACTTAAGGGTGCAGACAAGGGTGTTTCATGGATTGAAACCCCATATTACACCATTCGTGCATCCTATTAGTATCTCACCTTAAAGGGTGCAGCAAAGGGCGCGATACAATTTTTCACCGTAATTTAGCCGAAGCTCCTATATTAAGAATGCAAACGGGGTGCATTTACCAGGAAGGTACAAACGCGCTCCTCAAGTGTGCTACAAGTTATTATTCTAAGGGTGTGCACGAAACTCAGGGTCATTGCTAGAGTGTATCACGAAATAAAATAATAAAATTGGCTGTGGTTTAGCTCTGGGTAAACCTGGAGGATTGCGAGAGCAACATCTGCATGGATACGCTTGCTGGTTTGCTATGGCTGGGCTAAACTGGGTTATGGCTGGGCTATGGCTGGGTTTTGCTATGGTTAAAGCTTACGATTTCTTTGAGGAGGCAAGATATGGTCCTTACAGAACCGTTTTAATTATTGTTTCAAATCGGTCCACTGGAAATCAAACCTCCATCCCTTGGATTTTGGATTCCAGCTCAGTACTGTACCAGTACTGTACCCTTTCAACATAACAATTATCCAAGTCTATGCACCGACCACTACTGCTGAAGAAGCTGACGTTGAGAGATTTTATGTGGACCTACAATGCCTTTTAGACCGCACCCCATCATTAGACGTCGTGTTTCTCATAGGAGACTGGAATGCTAAGGTAGGGAGTGAAGAATTATCAGGAATTACAGGCAAGTTCAGTCTTGGTGAGCCAAATGAAGCTCGGCAGAGGCTAGTAGAGTTTTGTGAAGAAAACAACCTGACCATAGCGAATACTCCTTTCCAACAGCACAAGAGGCGCCTGTACACATGGACTTCACCGGACGGTCTGTACAGGAATCAGATCGATTATATTATTTGCCGACAGAGATGGACAAGCGCTATACAAGCAGTAAAAACAAGGCCTGGGGCCGGTTGTGGCACAGATCATCAGCTTCTTGTTGATAAGATAAAGCTTCGATTGAGGAAAACGCAGAAAACTAGAAGGCCTTTCAGGTATAATCTGGATCAAGTTCCATTAGAATATGCTGTGGAAGTCACGAATCGATTTCAAGAATTAGATCTAGAAGACAAAGAGCCCGAAGAGATGTGGACTGATGTTCGTGATATAATACAAGAAGTTGCTACTAGGGTAGTTCCAAAGCAAAAGAAATGCAAGAAAGCAAACTGGTTATCTGAAGAGGCTTTGCAAATAGCTGAGGAAAAGAGGATGGCAAAAGTTATGGGGGAAAGAGAAAGATACAAGGTTCTCAATGCGGATTTTCAGAATATAGCAAGGAGAGATAAGAATGCCTTCCTGAACATACAGTGGCAAGCAGTTGAGGACAACAGCCAATTAAGGAACACAAGAGCTCTGTATAAGACAATCAAAGATATCAAAGGAAGCTTCTGTGCTCAGATGGGCGTGATAAAGGACAAACGAGGCAAGGACCTCACTGAAGCCGCAGAGATAAAGAAAAGGGAGCAGGAATACACAGAACTGTACAAGAAGGACCCGAATGTTCAAACCCAACATAAGACGGTTGTGATCACTGATCTCGAGCCGGGCATTCTGAAGAGTGAAGTTGAATGGACCTTAGCCAGCCTTGCTAAGAAGAAAGCTAGCGGAATTGATAGCATTCCAGCTGAGTTGCTTCAAAACCTCAACCATGACGCTGTTAACATTCTGCATACATTATGTCAGAAGATTTGGACAACCCTGTAGTGTCCACAGGATTGGAGGAGGTCAGTTTACATCCCTATTCCAAAGAAAGGCAGTGCCAAAGATTGTTCCAACTACCGCACGATCGCGCTTATTTCGCATGCTAGCAAGGTGATGTTGAAAATCCTTCAAGGTAGGCTGCAGCAGTATGTGGATCGGGAGCTTCCGGACGTGCAAGCTGGGTTTCGCAAGGGCAGAGGAACTAGAGACCAAGTTGCCAACCTTCGCTGGATCATGGAAAAAGCAAGGGAGTTCCAGAAACCCATCTACTTCTGCTTTATTGATTATGCAAAAGCGTTTGACTGCGTAGATCACAGCGGATTGTGGCAAGCTCTCCAAGAGATGGGAGTTCCAATTCACCTCATCTGTCTCCTCCGGAAGCTGTATGAAGGGCAAGAGGCCACAGTCAGAACTGGGCATGGTCTTACTGATTGGTTTCCGATTGAGAAAGGAGTGAGGCAAGGTTGCATACTGTCGCCCTGCCTATTTACCCTATATGCAGAGTGCATCATGAGGAAGGCTGGTCTGGACGAGTCTTCAGCTGGAGTGAAGATTGCTGGAAAACGTATCAACAACCTTAGATATGCGGATGATACCACTTTAACGACAGAAAGTGAAGTGGAACTCAAGAGACTTCTGATGCGCGTACAAGAAGAGAGTGAGAAGTTTGGGCTTAAATTGAACATTAAAAAGACAAAGATCATGGCGTCTGACCAAGATCATGACCAAGATCCGTATAACTCGTGCTATGGTCTTTCTAGTTGGGATGTATGGATGCGAGAGTTGGACTGTGAAAAAGGCTGACCGCCGAAGAATTGACGCGTTTGAATTGTGGTGCTGGCGAAGACTCTTGAGAGTTCCTTGGACTGCCAGAAGATCAAATCAATCAATATTGTCGACCATAAACCCTGACTGCTCATTGGAGGGTCAAATTCTAAAGTTAAAGCTCAGCTACTTTGGTCATCTGATGAGAAGAGAGGAGTCGCTGGAGAAAGATTTGATGTTGGGAAAGGTTGAGGGTCGCTGGAGAAGGGGTAGGCAGCGAACGCGATGGTTAGATGGCATCCTCGAGGCACTGCAGATGAAGTTATGTGATGTTAGGAAGATAGTGAGAGACCGGAAAGCGTGGCGTGACATGGTCAATAGGGTCACGAAGAGTCGGACACGACTGAACGACTGAACTGAACTGAACTTACTGTACCAACTGCCTCACGACCCGAATCGTGAAATGCTCTCCATAATTCGCCTTGTCTGCTGTGAGGATGGTAGCGGGATTCCGAGAGTGATAGATACTGTGCCTTTACTTTCTTGTAAACGAATTATAGAAAGCCGGTGTACTTTGATGCCGTTAATGAAATGCTGATTGAGTTCGACAAGGGGAGCGCGATTTACCGTCACGACAGGTCGTGAAGTCACCACGCAATTCATGCACACGCAAAGAGGCTACCGTATGACGGCGTCTACAAGCAGGGGATTACATACACACGGTCCTAGCCTATCATGTCCAGAAATGTGACAAACAGGACGATAAATGTAAACAACGTGGAGAGAGAGAGACCCTCAACCATGTAATTTGTGAATGAGCTAGCTCGCAAAGGCTTAGACAAAAAAGAATAGTAAAGAAGCCTGGGAATTCCCTCCTGCAGAGCGAGGACCAAACTCTGGAGAAGCAAGCCACCTGCCTGGCGGAAGAGGCTGCGAGGAATCAAGAGATCATTGCTTGCCCCTAATCGCCGAGGTCAGGGCCCCCGTCACCTATGCACGCGTGCCGGGGATGGTGAGTAGGTGCGTCCATTCTGGTAGAAATAAAATGTGTTCACACACACACACACATGCATACACGCAGCTCACCCCGCCGGGATGCCTATGCCGGTGTCCGTGCGGAACCTTTCATTTGCCGCTTCCTCGAACGTCGCACCACCACAGCAAACTGAAGCACATCTGGATGTATGGTAGGCGTTAGTTCTGCAGGCTTCAGCGGCGTTTCAAATAGATTTACACGATAGAAAAGACGCAGTATATGTCACAATTATGCGCTGTGGCTGTAGGAAGAAGGAAAAATGTACCGGCCTGCTACTGGCTCTGTAGCTGAGCCACCTCCGCTGCCTCGTGCGGGCAGAAGAGAAAAAAAAAGAGGGGGAGAAAGGCGCGCGCCGCAATAGCCGTCGTCCACCACGGAAGCGGCTGCGGGTGCAATCAAGGCGTACAAAAGGTAAACATTCGGTGGCAGGCTAGCCCCCGCCGTAAGCGGCGGTGACCTACCTGTCCTAGCCCCATCAGGGCTAGGATCAGCCACCCTCCCCTCACAATTATCCGCAGACATATGTACCACACCATTACCCGCGGACACATGTACTACGCTGTAAAGAAAGAGAGGAAGGTAGGAGTGAAATAATAGAGGGAGATATAGGTGCCGCATTTAAAGGCTTTGATCCACCACGGCTTCCACCAAGCAACCACTTCGGGATATGAAGAGTTAAGCTTTCCGCAGCCGCTTTACTATTCTTCATCATGGCTGACTGCTTACTGGCTGCTGCGCGCCGCTAGCCATATATATTCACCAGAAACCACGCAGATGGCAATGCGCAATCGCTACTGCGCATCAGAGAGGGGAAGAGGGAGAAGGGAGAGACTAAATGACTGTTGTTGTGGCGATGGAGAGCACACAGCGGCTCCGGCGCACCAGCTGATTGATTGATTGATTAAAACTAATTTCCACCGATTTAGGAGGCCCCCTACTCCCCGCTCCGCGACTCACTGGCGAATATACATTGGTTATTCGCGGCCTCAGCCGCCAGGCGGACGACTTTCTGCTGGTCAGCGGGGACGTCGCTTCGCAGCAGGGTTGCCCATGCTTCTCTACTTTTAATGTTGTCCCTAGCGCCCGGAGACATAGGGCATTCAAAAGTATATGGTCGAGGGTCCCCCTCGCTTCGCAGGCTTTACATTTATCGTTTTTTCTCTTATCTATCTGGGTGTAAAACAACCAGACAGGGTTCGGGAAATTTCCGGCTTTTAATCGCCGCCAGGCTATGGCCTCTTTATTACTTAAGCTAGGATCCGGTGGCGGCATCAGACGTCTTCATAATCTATAATTTTCGATTATTTCTTTATAGGTTTGCAAACATTCGTCCATCGCCTGGCAGTCGGGCGGCTCCGCGTTTGCCCGGAAGTAGAGATCTCGGGCTAAATCTAGGGCCGCCTCGTTGCCAGGAACGAACGTATGTGCTGGGGCCCAAATTAGGGTGATTTTGCGATCGATTTTAGTTGCAGCTTTTAGAATTCGGGCGGCTTCTTGCGAGACCCTGCATTTTCCGATATTCCAGGGAGCAGTTTTACTGTCGCTAAAGATCAATCTAGCCTTCGTTCCGACGAAAGCGAGCGCTATTGCGACCTCTTCAGCCGTGTCTATGTTTCTGCTTCGGATGGTGGCGGAGACGACTGGTGCGCCGCTACCATCGACTACCGCGGCGACTGCCGCCCCTGATCGGCCGTTTGCAGCGTCTACGCAGGCAACTTCTTTTACTCTGAATTCTTTTGCACTTTTAACCAGCGCTTCTGCTCTCTTCTCCCGTCTCTCTTTGTGGTATTCTGAGTGCATGTTGCGGGGGAGAGGACGGTCAATGATGTTCTCGCGACATTGTGGTGGGAGGGCAACCTGGTCGGCTGTGCCCCTATCTATTTTTTGACCCACCCATTCTAAGATGGTTCGTCCCGTGCTCGACCTACTTAATCTTTCATATTAGGCGATTCTCACCGCTTCAGCAAGTTCCGTACAGCTATTATGCACTCCCATTTCTATCACGCGTTCCGTAGAAGAGGAGATGGGTAGACCCAGCGCCCTTTTGATGCAACGCCTGATGAGTGCGTCTATCTTATCTTTTTCATTGGTCCTGATGTTCAGGAACGGTGTGGCATAGCATATTCGACTTTTTATGTACGCCTGCATCAGTCTCAAGAGGCTTCTCTCTTTGAGGCCTCTGCCGTTGAATGCAATCCTCCTAAATATTTCTGTTACTTGCGTCGCGTAGTTAGTGAGTTTTTTTTATCGTTCCGTCGTTATACCCGTCCTCTTGAATAAAAAGTCCGAGGATTCTGATTTGCTGGACTATTGGCACGGTTTTGCCGTCGACCTTAATTTCTACGTTAAAGTCGCCCTTGCACCTCATTGATTTTGGATTATATATGAAATTTTCGGATTTTTGCGGAGAGCACGAAAGACCCCATTCGGCCGCGTAGGAAACATTGGTGTCCGCCGCCGCCTGTAGGCGTTCCTCTATGCTGCCATCGCTGCCATTGTTCATCCAGAGATTAACGTCGTCCGCGTAAATGCGGAACTTCAGGTCTTTTATGACTTTAAGAGCGGCAGGAAGGCCTCTCATCACCACGTTAAAAAGGAAGGGGGAGAGCACTGTGCCTTTCGGAGTTCCTTTACTTCCCAGGTGGACAGTGGGAGATTCTAGGTCCTGAAACTTTAGTTTCAACGTCCTGTTTGTCAGGAAATCCATTACGTAATTATATGTCCTCTCGCCGACGCCTAATTCCTGTAGTCCCGCGAGAATTGCCTGGTGTTTTACGTTGTCAAATGCTTTTGTTAGATCTAGTGCTAGAATTACCTTCGCGTCTCTGGATTTCGAGTCAATTATGTCATGTTGTAATCGGAGCATTACATCCTGTGTGCACAGGCCCGGTCGCAACCCGACCATCTCGTGCGGCCACAGGTCGTTTTTCTCCATTAATTTAGTAAGTCTTATTTGGATTACGCGTTCCATAAGCTTTCCAATGCATGAGGTTAGAGAAATAGGTCTGAGGTTCTCCAATTTCGGGGGCTCGCCAGGTTTTGGAATTAGCACAACGTTTGCAGTTTTCCACTGCTGGGGAAGACGACCGCTACTCCATGCTTCTTGCATGTAGTTGGTGAGTGCCGTTATGGAAGCGTCGTCTAGGTTTCGTAGCATTTTATTTGTTATTCCATAGGGGCCCGGAGCTGATCTCGCCTTTAAGCTCAGGATCTCGACTCTAACTTCCGCTTCTGAGATGGGCGCGTCGAGGGCCTCGTTCGGCGGGCTCGCGTATTGCGTAAGAGGGAGGGATGTTGTATCGCCGACATATGTGTCTACGAGTTTAGTTATTAGTCCCGCGTCAGTCCTCTCGAACGCGTGTCTTGCCTTTGCTATTGTTGTGTTTGACTGTGTTTTCGAACTGTCGGGAGAAGATATCGTAGCAGGCTCCACGTCTTTGAAAGGCTCATATTGCCCTCCATTTCCTCGAACCTGTTACACCAGTTTTGCTAGCAGAGTTTAATTGCATAATCCTCAATTTCCTTATTGTGCCTGGCTATTTTTCGCCTTAGGTTTCGGTCCCATCTCTGACACTGGAGGCGTCTTTCCACACTTTTTTTTGCTTCCCACATGTGTAGGAGTTTCGTACCGACTGTTTTCGGTGCATCGTCCCCCTCTAGGGTAAGGGTAGCTGATTTAACGTGGTGCATGAGGGTTTCTGCCCAATCGTCGATTTTTTCAATATTGTCACAGAAGCCAGTGAAACTGGTTCAGCAGGTTTACTAGAACTAAGTAAAAGCACCGGCAAGACCAGCCACGGAACCGACTGGCGGGCGAGCACCGAGAGCGAAGAAGACGAGTGTGTGCCAGTCTCCCGAGCTCGCCACATGGCGGCGCCAGTACGATAACATTGCTAAAACCCCTCAATAAACTAAAAGTAGCGCCATCTCCTCTCTCCTCCTCCGGCGGCGCCGCTCCTCCTCTCGCATTTCGACCATGGCTCCACCTACGGGGTGCGCGACTAGCGCGCGCTCTCCGGAGCAGGCGCCCTTCACAGCCGTCTCGATCAGCGCCGCGCGCGCGTCGATCGAGGCGGCCGTGCGCCGGGTCTCACCAGAGCCTTGCATTTTGTCGCAATGTGTTCAGGTTAAAATATTACTCACTGCTGAAACATAATTACCGAATGTTGACAGGGATTTCCCGCCAGAATAGTTTCAGCTGTGAGTGTCATACACCACATATACGCGATTTCGGCGTTGGTTCAACTCGCCGTCATCTCCGTGTGTCCGTAGTTCGTCACATTTGGCCACTCAGCGGCATGCTTTATAAAATTTGTAACTAGGCGGCGGACAGGAACAATTTTGGAACAATCTGTGTATGGTTTCTTTGCAGCGTTGACTGGATTGCGAGCTGCCGGTAAACTTGAGAAGTGTGGCAGCAGCTGTCTTCCTTGTATTTTCAACCTCAGTTGCAGGTCAAATTAACTACTAGGCGGCGGAAGCTGCAGTCTGTGTGGAGTCTTTGCAGCTTTGATTGACTTGTGAGCTACCGGTAAACTTGGGGAGGGAGGTAGCAGTTATTTTTTTTATATTTGGCGTTGAGACGGTGCCGTGTTCAGCTGCCATGGTGTGTCACCATACGTACACGATTTTGGCGTCGATTTAACTCGCCTTCACCTCCTTGAGTCCGTCAGCCGTTGACAAAAGTGTGCAACCTGCTTGAAAAAAAAATTCACTAGGCTGCGGAAGCTGCAGTCTGTGTGGTTTCTTTGCAGGTTGGACTGAATTGTAAGCTACCGTGAAACTTAAGAAGCGTGGTAGCCGTTTTTTTTATATATTTTGCGCTGAAACGGTTCCGTTTTCAACTGTCAGTGCGTGACACCATTTGTACGCGATGTCTGCGTTGGCTGAACTCGCCTTCACCACCGTGCTTCTATCAGCCGCCGGCCAAAGAGCGCAACATGCTTGAAAAAAAAAATTAAATAGCCAGCGGGAACGATTTCGTAGCAGTCCGCGTGGCAGCAAAACACACGGCAATATGTGCCGCGCGCGCGCCGCCCGCCCCGCTGGAAAGGAGGAAGCTGCACGCCCAGCAAAAAAAAAAGCGCGCGCGCACGTGACGGCGCTCGGCCAATGAGAGGGTCGAACGACGAAGGAGAGCGCAGGAGAGGAGGCGGGCGGCAAACTTCACATGTTGGCGCTACTTTTAGTTTATTGAGGGGTTTTAAACATTGCGGCATTGCCCCTCCCGGTGGAAAAGGCATCGTCCCGATGCCGAGTGGCGAGGTCGAGGATAACCGTAGTTTGCGAGGATGCGCGTTCACATCAAGTAGTTAAAGGAAGCAAAGAAAGAAAAAAAACACATTACCTTGACCTAGCGGGAGTAGAAGGGCTTCATCCTGGCGACAGGTACGACTTCCGATTGTGCTTGCCGTCGGGATGAGCGAACAGTTCCTTGCGGGGTCACTTCGTAGTTGACGTCGCTGAGTTTGCGTTGTACTTCGTACGGGCCGAAGTAGCGGCGCAGAAGCTTCTCGGAGCGACCCCGCTGGCGAACAGGTGTCCACACCCAAACCTGATCGCCAGGGTTGCAAATTACCTCCCTATGACGAAGGTTATACCGTCGAGCATCTTTAACTTGCTGTGTCCGGACTCTCAGTCTAGCCAGCTGGCGAGCGGCCTCGGCATGCTGGACAAATCGGTCGGCACCGGCAATCGATGGGTGGGCAACATCTGGCAGCAGCATTGCGTCCAGCATGGTGACAGCTTCGCGACCGTACACCAAACGAAACGGTGTAAAGCGGGTCGTTTCCTGGACTGCGGTGTTATACGCAAATGTTGCATACGGTAGTATCTGGTCCCAGTTCTTATCATCTTCGTCGACGTACATAGAAAGCATATCGGCGATTGTCTTATTGAGTCGCTCAGTAAGGCCATTCGTCTGAGGGTGGTAAGCTGTTGTTCTGCGATGACAAGTGCCACTGAGCCGCATCACTTCCTGGGTTAGAGCTGAAGTAAATGCCGTGCCTCTGTCAGTTAAAACGATCGCAGGGACACCGTGACGAAGGACCAGATTAAAGATGAAAAAGTTCGCAATATCAGTAGACGTGCCGCTGGGAAGAGCTTTCGTCTCACAATAGCGGGTCAGATAATCTGTGGCAACTATAATGTACCTGTTGCCCAATGATGACGTAGGAAATGGCCCGAGCAAGTCCATACCGACTTGGTGAAAAGGTACTCGCGGAGGAACAATAGGCTGCAGCAGGCCGGCCGGCTTGACAGGTGGTATCTTCCGACATTGGCAATCACGGCACGTCCTAACATAGCGCTGAATCATAGCGGCAAGCTTGGGCCAGTAGTACTTTTGTCGTACTCGTGCCAAGGTGCGCGAAAAACCGAGATGTCCGGCAGAAAGCTCGTCGTGGCATGCCTGCAAAACGTCGGTACGGAGCGGCGTTGGGACAACCAGCAGATACTGAATGTCTGTGGAAGCGTAGTTTTTCTTGTAGAGGACGCCGTCACGCAAGCAGAATGACGACAGGCTACGCGTGAAAAGGCGAGGCAGCGATGAGGCGGTTCCTTTGAGGTAATCGATGAGGGGCCGCAGTTCGGCGTCGTCTCGCTGCTGTTGAGCGAGATCTGGCGTCGAGAGAGCGCCGAGAAAGACGGAGTAATCTGTTTCACTTGAAGAACACGGGATAGGGTTTCGAGATAGGCAGTCAGCGTCACTGTGTTTTTTCCGGACTTGTACACAATAGTGACGTCGAACTCCTCTAAGCGGAGACTCCAGCGGGCTAACCTGCCTGAAGAATCTTTAAGGTTCGCTAACCAACAGAGTGAGTGGTGGTCGCTGACCACTCTAAAAAGCCGACCATACAAATACGGCCGAAATTTTGTTACCACCCACACAACTGCAAGGCACTCCTTTTCGGTCGTAGAATAATTCGCTTCGGAACGAGACAGGGTGCGGCTGGCGTAAGCAATCACCCGCTCAACGCCTTCTTGCCACTGAACGAGAACTGCACCGAAGCCAACGTTACTGGCGTCGGTATGCAATTCTGTGTCGGCCTCCTCGTCGAAGTGGCCAAGTACGGGCGTTGTTTGAAGGCGCTTGCGAAGCTCCTCGAAGGCCCTTTGCTGCTCGTCGGCCCAGATGAAAGGCTGGTCGTCCTTTGTTAGACGAGTCAATGGTTCCGCTATTCGGGAGAAGTCGTGCACAAATCTCCTGTAATATGCACAGAGGCCAAGAATTGACACACGGAACTTTTATCAGTAGGGGTCGGGAAAGCAGCAACGGAAGCCGTCTTCTCTGGATCAGGGCTAATTCCCTCAGCACTCATGACGTGACCCAGGAACTTGAGCTGTTGGAATGCAAAGTGGCATTTTTCTGGTTTTAGTGAGAGTCCGGCCCCGCGGATGGCATTTAGCACGCCATCATTCGTTTGAGGTGCTCTTCGTAGGTCGCAGAGAAAATGACAACGTCGTCAAGGTAGACGAGGCACGTCTGCCATTTCAGGCCGGCTAGGACAGTGTCCATCATATCTTTGAAAGGTTGCGGGAGCGGAACACAAACCGAAGGGAAGCACCTTAAATTCTTACAGTCCGTCAGGAGTAATGAATGCGGTTTTCTCTCGATCACATTCATCGACTTCGATCTGCCAGTACCGACTGCGTAGATCGAGCGATGAAAAGTATCGGGCGTGGCGAAGTCGGTCGAACGAGTCATCGATTCGAGGCAATGGATAGACGTCCTTTTTCGTAATTTTGTTAAGCCTCCTATAGTCGACACAGAATCTGAGTGCTCCGTCCTTTTTAGCGACCAGCACAACTGGTGAGGCCATGGACTTGTGGACGGCTGGATCACATCATCGCGGAGAATTTCATCAAATTGCGCCCGAATAGCCTCTCGTTCTTTTGGCGATACTCGGTAGGGGTGTTGGCGGATAGGGCGCCCGGTGGGATCAACTGTAATTCGATGTTTGGTTACTGACGTCTGTTTCACTTTGGAAGTGACGGCAAAGCAGTCACGGTAAGTGTCCAGAATTGCTTGAAGCCGGCATTTCTGTGTAAGAGACAAAGCTGGGTTCACGTCAATTTGAACAGTATGTTCAGTGCTCTCGGGAGGGTTCTCGTTGGCCAGCGAAAGGGCGCAATGGGCGGATGGCGCACTGACGTCGTCAAAATAAGCGATAGCTGTACCTTGTGGTAAATGGCGGTATTCGGCACTAAAGTCCATTGAAAGTAGTTCAGTTCGTTTATTTCTCAAGGCAAAGATCCCCCGAGCAACGCAGACTTGTAGACTCAACAATAAATTCACGTTCGTTTCCGCGAGGCCTTGCAAGGCGGGGGGGGTTGTCGCACTGCACTGTAACAAACAAGCTGGTGCGTGGAGGTAGAGTGACATGGTCGTCGTGCACTCGAAAAATTGGCCTGTCTGTGTAGTCGTCGCTGTGCTGTCTCTACTCGTCGGAAATTGCGCGGTGAGTGGAGAAAGTCACCATGAAGTCACGGAGGTCGATGACTGCGTCGTTTTCTCTAAGAAAATCAAGGCCGAGAATCAGATCCTTGGAGCAATCTACTAGCACAACAAAGCAACACGAGAAAGTTACGTGGTGAACCTCGACGCGAGCGGTGCACACTCCGAGCGGCGTTACCACAATCCCTCCGGCTGTCCTTATCGGGGCTGCGTGCCAAGGAGTCAGGACTTTTCGCAGAATGGTTGCAAGGCCATGACTCATAACGCAAAAATCAGCGCCGGTATCTACAAGGGCGGTCGTGTTGTAGTTATCAACGACGATCGGTACCTCGGCGGAATGCAGCTCACCGTCGACAAAGTGCGGCATGTCAGGGATCGTCGGGCTGACGGGTCGTTCGTTGCGTCGAATTACGGCGTCGAAGGTAAGCTTCTGTGATCGTCGGGAGGTCGTCGGACTCGTTGGTCGTGTGGTGCGTCGATTGCGGGCGTCGGAGGAAAGCTTCGGCGATCGTCGAAAAGTGGTCGGATTGTTCGTCGGAGCGAAGGGTCGGAGGTCGGTCTGTGTGATCGAATCGGTGAGCGGAGGATGTTGGTTGTAGTGTCCATCGACGGCGGCCCTACCCCCGAGTGTCGCCGTCTTCAGTTTTCCCGGTGCGGACTTGGGGACTGCCTGAGGAAAGAACGGCGGCTGGTGGAAAACTGTCTCGGCGGTGGTGACCTGGACTGGCGTCGCTGGAGGGACGCAGGTGGGACGTGGTCGCTGAGGTATTGGTCGATGTCCCGAGGTCGTTCGCCATAGCGCGGCCGAGGGGCATCCGGGGAAAATCCGCGCAAGCCCATCCGACGGTACGGGCAGTGGCGCAGAACGTGACCGGCTTCGCCGCAGTGAAAGCACAAAGCAAGATTGTTCGGCGTGCGCCACGCGTGTGCTTTGCGAACGGGTGGTCGAGCTTCAGGCACACCAGTCGAAACTGGATATTGGGGTGGAGGACGAGCGGGAGGAGCAGGGTTGCAGGCTGCCAATGGTTCATGCGCAGGGGTACGCAACACGTCGCTGTACGTCATGATCTGTGGCGCAGGCGGCTGGGGCGACGGTACTGATGGTACTGCTTGGAGGAGCTCTTCGCGCACAATATCCGAGATGCCCCCAACACGTGGATGTTGTTCGAGAGAGGGCAACTTTTGCAGCTCTTCGCGCACGATGCTTCGGACAAGTTCGCGAAGGGCTTTCCTGTCGTTTCCGACCATTGGCAAGCGGAAGTCTACGGCAGCGATGTTCGCAGAGCGATCAAAACGTACAAATCGCTGATTCAAGGCACGCTCGATGCTTGTTGCTTCTTTCTTAAAATCAGCAACAGTACGTGGAGGGTCACGCACAAGGCCAACGAACAGCTGCTCCTTGACGCCTTGCATAAAGTAGCGCACCTTCTTTACCTGCGACATGGACGGATCCGCCCGGTTGAAAAGGCGAGTCATTTCTTCCACAAACATGGCGACGCTTTCATTAGGCCGCTGTGCTCGGGACTGTAAAGCGAGTTCGGCCATCTCTTTTCTTGTATCGTTGCTGAACGTTGCGAGCAGCTGCCGCCGGAAATCCTGCCAGGTGGAAATGGTAGCCTCATGGTTTTCTAACCACATCTTGGCGGCGTCTTCTAGTGCGAAATAAACATTGTGCAATTTTCGCTTCTCGTCCGACGCATTAAACACAGCGACCCGGTCGTAGCTGGTCAGCCAGTCCTCAACGTCTTCGAACTTGTCGCCATGAAATGGCGTGGGCATACGTGGAGTATGGCAGATCAGCTGCTGGGCACTCACGGGAAGCTGATTGGTTGTCTGAATTGCCGCTGTAGTCATCGTGGTTCGCGGTGGGGAAACAAGAGGACCACACTCGGGTGCTAAGCCGCTCAAGCGACGGCTCGCCTTGTGCACAGGTGTCGTGTCCACGGTGTGTAGATGGGCGTAGGGGGCAGCCAGAGGCTCTTCGTACATGGGATCGTACAGCACATCCACCAAAAATGTCACAGAAGCCAGTGAAACTGGTTCAGCAGGTTTACTAGGACTAATTAAAAGCACCGGCAAGACCAGGCACGGAACCGACTGGCGGGCGAGCACCGAGAGCGAGGGGGGGCGCTGCGAGCGCGCGACGAGAGCAGACGCGTGTGTTTCGGCTCCGCCAATTTACGGCTGGGGCCGCGTCCCAAATCATCCTACCCCGGCAAAACTGGCATCGATCGATCCGAAAAATCAAGCGGAGCAACTGGATACAAAAGTCGTCCAGGTAGGCCGATTTTCTTCAAATCTACGGCCATTTTTCGACCGACCACGTCGGCGACGCCGTTAGGCTTAACGACGGCGCCAACGCCTGACCTGGCGGAATCGGCCCTCCGAGGAAAAAATGGCGACTTCCGCGGATCAAATGCACGGTTACGACCCTGAGGCAATGTTGTGGAGCTCGGTACCCGCCACCGGAGATACAAATTCGACGGTTATCCCGAAAATTCGGAGTCAAGCTTTACTTCAAGCGGCTGCACGCCGCTCCCAAGACAAAGCCCGGATGGCGGCGTTCGGCGCCGCCCCGGCCGCCATTTCGTCGGTCGGAAACATGAACGCTCCCGCGACGCGCGCCACGGGAAGCAAGGACAAGGCGTTCTCGAAGTGGAAGCCGCGTCCAATGCCCAAACCGGCTCCCGAAGACTACGTTATAGTCATAAAGCCCAGAGAAAGTGTTTCTCTTCACGAGGCGTTCACGGAAACTGGCTACGGCA
This sequence comes from Amblyomma maculatum, assembly GCF_055883805.1. Taxonomy (NCBI): domain Eukaryota; kingdom Metazoa; phylum Arthropoda; class Arachnida; order Ixodida; family Ixodidae; genus Amblyomma; species Amblyomma maculatum. The sequence goes on along the minus strand of NC_139348.1, from coordinate 81,794,377 downwards.
CTGCCATTTCGGCGTACCTCGGGCTGAAACGGGCCAGCGCCGTCTCTGTTCTACCCTCACGAGAACAAAACATCATTGTGCATACCCCGGACATCGAGGCGGCCGACCTGCTCATCGGGGACTTCGCAGTAAACACCGAGAAGGGGTCGATCCCGCTTCGGGGTTACCTGAGACAAGACGGCGGCAACATATGCCACGGCGTGATCGTGGTCCGTAACTCGGACACCACAGAAACTCTCCAAGACCGAGTGTGCTGGCGCGCCGGCACCATCCTGGAAATCCGGAAATTCGGAACATCCAACAAGGCACGTATCACTTTCGCGGGTAAAGAGAAGCCCCGTTACGTGCACTATGACAACATGGTCGTCTCTGTGCGAAACTATTACAAAACTGTTCCTGCGTGCGGCCAGTGTGGGGCCGTCGGGCATCGCGCGGATGCATGTCCAAACTTGCAGTCTGACACATGGGGACTCTGCGGATTCCAAGCTCCGCTAGTGGAGGGGGTGCGGGCTCCTCACAACTGTGTTCCGCGGTGTTCTGTGTGCGGTGGCCCCCGTGTCACCAACTCTCGCGACTGTGCGGCAAAATTCCGCACACCCAAGATAAAAAAGAAAAAAATGGCGCCCAAGAAGAAACGCCGCCATGTTGGGCCTCCCGGCGATCAGCCTCGCCAGGAAATTACCAACATCGAGAACCCACCTACAGGAGGTGCTGAAAAACGACCATCGAAGGTGTCGCCACCACACGGCGGACTGGCGAAACAAACGACGGAAACGCGCGGTGATACCAGGGCCTGGGTCAACGCAGTCAAAAACGGACACCAGGTGAGCGGTTCGGGTGGGGCTGCTTCTCTCTCCCCCCTTTCCACTCCACTCCCAAGGGCGCGTAGCGCCGAGCAAGATCAAATAGCAGCACTCAGGGCCCAAAACGAGATGCTGCTTAAGAAAATTAACGAATTGGAATCCAAAATTAACCAGTCTTCTCCGCCCTCGCCTCCCGCGGCTGAGGTAATGGAGAGTGAGCTCGTGGTGCCAAAGGCGGTAACAAGCTTGGAGGCAGCATTCGAGGCCCGATTCGGGGCCACGGAGGCACGATTCATTGCCATAGAAAATCAAATTTCAATGATGGTCAACGCCATCTCCAAATTGCAAGAGACAATCCCCGCGATGATTGCCAAACAAATTGCGCATTCCTTACGCTCCTCGCGCAGGCCCGGCGGTCCCTTACCCGGCCGTCCTAACAAAACTTCTAGACGCACCCCTGAGGTAGACGATGACGACAACTGCTCGCTCTCCGGTATGGAGGATGCCCCCCTTCCCGCGAGTGTTGGCTCCGGAGCAGCGTCAATACAACCCCTCCTCAGCCTAAATGACCATGGCGAGCAGCCCTAAGATCAAGCGCTCCCCAAGAACCAATTCAGCCACCCCCGTCCAAATTGTCCAATGGAACTGTCGGGGCTTCCGTTCCCGCGCAAAGAGGGCGGATCTCCGACTTTACCTTTCAACTTTCGACTCTCTTCCCGCGGTGGTTGCCCTCCAGGAGCCAGGGAGTGGCGTCACCCTCACAAATTACATCACCTTTCAGAAGGACCCCTCTTCCTGCGTCTGCGTGCATAAAAATTATACGGCTACTCTAGTTGACTTAGAACTTGACACTGAATATTCCTACGTGATGGTGACACTTCTTCCGCTCAAGAAACAAGATGCGCCACTCCACGTACTCAACATCTACTGCTCCCCCAGACTCAAAAATGTAACGTTCGCAGCACTCTTTAGCCGGGCTCTAAAGGCTGCGGGCAGGGACTCCTTGGTGATTGTGGGTGATTTCAACGCCCACAGTACACTCTGGGGATACGTGCGTGAAGAGAAGCGGGGACGCAAGCTAGCGGAACTCGCGTCCACGCTGGGCCTGACTCTTCACACTGACCCTGCATATCCAACGCGGATGGGTAATTCAGTGACCCGGGATACATGCCCGGATCTCACCTTTACCAAAAACATTGTACACGCAGAATGGATCAACACCGAGGAAACCCTCGGTAGTGACCACTGCCTTATCAATACCACTGTAAGAACTAAACCATTGGCAAGACCCCACGCACAAGCTCGGCTACCCGACTGGAATACGTTTCGGCAAAGCTACATCAATTCGGCCTCTATCCACGAACAAGGATACCACGCGTGGGCACAAGGATTGGTTACACATCTTCATTCGCTGGAAACACAAATTCAGCTCTCGGAGGCCACTCCAGAGGTGGACAACCACCTTCGGCACCTTTGGAAAGCGCGGCACAGCCTCGTCCGCAGATGGCGACGCCAAAAACATAACAGAAAGCTCAAAATTCGTATCGCCGAGCTCACTCAGCGAGCGGCAGAGTACGCGGCCCAACTCGCCGACTCAAACTGGGTAGACCGCTGCTACACGGCGGCCAGAAAAATGTCGAGCCGGAGCACGTGGCGCCTTTTCCGTGCCCTAATTGACCCGACTCAAACTCGCGCCGAGACACAAAAACATCTCCAACGAGCTATTCATAGCTTCGATGGAAATACATCAAAATTAGCATGCAAACTGCGCGACCAGTATCTTTGCACTAAGCAGGACCCCGGAGGACCCGCGTACTTGTATGCAGGTTCAGAGAACGCGGATCTGGATCAACCGTTCCAGTTGCATGATCTGAAGGCGGCCCTGGCTAAAATGAAACGAGGAACAGCCCCGGGCCGGGACAAGATAACTGTGAAACTGCTTGCCAATCTTCCCGACCCCACCTACGAAACCCTCCTCGCTTTCATCAACTCGATCTGGCTTGGTGAGGCACCTCTACCAATTGAATGGAAGACCGCCCTGGTAACTTTCATTCCGAAAGCCGGCAAAGTCATAAACACAGACAACCTCCGCCCCATCTCCCTCACGTCTTGTGCGGGAAAGCTGATGGAGACCATGGTGCGGGACAGGCTGTCTGGGTTTCTGGAAAATAAAAATACATTCGCAGACACCATGTTCGGTTTCCGCCCGCAAAGGTCCGCTCAGGATGTTCTGCTTCAACTCGATCGAGAAATTCTCAACCCTGTCGAATATCCCTTCAACGATAAGGCAGTACTCGCCCTTGACTTGAAGGGGGCTTTCGACAATGTCACACACGAAATTATACTGCAACATCTCTCCCAGACGAACTGTGGACATAACACATTTCAGTACATCAAGCAATTTCTCTCAGATCGGCAATCTTTCATCCGAATACAAGACGAAGAACACGGCCCATATAAACTGGGAACGAGAGGCACCCCACAGGGCGCGGTCCTCTCGCCATTACTTTTCAATCTGGCCATGATGAAACTCCCGGCTCAGTTGGCGACGGTCGAAGGCATCCAGCACGCGCTGTACGCCGACGACATAACCATCTGGGCCAAACACGGATCGGTTGGAGACATTGAGGCCAACCTGCAGCAAGCGGCACAGATCGTAGACGCTTACGCCCGCCGCTGCGGCCTTCAGTGCTCACCGTCCAAATCCGAATTTGTGCACATTCGCCCGTCGCCTAAGTGCACCACAAAAATGGAACTATCCCTGGCCAGCGGTCCAATACCCGAACACGATGAGATTAGAGTACTTGGTCTCCTTATCCACAAACATCGACGGGCTGATACAACACTAGCAAAACTGCGCAAGGTGGGGGACCAGGTGGGCCGGATGGTGCGCCGGGTTTCCAACAAACGCGGGGGGTTACGGTGCACAGACGCTTTGCGGCTGGCGCATGCATTCGTGACCAGTCGAGTACTCGACTCCTTACCTCCACCTGCGCAGATTTGATGAGAACGCTCTCGAAGTGATTCTCAGAAAGATGTGCAAGCGTGCTCTCGATCTCCCGATCAACACATCCAACCAGCGTCTTATGGGTCTGGGGATGATAAACGCATTCGCGGAGCTCCGAGAGGCGCACTTGACTAATCAATACACAAGACTTTCAAAAACGCCGTCGGGACGCCGCCTATTAGCCCGACTACACATCCACCACCCAACATTTACGGAAGAGCGCGTACGCATTCCTGAAATCTGGAGATACGCCCTGCACGTACGCCCTCTTCCGGCCAACATGACACGTGACGACCACAGTGGCAGGCGCCTTGCGCGGGCGGAGGCACTGGCCCGTCACTATGGGAACAAACACGGAATTTTCTACGTGGACGCCTCCGGCCCTCACCATGGGGGTTGGTACACAGCCGCAGTCGTCCATCAAAAAATCACGGTGAATGGCCTAACCTTCCGAGCTCAAGACATAACACATGCGGAAGAAGTTGCCATCGCGTTAGCCGCCGCAGACAAGGACTCACGAGTCATTATCACTGACTCGAGAGGGGCCTGCAGAAATATTAAACAGGGGTACATTCCTCTCTTTGCGCACCGCATCCTTCAAAACAGTGACTACCTCGGGGCCCCCGCGTCTCGAACGATTGTATGGGCTCCAGCTCACATGGGCCTCGAAGGCAATGAAACGGCCGACGCCGCCGCCCGCGCGCTCACTCTCCGGGCAACGCCTTCAGACCCTTATGATACGGATCTCGAACCCAATCCGGCTCTCACTTTTCGAGAAATTATTGAATTATTTCAATTCGGCCATGCAATTTATCCTAAGCCTTGTGAGGGTCTTACAAAGGTGGAGGAACGCACACTCCTCCGCCTTTACACCAAAACGCTGCTGTGCCCGGCAGTTTTAAAACACTTTGATCCTGCCTGTACAGGAAAGTGCCTGCACTGTGCGGAGAAGTCTTCGGACATCTTCCATATGGTGTGGGCATGTCAGTCAACCCCGAACATTACCCCCAAACCCAACCCCACCCGGGAGGACTGGGAGGCAGCCCTGCTCGGCTGCTCCGATCTGGCAAGCCAGAAGGCCCTGGTTCACCGAGCCCTAGCCGCAGCGGTCGCCAATGGGCTCCTGTAATGAGGAGCCCACCTAGTGTTTGCGTGAGGTTGCTCCGGCTACCTCAACCTTCCTCCCAATAAAGGTTTTACATACATACATACACCGAGAGCGAAGAAGACGAGCGCGTGCCAGTCTCCCGAGCTCGCCACATGGCGGCGTCAGTACGATAACATTGCGGTAATATTTTCGTCCATGTTTGCAGATTCCCTAATTTGTCTGAATTTCTCCCATTCGATTGCGCTGATGATCTTTCATCGTCTTACTTTGACTCCCCGTTTAAGCGTTATTTCGAGGACGTAATGATCGCTTCCAAAGTTGAGCTCTGTGTTCTTCCACCTAAGCTCCTCTATGTTTTCGGTAAATGTTAAGTCTGGGTTTGTGTCTTTGCTCACACTGTTTCCCAGCCTCGGGAAGCCAGAGTCTGTCTGCATGGTGAGGTTTAATTCGTGAAAATCTTCCCATAACTGCCTGCCCTTCGGATCTTGCCTATTATATCCCAACTCTTGGTGGCAGGCGTTGAAGTCTCCTAAAATTAGCAGGGGGTTAGCTCCGGCTGCCTTCATTTCTTTGCGAAATAATGTCTTGAACCTAACTTTGCGCTGCTGAGGAGAGCTATATATGCTTAGGACGAAAATACTGGGTTCCTTCTTCCTGCCCGTGATGATTTCAACGAAAACCGCCGCAATGTCGCGAGAACTAATTTCATGTTCGATCACCGGTACGATCCTTTTGACGAATGTAGCTACCCGGGATTTTTCTCCCCGGCCACTAGCGAACGCTTGATATCCAGGTAATTTAATTACTCCTTTGCCAGTTTCCTGTAGGGCTACGGCTAGAGGTTTTTCAACTATTTGCTCGAGATGTTGTTGCACTAACGCTCGTTTGCGCGGGAATCCTCGGCAGTTGTCAAAGTCAAAGTTTATTTCCTATCTAAAACTACAGATGGAAGAATCGCAGAAAAAAGCTGCCCTTGAGCAGCTTGACGAGTCTACAATCCTAATTATTGGCAGGGAGGCAACACAAGAGTTTATACAATTTTAAAAACAAGCTCATGACGAAACACCAGAAGATACACGAAACAGCAATATGTATACATAATGAAACTTAAACCATGTTATTCAAAAACAAATTATGTAGTTCACGACGTGGAAAAGAAAACAAATCGAGGTTAATGGGGATATACCTATTTAGAAGAGATGGAAGAGTGTACTGAAGGCATTCCCTACCAAGATTTAATCGAGGTGTTGGCACTGTCCATTCTTCGCCACGTCTTGTTAGCTAGACTGATTCTTTTTTCCTTAGTTCTGCTAAATTCTTAAGGTTTGTTACATTATTCCTGATTTCTGTTTTAAAAGTAACACTGAGGCGATATTTATAGAGATTATGTGCTTTAATAACTCTAGAATGACAAAAGAGAGCGGCAATTGGATGTCGGAACGGTAAATTATATGTATTTCGGAGATATCTTTTTTGCATTAAATGAATACGTTCAAGGTTAGTGAATGTTGTAGTGCCCCACACTAACTGGCAATAGTTTAAATGCGATTTGAATATTGAATTGTATACCAGCATCTTAGTTTTTGTTGGAAATATGTATTTTAGACGGCCTATAATAAAAGTGATTTGAGCTATTTTTTTCACGATACAATTGACATGATAATCCCATGACATACTGGCAGAAAATATAACCCCGAGGCATTTAAATTGCTCAACTATTTCTACAGCCCGCGAGTTTAATATAATATTATCGTGCGGTGGGATAACTTTGTTTTTCGGCCTAAATATGAGAGCTTTGGTCTTACTCTCGTTTATTTGCATCAAGTTAACTGCAGACCAGACCTCAAATGCTTTCATTGTGGCATTACATTGCTTGATAAGTTCATGAAGATTTTCACCTGAAAAAAATACGCTCGTATCGTCGGCATAAATGAAAAACTTTGTACTATCGCTGATGTTGACAATATCGTTTCGGTAAATATTGAAGAGTAGAGGCCCTAGCGTACTGCCTTGGGGGACACCGCAGATGAGCGGCTTCGGCTCAGACCGTATACCATTTATGAACAACACTTGCTATCTAAACGACAAATAGGAACTTAAGAGTGAGAGCGCTTTTCCTCGGATACCATAGCAGTGTAATTTATTTAGTAAGATTTCATGATTTACCAGGTCAAAAGCCTTTGAGAAGTCCACAAATACACCAATGAAAATAGCTTTGTTTTCAAGTTGCCTTATTATATATTCCTTTTGTTGGAGTAACGCAAGTTGAGTTGATTTGCTTTTGCAGAAGCCAAACTGAAACGGTGTTAGCAAGTTAAATTTAGGGATGAAATTTGACATTCTTAAATGGAGCATTTTCTCAAATGCTTTCGAAAACACTGGCAAAACAGAGATTGGTCTGTAGTTGCCGAGGGCGTTGCGATCTCCTTTTTTGTAAAGAACAACAACTTTTGCTAATTGCATTTTTACCGGAAAAACTGCAGCCTCTAAACACATGTTAAAGATGTGAGCAAGTATGGGAGCAATTATATCAACTACATGCTTGACTGGCCGTATTTGGATACCATCAATGTCACAGCTAGTGCTATTGTTAAGATTTGTTATCACCGACACTACATCGCCTACCATGACTAGGTGCAGAAAAATTGTTTCATCATTCTGAATTCGAATATATTTGCAAGCGTCAGATCCGGCAGCACGGGTAGCCAAGCTCATTAAAAAAGTATTGAATACATTAGCGAGTTCAACGCCAAAAACTTCCTTTCCATCAATATTTATTTTTGATAATGCAATGCGTGAGCTGTCCCGCTGCAAAAGTGTATTTAATTTCGACCATAGTACACCATTTCAAGCACCCTTAACCTCTAGAAGTGACACATGATAGGCTGTTCGTGCAGACCGCAGTTGTTTAGTCAGTTTATTCCTATATTTTTTTAATACCGCAAGGTCCTCAGCCTTCCGGCTGGTCAAAAATTTTCTATACAGTTTGTCTTTCATTTGTATTTCTCTGCGAAGCTCTGGCGTTACCCAAGGCTTGCGGATTCTGCGACTTTTCACACGTGTTACAAGAGGAAAGCAGTCGCGATATATCTGTTTAAAGCAATCGATGAACGTATTATAAGCAACATTTGCGTCATGAAGTTCAGCTATCTTACTCCAATATACTTTCGTGAGCGCATCCCTAAAGGATTTCAATGATGATTCTGTAATAGCTTGGTATGTGATTGATTTGGACTTACTCCCTATTGTACTAGCCTTCTTAATGCAAGCAAACACGGGAAGATGATCACTAACACAACAAGATAAAACACAAGAAAAAGCATTCAGCTGCATAGAGTTAGTAATAATTAAATCGAGAACTGAATGGCCTTCGCTTGTGACTCTGGTTGGTGTATTGATCAGGTTAACAAAGCCATTAGACATAACAGTCATATTAAAATCTCTAACAGATGGGTTGGGATTACCCATATCAATATTAAAGTCACCACAAGCTATTAAGGTTTTCTTATTGTGATACTGAACAACAAAAGCCAAGAACACATCATAAAACTGTAAGAATGATGCAATATTACCGTTAAGGAGGGCGATAACACACAGAGAATACAGCACTTTGTGTAGAAACTGAAATCATTTCATAATCTGTTGTAATTAAAGTGTATGCTTCAAGTAATTCGCCTTCAACGTCATCCTGAAGCAATAACGCAACATCACCGCCGCGAACATGTCTGTTTGCATAATATGTCGTAAAATTCTTCAACCTGAAAACATCACAGTCACTTGTGCTCCACGTCTCGGTTAACATTATTGCAGAGAATTCAAAGGAAAAACTAGCAAAAAATTCTTGCAGGCAGAATACTTTGTTTTTCACAGACCTAGTATTCAGGTGAATACATTTGTAAGAGGTCGCCGGAAAATCTGACAGCACTTGATCAACATCACTGGGCAAGTAATAGCGAGTACCATCCATCACTTTTTTTTTCAACAAATTAGAACAAACAATGCGTCAGTTACAGGCTATCAAGGTCAGGTTTGGTCTTAATAACAATGGCAACTGCACCGCTGGTCTTTCGAACCAGAACTTTTCCGTTCACGTACCAGACAAAAGCATAGCCTTTTTCCTTTGCCTTATTCTTCGCGTCCCGAAGAAGTTCTCTGTGGTAGCGAGTTAGGTTTTCCTGAATGAAAGCATTTGTTTCACTGTATTTCAGCACGCTTCTTTTCTGAAGCCATGCGTCTTTTGTCTGCTGCTTGGTAAACCGGATAATAATTCCGGGGATTATATCTCTCCTGGCTGGCAGGCGGTGAGCTGATGCGACGTCAGCGTCAGTGAGCTGAGGGACTTGAAGCATGTCGGCAATCTGATTCAGAGATGATAACAGCTTTCCGCCCGCGACAACAGGGACACCGTGTACTTCCAGATTAAGCCGCCTACTGCGAAATTCTAGATCATTTATTTGTTGCTCAAGATCAACTTGTACTGTAGCACAAGCTAAATCCTTCTCTTCCAATTCTGCCACCCGCTCTCTGAGCGCCTTTATTTCTGTGTCCTGTCTTCTTATCTTCTGCTCAAATTCATCGAACTTTCCTGACATGAACTGAACAGATTTTTCCATGTCACTGATTGTTTCAACTAGGCCACTGCCATACCGTCGAATTAATCTTTGGTTGCGTTTTGCGCATGTTGAAATTGGTCAACTACCCCTTCTCTCACTGTTTGCCTTTCTGCCATAGCAGCAAGAGCCGCGTTTGTTTGTTTAGATTGTTCCTGAATTCGGTTCAGGGCGCCTATAATGTTGGTCATGCCTGTCTCGAGCTGCCCGAGTCTCGCCTCGTATTTGGGGTCTAGTCTACACTCTATTGCCGCCAGCGGATCCGTTTCCCCGCCTCTTCGCTTCTGCGGGGGAGGTGGCTTGCACTGTTCAGTGATCATTGCGTCGTCCTCCGTGTCTGACGCCGCGGGTGGTGTTAGCACCTTTGCCGTCGCAGGTGGAGGTGTCGGTTTGGCTACTTGTTTTGCGGGGGGAGCCTGTGGAGGCGGGGGAGCCCCGGAATTTGGCTGTGATTTGGATTGGTATTGGTCCTGGGTGAGTTTCTTAATTATCTCCCTCAGTTCCTCAACTTCCTTTCTTAACTTTTCTATTTCTTTATCTTTTTCTTTGTTTTCCTCATCTTTAGCCTGGGGAACCCCACTGCTGAAACTCGCGCACCAGCTGTGCGCCGTGTGACGTCGCCCATTTCTCGCACATGGGCAGCTTCACCTTTGCAGAGCTCCACGAAATGGCTCAACGACTGCGTTTGGATGGAGGCGAAACGAAGTGGCGTCCGTGTGCTGTGCGATGTCAGCGCACGTTAAAGATCCACTACGGCTCCTCTTTCTGTCTTTCCACTTTCATTCGCACCTCCCTGCCTTCCCTTACGGCGCGGTTCTGGTGTCCACAGAGCAAGTGTGAAAGTTGCTGCGCCTTTCCCTTCCTGTGAACCAATTAAGAAAATACTAACGTAGTGTCGCTTTCGCAACAGAAACAAGCAAAAAGTGGAAATGACACAGCCATGGGAACGAATAAAAGTATTGAAGGTCAGTATAGAATATTTATCCTCTCAGCAAAGTTGTAATTTTCTCAATAATAATTGTTTACAAAAGCATTGCAATCAGCATGATTGCGCATATAATTCTCATACACCTTTGTAGTAGCAAAATACAATCAATAATGCCTTAAAGAGTGCATGGAAAAAGTAATGATTATAAAAACGATGTGTTGTAAACTTATTGGGGAGAGCGAAAATAATATTAGGTTATAGTGGAGGGATGTTGGAGACGATAGTGGAGGCTAGAAGTAATGTTGCAGGGGTTGGGGAGCTTGCTGGGTCCAAGCCAAAAAATTGGGATTTCTGGGTTCTTAGAGTTGCACGACAATAATGAACAATTAATGTATGGACAATGACGAAAAACTTGTAGTGTGAGACGTCGTTATGGGTGAAGCTGCTGTCAAAACTAAATCAGCTGACCGATAGTTCTGTATCAGTCAGCTTGCATGTGGTAGCACATTTGTTTTTGCAACTGTCGAGCACATGGTTCAAAATTCCCAGGATTCAAATAGGTTTGAGCACTCTCGAAAGCTTTCGGCAATATATGTTCTCCGCCGATAATGCCTATGTCTAATAGGGACATTGACTTCGTACACGCAGTGAGTTTCTAGCCTGGGTATCTAATTACGGAGCGTTTACGTACTGCATAGAAGTTTTAAAAGGGCTGCATTTGATTTCCTTAAAACACATCAAATACAGCCATTTTAAAGCATGTAGGAAATGACGCACAGCACAAAGAAAGAGAGAAAGTGGTCTGCGTCATCGAATCTTTGTCGCGACATCTACCAGACAGCGTTGTTAAGCACTGCGTTATCTGCACCCATAGAGAGAATTGGCTGCGCACAAAAAAACAAAGAACTTTCTACTAAGGTCTCAACGCTGCCAGTCATTTGTCGTGCGGCCATCCAAACATTTCAAAGAGGTACCTCGTTTTCAAACCTAGCGAAGTTCTATAAGAATTTTTATGTGCACTTCGTTCTGCTTGGCTGATCCATAACTAGAAAAGGAGAATCGTTTTAATTTCGCCTTCTGAAATTGAACGTGCTGTTTGCAAACTCAGTGCAAAGCAAGAAGGAGGTCTTTATTACACGTTGTCACCAAACGACAATTTCCTGGGTGTGGCTGCGGTTACTGCTGTCGTCAGTATGCCACAACGCCCAAATGCAGCACTAAAATAACACTATAACTAAGATTACACTCAAGGGTCCTTTTTATAACAAAATTAAAGCAGAAACAAACATTTATTATATTATTCTATGCTTTCAACGCCGGCCTGCCATCGGTAGCTACCCAGGCTAGGTCATGCTACCTTTCTCCCGCCAAAATGTTGGTTCTCCAGCTAAAATGCGTGCTGCAGCAGGTTCGACCATGTTTCGACGATTGTTAAATGTGCTTCATCGATCGTTAATCGTCGTGAAATATATTTAATTTCACATGCAAAACTGTTGCGGAAGTGTGTACGCTTGTGAAGTGCCATCTACAGGTGATGTTTAACGCAAACGGACGTTTATCGTGCCGGCAAGTTTACATTATCCGTGTTATTTGTGTTTTTTTTTCAAGCGCATAGGGTGGTTCACCGCGTCATGTTTGAAAGGTTCGAAGAAAGAAGGCGTGAAGGAGTTTTTATGCTGTGACCAACTGCCGACTACACAGTACTCGCGCTGACCTCGCACTTCTTGTTCCGGCACGGATGATGCTAAGGTGAACAGTATTCTGCATGGCTTACGCAATCGTCTGTAAATATGAGCATTTTTTTACATACCGATGCCAACAATTAGGAAACAATAATAGTAGCCTATCGCATTTGTTCACTCTCTGTCGTTTGTTCTGGAACGTGACAGAGTGAACTTGAATGGAAAATTCGGGAGGGAACGCGCATGATTTCAGCTGGTTGCCAAAATGACATCGCTCACAATTATGGAGACGCGGTAAGTGTTTCCGCATATTTGATCCATTCCTATCTTTATTTAACAAGAATAATATTCATACTGTACATTATTGCCTTTAATACGTGCATGAGAACCACGAAACGAAATTATTTTCACGCTTTGTTTGTGGTTTGATGGTTAGCGCTGATTTCTAAACGTCTAGGCACCGTTCTACGCGTTTCTATTCATCGTACTTCACGTTGTCACCCGTTAATAATGAAAATGTATAAATAATCCCAGTATTGGTGCATATACTCCCAGAAACCCTTATAGCGAGTGGGGTAGCGGTCCCGGTCTGAAAACAGATGCCCTGGTAATGCGTACCAATCTCAGCAAGAAGTCAACTACCTGTTGTTTTAGAAACAGGTGGCCATTTGTGCCCAGCTTTTACCAGTTCAAGTCAGAGTACGGGCAGAAGTCAGACCTAACAAAAACAAACCTTACAGATAGCCAGCTAGATACAGGGGAATTCACAGTAAGAGTTAAAATCAAAAGGTTAACAGAAAGGCAGTGTAAAGCATGCACCTAGAGGATCTGTCAATAAGCACAGAGATTTTACAACACCGAACGATACACGAGAGTAAAATAGACACCATGCTGTTCACCGGCAGCTGTCCTAGACTGGCATATAGAGAGTTACGATGTGGCTGTCCTGTAGACGAGCGCCAATCCTTCGCAGATCTCGTAGGGTTGGCGAACATCTTGTTGACTCCGAGAGCCGAGCAGCAGCACCGCAACAATCGCTGCAACACTTGCTCTAACATTGGCTGGCTAGCACCGGCCATGCGACCTCAATAAATAGGGCGCGCCACGCCTATGTGCTACAACGCACCAAGGTCGGCGCGCACAAACACTAACTTCGCTCTTTTAAGCGTCCCTTTATCCTACCGCCGAGCTGCATGTTGTCATTGGTTAGGCGCGGCAGAACTTTCAGGAGGGGACCCGCACATTTTCGGCCGGGTGAGTCACCGTTGCCCCTGAGTGTAGCGGTGTGGGGACGCCGATTCGCGCTATCCTACGTGCTATCCTTGCGCGTAGGAGACAGACGTTCCTCGAATGTGCGTAACGCTTGACGCAGACACCGCGCGGGCTTCCTTCACACCGCGCTGACATATTAGACATGTGCGCCGATTTCGTGACGCTGCCATTCTTCTAAATAATATGGTTATACAATTGTCTAAACACATGAACATTTCGCACACTTGTATGCACTCAGAAATTGAATGGAGCAAATACACATAACTCACATACATATATGAGCGTCCCGAACAAAATTACCAATTTAAACCACATAACCGCGTGACATGCCGCCCATAAAATAACACTTCAACACCAGATACCATCAGAGTATGACGCTCTCGTCCAAACTGTGCCTTCATCTTTCAACGAGAGTTGCACAAACTCAACCAATAAATGTTTAAAGTTAAGTTCACTGCACTCTAACTCTTTACACGCGCCATGCGGCAGCGTACACTACATATTATACCACTTTTTCACAATCACAATTAGTGGGTTCCAGTACAAAGCCTAATTCACATCTCCGCATGCGTTTAAAACGTGTTTACGCCGTCAGTATGTGAAACACTTCTGACAGTCGGGGATTCTGTCTTGGCTCGCCGCTCTATTATTTGGCGCTCATCCCTGTTCCTAGTTCTGGATACTACTTTCTTTAGGTATGACGGACACTCAATTTCCAAATTTAATAAACAATGTGCGCCTAGAGATGCGCCTACAACCAGTAACGCCGAGGGACAGGAAGGCACCGGCATCATCGTGCACAGAGAACACAAAAAAAAAAACGCTGTGGTGGTATTCTTCTCGAGGTACCGATATTTCTTCCGCCGAAGGCTAAATATTGACAGTAATGCTCCCATAAACAGGAGAAACTGTTCCTACACCAACTTGTGCTTAGAAATTCCTGACTCGCTTTCATGTGCAATCTCTTTTCTTTGGGCATTCGTATGTGGTGCGTCCATTTCATTATTACTTTATCGGTATTTACCTCCGTCTGCACCGGCCCTTGCTTTCCTGGCCTTCCATTATCCTCTTTATGCTCACTGAAGTGTACAGATTGGGAGTTTGATCTGGGCCCTGAAAAAACTTTTCTCCTTTATCTTGCCCAAGACCATATCATAGATAGGGCTATCTATGAAGAGTTCTATCAGTTTTCGTTTGTAATATGGCATCTGTACATACAAACTTGCTTCGGGGTGTAGCTGAATTGAGCCGCCAATTAACAGGGATTTTCTCACTAGTCAGATCGATCTCTTGAATCAAACTTCGTTTCACGATAACGGCACTACTACCTGTGTCTCACAGCGTGGAATGTAATTTGCATTCTATCTTTCTTCGCAAAACCGCCATCTGATTGGCTGCCGATCCAGGCTAAGCATTTACTAAAGCGTTCACCACACGAAATTTCTTGCCCTTCTTCAGATTCTCAAACTTATCTGCTTCCTCTTGCTTTAAGGTGCGCACTACACGAATTTTCTTACCGTTCTTGAGCTCCACAATGTCGTCAGCATCCTCTCCCTCTGGGTGACATTGCGTCTTCGACGGAACCTTTTTGAATGCTGCCTGCGGGGGCACTTTTTCGTCATCGGGACATGAGATTGCTTTGCGACTCTTTGTCCACATTTCTAACATACGAATGGATTGTTGTGTTTGAATTTGCGGCAGTTAGGGGCATAGTGGCCAAGTTGGTTGCAGAGGTAGAATTTCGCCTTAATTCTAGTTTGTGGCATCCGCAATATGGACTTTTGAGTGTTTTTAGAAGTTACATTTTTGATCAAATTTCCATCTCCCTGGGCTTCCATATACTGGTCTGCAAGATCCATCCTTTCATCCCAGGTATTAGCGTTCCTTTCTTTTAACTAAAGTGACAGACCAGGGTGATAGTTGCTCAGGAATAGTTCAATAACCTGTGGCTCATGAAGCGGGCTGTACTCAAGTTTTATTTTCGACAGTTCAGTCCAGCGATCAAATTGGTGCCTCAACCACGCAATGTACTGCGTTGCATTCTGCCGCACATAGGCTTTCCAGTACTGAACCTCTCACTGAACCCATCAGTAACAAATCGAAAGCTTTTAAATAAGGCATATTTCTCCTTGCTATAACTGGCTGTACCCTCGTGAAAGTTCCGAACACGCTTAAGGGCTTCGTCACTAAGGCATACCCTCAACTGAAACCACTACCCCCGTTTGTTCAATTTATATTTCTGGTAATTCTATCGAAGCGCAGGAGGAACGAATCAAGATCGCCCCTTCTCTCATTGTATTTTGGAAGCAACTTGCATGTGTCTATCAGCAAGCGGCTATACCCTTCATTGAACGTTTGCTGATCCCTGAAATTTGGAGCTGAAAATTCAGAATAAGAAATTACTTTTCCCGCTAAAATTCATCTTCTCGCTCCTTTGCCACTCTTTCTATTTCTTCTTCGGCTTCCTTTAGAGCCCTCTCCCGTTCTTATTCTGCTCTCTCTCTCTTCTTCGGATTCTTTTCGAGCCATCTGCCGTTCTTCTTTAACTTCTTTGTCTTTCTGGCGAACCCATTTTCGTGGTTTGGCGCTAGACAACACAAGCTGGGTGCAATCCTAGATTACCTATTTAGATCTATATCTGTTCTGAGCGTGTACTCAGCGTGAGCTCAGCATTGGACAGAACACGATTGACTAGATTATATTGCATTGGATTTGATTGGACTTGATTGTACTGGCTTGAGTTGAATTGGAATGAATTGACTGGATTGTATTTGACCGGAATGAACCGTACTTATTTGGACTGGATTTGATTAGACTGCATTGATTTGGATTGGCCGATATTACACTGGATTGGATTTTATTACAATGAACTGGATCGAGTTTGAATGAATTGGAGAGGAGTAGGCATCCCAGCGCCAGGCACATTACACTGCGTATATCCTGGCTAGCTGTGCTAAGCCATGGCCAATTTTGAGGTACAGTTTATTCCTTTTTACCAAGCTGCATGTTACTTTACGTTGCCACCGGGAAAACGAAACAATCTCATAAATGCCTTAAGGTATGTCACCACCTTTGAAAAGGCATTTTTTTGTAAAAATAACATTTTTTCTTTTTTAGATTTAGAGAGCCCCCAAACATTCAAGAATGCTTTGCAGCAAGAATCATGTTCGTATCTTATTTAGTTCAAAAGTTATAGCTAACTGCCCAACAGATGATGAACAGTTCCGAAACCGAAACTGATGTGGTTTGGTAACAGAAACTGATAACTCAACGATAATCTATGGCGCATATTGAAACTTTTCTGTTATGTCTTAGTCTCATATGTAAAAGATTTTTAAAGACAATTTGTAAGGCTTTGTTTTTTTTAAATATTTTGTAGTGAACTACACGAGGATATACGAAGACGAGGTTTAGGTAGGCGAGAGTATCACGAAGACGAGGATAAGGACGACGAAGTGCCGCTGCGCTGCTAGTGCTCGCTTGTGGAGACTGAGACTGGCTGTGTTCTTGTGTGGTTCGCCGTGAAACTTCGACAGGGCTATTATCCCTGTTAAAGCACAGTAAAAACCCTCTTTCACTAGGTGGAGGTGAGCATTTCCTGCCGCCCTGGAGCTCCGCAGCCGCACACTCCGGACACAAGCAATGACCGACGCTACTACCCCCAGTCCAACCGGCCCCTCATCCGCGGTGTTCTGCGCTGGAGCTTTGCGCCAGCGTGATCCTCCTATCTTCAGCGGAACCGGCGACCATGACGCGGAAGACTGGGTGGCCTCATATGAGCGGGTCAGTATTCACAACCACTGGGACGACAACCAAAAACTCAATAACGTCATTTTCTACCTAACGGACGTTGCAAACCTATGGTTCCGCAACCACGAGGCCGATATCACATCGTGGTCTACTTTCAAAGCTAGTTTTGCCGATATTTTCGGCCGGCCTGCAGTGCGCAAGTTGCGCGCTGAGCAACGCCTGCGCGGCCGTGCACAGCTTCCTGGTGAGAATTTTACCAGCTATATTGAAGATGTCGTAGACCTCTGCAAGCGCGTGGACGCTTCAATGTCAGAGAGCACTAAGATAAATCACATTATGCAAGGCATTGATGATGACGCGTTCCAGATGCTTCTGGCTAAAAATCCAGCCACCGTCGTCGACGTTATCAACGCATGCCACCACTTTGATGAATTACGCAAGCACCGTAACATCACTCGCTCTTCGCTCTCAAACCCCGCGCCGCTTGCAGCTTTAACACCTGAAGCAGACCAGTCCACCTTGCTGCCACAAATACAGCAGTTCGTTCAAGAAGAAGTTTCCCGTCAACTATCCCTCGTTCGCCAACGTCCTGACGCTCCCACTCCTTTAGTGCCAAAGCTGCAGCAAGTCATCCACCAACAAGTTGCGGAAGCACTACCCACGCTTCCTGAAGCTCGTTCTGTTGCTCCTTTGACATACGTAGAAGCACCAGTCCAGTTTAGTCAACCTGCTGTTCCAGCCCCTTTGACCTACGCGACTGTGGCTGCGCGGCCACCGCTTGAGCCGTCACAACCCATGCAGCCTGTTCTACGCCCTGCACCGCTTTCTCAAACGACCCCGCTTCATCCGCCCACGGCGCGCTATTACAACCCTTGGCGTACTTCGGACAATCGTCCTATTTGCTACTACTGTGGTTTCGCTGGACATGTGGCCCGCCGATGTCGTCGTCGCGTGGCCGAGCCTGCGTCTTCTAATTACTCGCCACCGCTGCTTCGTTCTGCCCACTCTCCGCCTGCGTGTGCCCCAGAACAGCGTTGATATACAACCCGTCGTTCTCCTTCCCCGCGTCGCCGGTCACTGTCACCAATGCGCCGGCGACCACCACCTGCTGACGAGGGAAACTAAGCTCCGCGGTTCCTGATGCAAGAACTGCGTACTCTGCGAAAAGCTCAAGGCCTCATATTCCGCCCACGAACATTATAATGATTTCTATCGATGGTCTGTCCGTATATGCGCTGGTCGATACGGGTGCTGCAGTGTCAGTGATTCATGAGCAACTCTGCCGACGATTACGAAAAATTACGACGTCATTTAACGGTTTGTCGCTCCGCACTGCCAGTGAAGAGAGGATTGCACCTTTAGCAGCATGTACAGCTCGTGTCGTCATTGAAGGTATTTTGTACAGTGTCGAGTTCGTAGTTTTGTCATCTTGTTCTCACGACGTGATCCTCGGATGGGACTTCTTGTCTAAAAATAACGCCGTGATCGATTGCGCCCGAGCTGAAGTAGAATTTTCTGCACTGTGCGACGCACTGCCCGTCGACAACCGTTCAGAATATGTCCTCAAAAGCTGACCATCGCTGAAGATGTCGACGTAGCACCAGAGGCTTGTGCACTTGTGCCTCTTTCGTGTCCTGCCGTGTCAGACGTTAGTGTTTTATTTACACCGTCTGCATCCTTCATCCACCGCAAGCACCTGCCGTTGCCATCTGCTGTTCTCGATGTTCACGGTGGCTTCACGAAGCTACTCATCTACAATCCGTCCCCACGCCCGATTACTCTGCTACGTGGGGAATCTCCCGGTTCCATTCAACCAGCCCACCTTCTCTCTGACCTGGATGGCTCCGAGACCTACCGCAGTAACTACATTGATGCTCTGCAGTCCGGTCCGACGCCTGATTCGTTGCCAGACGACTTCTTCCGAACCGCCATCGATGACGCTCTTCCTTCCACCTACCGGACTCAGCTCGTGGCCCTTTTACAGGCATTTCGCTTTGCTTTCGACGCCGCCCACACACCTCTCGGCCCACTTCCACAGTCGCGTATTACATTCAGACCGGCTGTAACTCGCCTTTTCGACAGCGCCCCTATCGTGTGTCAGCGGCAGAGCGTCGCGTGATCAATGAACAAGTTGAGGACATGCTACAACGTGGTGTAATTCGTCCATCATAAAGCCCCTGGTCTTCACCAGTGGTGCTAGTGAAAAAGAAAGATGGCTCGTTTCGCTTTTGTATTGATTACCGGCGCCTCAACAAAATTACCCACAAGGACAATTACCCCCTTCCGCGTATAGACGACGCTCTTGATTGCCTCCAAGGTGCCGAGTACTTTTCATCTCTTGATTTGCGTTCAGGTTACTGGCAAGTACCAATGGCCGCCAGTGACAGAGAGAAGACCGCATTTGTGACGCCGGATGGCCTCTATGAATTTAATCTGATGCCCTTCGGTCTGTGCAATGCGCCCGCCACATTCGAGAGGATGATGGATAATATCTTGCGGAAGTTCAAGTGGCACATCTGCCGCTGCTACTTGGACGACATTGTTGTCTTTTCCACCGACTTCGCTACGCACCTAGAGCGCTCGCGGCAAGTTTTGGTTTGCCTTACTGACGCCGGTCTGCAACTGAATCTCAAGAAGAAGTGTCACTTCGGTGCCGGGGAGTTGACTATTTTGGGGCACATCGTCTCTAAGGAAGGTGTTCGCCCTGATCCGGCCAAGCTGCGCGCAGTGGCGGAGTTTCCTAAGCCGGTTTCTCTCAAGCAACTTCGAATCTTCATAGGTCTATGCTCCTATTTTCGGCGCTTCGTGCAGAATTTTGCTTCGATAATTGCACCCCTGACGAAACTACTCGGAGGAAACAGTGACTTAACTGCGTGGTCGGTCGAGTGCGACGAAGCGTTCAACGCATTGCGCCGTCTTTTGACTTCGCCACCAATCCGTCGCCACTACGACCCGACAGCACCCACCGAGCTCCATACTGATGCGAGTGGCGTTGGCCTCGGAGCTGTCTTGGCACAACGGAAAAACGGTTTTCACTAATACGTCGTCGCGTACGCGAGTCGTATCCTCTCTAAAGCTGAACGCAACTACTCAGTTACAGAAAAGGAGTGTTTGGCAATTGTGTGGGCATTAACAAAATTCCGACCCTACCTTTACGGTCGCCAGTTTGACGTCGTCACGGACCACCACGCGTTATGTTGGCTGTCCTCTCTTAAAGACCCGTCCGGCCGCCTCGCACGATGGGCTCTCCGCCTACAGGAATTTGACATCCGCGTTATATATCGCTCTGGCCGTAAACACATGGACGCCGACGCACTATCTCGTTCTCCCGTCTCCAACGAACCTGCTTGCTCAACGGCGGCTGATCCCGTCCTCTCCTCTCTAACCATCGCTGACATGCCTGCGGTGCAGCGAAAAGACCCGTGGCTCGCATCTCTTATCGAGATCGTGTCCACTTCTCCTAACGCTGCTGCGCCTTCTCGGGCTTTACGCCGTCAAGCACCACACTTTGCCCTACGAGACGGTCTTCTCTACCGCCGCAATTATATGACTGATGGTCGACGGTGGCTTCTCGTCATTCCCCGCCATTTACGACATGAAATTTGCACCTCTTTTCATGCCGACACTCAGTGTGCCCATCCTGGTGTAGTGAAGACGTTTCAAAGGATCTCTCAAAGCTACTATTGGCGCGGCATGTACGGGTATATTCGCAAATACGTCCGCTCCTGCATCTCCTGTCAGCGCCGAAAGTCATCCACACCTCGTGCTTCTGGCCCCTTACAACTTCTTCCATGCCCGGCCCGCCCTTTTGACCGCATTGGCGTTGACCTTTACGGGCCACTTCCCTGCACGGTTTCTGGGAACCAGTGGATTATCGTCGGCATCGACCACCTCACCCGGTATGCCGAGACCGCCGCTTTACCCGCCGCTACTGCCCGTGAAGTTGCCCTGTTCTTGCTAAATCATTTTGTTCTTCGCCACGGCGCGCCGCGAGAGCTGCTGAGTGACCGAGGACGCGTCTTCCTTTCCAACGTCGTTGAATCTCTACTGGCCGAATGTCGCATCATACACCGGACCGCAGCAGCCTACCACCCTCAAACAAACGGGTTGACTGAGCGCTTCAATCGCACTCTCGGAAATATGCTGACGATGTACGTTGCCGCCGATCAGACTAACTGGGACGCTGTCCTTCCTTTCGTGACATACGCTTATAACACCGCCACGCAGTCAACTACTGGATTTAGCCCTTTCTTCCTCCTTTATGGGCGTGAGGCGTCGTCCATGATGGACACTATTTTACCATATCGTCCCGACTCCTCCGAGTGTACTCTCCTTTCAGACGTTGCCAAACATGCGGAGGAATGTCGCCAGTTGGCCCGGCGTTTCACATCGGAATCTCAAGGCCGCCAAAAGCATCACCGCGACAAAGATCAGGCGCCACACGTTTTTCCTGCAGGATCCCTTGTTTGGCTTTGGGTTCCCGGCACCCCACCGGGATTGTCATCAAAATTTCGAACCGAGTATCACGGCCCCTACCGCATTGTCCGTCAAACCTCCCCTGTGAATTACATCGTGGAGCCACTCACTATCTCTTCGGACATGCGTCATCGCGGCCGCGAAACTGTGCACGTGAGCCGCCTCAAAACGTACTACGATCCGCTCCTCTTGCCCTCACCATAGGTCGCCAGGATGGCTCCTCCTCGCTCCGGGGGAAATTGTAGTGAACTACACGAGGATATACGAAGACGAGGATTAAGTAGGCGAGAGTATCACGAAGACGAGGATAAGGACGACGAAGTGCCGCTGCGCTGCTCGTGCTCGCTTGTGGAGACTGAGACTGGCTGTGTTCTTGTGTGGTTCGCCGTGAAACTTCGACAGGGCTATTATCCCTGTTAAAGCACAGTAAAAACCCCCTTTCAATTTCTTTAAATTTCAGCAAGGGGGGTGCATGACGCTACTAACGTCTCTGTTTTTAATCCGTGTTTTTCACAAAACTTGATTTCTTGCACTTTCTTGTTGTGTAAACAGTTGTAACTTTGAACTGAAGGAACATTTTTCAATGAAACTTTGCACGCTTGTTTCTCTATTACTAACCTGTGCAATGAACTAGGATGAATGAAATCGAATGGTAAGTTTTGATGTAATCATGTTTTATGCCAAGGAATGCAAACAAAAATGACACATTTGTTTGTTTTCTTCGGAATTTTTTGTATAACATGATTCCCAATTATCGGATGGCAAAGATCCTAGTCAGTTGCACAGCCTGGTTATTTGGCTAACTCTGTGCCAAAAAGTTTAGAATTTCTGCACTCCATTGGCTAGTCATGAGTGTTTGTGTAACAGCCATGTTTGGACCATTTTTCGTCAATAACTAATTCTAGCATCATTTTTTAAACTCATTTTTGCTTTTGAATATCATATAAAACGATGCTTTATAAGGCCAGTGTGAAATAAAAATTTAAAGGTCAAAATTTAAAAACATTGTGAAGAAGGTGGTGACATAACTTAAATGCGTTCCTCGGCGTCCTTACAAGATCAGAAGGTTTGAGGACTCCCTCATGTGTTATCAGATGTATATAACACGTGAAATACTTCGTAAATTGCTAAACGCAGTGTGAAATGAAGCCAGCCACGAAACCGACAACATTTGAGATTAAGGAATATACGAGCGTTACTGAAGTGATGATTGCAAAAGCAAGCGCAATGTCTCACCTAGCCATGCCTGACATTTTGAGGCTTTGAAGGGAGGTTCTGCGCCAGGCGACAGCGACGACAATGCTTGCAACTACGAAGGCTGGCGTTAGACTGAGCAGTGGCGGAAGCGTCCGTTTAGCTAGCAGGTTGAAGACCTGGCTCGAACGCACGTGCTATAACAACGCTGTCACCACACTGGCAGTGCTACCTACGCATACCTCTAGTTCATCGCGTGCTCCAGCCATTAGTGCTTAAAATATATTTTAAAGTAGAGCTTTCAGTTCCTTCTCTGTTCTGGAGAAGGAGTGACTTTGCAGGAGTGCTTGTACAGCTGAGCCTTTGCAACTTCCGTGGCGTGCAAAGAAATGTTTGTTTATGCTAACATCTCAGCATTTACACAATGTCACAGATCAGCGCTCCACTTCAACTTTGACGGCGAGAATTTCTGTCACTATACCATAATGAAAGCAGAAGCGAAGGCAGTGGTAATGCGACATATTAGAGCTAACATAGACATTCACTTACTTTTTCTCCGCACATATGGCGAATACTAATCCCAGAACTGAGGTGGTCAGCCCACTCTGTGACACAGCGCCTGCATCCTGCTCAGATTATGTCCCGACTTTGTGTTTGAAGCTCGTGCACCGGCTAGCGCATTTACGTGGGGCCCATGGAATTAAAGAGGAAGTACTCCCCCTTCGTCGAGCTAGCCCGTGCATCATGTACATGAGTTGTTTGTTTTCAAACTTCTAATAGATCTGCATTTCTCCTGCAGCTCCTTGGGATTGGGTTGACAATAACGGTTTGTGCAATTCCTTTATATATCTGAGCACGGGCAAGCAGAGTAAATCATTATGGCACTATTCTAAAAAAAGCAACATCACAGTTCACCGTTTTCTGTTTCAGAGCAGAGGAGTGGCCTCGAGTTTACGAAATATTATATAAACATGGTTCTCTTGTGGACATTTTCAGCCGCTCGCCGCGTTGAAGTCATCAAACGAATAATTACATACCACTGCTGCTCTCCAACCCGATGTCCTAAAATGGAGCGCTAGTTCATGACGGGAATCCACACTCATAGGAACAGTAAGTACTCATTGTCTATTATGAACCGCAGACGGCAGAGCCGGCGCAGCAGCGACAAGCTGCTAGTTATGGTGAGCAGTGCTGAAGAAATTGTCATGTAAATTTCGATCTCATTCTGTTGATTTCGGGCGAGTAGACTTGACTGCTTCGCAAATAGACCTTGGCTCAGCAATCGCTACACCTGCACATCTGCATTTCTCCTTTGGAAATCTGCTAGCAGCCTTTAGCTTTTCCTTCGATTTTTCCTGGATAGAAAAGAAAGCAAATAAAATATCAAATACATTTTCTCCGAAAAAGATCAGAAAACACCACTCTCCAATTGATCCAAATCTGCGATTGGAGAGAGAGAGAAAGAGAGAGAAGGCAGAGAGGTTAACCAGGAAAGCTTCCAGTTTGCTACCCTGCACTGGGGAAGTGGAATGAGGAGTTTAAAGGAGAAAGATAGAAGAGAATGATAGGAAAGGTAAGGCGGCGAGAAGCACAGTCACAGTTTCTCAATCAAATTTGTGTCTCTCATAAAACACATAAGTGCTTTGAAGGCTTTGCCGTTAGGCGCCTTCTGTGGCCATGGGCCGAGGATTTTCTCCTCTGTGAAAGGACGGCTGTCAAGATGGTCCAGAGCCGAACGCAGCGCATATCTTTCGCTTGAAAAAGCAGGGCACTCGCAAAGGAGATGCTGTGTGGTCTCTTCGCAGCCGCATCTTTCACAGTTAGGACTATCCGCCTTTCTCATCACATAAGCGTATTTTTTGGTGAATGCAACACCGAGCCACATACGGCACATCAGTGTTGTTTCGCGCCGCCCGTTGTTAGGGGGAACACGAAGGCGCAGCCCATGGTCTAGGTCCCTGAGACGTCGATTGGAAAATTCCCGTTTGTTCCAGGCTGAAAGCATTAGCTCCGCCGCTAAGGAACGAAGTCGACAAGCTGCGTCAACTCTAGATATAGGAATGTTCACTGTAGTTCTGTCGTTGTGTGCAGAACGGGCAACTTGGTCTGCCTGGTGGTTTCCCTCTATACCGCAATGTCCAGGTAGCCACTGGAAAATTATATCATGACCTTTTGATGTAGCGTCGTGGTATAGCACGCGGATTTCTGCAGTTAGTTGTTCATGTGATCCACGACGTAGCGCAGCTTGAACGCCTTGAAGCGCTGCTTTCGATTCCGTAAAAATGGTCCAGACACCTGGAAGTTCCTGGCCGATGTATTCAATAGCTGCACGTAAGGCAGCCAGTTCCGCACCAGTTGAAGAGGTGGGGTACGTCGTCTTGATCCTCAGCACGATGGACCTCGACGGTATCACTACGGACCCCGCGGAGCTTGTTGAAGCAACTGAGCCATCGGTGTAGACGTGTTCACGATTATTGTGCATAGAATACAGGTTACCCAACGTCATTTGCCTCAAGGCAGGCAACGGTACACCCGTTTTCTTTTTTACTCCCGGAATAGATAGGTAAACTTCCGGTTCATGTAGGCTCCATATGGGTAAACTCGGTCTTGAAGCTGGAATGAAACGTGAAGAAAGGTAGGTGCGATGAGCTGCTATGGTTTTGGCAAATGCAGTATGTGGTCTAATTGTTGGGATAGTTGCCAGGTGGTGACGGGAAACCCGGGTGAGGTGTCGTATATGTGTCCTCATGGTTTCAACAGCTATATATGTAGCTATGGGATGCTCGCGGGAAAGAAGAGCCGTTGCTGCCGTTGAGGTGCATTTTGGCAGTCCAAGGCAGATGCGGAGAGCTTGAGCTCGCACATTTTGGAGGATCTCGATGTTCGTCTTCCTAATATTATTGAATATTGGAAAGCTGTACCGCATGTAACCCAGGAAAAGTGAACGGTATAGTTGCAGCATAGAGTACACTGACGTGCCCCAGGCCTTGCCTCCTAGAAAGGAGAGAACATGGGCAATCGCCGTCAGTCTTTTCTGCATGCAACTGATATGTGGACTCCACGAGAGGTTCCTATCAATGACGATTCCAAGGAAGCGATGACTCTTTTCATAAGGAATAGCTTTGCCATTTATGTATACTGCGTATTGTGACATTGATTTTCGTGTCAAAGCCACCACAAAACACTTCTCTGTTGAGATAGTAAGACCCTGTACACGAAAATATGACGTCACAATCGATGCCGCTTTTTGTAGTCTTGCACAAACTTGGGGTCGAGTCACGCTTGAGGCCCAAATGCAAATATCATCCGCATATATGGAGATCTGAGCTGACTGAGGCAGCAGGTCGGCTAGGCCGATGAGCACAAGATTGAATAGAGTGGGGCTCAGCACCCCACCCTGCGGAACTCCGCGAGAGGTTCTATGTGAGGATGTTCGTCCGTCCTCTGTCTGGATGAACAGTGACCGGTCTGACAAATAACTGCGTATCCAGCTATAAGTTCGTCCTCCGATATCAGCAGTTTCCAGTGCATCTAGGATGGCTTCATACAGTGTTGTAGGCACCTTTAATGTCTAAAAACAATGCCGCAGTCAATCTTTTCAGATTCTTTTGGATATTGACTGACGTAACCAGGTCTACGACATTATCTATAGAGGAGCGGCCATGTCGAAACCCAGACATGAAATCTGGATATTTTTCGTGTCGTTCCAAGTACCACTCAATGCGTGTTAATAGCATCCTTTCCATTATTTTGCCGACGCAGCTGGAGAGCGCAATGGTGGGGTATGAATTAATATCTAGTGGTGATTTTCCAGGTTTTAGAAGTGGAATGATACGACTTGTCTTCCATTCAATAGGAACTTTGCCGTCGCTCCATGACCTGTTGTATGTCTGCAAGAGAGCCTGTCAAGCCTCTTGGCCTAGATTGGCAAGCGCAGAGTACGTCACACCATCTGGCCCTGGCGAAGATGACCTTTTACAGCAAGCGAGAGCAGCGTCAAGCTCTTCCAGTGTGAACAGTAGATCCATCCGTGAATCCCTCGATGGCGAAACATCACTACACTGCTGTGGCACGAGTGTGTTCGAAGGTCCTGTTATTCTTGCGCAGAATTCTTCGGCTAGGTCGATCTCACTGCATCTCTGGTGAAGCGCGATTGATTTGAAAGGGTGTCGTTGTTGAGGTGATGCACGAAGGCCGCGAATGACAGTCCAGATACGTGACAATGACTTCCGTGGGTCGAGAGTTTCACAAAATGTCCTCTAGCGGTTCGACTCCAGGGATTGAATTTTTCGCTGGATCTTTTTGTGTATGCGTCTTGCGTATGTGAGGTGTAGGCGAGACTTTGTGCGCCAGTATCTACGTTCCTCCCTGCGCCGAAGCGATTGTAGTCGCTTAGTTCAAAGTCAAAATCTGTGTAGTTTGCGACAGGGTTAAAGGTACAGCTTGCACTCTTCATAGCGTCCTTAATTTTTGTTCGAGACTTGTGGACAAGTCTTGGGTGCAAGTATCTTCCATAATAGTTTTAAAAAGTGTCCAATCAATACGCCGCATACGTGTCGCTGTGAGAGATGTCGAATGGCCGGTAATGTTGAGGTAGGTTGGGATATGGTCGCTGCCATGAGTTTCTATATCTGTAAACCACCGGACATGTTTTGTAAGGCAATGTGAAGCGAAAGTCAAGTCCAAGCAGCTGCTGTAATTTACACCTCTAATATAGGTCGGCTTTCCATCGTTAAGGCAGAGTAGACCATTGTCAGAGGCGAAGGACACAAGCTTTCTGCCTTTAGAGTTCATCCGAATGCCTCCCCAAACGGGGTGGTGAACATTAAAGTCACCTGTGATTATCCATGGTCCAGAAGTGATGGCTATTGGAATTTACAATCAGCAAAATTTTGTTATGTGTGATCTCTAGCTGCTCAGTATTTAAGGACCATTAGAAAAATATGCTTTCCTGCATAGACTTCTGATCTCATACAAGATATTGAATGACCGTAGCAGGCACAACACACATCTAAATGTAGCGAATTATGTTGCTCGTTAGGAAGATTATGCGATAATTTACCTGTTTGCACAGCGAAGCTATTTTCATCGTCAAACCTTCTTTTAAATCCTACCTTGTGGCAGTGGCAAAAGAATTTCGAGCCTACTTATGGTCTAAACGGGTACAGTGGTGATAAACGGGCCGCTCAGTCGCCAAGAGCTAAGGCGCAAATGTGCAAACCACCCGGTTATAGAAGGTGCGTTCAAGCCGAATTACTTCCTCGGCAACAACTTCTAGGTACAAATTGCGTAATACTTGCTCGTTGGTTCCGTGAGATGTAAACAACCTTTGTAGCGGACATCGAAAGAAAATTGAGGGATTGTTGCTCCCCTCAGACACCACCGGCTCAGTCAAAGACATAGACATAATGCATAATACCCATGGGCATAATGCTCAGGGACCGAAGCAATTTATCCAACATGGCACAGAGAGAACGGCGCACATGCCGCCACTATGTATAGCCTAAAATGCTTGAGATTCTGGCACCTGCTACAACTCAGAATTGCGGCATCCTAACTACTTGGAGCATGATCATGCTCCCTAGGCAGCAGTGACCGATTGAGACAATTGGAGTACCCGTACAAAGCCGTGAAGTATGGAGCACAGTTCGGCAAGTCTCGGTCTATGACAACGGACAGGGACTGACAGAACGACGGACTAATGCCCGAAATGACTGCTATTTGACAAAGTACTCCAAATCTTTTATAAAGGGGCAATATGAAGACATAAGGTCTATTGGTAGCACGCAACACACGCAAGCACGGCCACATCCTCGTCGTCCCCTCCAACACGCTTACGCCTAGTAGTTCTATTTTCCCAGACAGAAAAGGAGCATATTTATGTATTACGCACAAGAGACCAAAATATTTACGTTTTTGCATAACAATTACCCTCGCAGTCACCACTAAATTGGAACTATGAAACATTATGTATTCAGTGCTGCTCGATTAGATCACCACTGCAATGATGGCCAAGTTGATCAGGTCGATGTATGTATTCATTTTTGGTACTACTGTTCTTCCTCTTTAGGATTCCATAACCAGTTTCTCTGTAAAATGTGAAGAGGACTGGTTGTGTTTGCAAAATCCCTTCGAGTTTTATTGAAAGCTTTTACCTAGTGTGTTAATCCAAGAATATTACGCCAAAATGACTAAATGGTGGTGCTCCGACTGCTTCTTCACAAAATGGCCGAACAACCACTACCCGGAGAAGTTGAAGAAACATGCCACCCTAAGCTTACGTAAAAGGACACGATTCCACCAGGCCTTTGTTCTTCTCCTTAGATGGACCCTACAGCTTTCTGCGAAGATTACACAGGCGTTTAAGTAAACAGGATAGGTTTGCTACCACCTCAGCTTGCTAGAAGTCTCGACTGCATTTACTGTTTGTGGCATTGAGTATTAAAATCTGGCACATACTATGTTTTTGCAGTGAGATGTTTCAGAATATATGAATTTGAGACAATATTGATTGAATGTGAGGGTTATTCAAAAACATATCATCGATGCCACCATATTTGAGAATCAGCAAAATCGCAGTTGATCGTATGTGTATAACCCCCGAATGTAGAGACCTAACTTGACTAGGATTTGATTTCCGGCAACCTCAAATCAGCTGCAATGCGTGCTAATAATTAGGTATGACTTTAAAGACTACTTCTGCTCAACTTGACTAGATCGATGTCGGGTGAAATTTTAAGTCAGCTCTCCGGTTGTCTTGAAGCGGACGTCCTTTTTTCAACATGGCTTCCACCAGAAGGTATATGGCCGACTGAAACTCACCGGGCCGACCTAGGCCACCTACCTCAGTCCGAGGTCGGGGATTAACAATGGCCTAAGAACAGCCGATCATCGGTAATCGACCTCGGGCCGACGAGTACGGTCGACTTGGCCAGCCTATTGCCGCGCTAGGGTCATGCATGGGCCATGGCTTGCCGACTTGACCAGCCTACTGCCGCGCTAGGGTCATGAATGGGCCGTGGCTTACCCACACATGGCCCAACCACTTCGGCGGTACTCGCTGGCCGGTGGTTTATCCACCGTTGGCAGTGGACCTCGGGCCAACGAGTATGGCCGACTTGACCAGCCTACTGCCGCGCTAGGGTCATGCATATGGGCCATGGCTTACCCACACATGGCCCAACCACTTCGGCGGTACACGCTGCCCGGTGGTTTATCCATGTATAATTAGTGGTCTACTCATCCATAGTCTATAGTGTACCCATTAAAACGTCTGCAGCTCAATTGTGCATGGCAAATTAGCGCTGCGGCAGTATTTTGAGATGCGCATCTTCTCCTCCAAGCGGGCAATAACTTTGTGGCATCAGTAATGGTGTTCTCCGGGCAGTTGAAAAGCAACCCATACGTATGTAGCTCAAAAAAGCCTGAGCATCGGCAAATGTAGGTTTAAACAGCAGTTTTTATTGGTTTTTCTTAAATGTTCGAAACATGCTCAAAGCCTTGCTAATAAAAAGTGGCACTTACAGCTAAGTTCGTGAGGCTTCACATCAATTTATTCTGGCTTTCAGCTTCTAGACTGAGTTGAAGATGTCACGTTTCCCTGCTCGTTGTGCCCGCCGTCCTATTACTTCACTGTCACGAGCCATCGCTTGATTGCTGCCGCGGTCTTCCTGGAGAGGACGTCACTAAGGTACACGCTGCCTCTCCTCAGGCATCCTAGAAAATATACGAAAGAAAATATCAGCCTTCATTCCGTATTCATATGAGTTTCCTAGCCTGTTAAAATGATAAAAGGCTGTCACTCAAGCAATTATAAGGACCTTCAGTGGTATCAGTAGTGATGTAGTCATCCGATGATATCTGAAGTCATTTGAAATATGAGGTGCACCACTTTTACACATATACTGCTTGTCCAAGCAAATTTGATCCAAGGGATAAAAAAGACATTTCCGAGGCAGGGGAAGGAAACCAGATACATATTGCTGGAAGCTACTTGAGCGCTACAGAAAAGGTTTTGTTTGGAATCCTTAATTGACATTATTTACCTAAATTACTGATTAATGACTTACACAATAAATGGTGTTGCTACTTTGAAGAGTACCGGCACAAACCACGTTTCATTATTAGCGATAAAGAACCATCACGTCTGCATTTCGTCCCCCAGATACAATAGGAAACCCCGAAAATACAAAAATCAGATTGCCGGACAATACAATTGAGGCCTTGGCTTGGCTCGACAGCCCTGTGTAGCGTTAGACCTATAAGTTGTCTATGGTTTCTTTGTCCGCGCCAGCCCAACCGTTCAACAAGACCGTATTTGTACTTTACAGCTGAAAAAAAATGTTCCACTCATTTGTATCCTTACCGCTTTGTAGTCATTATCCGCACTGCAAAGTTCAGCGCGCTCAGTGTAACTCGCGCCTTCATGTGCGCCAAAGGGCTGACGCGAGGCAACCATCGCCAGCATATCACCCTTACTCATGCATGGGACCAGCCATCATAGCGGCAGGTTGTTTCGTCCTCTCAAAATCATGTTGAGAACAGCACAATTGAGGTGTGCGAATGGGCTGGTAACGGTTTCGGTATCTACATAACCGGTATCTACATAACACTGCAGATAGAAAAAAAAAGGTACACATGAGGTTTCTAACCACAAATATCGAAACAGAGGTTTCCGAACGTGCTCACCGACTCTGTAAGTCGTATTTATTGTCTAAAGTGAATATTTAGTACTTGGAGCGAATAACCTCACTTCCCTACGTACAAAATAAAACTTTACTGTGCTGTCCTAAGAGGCTGCCGGCAATGCGTTATCGGTTTCCATCGCCTGTTTCTAATGGTTTATTTCTAACCCTTGGCTCAAGCTATCAAGCACAGCAGGTGTAATGTAATTTGAATAAAACCTGCATGAGATCATACATATAGGTATATTTGTAAGCTTTACAGATTTCACTTACAAATATTACGAGAATCGCGTCACCGTGGTCTTTCTTTAAAATTGACACCAATATTCGTGGCTAAAATAAAGTACTCAACGTATTAATTCAGCTTCGCAAGTGCAGCTGTAACAGAAAGTGAGGGCTGGCGACACCGAAGGTGTGCCTAGCTTTCAAATTTTCTTAGATGGCCCAACTGTTCGAAATATCTAATTTTAAAAATAAGCCCTTGATAGTGGCTTTCTCACAGCGTATATGGGTGCCTTAAAAAGAAACATAATAGAGGTCCTATGACCATCTTTCGTTTGAAATGAAATTTTTATATGTGGTGGGCAAATATCTAGACACAAAGGAATTAACCTTAGTTTTGCAAGATACGGCGTAGTTTCTTCGAAAACAAAAAAAAAAATATTACGGTATATTTTAAGTTACAAAACGCTCCTTTTGCCATTTCAAAATGTTGCAAATTTGAATACCATGATTTTGTCATCTACTATTTTTTACTCACTAAATATATGCAGGTTTTACATTTACAAACAGTATTAGGAACCCGTTTTGTTTTTGCAGTTGAGTTATTAAATAATCGCAAACTTTGGTTCAGGAGCGATGCGCTGTAAAAATATGCATTTTTAACCTTGTATACTGGAATGTGATGCATTAGGTCGGTTGCACTAAATATGGTTCCACTTCCTAACGCATGTTCTTAATTCCAGGCAATATTTGGAGCTCCAGACCACTAGGTGTCCCTACTGAAAAAGACCCATATGATTTTCATATACGCCACATATGAATTCTTATAGGCCACATATGAATTCATATAGGCCACATATCGATTCATATGGGGTCAAATTCACACCATATGGGGCATATAGGACTAGGCGCAGTTTATATGGGCAAGTGGTATGAGGCCATATGCGCCCCATATTGTGCCCATACTGTGCCCATATCCATATGCATTGCAGGGCATATGGATCATATGGGCACTGGGCATATGGGTGCAGAGTTCATATGGGCGCCCATATATCAACCAAACTTTGATTTTCAATGGTTCATTTGTCGTATTATGTTGAAAATGTACATCACCTGGGCATCCATATGTAAACAACACAGTACCTTTAACTGTGCCAAGATGTCGAAATCACTCAACTCTTATCAAAACATGTACACTACAGTGATGGCACAATTTATCACTCCCCACCAGGGCGCTGTTACATCAAGAAAAAGTGAAGCAATTAATAATAAAGTATATAGTTACAGGCGTGATTGCTTAATCGTACAATACTAAAATGCATTCTTGAATAGAGGGTGCTTTTGGATGCTTGACAATGGCCAAAAGTAGTTACATTCTGCTTATCTGCATGGAACAATTAAATGGCTTGAAGGAAGCTGTTCATTTCATGTAATAAAGTCGGTCATTGCACTTTATGTGCCATCATCACAAAAATATACAAAACAAAATTTCAATAATCCAATTCCTTTCTTAGATCAAGAGAAATGTTCGGTTTCCACAACGACACGTAATCATTAAAAGCAGAAAAAAGAAAGATCAGCCTCCCCCCTCCCCCCTCACAAATTTTTCCGTGTTGTCATGCACCGCCAGCTTGTCCCGTTCCCATCGCCTTTATCCCTTGCATACCACGCTGCTTCCTTCGTTTTGCCTATTTATTTTTTTCGTTAGAGGTCAGTACCCATGCTGCAGCTAGTTAATTGTTAAAGCCCTCCCAACCGCTCTCCCCTAGCTCGCATCCGATGCTCTCTAAACTTGAAACTTCCGGTAGTTTATTTATTTTTATTTTTTTTTAATTCCCAGAAACGCGATGATTGGGAGACGGCTCGACTTCTGTGCCGGTGACGAAGGACTTGTTGAGAAGAGGCAAGGAGGGACGAATACAGGAAAGGGGAAGTGGGTTTAAAGGGGTAGGAAGGGGGGGGGGGTGTGAGAGGCTTAAAAGCCTATTTGAGTCATGAGTCAAGGTGCCCGCAGGTACAGGCAGGTACAGGCGTGCGGTAGCAAGGGTGCTCGCTGGGGTCATTCAAATCAACCCCCCCCCCCCCATTTTTCGTGTTGTGCAGGTACCGCCAGCTTGTCCCTCTCCCATCGCCTTCAACCCCTGCATACTATGCTGCTTCCTTCGTTGTGCCTGCTTTTTTTTTTTCTTGTTCGAGGTCAGTTCCTTTGCTGCAGCTGCTTAATTGTTAAAGCCCTCCCCACCACTCCCCCCTCGCTCGCATCTGCTCTCTAAACTTGAGACTTCTCCAACCATCACTTCTTAAATTCCTACTGCTCGACTCCGGCGCGGGTGACGCAGGGCTTGTTGAGAAGAGGCAAGGAGGGACGAATAAAGAAGAAGAGAGCGAGTGGGGTTTAAAGGGGTAGGAAGGGGAGGGGGGGAGATTTAAAAAGCCTATATTGAGTCAAGGTGCCGGTAGGTTTAGGTGTGGGGTAGCAGCGGTGCTCGCTGGGGTCATCTTTTTTTTTTCTGCGTTGTGGCTAGCTCGTACGGTTCACGTGGTTCGGGGTCATCTAACTGAAGAAGTCGCTTTTTTCCGATTCTTGGTCTCGGTCTCCAGGACGGATGGTTGTTGGAAGTTTTTTTTTTTTGTCGGAGTCTTCGGAATGTTCAGTTATGGTGTTGCTACTTGTTAATAAATTCCTTATATACCATTTTTACGTTGCCGCATATTTTTAGGCACTTGTTTGCCAGTTTGCAGTTGAGGACTAGTATACATGCAGTGTAGACCGCTTATAACGTAGGTCGCGGGACCTCGAACGCTGCACTGAAAGCGGTACCGCACTTTTTACCTGAAGCTACACACGCATCTCATTAATAAATGAACAAAACGCAACGCACTAAGTCCTCTGAACACAGATTGGTTTCAGCATACCGCACGCAGCGCGCGACCGCGTAAATTACCGCTACCGCCGCGAGCGGAACTGTGTATGCGCTAACGCAAGCTCAGTTTCGCAAAGGCGGTGGTGCTAACCTTAGCAGCCACAAACGCAGTGGGCTAAAGCATCCTTGTCTCTTTGAATTCAAACAAATGATATGAAGAGTCTCGGAACAAGGCCTTTTAGTTGGAACACAAGCTGTGCGGTGAGGGTGATAGAGGAATCCTCATTTAGTGTTTAGTGCACTGTTGTGGCCCCCCACGACATGGTACCTCCTTCACAATAAGCGGTTATGCTATAAGTGGTTTCCACTGTATTTTGTAAACAATGGCTTGGGGTCTTTCTCTAGATGGTCTTTGGGAACATATAACCGGCTACGCAATGTTTTTGTTACTCCTTTCTTTCTTTTAGCATACGGGGCGGCGGCACCATCATTATCGTTACTCATGAAAGTTTGCTCTGCCACCCCATAAATAATGCCCCAAATTTTTGAACTGAATCACGTTCACTCTAGAGCTTTTAGCCTAACCGCTATTTTCAGCTGCTTTTACCGACTCCCACACGCGGCAGCTTCATTTGCAGCGGAATTCCACAATATGCTTCATCCTATAAACCACATCATATCTGTACACCTTCATTTTATTCGATGACTTTAACTTTCCTTCGATATCATGGAATAATATCTTGTCGCAACACTAAGTGAACAGAACATCGAAAGTCCTTGCCTCACATTCGTTTTATCTCAACACGTCACCTCCTAGGCTTGACGAAAGGAGGAAGCTGATCAGACATAGCCTTTCTTCAGTTTTTTTTTCCAACTTGACGGCAATGCAATTATTTGGGAAAACTCGTATCATCGGTATTTGCAGATACATGTGCACAAAACATAACGGAATGTCCTATTGACAGACTCTACGTCTTGTACTTGTTCAATTGTACATTTTTGTTTTTTGGTTTGCAAACCTATGCTATGATATGATGCATTCTTTTTGTTGTATTGTTGTACCAACCTCCACTGCAGCATGGATACTCTTAATAATTCGTGAATGAAATAACTGGATTTATTTTATTTGAGCTTGGAAGTAGGCCAGCGCCGCGTCATTTCCAATGCCTTGAAAGGGATTGCGAATTTGCGATCCAAGGGATTTATTTTGCATTGCAAGGAATGTCTCCTCCAGAGCACCCAGTGGGCTTCTCCCTCCCCGTTTGTATATATGGCAATTAAAGTTTCTACCATCACCATGTTTCTTTCCTCGCGTCTCCCGGGTTAGGAAAAACTTGTCCAAGCTCTCCGCTTTTTCTTTTCCTCCCTCATGTTTTCGCCGCGTTCTGTCATTCTCTCCACATCTAGTAACTTGCTGCGCTTTCCTGTTTTCCCTCCTCTTACGCTGCTCCGCAGTCCCCCGTGCTCTCTCCACATAGCTCACGCCGAAACGAGTTATCGCTCTCCGAAAAAAACTTCGCTCTCCGCTTTTTTTTCTTCACTCTCACCTTTCCGCCACATTCTTAAATTCTCTCTCCCGTCTGCTTCCTCTTTTCTCCTCCTCCACTGCTTGCTCCCGCCGAAACGACTTTTGTTGGTGTAGTGTTACTGCTGCTGGCGCGCGTCCATTTATCCCCACGCAGTGTGCTTCGCCGGTGCCTCTGCTGCTTGTGTTGTGAGAGAAGGGAGGACAGCATACAAGATGGGTATAAAGCTATACTGGATGTCTCCTTAATCAAAGATTTTAACCCGGTCACATGCGCTGACTCTGCTAAATGCAAGAGAATCTACTGGAAGGAGACGTTCAACGGTGAGGTACAAGAATCCTACCCCCCCCCCCCCCCCGGCGACGTTCTGCTTCTTGGATGTAAGTCTGCATGTGTTATAGGTATATTGCAATACTTTTTGTCTCGATCGTACTATTACTGCCTGCTGCTGTAGCTTCTGTGTAAGTTTGCGGCTCTTATATTATTGTTCGGCAAAAGGTGATGGAGGCGTTGAATAGATTTTGATCGGTGTCGGCCCGCCGTCAACGCTGTGTGTACGGTCAAACACAACCACGCATACGCACCAAAGTACTTACCAATAACGGAAACCTAGTAAGCATGCTCAGAGTAATTGCCTCATCCCCCCTAATCTTCTTGAATAAGGGAATAACGGACAGCGAGTACGCATAATCACAGTAATTGCCGCATTCCCCGCCCTTTTATTGGAGCATTCCTGCGTGTGCGCAGGGCTTGAATAGTGTCTGATAAAAGAACGTGCTCAGTGTACTATGCAACTGCTTGCACGTAATTATTTAACTTGCAGCACTCCGCTGCACTGTGCGTGAGCGGCATATTATAATCGGCGCATATTTTGCAATGTGGAAGTCGCATACAGGTCGACGTGCTGATGGCCGTGGAAACATATTGTCACGCTAATGACGACGATGAAGGATGGTGATGGTGTGAAAGAAGAGGAGGAAGAAGCGTTGGTTTCGGGGCGCTAGTAGGCTTCATCTTGTTCGGATACATCAGCACTGTAAATAAACACCCCTTCTTATTTCATCGTAACAACTTGGTGGAAGGTGCTCCGTACGATCCCCTCGATCCCTACCTACAGCGCTGCAAGGCCAACTGGAGCTTCGACGTAGTCGCCGCATCGCTGGACTGCCACCGCTCACGACCATTATGGACCACACCGACACAAACCATGCAAGCCGCGACGCTGCAAGCCAGGCTGGCGGCATGCCAGCCCACTCCAACCCAATTCCGTCCCAGCCTTACCGGGAACCACGACCTTTTGCCGGAGAAGAAGGTGAGGACGTTGAGAAGTGGCTACTTGATTATCAACGAGTTAGTCGGTACAACCGGTGGGACCCCCTTACCATGCTAACAAACGTCGTTTTCTTTCTCACTCACACGGCTCTGACCTGGTTTGAGAATAACGAGGATAACTTAACGACTTGGGAACGGTTCGCCACCGAGTTAAAACTCCGTTTTAGCGACTCTGTGCCCAGCAAAAAGCGGGCTGAGCAGACCCTTGCACAAAGAGCTCAATTGCCCGATGAAACTTGTACAACTTACACAGAAGAGATCCTCAAGTTGTGCAAATGTGTCAATCCCAACATGCCCGAGGAAGACAGAGTCGGTCACATTTTGAAGGGTATCGCGGCGGACGTGTACAACTTCTTAATCGCCAAAGACAGCCTTGACACTGTCTCCGATGTCATTAGACACATCCGCGCGTTTCAAGCTTTTAAAACACGTCGTATTGCGCCGAAATTTGGGCGGCTGGCCAACGTGCCTACAGTGGCCAGTCTTGATGACCATGCCCAACTAGATCTTCCGTCAACTATCCGGCAAATCGTGCGCGAAGAACTTCTACGGATCAACACGCTTCCCCTGCATGAATCTGCTGAAGTTTCTGTCCAGAGGGCCTCTAGACGGCCGGCTTCACCACCACAAGCGATTCAAGTACAGCATT
Source organism: Amblyomma maculatum (assembly GCF_055883805.1). Lineage (NCBI taxonomy): Eukaryota > Metazoa > Arthropoda > Arachnida > Ixodida > Ixodidae > Amblyomma > Amblyomma maculatum. The sequence continues at coordinate 81,756,270 of NC_139348.1, read as the reverse complement.
TCTCTCAAGCTCCTGAAATTGCAGCTTCTATTGACTACCCGCCAATGCATTTTGCCAACCCGACTGCGTCGATGCTTGAAGCCCCAAGGTATGACGTCACCTCAAGTGCACCTAGATCATCTATTCGATCTACAAGGATTCCTGTGCAGTGTGAGCATTCCGCCAGACCTACGATGCGCCCTGCTGTGCCTGACTCGTATCCACAACACCATTTTATACCTTCCCCACCGATATGCTACCGCTGCGGCGTCGAAGGTCACATCGCCAGGTACTGCCGCAGTAGGTTCCCGCCACGCTATAACCGCCCGGTACCTCCAACAGTACCCAACAATCGTCAATACAGCCCCGTTTTCCAGCAATCCACTCCCCGTGGGTACTTCGGCAACATCCAGAACGGGAATCTCCGCGACCATTCCCCAGCATCTGAGCGAAGTGTTACTCCTCCACCCGCCTTCCGTGCCCGTCGTTCTCCATCACCGCGGCGGCGCCCCATGCCGCCCCATCCGGAAAACTAACCAGCGCGACCGATGGGGGTGAGGCCGCTGGAAATGTGCTGTGTGCCAACATCCCTCCAACTGCAATGCTCAAAAACAAAATTCGTGTGTTCATTGATGGTGTGTGTACATTAGCTTTGGTAGATACGGGTGCGACTGTGTCTGTGATGAGTAATCAGTTTAGGCGCTTGTTGGGACGCAAAGTGATGTTTGAATATGACCGTGCTTCAACGTTTTGTGGTGTGAGTGGAGAAGCGTTGCGACCACTGGGTGTGTGTAGTGCGCAAGTGTCTGTGGGTGGTGCAAGTTTTCAAGCCGAATTCGTAGTCTTACCCCACTCTACGCATGACATCATTTTAGGAATGGACTTCTTGAAGTTTTGTGGCGCTACCGTGGACTGCCGAAGTCAAGAGGTTCATTTTGATGGCTCGCATCTGCCGACACTTTTTGAAAGTGGCCGTGATGAAGAAACAGTTTTTAGTATTACCGAAGACACCGTAGTTCCACCCTTGTCTGCCATGTTCGTCCCCGTATCCGTTCCACTTCTTGAGAAGGTTTCATTCCAGGCCGTGGTGCACCCAGTACACTCAGCATGCCTGAAGAAAAATGTAATTATCCCTCACTGTATGATCTCCGTGCATCACGGTAGTGCCTCGTTATGGACCATTAATCCATCGTCCGAACCCGCAGTTTTACCAACGGGATTGAAGCTTGCCTCCTGTGGACCCGATGCGCCCCACGTCGTTGCTTTGGTCACAGATGCTACGAGTGCCACCGTACCTCTGCCTGCTGATGAAACTTCGATCATCCGCATGATCAGCGCCGATCTCAGCTCACCTCAACGCCGTACTCTTGTGGATATTCTTTTACCTTTTTCGCCTATGTTTGACTTTTCTGAAACAGATGGACCAACCTCTCGCCCTGCACATCGGACCCATCATAGCATCGACACTGGTTCGGCTCGTCCCATTCGTCAAAAGCCATATCGCGTGTCCCCATCTGAGCGCAAAGTCATTCATGAGCAAGTGGAGGACATGCTACGGAAGAAGGTGATACAGGAGTCATCTAGCCCCTGGGCTGCCCCTGTTATTCTTGTACGCAAGAAAGACGGTTCGTGGCGATTCTGCGTCGATTATCGGCGTCTAAATTCTGTTACGAAAAAGGACGTCTATCCTCTTCCTCGCATAGACGATGCCCTCGACTGCCTCTCTGGTGCGTCCTATTTTTCTTGTCTCGATCTCAGATCTGGCTACTGGCAAATTCCAATGGACCCTGCGGATAAGAAAAAAACAGCCTTCGTAACGCCAGATGGCCTTTATGAGTTTAATGTTATGCCGTTCGGGCTGTGTAATGCGCCAGCCACATTTGAACGCTTTATGGACACAGTTTTGCGCGGCTTAAAATGGGACATTTGTCTTTGCTATCTGGACGATGTCGTCATATTTGGGAAATCCTTCCAAGAGCACAATGACCGTCTAGTACGTGTCTTGAATTGTCTGCACAACGCCGCCCTAATTCTGAACTCCAAAAAGTGTCGCTTTGGGGAGCGCCAAGCGCTGGTGCTAGGACACCTTGTCAATGGTGATGGTGTAATGCCGGATCCCCAGAAAACTGCCGCTGTTGAGTCTTTTAAACCCCCGCAGACAGTGAAGGAGTTGCGCAGTTTTCTAGGATTGTGCTCGTATTTTAGACGCTTTATACATCGCTTTGCTGACGTTGCTTACCCATTGACGTGCCTTCTCCACAAAAACTCTACTTTTAACTGGACACCAGACTGCGACGCGTCATTCCGTCAACTGAAGTTTCTTTTAATATCGAAACCCATCCTACGTCACTTCGATCCTACTGCAATGACAGAAGTACACACGGACGCTAGTGGAATCGGTCTTGGTGCAGTCCTTGTCCAACGGCACGATGAACGAGAGCATGTTATCGCGTACGCAAGTCGTACCCTGAGCAAACCGGAGCGAAACTACACCGTCACCGAACAGGAATGCCTAGCTGTAGTTTTCGCTGTGCAGCGTTTCCGTTCATATTTGTACGGACGTCCGTTTACTATCGTAACTGACCATCATTCACTCTGTTGGTTGCGGAACCTTCGAGACCCATGTGGTCGCCTCGCACGCTGGGCCCTCCGGTTACAGGAATATGACTTTGCCGTGGTGTACAAAAGCGGGAGGCGTCATGCAGACGCAGATTGTCTTTCTAGGATGCCAATGGCCACGACTGGACCTGAAAGCGACGATTTCGACAATTATATATCGACCCTCGAGCCAGCGTTCCCCGACACGAATGTTTTCAAAACGGAACAGCAAAATGATACCAGTCTGCAGCCTCTCTTTGCCCAAGCCAACGTACCTACAAGCTGTTTTTGTGTGCATGATGGCCTCCTATGGAAAAAGAGTTATTCGCCTGTCGGCCAGCGATACCTACTCGTAGTTCCCAAGACGTTGTGCACGGACGTATTGCGTGTTATGCATGATGATCCAACTTCTGGGCATTTTGGATCGGTTCGAACACTCCACCGTGCTCAAGAAAGATTTTACTGGCCCAGAATGCGCTCGACGGTTGAACAATACGTTGCCAGTTGCAAGCAATGTCAACGCCACAAACGTCCAACTGCAACTCCGTCTGGCTTGCTGCACCCTGTGAAGACCCCGACAGCACCGTTTGATCAAGTAGGCATTGACCTCGTAGGTCCGTTTCCGAAGTCCGTGGATGGAAATCGCTGGATTGTAATCTGCGTGGACTATCTCACACGTTACTGTGAAACCGCCGCTCTTCCATCTGCTACGGCGCATCAGGTGTCGCTTTTCTTGCTGCACTCAGTCATCTTACGACACGGGCCGCCACGAATTGTCATCACTGACCGGGGCCGACAATTCACTGCTGATGTTGTTGAAGAGCTCATGCGTTTATGCGCCGTAACTTTCCGACACTCGACGCCATACCATCCCCAGACAAATGGCTTGACTGAGCGCGTCAACAGAACGCTTATCAACATGCTAGCCATGTATGTGGACGCAGGGCATAAGAACTGGGACACCATACTGCCCTTCATCACGTATGCGTTTAATACCGCCACGCATGAGACGACTGGGTACAGTCCATTTTTTCTGCTCTATGCCAGACCACCACGCTACTCTCTGGATACTATCCTGCCCTTCACAAGCCGTGAAGACCCCTGCCTGGCTGAGACCCTCTGTCTCGCCGAAGAAGCTCGGAGAATCGCCCGATTACGGTCTGGTGCTTCACAAGAACGTTCTAAAGTGCGATACGATGCCAGTCACCGGCGGGTCACGTACTCTGTAGGTGATTTAGTCTGGCTATGGCGTCCAATTCGGCGCCGTGGCCTACATCAAAAACTCTTGGCCCATTATGACGGCCCATATGTGGTTATCAAACGCCTTAGTGATTTAACTTATGGAATAGCCCGCCTGACAGCATCGGGTCGCCGGTCTGCCAAAACCGAACAGTGTCATGTTGCCCGCTTGAAGCCGTGTCAGCCTCGCACGACTCACGAACACGCCCAGAGGGCTTCGTCTGAGTAGGGGGGAAAATGTCACGCTAATGACGACGATGAAGGATGGTGATGGTGTGAAAGAAGAGGAGGAAGAAGCGTTGGTTTCGGGGCGCTAGTAGGCTTCATCTTGTTCGGATACATCAGCACTGTAAATAAACACCCCTTCTTATTTCATCGTAACAATATTTATACATTTTTGCTGTCCCGGACGGTGACACGAGCCGCGTGCGTCTTCTCGCAAGCAAACGGTTACGTTGCACAGGCGGCGGAGCTTGCCGACTAGAAGTGCGGCCAGCTAGTTTATCTGCTCATTGTTTATACTCATATTATCTGACGCTGACCACTGAAAGCGTAATAGAATGTGTACATACATTCCATATTCCATTGCAAAGTGCTGTGTAACGTGTCCTTTAGTTAGCAATAAGTTTAGCTCCCATAAATTTCTCTCTCTGCATGCCACATAGGTTAGCACAATTAGCAGACAAATGACAAAAAGGGACCTGCATCTGTTGCGCATTTATTTGTTGCCATTAAAATTTATCCAACCGCGGTCACATTCAGTGTGGTTGTCTGCTACAGCATGTCATCAATATTTAAGGAAGGACAGGCTTTTAGAAAATACAGATATCTTACAGGATGGACGAACGAGGACAATATGTATGTGGGAAAGCAGGAACAGTATTTAACTGAAAGGGAACAGACATGTCAGAGTAATGAAGCATAGAGCAACATGAAAATACAATGGGTAAGAGGTGCTGATAGGTGTCAGAAAAGGAGTATTGGCACCAGGGATCGCTTTCAGAAGAGGAGAGTTGTTCCTGAAGTCGGACCAGCGCTGCTAGAAATAAATCACTGATGCGGCAGTACAGGGTGACATAAAGCGGAGATCATTGAAAGCTTGAGAAGCATAGAATAAATGCTGATAAGAAGGATGGGTATGGAGAATGGGCAAAACCGACGGGCAACGAAGGTATTAACTAAATATTTGTATAGGAAGAGTGCGTACTTGCAGTGGAGGAAGAGAACTAGAAAACTGACCAGTAAGTGTACAGGATTCCAGAAAAGCATATATTGAGCATATTGAATCAATGGTCAAAAATGTAGGGGGAGAGTAATGTAAACTTAATGGGGAAAAAAGGCAATTGTTGGGATATGTAGAGAGCTTGCACCTGGGCCACAGTGGCTGCCATTCCAGTATGCAGGCAGAGTGTAACACGTCAGGAGGCATGGCGCACACGTATAATCAACTTATTGGTCCCTAGCTGCTTCATCCTGCACAATCGAAGCTGCTGTAGTACTTCAATGCTTCTGGCTTACAACAGTGTGATTCAGTGGGTATGTGTGTAATCTGTGTGCACCAGAAAAGAGCACATGTTTCTAAAAAGTTGAACTATTACTATATTGACACTTACGTATCACTGCATAGACTCTGATGTGGTGCAGTTTTTTTTTTTTACTTGAGAAAAATTCAAAGCCTATAGATCCGTTGCGTGAGCACGCTTGCTGACAGTCAATGCACCATTCTCAAAAGGTAACATATATCGACGCTCTTCAAGCAGTTAGCTTGAAATTTCAATCTTATTCTGCTTGTACGTGATGGGCTATATAATTTGAACTAACGGAATCACTACACCTATGACTTTTTCAGCGAAGCTAGATTTTCGGTCATGCACATTTGCAGCACTGATTGCAATAACAAAATGTCTCTGATCACCATGCCACTTGTACTGTGGATGCATGTCTTTGCTTTCTCCAGTTTCATATCTGAAATAAAGCAACTTGAGTTCTTCATTACAGTGGTGGCCCATTATTGTAAAGGCGCAGATCAGCATGCACCCAGTGCACCTGCTAGAAATGTATTGCTGCTGTTAGGTGATTTTGATACTTAGGCATTGCTTCATGCGTTGCTTCATGTCTTTGCAGTCTTGTTGCATTTTTGTTAGCTACTGCAGGAATGAGAAAAAAGGTCCCCTTGAGCAGTGTCTCTCAGGGCCTTTTTTGCAAGTAGTTTGCAAACGCAGCGCAATTCTCCTATAGAAAAACAGATCCTATTGGAATGTCACATCAGTGCATGGGCGATGGCAGGATGTTGTTTTTTTTTATCTTATGGAGCCAAACTTGCTCATCCCAGTAGGGGGGGGGTGCATTTGTCCAGACGCCATGCTGGCAGAGGCACTGATGCCATGAGCCAGCACTTCTGCCAGCCAGATCAAGATCTTGGATTACTTTAGATAACACATGTAGGTATTTGTGTTGGGGGCAAAAATGTTTGTGGTGATTATTTGATAAAGTAAGTTGGTGAATTTTGCCTTAATGCTTTTATTTGCTCAGATGCTGCATGGATGCTTGAAGATGGTACTTGCTAATCTATGCTTTCTGTATTCTGAAGGTGAAACGCAGTAAAAAAAAAAAACTGCTCCTTCTCGGATAAGACTCCCATGGCCTGAAAGCTCGGGTGAGGAGCTTATTGAGAGATGGTTGCTAAGGAAAGAGCAAGAAAATAGCAAGTCCCTGCGAAGAAAGGTCAGAAAGCTGGAGGAGAAGCTGAAATGGTTGAAGATCAAGATAGCCACCTCCAGGATTTGCTGCACAAGAAATTTGGCAAGTTATAAACACTTTTCTTTTGAAATTTAAGCGAAATGATTTGTTTTTAAGTTTTAAATGCAATGATGTAAGCGCAGAATTATAAGCATTCTGTTTGATATGTGCTGACAGTAATCTGCATTATATATAGCTGGGTGTACATCTCTGTAACATGCTGTAATAGCCGGTCATTTCCTAACCATTAATTTTAATGTGTTCAATTTTGGACAGGCCAAAATACTATTTGTGCTTGGAGTCTTGTTTCAAACTTTGTTGTCATTTTGACTGTAGCAAGCAATGTTTTCTAACAAAAACGTCAGAAATCGACAAAAGTGTATAGTTACACCGGAAGACACCAGAGACATAGTCGCCGCTGGGCACCATCTGTGTTCACCGACCTTGAGTGTAGCCAGCAACTTTGGTGAATCAGTGATATTAGCTGTGGGAATAAGTTCCCTATTGGCATCATCGCAGTCAGTTATTACTGTACTTGGTTGGAAAAATCCACTGTGCTAAAAAACACCACGACTATACACTCTAAACATAGATTATACCTTATAAGCACAACTTTCTCATAACATAAAGAATGTCGCCCATTGTTATGAGATTACAGTGGTTTGTTCTGCACCCTACAAATTGTCCAGATTTTCCTGTGTACAGAAAAAAATTGATTTGTCCCAGAGTATTGGCCCATTTCAGTTTACTATTAGGCACAGATCATGGCACATCCCCTGCATGTGCGGTTGTGTATGAGTTCCATTTATCTTGCAGTAAGGTGTACGTTGGCCAGATGGGCCGATGTATAAATGTATGTCTGAAGGAGCATTTGGAGGCCATATTGTCCGACACTTACTTGCCCGTGGCTGTGCATTACAGGAAATGCAACGAAGGAAAAAATAAGAATGGTAATAAAGATAGACAAGGCTGCTATCCGCAGTTCTCACAAACTAGCATTCTTTTCCATCATCGAGATAGGCTAACATGAGAACTTAAGAAGGCCTACTGTATCAGGAAAAAAGGTGCTAGATGCATCACCCAGCCTTTGTCTCCCTAGCAGAGTGTGCATTTTTATACCTAGATAAAATTTGAAACGTAATCTTTTTTTTTTTACTGTCTGGTGGTTCTGCGCAGGTGCATCTGTTTGTTTCTCTGCATATATATCTCATCTGTTTAGTCAAATAACCATAGTTGTGAGTCGGCGCTTGTCCTGTTTTTTAAGCGTTTAGACGTCATCTTTTTTAGTGCAATGGATTTTTTCAACCATGTCTATATACCAACTCGCCCAACTTTCTACCTTATTACTGTACTTGTATTCACCTTGCAGCTGTTCTAGGCAATATGATTTCTTATTGTAGGCATCGATTTACTTGTGTTCCTGCAGCATATAAACTGTTGTGTCTACATTTTGAAAGTATAATACATGCAGAAATTGTGAGATGAATAAGGGCAGTAACTGCTTTCAATGATACTGATTCATACAGCCTAAAGCCTACGCCTCTGGTTTGTCCATCCAGCACAAGAGGTGCCGGCGGCACTCAAGATCACTTTGACATTTGGAGCGAACACAGATGATGCAAAGCAGTGGCGCTGTCTCTGTTGTCTTATGGTGTAAATGTAGATGTTGATGTCACTAGAGGGGGCCATATTGCAAGAGAGAGTATGAATATCTAAATAGTACTAGGTACTGTTGTAGAATGTGTGCTGCTTTGAAAATTACGTACTCTTACGGCACGCTTCGAAACTGCAACTGTCATTGTGTACTAAAAATGCGCTCTTTAGTTGTATTTCATATCTTTTTGTACAGAAATTTGTGACAGTTGTGTGTACGGAATAGGATAGAATGTAGCACTGGATAAAGGTGGGGGCTAAGGATGCTGAAGCACAGAGCCTTATCTCCGAGGATGTGAGAAGGGAGCCCGAACCACAAAGTAATGAATGTTGAGCGACAGGTATGAAGAGAGAAAATCAGAATGAAGAGATGGGGCCCCCACCTGATCTTACTTTGTTTAGCTTTTGCCTTTGTCAGAACTTGTCGAGCTGCAAAAACAGAAATTCCCCTTCACTCGGGAGGTCTTTTTCTAAAAATAATCCATCACTCTCGTGCCAATCACAGTAATCACACCTTTTTTTTTTTTAGTTTGGTGTAGGGTAAAATGAAATGGGGTATTTACAGAAATATAATATGGAAGTGATAGGAGGGACTTCCAAATTGGAGGGGGGGGGGAGGTGGCATGCACTCTAGCCTAAGGCCCTTATTTCTGTTAATCCAGCTCCGAGAATGTTGCAAGCTGTGATGGCTGA